>NC_086174.1:73674755-74333922 GCF_023053635.1 Elgaria multicarinata webbii
TACAATTATTTGAGGTGGGGTCCTTCCTGATCCTATGAGATTAAATCTGCAAGGTCAGGGTGGATCCCATTCTGCCCAATGCTTTTGTTTGTACTAAAAAACAGGGTGAAGAACGTGTGTCTGCCAATTTGACTGCTACTGCAGCGCTGAGATAAAGGCGTGCTTAACCGTTACCCCATGGGCCACTTTTGCAAACAAGATCACTCCTCCCTCAAGCTACTTTTCCACCCACAGGGGAAAGGATAGGGGGTCCCTGTGGGTAGGGAAAGCAGCGGTGTGTGATCCTGATCACACAAAACAATCCATAATGAAAAGGCTGAACAGAACATTCCACCAGTTCCATTGTTGTCATAAAATTCAAGTTTGCTTCCTCCACACTACTTTCCAATTAGGAGAGTAATTATGGGTCTCCCTCCTCACATGCGCTTGGCCCTCAAGAACACTGCTTTCCCACCACGTCAGAGAGGAAGGTTCTAGCCTCATCTTTGTAAGGAAGGGATGTTTTGGCCTACAACCCACATCAGTCCTAAGCAGCATAGCCAAAGATGAAGGATGATGGGTAGGGCAAAATATTGGGAGGGCCACAAGTTGCCCACCCCTGATGTAAGGCATGTCTATGTGAGGGTTGTTGGTTTTTTTTTTTTTTTACTATGGAAGAACACTCAGTCATGTGTGCCTTCACCTTCAATCTCAAGAAGGACTAGACAGTCCAGTCCAGATTTTATTTATTTAAGGTCATAGCCATTACCCAAGTTCTTCTTTTCCTTTTACCTCAATCAGTACTTTTTATTTTATTGTTTGGAGAAAGTTTGCATAATGACATATTGTGGCTTCCTTTTACATATTTAGTTTTCCATTCACAGACCTACCGTATTTCTTCAATTGTAAGATGCCATCGATTGTAAGACGCACACTAATTTCAGTACCACCAACAGAAAAAAAAACCCTAAGACACACCTGCGATTCTAAGACGCACCCCGTTTTTAGAGATGTTTATATGGGGGGAAAAGTGTGTCTTAGAATTGAAGAAATATAGTAATACAAATTATACAAATTTAACTAATCAATGTTTACATTCAAATTACATTGAACAAAGTTGCATCTCACAACATTAATATATCCACCACTGCATTTTTCTTAGTTTACTCAAAAATAAGCACTCTAACAATTAGCAGATAAAAAAATACTTCTAACTTAATAAGATCACATTATGGAGATTCATTACTAGGGTGACTCAAAGATTTCCTTATCTATGAGAAATGTAGAAGAAATGCCAAAATTCAAATATATTGCTAACTTGCAGTCCTATTCATTTCAATGTCATTTATCCCATAGAACTTAAAAAGTAACATACAAGACAGGACATGAACATGCATGACATTATTTGGACTGTAGTCAAAATTATCTCATATTAACCGGTAGTCGCTACATTAGATCCCCCCCAAATGTTCATTCAGCAATAATTACCAGTCTCTTTACCCTTGTAGCTTTCTTGCCTTTCCAAGTACATATTACATATGCTACACGACTGGGTGGAAGTATTTTCTGCTTTAACTTAATAACCTTTTATTTCAAAGCTCCCTGTGCCTTTTCATAATTCTGTGTATTAGATTCCACAATGTCTCCTTTGTGACTCAAATGCAAAGAATGACGAACTCAAATTAACAGGCCAAAATGTGTGGGGGTGGTGCAGCAGTGAAACATATCAGGAAAATCAGAAGAGGGAAAGTCTGTGTTGCGTAAGTATTTGGGAAAACACAGAAATTGTGCAACAGTGGTCATGTAGGAGGATTGTATCAAAAGCAAATTACTGCACATACTTTTTTTGCCTTTCATTGGGTGTTTTTCTTTAAACCTTCCATCTAACAGTTTTTCAAAAAGATGTTTTTAAAATAGCTGTATTCTGAAGATAAATTCACAAAAGTAGGTTCTGGTGCCATTTGGTGCCTTTGCTGTATGAGAATAAAGAAAGGGGAAAGTGTACAGGACTTGCTCTTCTGAAATCAACAGAAGTGTCCCCATCTGGAATGGGAGATCCCACTCTCTCTTACATGATAAAGTTCCGGCAAGTTACAAGAAACACTAAAGAGATGTCAACTGGCCTTACAATTGCAATCCTATATGTGAGGTTAGATGCTGATGCTAGGGAAAGTGGAAGGCAAAAGGAAGAGGGGCCAACCAAGGGCAAGATGGATGGATGATATTCTGGAGGTGACGCTCTCTATCTTGGAGGAGCTAGGGGTGGCGACGGCCAACAGAAAGCTCTGGCGTGGGCTGGTCCATGAAGTCACGAAGAGTCGGAAGCGACTGAACGAATAAACAACAACATGTGAGGAAGAGACAAGGGAATTTGCTGGCTGCCTCCTTTAGAGAGTGTAGGTGGAGGCACTGGTACAGCATTGCTCAGACACTTCGCAAAGTAAGAGACCTTCTGGGTAAACTAATTGCTGGGTCATTCAGGCAAAAAGCTGAGTGTCAAACTGAGCACAGGGCTTAGGGACAAGTAGAGTTAGATGGGTTATATGCACAGAAATATTTTAGGCAATGGGTTGGATATAGATGTAATCGTACTTAGAGTAGACCCACTGAAATAAAAGGGACTAAAATTAGTCATGTCTAACTTAATCTTCATTAATTCTAATGGGTCTATTCTAAGTATGGCTGTCTGCATCCCACCCAATGTTTATGTGCTTTCTTTTACACAGTACATTTATAAAAAGGCATATTTTGAACAGATCTTACTTGGCATAAAGGACACTGTTCTGCTGCTTGTTGCCTTTTTGATAAAATGATACAACTTTTTAAATGGTGCTAATGCTCTTAAACAATTCTGACCCTTCACCTTTCTCTATAAAGACCTATGTGCCCAACGAAATGCCACATTTAAATGTTTTTTAGGGTAAAGTGCTGGTTGTTTTGCTTCCAGCAATAGAAACAATGGCTCTAAAACAGATGCTCAAGTACCAAACAAAATGGTACACAATTGCTCCAAGTTTGCAAGAAATACTAATAAAAACTCCCTCTGCAGCTGGGCTGACAGATTCCGCCTTCAAGAAGAAGGCAAGCAGCCAATATCACAGTGTAAAGCAGTACACAAGCTCTGTAGCCAGCTTCTTTAAGCAGCCCTTGCTTAGTTTGGGTTTTCTACCCATTAACTGCTAACATAGGCTAATATAGGTGATTGAGAAGTACTGTAAAGTTGGGGTGGGGGGAGAGAGAAAGGGAAAAGTAGGATAAAAAGAGGAAGATCATTCCAGGGCAGTGGAAATATAGGAAACTAGAAGCATTTTGTAGGATAAAAGAACTTCTGACCTTCCTCTTAAAAATTATCCTGTTGTTGATCTCATGGCTGCCCCGCACTCAGATAGCAGCTATACAGGAAAGCAAATCACCCAAGAGCCTCAAATTTCTAGGAGGCCAAAGCCTTAGCAAATGCATGACTACTGATCAATCTTTTTACCCTCTATGGTCGTACAAACAGCATGTGATACTACTGTAAGGATTATTGAGAAATAAATGCCTTCTTTACACAGAAATATTATGTTGTCATCTATTCCTCAACTTCCAGTGGATGATGGAGGGAAATTCCCCTATGATCCACTCTTCTTTCTCTGCAGTGAAGTGAATCACTCTGGAAGAGCTTACACTGATGTTTTGGCCTACAACTCCCATCAGCCCTAGCCAGCATAGCCAATGGTGAGGGATCATGGGAGTTATAGGCCAAAACATCTGAAGGACCATAATTTGCATACCCCTACAGTAAGGAAGCATGAACAAACTGGTCAGGAGTAGATAGGCTGGTACTCTTATTTCAAAGAAGAGTCTCCAGCTTCCCACTCCTTTCTTCTCTAAAATACAGGATGCCTCCCATGTTGCTTCAAGAAGCAAACTTCTTGTAATGTCTAGTACAAGCCTATCAGTACCAAAAGCAAGGAACAGGTGGGACTAATAAATGAGGCTTTTACTTGATAGTTCCCCATAAAGTGGATCTTTCTACGTTAATCCACCCCTCTGAAAACCAGGGGTAAAATCAGCCAAATCAGATCCCTTTTCAGAAATTTGATTTGTGAACTTTTTAGGGTGCAATCCTATGCATGTTTAGACAGGAAACAAAAGTCCTATAACTACATGTTGGCTGGGGAATATTGATTTTTCCCTCCAGCCTAAACATGCATAGATTTGCACCCTTTAAACAAATAGCTAGCCATCAGAGGCTGAAAGCAGTCCTGTCATAATGGTTTGAAAATGACAGTGCTCCATTGTGATTCTAAACTTCAAACTAACACAAACACAACATGCGACTACCTCAAAGAAGCCACTAGTAATACACACAAACCATGTAACATATTAACAAACTGCCTATCCGTTTCCCTTTAGTCTCCACATTTTGCTGAGGTCTTACATATCACACTCAATCACAAATCATATTATAAATAAATTATTAAATAATGACAGGTTCTCTCTCCTAGTAGGCAACCTGTTTTGGGCACTGTATTCATAACATCCTCATTGAGTTCCTTGCATGTGCCTGTGTATAAATAGCCATGCAGTCGCTGTACTTCATGCAAATATCCAAGCCACACAAGGCCTGATACCGCAGATTATACAATTCTGCATATATATTAATATACATATTAAGGGGTTTCATTGGAAAGCAACCCTCCCCATCCAAACTGTGCAAGCCTTCGCATTTCACACAGATATACACCATACACGACTCGCGCGTCTAAGGCTCAGGCTTCCACTTGGCACCACAGAGAAGACACAAACAACTCAATGGCGTGTGTCTACCTACAACATCACCCACATTCCGTGGCCAGAGTTGAGGTGTCACCTGAAAGAAATCAAGGGGCACCCCCTTTTCGTTCCTCGTTTGTATCTGGCTCTTCTTGCGAGGGCTGGTCCCCCTTCTGTTCGCCCGTTTCCTCCCCCAGCCGCCCCCACCCCCGCCAAGTACTGCCGAGAAAGGGGGCTGCCAGGAGACTTTGCCCAAGCCTACCTGACTAACGAGCTGGGGGAAAGCGGCTGTGGGGGCCAGAGTGGCCAAGCAGGGGGCCCCCAGGAGAAGGAACCCCGCCATCAGCCGAAGGAACTCGCGTGGCCCCAGCACCGCCTCCATCTTGGGAGCCGGGAAATAAAACTAAGTGAAACATCAACAAAGCAAGAGGCGGAGCAGAAGCTGGGAGGAGTCCGGCAGGCAGTGGAGGCGGCAACCACCGAGAAGACTGCGGGATAAGAAAAGATACTGTTGGAGGAAAACAGATCTCCTCGGGTTGGGAAAAGCGGTTTCCCTTGGGAAAAACGTACGAGTCGGAGCCAAGAAGCAAAGCAAGCCCCATGGCTCCGCATCCCAGCACCGCTCCGAGCCAAAGGGAAGGGGGAGAGGGCAGGTCTGAGGGGAAAGAAGCTTTCTCGGAGAACTGGGACCTTCCGCGGCTTAGCACAAATGAAAATAGACCGGCGTGGCTCGTCACAATGCCCCACTTTATTCAATGGGACTTGTTTTGAAGTACAGAGATGGTCAACGAAGACTCCCCAACACTATCCCTGATACGGCCCAACCCTGACCTTCAAATATATTATGGCTTACAACAAAATATTTTTAAAAGTCAGAAAATCAGTAATGCAGTAAAAGAAGCTAAAAATAGCACAACTCTCAACGCAGCATCAAAATAATCTGAGCAAAACATTACAAATTAAAACGCCTTAGAAAACAAAAAAGTAATTTGCGGGGCACCAAGAAAACCTTTCCTGGGAGGGCATTCCAAAGCTGGGGAGCCACCACTGAAAAGTCCCTCTCTCCTTGGAAGCCAACTGCCATTCCTCAAATGGCTGGAGAAAGGCAAGGTAAGGCAAAGCTATGAAGCTGCAATCTTCAGAGTAAGTTCCATTCAACACAGTGGCAATGTGAAGATTTAATAAATAATTTGTTATTCTGAAGGTGGGTGAATTCATGTGCCTGCTTTTGTTTCATCGGATCACAGTGCTGAAATCTATGTAGACAAATGAAGCATTGGCCACTCTGTCATTAAACTTTTCATAAGCCTAAAGGGGGGAAATCAATCAGGTTTTCTGAATGTGAACTAAGGAGCAAAAGGCACATTAGGCCCTTTCAGAAGATCCGTATGCATCTTGTCACATGGACTGAAGATAGGAATGGGGTAAGGGAATAAACTTGCTGCATGATCTGATATACTTAATCCCATTTAAATAGCCTGGTTTCATAGAACCAGGTTATTAACAGGGGAAAGCTGTCATTAAAATCCACTGGGGAAAAATAAAATAATGTGATTCTTTTATACCCATAAACATAGGTAGCTGTCATATGCTGGGATCTATCTAGCCCAGTACTGTTGCTGCTAATAGGCAGTGGGTCTCCAGGGTTTCAGAGGCAGGATTCTTTCCTAATCCTACCTGGAGATATAGGGGGTTGAACCTAGGACCTTCTCCTTGCAAAGCATGGACTCTACCATTGAGCTACAGTCCTTTCCCATATAAAAAATGTTCATACTTGCTTGACAGTTTATAACTGTGTGTTGAGTTGAACCCTATTTTGACAATTTGTAGAGTTAATGAATCTTTGATGAGATTGACGGTAATGACTCCTCCTAAACCATTTTGTTCCGTCAGCTGAAGGCCTATTGGGAACTCTTTCCATTTGGTTAATGAGTGACCTACAATTTACATCTCCAGTTGCTACATTGTAGAGGGCATGTGAATGATTGCATAGCAACTGCGCCAGAGAGTCTTCACGTTTCCCCCTTCCTCTTCTGAATGAGGCTGCAGTTGGTGCCTAACAATTGAGCTCCCTGGCAAGTCAGTGTGAAAGGGGGAGTATAAGGAGAGCTGGGGGGCATTGAGTTCCATCCTGGTCAGATATGAATGAACCCTCCACAAAGCACACCTGACCTTTTAGGAGTAGGGTATAACTCAGTGACAGAGCACATGCTTTGGGCACATGCACAAGGTCTTGGATTCAGTCCCTGGAATCTCCAAGTAGGGGGTGTGGAGAACATGTGACCTTCCAGGTTTTGGACTGCAACTCCCATCTAGCCTTGCCAGTATGACCAGTGGTGAGGAATGTTAGGGTTTGCAGTCCCACACCACTTTGGAGGGCCACGCATTCCCTACCCCACTGAGCTAGAAGGAGCAATGCTTTGATTCAGTTTAAGGCAGCTTCCTGTGTTTTGTTTTGCCTTGTGAGGATTTCCACCATTAAAGGTGACCTAAAAATAACTGAAAATAAAATAAATATCTGAAACTGAGGGACAGGAACTATTTTTAGTATATGGCAGGATGTCTGAGTGAACTATTGAGTACTGATTCTTATCAGACCCTTTGTACTCAAGAATAACACCAAATGCACACCTATGGTGTCAATTAAGAGGGTGCAGTGCACATAAGTGGGAACCAGTGTTTCTTGTCTCCAGCCATGCATATTTGAAAAAGGGAAATCACATTAATAATGCATGTGCTTTCAATAACTGAAGCACTCCATGCTTTTTTTATTTGTATGTCTGTACCTGAGTACACAATGTCTTAAAGGAAGAAACCTTGAGTTACAGCAGTTTTGCAAGGCCAATATCTGACTATAATGTATACTGGCATATTGCCTGAAAGTAAGATGCTTGGTTTCTGCCTCATTAATACATGGACTCTGGGGTTTACTTTTAGACAGACATTAAGTTTACTAACAAGGACCCAATAATAACTTTTGAAGTGAATGTACAAATTAGACATTTCCCTTGGATACTTCCACAAAGTTATGGAAATTAATAAACCATGATTGAATACCCACACACATGGTGGGGATGTGTATGAATGAGTCCCTCCATACGCTTATTTTTGGTTTTTGTATGCCCCAAACTTTGGGAAATGTTTCCTTGTTTTTCCAAACCTTGCACTGTCACTCAATTTTGTTTCCAAGCAGTAGCTGTAGTGATTGTCACTCACCTCCATATATCCACATTTCTTCTTGCCCGTTTGCTTCCAGGCCTGTTAGGAATGGCAGTTTTTGCCATTATTATTATTACATTTATATCCCACATTTTTTTCCTCCTTAAGAAACCCAAGGCGGGGTGCATAATCCCCTTCCTTTCCATTTTATCCTCACAATAACCCTGTGAGGTAGGTTAGGCTGAGAGAGTGGCCCAGAGTAACCCAGCGATCTTCATGGCCAAATGGGGGCTAGAAACTGGATCTCCTGACTCGCAGTCCAATACTCTAACCACTACACCACACTGGCACTTGACAGATTTCAATCCTATGCAAGTTTATTTCGGAGTAAACACTGAATTCAATGGAATTACTTCTAAGTAATCAAGGATAGAGTTAGACTATGCTTAGGATCTCATAGCTTAAGAAACCCTAATTAATTTCAGTGAAATGTACTTTCCATTTAAAAATGCTTAGGAATTGGGCCATGTATGACATTTCTGTGCATGTTTATTCAGAATTAAGTTTCACCAAATTCCGTGAGGTTTATTCCCTAGTAAGTGTGTAAGAAGATTGTAGACTTAATTTAGTTTGGAAGTACTCATTCACCTAGTCACCTGTGGTAGTAGCAATCCTTTCCAGGAGATAAAGCAGGGAAACTTTTCTAAATTGGAAGAGTTTAGTCCCGTCCCCCGCTGCTTTCATTTAAAGTAAATAAATATTTAGAGTTCACTTCACACATTACAAAAATAGCAGCCAGCACTACATGCGTATTCACATCTTTCATAATTAGGCTGCTTTTTCTTTTGTGATGTGCTGTATTAACTGTTTTAATATCACATCTTAGGTTGCTGTCTTGCAATCCTGTGTGCACATATCTGAGTGTAAGTCCTATTTAATTCAATGGGTCTTACTCCTTACTAGATATGCATAGGATTGCACTGAAAATAATTAAAAATGAAATCCTATGAATGTCCACTCAAAAGAAAGTCCCATGGAATTTAATGGGGTTTATTCCCATTTAAGTATCATAGGACTGCAGCCTTGATTTTTTAGATTGGATTGTAGTTTTGATTTGTGATTATCTGTTTATTTATCTATACTGATGTGAGCTGCCCTGGAAAAATAGCCAAGTTAAAAATGTTTATTTGAAGTTGCACTCAAGATGAATGCCTGTCATGTTTTCATGTAATTACATGGAATTCTCCATGTCGAAAAATAATTGAGCAAATAATTCCTTAGAAGCAGTTAATTCTGGAGCCGTTTGTACAATCAGCAGAATCAAATGGTAAAGCTCATCTTGGCTTGTATCTTATCAGGCTACAGGTTTTGTGTACTATCATGTGATTATGGTTTCCTGCACATAGAAAAGTAGTCTGTCAGGGAGAAGGTTCAATTTAGAGCCTATTTCCATTCAGGAAATTTACACCTTCAACCTAGTGATATACAGTTCAAGAGAAGCTTCTGAATAAACTGGTCCTATGTGACAACCAAGAGAAGCTTTGTTGTGAGCTCTCTCCAGTGTTGCATTGTTCACACTGCCCGAGGCGATCAGGACGCAATCCAGTCTGGTGAGGTAGCAAGCTTGTCCTATGTGTTGAATGAACAACCGAACTTTGCAAACAAGTAAGTAAACGAAAAGGCAAGTGCAGCACAGGTCAATGCCAGAGTCAGACTTGATCGTGGCACTCAAAATTTTGGACCTCCTCCAGCTGCCGTAGACATAGAAATAGGTAGAGTCACATTGTAATAATGTAGGGACCGGACATCTTTTGATACAAATTTTTTCCTACACACGCTGAAGTCAGGAGAAATCCAGGATTTTTAGTCTAACTGACTGGGCAGCAGTATGTTCACCCGTAAACAAAGGGTAGCAGCAAACACAGGAAAGAATGATAGAAGTTTTAAAATCTTTATTATTATATTTATATCCCGCCTTTTTCCTCTTGCAAGAAACCCAAGGCGGCTTACATAGTCCTCCCCTCCCCCATTTTATTCTCACGATAACCCTGTGAGGTAGGTTAGACTGAGTCAGTGACTGGCCCAAAGTTACTCACTGATCTGTATAGCCGAGTGGGGGACTCTAACCACTAGACCACACTGTTCTAACTCAGGGCTTAGTGCGCGTAAGAAAACCATGGCAGCCCATTATCCCCGTATTGCTCGGTGGTGGTGGGAGTCTGCGGCTGAAACAGAACGGCAAATAACCGTTCTGCAGTATCATCCACAATTAAAAATTGCAGGCTAGAGGTAGGGCTAAGGCTCGCATGAATTCCACCCCCAAATCCTCCATACAGCCCCGCCCCCTCAGGTTGCACCAAAGGTCTATCTAGCTCCTTTTCCCCTTCAGACCACCCGATCCCAATTGAGAATGCCACGCAGAAGCCTCACGCTTGTGTGGAGAAGTGAGGCGCATTTTCCACGGAATAATACCTGGATCGTTAGGAAAAGCACGAGCTCTCCTCTATGCTACTACTTTTTATTAGGAGGAGGAGGAGGTGGACACGCTTCCGCATCACACTTAAGGGCTAAACAGTCCAGGATTTCGTCATCGTTTTCACTTCCGGCTTCGGTGACGCCGCAAAAGGTGTCCGAAGTCAACCCGGAAGCTAGACCCTGCGCGTGTGTCCCCCACACAAGTGAGTCTATGGCGAGCGTATTGCCTGCCTCTACCTGCTTGGGTCGGAGGTGGGGAGGGCAGTGCAGGGCATGCCGGGATTGTAGGGGCATTTCCTTCCGGAGCAACGAAAACACTGACGGAGGCGGGAAGGAGAAGACCGAGGCGTCATGGCTGTGCTGCTGGAAACCACGCTGGGGGATCTCGTGGTCGACTTGTACACAGAGGAGAGGCCTAGAGGTGAGGAGACTCCGGAGGCATGCGGGCGGGTTGCAGCGAGGAGACAGGCGAGCAAGTCTCTGCGGAAGTATTTCGCTCCAGCGCTCCCTTCCCTGGCAGGGCTCCTGGTGGGCTTTTCAGAGCTGTAAGCCAGGGAGAAATCGTGCTGGCTAAGTTTTCCCCGTCCCCGCATTTCTGCGCTGACGAAGCCTACACCGGTTGGGTTTCTGCCTAACCTGCAGTAGTGCAGGACCGCCCCTAGAGGTTATCGGTTGGACTACACAGTCTGAGAGGTTCTCCTTCCCGCGCCCAAGATCCCTGGCAATATTGCACTGAATGCTAGGAAAGAGCGTAGGATATCTGCTCCTGCAAGTAATGTTTCGCCCACGAGGCCGCCTGGGTTGATGGTGCAGGATCCTTGCTCAGATCTTAAAATGCAACACAAGGTTGCCACCTGTTGTACCTTTAGTACCAGTTTGCTATCCAAGAATTAAGCAGTTGATGTTTTGCTCACCACTCATCTACAGGAAAGGAAAAGGTGTTACTTGTTAAATCTCTATATGTTGGGCTATTAAAGGCACCAGGGCAGGACCAATTTCAAAAGATGACAACTTGAATAAATTGGGTTGAATCCAGGATCTACCTTTCATGGATGGAAGGGCTCCACTCACTGAAAGTTCCTCCACCTGAAATACCTGAAATAATTGCATATTTGTTCTGTTTATTCAGGCCTCCTGTCTCTCCTTTGATAGTTTCCATGACATTGAATTTTAGATTGTAAACTCGAGACAGGCATCTTCTACTCTGTAAAGCACTATATGCATTGATGGCATTATAATGAAAATGGGAATAACATGGAAACAGGTTGTGGTAGTTGTTTTGTTGTTTGTTTTTTTAGTATTCAAGGGAAGGCATTCTGTACATACTCAAGTCTACTTCCCTGTATCATCATGCCACATATTCCCAGTTCACATTAAAGAAAAAATGATTTCAGGGAAGTGGGCTGGTGAGTTTAAATTAAGCCCTGCCCCTTAGAAAGGATATTCATATACAATAGGATTTGCTGAGTACTGTAGGTAGTTCTCATAGTTTCTTTCATGTTAGTAACATCATACTTGCATTGTTATTATTGTACTGTTGTTATTGTTCTTTATACTGCTAAGTTTAATGGCATCCCATCTGTTTCCAGTCGGCCATTTAGTGTACTTTTTTCTTTTTCTGTTTACGAGGCAAAATGTATAGTCTGTTTCAGTTGTCTTATATTTCTTGCAGCTTGTCTGAATTTTCTAAAGCTCTGCAAAATCAAGTACTACAATTACTGCCTTATACATAATATACAGGTAAGTGTTTCTGGTCGATTTTGCCCCCCTCCCCCGACATTTAAAGCACAATTTTAAAAGTGTATGTTGTATGGGAGATAAGCAAATAGAACTTGCCCGGGCACAAGTCCTCACTCCAGCTGTACTTGTTGTGTGCCCTTTTCAGCTCATTTCATCATCTGTTAAATTGGAATTATACAATGGCCACGTACAGTTGTGAGAACAAACACATGCTATGTGTAAAATGCTATGTAAGAATGTAATCCTACGCAGGTTTAGACAGAAAAAAGTCCTAGGACGCCCAGCATCCCTCCAGCCAGCAATGCTACTGTCTAGGCATGCTAGGAATTGTAGGACTTTTTTTCTGTCTAAACCTGCATCCTAAATTATTATAATGATAAATAACATTAACGTATTGTTATGTGTGTCTTGTGTTGTATTAGAGAGATTTTATCATGCAAACTGGAGACCCCCAGGGCACTGGCCGCGGAGGTGAATCTGTTTTTTGGTGAGTGTTATTTATGTTTCATCCTATGTACACTTAGGTGGAAGTGAATTCCTTTAGACAGTGGGAAATATGATCAAGTAAACATGCATTGGATTGGGCTGGTTTATTGAGTTAGTAAGCTCCGTTTTGAAGAGTAATACGTAATATCTTGTCTGTCTTGTGTTTTTTCCTGAACATGGGAGACTTCAATTATTTCAGTTCCACTAACTGTTTAGTTGTAGTCATCCAACTGCTGGTTCCATGCAGGCTTCATTAACTGCACAAGGGCTTGTGTGTGAGAAGCACTTTGATGGAATTGTGTACTGTAGTTTCACTTTATTTAGTTCCTTTCAAAATTAAGTTAGCAACAAGTAGAAGTCTATCCAACCAAAAATATTTTGAGATTGGCTGTGAACAAGTAACAGGCTTGCAGTGCAGTTATTAAGAAATAAACTGAAAATGTTGATCATATGGTTGGATATTCACAAGAACATACAGTGGTAAATGTTCTCATTTTATATCTCATGAAGGTAGAATATAACATCTGTGCAATTTTATAATTGTTTGATGACTTGTTTGTTTCAGCAAATTGTATGGGGATCAAGCTAGATTTTTTGAAGTGGAAAAAGTACCAAGAATTAAACATAAGAAAAAAGGGACAGTGTCAATGGTGAACGATGGCAGTGGTCAGCATGGATCTCAGGTCAGTCAACATCATTGGAAAAGTCTTACCAGAACTTTAGGATAAATGAAAGATGAAAGTCTACTGTTGGTGTCACAGAAAATGAAAATAGTCATCTGACAGGGTATAACCCATGCATGACGCAAACTTTAACAGATTAAAACACCTGACTAAACAACACCAAAGGGTCAGTGATCATATTCTGCGTGGCTTTTCTGGTGACATGAAGATACTATAATTTTTATGTATGACATAGGTTAGCCTGAGAGATAGTAACTGGCCCAAGGTCACTCAGTGAGTTTCATGGCTCAGTGGGGATTTGAGGAACTTGAAGGATAATTCTCAGAGGTAGGGACAGCAGTCTCTTAGTAGCACCTTCTGGAACCTAACCTTCAGGAAAGAATGGAACCATCACAATGTGTTGTCTCCAATGTCTAATCTCAAAAGGAGGTTCAGAAGATATCATGGCTGGTATCAAAAACTGCTATGGATAGTAAACTGCTCTCAAAGGAAATATCCTAAAATCTATATAATAATATGTTAGTGTAATGCTTTCTACTAGAGATCTGCCAAACCAAGCTTGCTCATTTTTTAAACTGAAGCTTGAGCAGTATAGACATGCAGAAGATTGTGACATTTCAAAGAAGTTCAAGCTTTAATAGCAAAACAGGATGCATTAGAAGGAGGGAAGCTAATTGTATGGGTGGGTTGGAAGACTGTGTTTGCTGCGATGGTAGTGGGGCTTGCTTTAATGTATTGGGGTGTTCATTAAAGGAAGCTGATGTGGGACATAATTGGAAAATTGAGAGAGGAAGAGGAAAGGAAAGAATGAAATGCTCCTGAAAGTTGTTCCAGTCGCAAAGGAAATGACAAAACATATTTTAATCTAATCATTCTCAGACTACTAGTGCCCGTGATGATCCAGGCTTTACACTAGTATATGGAGATTTCCAGTATTCTGTTTAATCTAAATAGTTTTTCTCTTTTCTCTTCTAGTTCCTAATTACTATAGGAGAGAACTTGGATTACCTGGATGGTGTACATACAGTGTTTGGTGAAGTAACAGAAGGCATGGATGTATTGGGGAAAATTAACGAGGCCTTCGTCGACAAAGATTATGTTCCATATCAAGACATCAGGTTTGACAGCCTTGCTTCTCTAATTTACAATAGAAGTAGCAAGATGTAAGAAGATCCCTGCTGGGTCAGACCAAAATTCCATCTAGTCCAGCATGCTGTTCCCTACAGCGGTCTACTGGATGCTTCTGGGAAGTCTACAAGCAGGCCATAGAAGGCCATAGCCTTTCCCCATTGTTGTCCCCCAGCATCTCGCAGTCAGTATCATACTGACTGCCTCTCAACCTAGACATTTCATCTGGCATCATGCCTAATGCATTTTAACAGACTATCCTCCAAGAACATGTTTCTCAAAGTCTTTTACACAAGTGACTATTCCCATATTCCAGGGCAGTGAATTCTGTAAATGAACTGTCAATTTCTTCATGAAGCACACTCTTTTGTCAGACTTGAACTTACTCCTGACTACCAATTCATGGATATTTCTGGACATACTTGTAGTGGAACAATCATATGAATTGGGCAAAAAATGTTTAAGTCGAGATAACCTCTGTGTCATCAAATGCTGTATTAGGATTTGAACCTTCTTCCAACAGACACCAGCTCACATGGTGTTGAGGAACTGTGGAATAGCCTTGGGCTGTACACTAATGTTCTGCTCACTGCCCGCTCTGACAGCAGAAGGCTCGACGTGCATCCCTTGGCAACTGATCTGAATATGTCATTCATAAACTCTAATTAGCCTCCAGGGTGATTTATCTGATTCTGGGTGGGTGTTTTTTGATATGGCAAGAAATGCATATGCCTCAGAAATGTAATGCTATGTGATAGTAATTTGAATTTTCCCTTTATTACCGCCATTTCCTATTTAGGATAAACCATACAGTGATCTTAGATGATCCGTTTGATGACCCCCCTGGTTTGGCAATACCAGATCGTTCACCAGAGCCCACAAAAGAGCAGTTGGATGTGAGTGTTGCTATTAACTTCTTGTGATGTTAGAGAGGGGGAGGCATAGGAGAGGAAAATGAGGAACTAGATGAATACCGCCCAATACCACCACCCCTTCGTTCTTGTCATGGTGCAAAAAGAAAAAGAAGGTAGCATGAAAAATAGGAGGAAAGCAAAAAGAGTGAATCTTTTAATGAGAGATGGCTAGAAAATCTATTGCTGAATAAATAATCTCAGCTGTGTTTTGACAGTGTGTGGCTCTTCCTTAGCAATAGTAATGTTTTCTCCACTTTCCACAGAGTACTTTTGGGAGTTCTAACTCCCAAGAAGGGTATTTCCTAGAGAGAAACTCAGCTTTTTTCCTACCTTCCTCCCTGTATAAGTCATGTGAAAAAAAAAATCCTGTCCTGATACTTTAATTAGGGATTAGCTAATGTCCATGTTGGATTGGAAATAAATTGTTATGTGGAAAAATGTAAGCAGGCAGATTGTTAAGTGTAATTTCTGAATGTTTCTCCTATTAGTTTTGGAATACATAGCTACCCACATCTCTGCCTGCCAAAACATGAAAGTGTAGTATGGGAAGTGTTCCATGCACACTTGTGTATTTTCCAGAGAAGTCACATGTTTGGCTAAAGATCAGAATAAAGTGCAAACAGCCAAGTATCTTCACTGGCAAGGTGAAGATATGTGCTATCTAAGCCACATTATGTAAGAATGCATCTTAAGGCACAGATGCATTTGCCTGGACCTCCAAAAATTCACATGACTATCAACCTTGGGGTTAGAAATATACTGCTTTCTACCTCATAGGTGGATGTGAATCTACCCCGTAGCTTTCAAAACAAACAAGGAAAATGGGAAGAACCATTGCTGCATTCAGTATGAGGATGGGAGGAATAAGGGACATCCTAAAATTCATGTGATAAAGAGAAAAATAATGTTAACTGACATCACTATTACTTAGAATGTACATTATTCCTGAGAAAATCTAAAACAGTGCTAATTGCTTATGTTGAATTGCAGTGTAATATCTGTAGGGTTCCTTTGTAGGTATCTGATTAAGATGCTCAGTTAAATTTATAGAGTTCTGATGTGCATGTTTATGTCTATCCATGTGCCTTTCAAGGAAGTTGGTACAAAATTAATTTTACATTAGCTATTTATTCAATAGTTATTTATTCAATAACCTTTTCTTCCATCAAAAAATGTATTGGAAAAACGAGGGGAAATATCTAATTGTGTCATTCTGTTAGCACTAATGACATTGCAGTAGCAGAACCTAGATTCTGAACTATGTGCAAGAGAAGAATCTAACTAAGGTTGTGTTTGCATGACACGACAACTCACCTTGCAAAATAAGTGATGCAATGTGGGTTGTTGTTCAAACAACCCATGGTGAACCCAACAGACAGTCAGGCTCACTGTGGGTTGTTCTCCCTCTTGGTCCTTCTGCTGGCCCTGGCAAGTGTTTTTGGGGACGTGGCAGCAGAACCCGTGTTGGTTGCCACCAAGTCCCCTTTGCCAAGGGAATTGCAACCCCAGTTGTGGTTCCCAGCTTTTTAAATTCTCCTCCCCACATTTGCGCAAATTGGGGTGAGATGTTATTATTTATTTTAGCTCAATGTGTAGAAATGTCCCCATTTTTTTTAAAAAAAAATGGGGGTGGAGTTTTGGAATTGTGCAACTTTGACTGACCGGAATAGATAGGCTTGTGTTGTTTGGTTACTTGTATGTTTCATAGTTTCAAGGATGGGTTGGCATGTCACGTGAACCCAGTCTAAGATAAACACATTTGCAGAACCGAACAGTTCCAGCAGAGCATTGCGAGTGCTATCTGCATTTGCAGAATTACACCGTTGGATATTGCCCAAAGTGTGTTCACTGGCTAAATATTAAGTAACTGTATTTTTTTAAATGTAAGACAGAGTGGGAGAATAGGAGCTGATGAGGAAATTGATGACTTCAAAGGAAAGTCTGTTGATGAAGTGGAAGAAATTCTGGCAGAAAAAGAAGCAAAAACTAAGGCTATTCTTTTGGAAATGGTAAGTATGGTTTATCTAAGCAAAGTAATACCTTCAGATAGGCATGTGTTTTAGGTGACTTTTAATAGTGCAGGTGCTACATTGGCTCTGATGTGCTCAGGACTGCATATTAAATTTAGATTACCATTCAAATTCTGACTCTGAATAAATAATCTCAGCTGTGTTTTGACAGTGTGTGGCTCTTCCTTAGCAATAGTAATGTTTTCTTTGACAAATCCTTTGTCGCTTATAAAGAAATTGCTTATCTTGTAATGGGATGTAAAAGATAACTGAGGGTTTTTATGCATACTGAAAACATTTTGTATGCCAAATTTAGTTTCTTCACCAGATGTGATTAAGGAGATCTGCATGAATCAACAAACTTCAGCATGTGTATCACTTGCTGGATCAGGTACTCCGATCCACTTGAAAGTACTTTTACACTTGCAGGTGTAAATCAGACGCACATCTAAATCTGCATTTTATTTTACTAGATGGCTCCTCTGAAGAAGGGTTGTAATGTGGGCTAAGATCCCTCTACTATTCCCCGAAGTGGTCTGCTGGCAAGTACCTTGCCGTAGCTCTGGTGTCTCCAACATAGTGCCCATGTTGCATAGTTTCCATGTGTCTATCACAAATTGGGGACTCAGGTCTACCATTCTACCACTGCAGCCATCCAGCTCCATCCACCATTACCATCCAGCTCCATGGTAGTGGTGAAACTGGAACTAACCACATCATAGGATATCATCCCATATGCATAATTGCCTAAACATGTCTATTAAGGCAGTAGCCCTTAACAGCTGTAATTGCCTGGCATTTGGGAGTTTTTTGTTAATTGAATAATTTTTAAGATGGCAGTCTTCCAGCACCTTATCACTTGGAATCTGAAAGCTAAGTGGCCATAGAACAGATTTTTCACATTTTGCATCCTTAAGGCTTCAGAATAACTATGGGCGGTTCTCATGTTCATTACACTTTCCTCCTAACCTTCCTTTAGATACGATGTAAATATGTCTCAAGTATCTTTGTGTGAATTGCCAGAAAATATGTATAATCTCAAGTAGAACTAAAATCCTCTCATAACGCTTTTGTACTTTAGGTTGGAGACTTGCCTGATGCAGATATCAGACCACCTGAAAATGTTCTTTTTGTCTGCAAACTTAATCCTGTGACAACTGATGAAGACCTTGAAATCATATTTTCCCGATTTGGGTCAATAAAAAGGTAATTATAGAATATCTCCAGAAGAAAAAAGTTAAAAAATCTTATAAAAATCTTTCTATCCCTATATTATCTGTTTTATTTTTGTTTTAGTCATAGTCATACATCTTCTGTTTAATCTTTGTATGACTTAGAAATTAACAAGCCTAAGCAGCAAAGGTTGGTGCTGGTAGCTTGGATGGATAACATCTGTGGCAAAAGTGGTGGACAGAAGGCACTTTTCTTTTTCTTTTTTTCTTCCCCTTTTCTTATTTACTTTTGAATTTCACATGTTACCTCTTTCAGTCTGTTCAATTTCAGTGGGAAATGTAGTTCATTGTAGTATCAGAAATAGTGCAAATTTACCTCTTGCTAGTGAACCATTCAACATAATTCAAGATTCAGCTTTGAATACCTTGTGAAGGATTCTCTTTAGACAAATGATGTTCTTTTTTTTTAATTGGGCCAAAGCATTGAGTCCCACTCTACAGTTATTTCCAACACTCTTATAAATTAGACTGTACCACCTTTCTTTTGCATCCCATATGATTGTGCTCATGAAACAGGAAGTACAATTATTTATTTTGGTACAGGCAGCAACATGGAAATATATTTAAAGCTTAGTATACTTGCTGTTCAGTATTTTCAGGCTAATCGCTACAATCTTTGCTGACTCCACTAGTTTAGCTTTACTAACTTGTATAAGTTTCCCAACCCACAAATCATTCATGTGTCTGAAACGAAACATGAGAATATTGATTACACACAACTAACTCTGGAGGAGGCACGGATAATGTCTGGAGTTTCTTAATAACCTCATTTTTGTCAATTCATGTTATGAAAGTTGTACTTCCATATTGCATCTTTTATGGATTATGAAAGAGGCCCATATTCAGATTGTGATGTAGCAAGAGAGCCCAGTTTCTGATTTTAGACCTTGGTGAGAGCACTAATATGAAAATAATTCATGTGAATAGATACAGGGCTGTTTTCCTGAAGTACTCTTAGGGTGTGGTCCTATGTATGTTCAGAGAGAAAAAAGTTCTCCAACTTGCAGCATGCTCTAACCAGCCATACAGGTTGGGGCTTGTAGGACGTTTTTCTGTCTAAATATACTTAGGATTGCACCTTAAGGAAGCTTCTTAACAAATTTAAATGCTAACAGTGTCTGTCAAACAATAGAAACTGTTGTGCTAACCTTTCAGTTGTGAAGTGATTCGAGATTGGAAGACGAGTGAATCCCTCTGCTATGCTTTCATTGAGTTTGAAAAGGTACGTAGCCTTGAAAATACACTGTAGCTTGTTTATATATTAGCTGCGTAGGAAGATAATGTTAAATGTGTGTGCTGCTTGTTTTTTCTTTGTATTTTCTTATATGCCTCTTTACCCAAAAGAACAAAGGCAGCTCGTGACATTCAGAACACCAATACCAAAAAAAATATATGCTGTAATGAAACAACCTCCATTATGACCTTTAGTCAAATATTTTCTGATTGGAACCAGACTGGTGTATTGGATACACCGTAGTGCTTATCTGGGAAGAACCAGCTTCAGATGTCTGCTCCTCTGTGGTTGCATTTCTGTGGTTTCTAGAAAGTTGTGGTGGATGATCAGCCTCATAAGGATCTTAAGAGGATGAATCGATATAAATGTTACATTCCCTTAGCTTCAATAATGAAGCATTCTAGAAATCCAGAGACAAACTGATCAAGTTCGGATCCTTGATGACACATATCTTAGGAGCAAATTGCCTGCACTCACTTCAATTAATATTGTTTGTTTATACATTAAAGATGTGAATCAGAAATTGAAAATCAGTAGAGATTTAACCCATGGAAAAAACAGGGCCTAATAATAATGATAGTAAGTTTATGGCAGAATTCTTCTGCTCAGCACTGCCACCACCTATGGGAAAAGTGCTCCTTCACTGGGCAGTCACACCTATGGAGGTTTTCTTTTAATTTAGAACAAATTCTTATTTTTCTAAGCCTAAGAAATTCTATGCCGCTATAACTCATAGTTGCACAAACTGACCTTTTCCACTGCCACAATTCTGTTAGGACACTTTAAAACCTCTTAGAAGCTTAGGTATGAGATGCACCAACACTGGAGAAAAAAAGAAATACTAAACAAGTAATTTCTTTAAGGGATATTTTCAACATAGGAGATTACTAATATTTACTTTTCGCAAGACTACTTAGTGACAATTCTTAAGGACTCAAGAGACACTGTAGCTGCTATCAGCCTCTTAATGGCCCTATTCAGAAGACCCTTTAAACACAGTAGTGGCTAAATCTTTAAACATGATGGTTAAGGCTTTGTTAACAAAAAAAAAAGTCTTCTGAACAGGGCCATTGACTTCTTTTACCTCAGCCAAATTCCCTAAACCTCCACCCCAGCCAAATACACTTCAAACCAGATTCAGCTTCTAGGTACTGTCTTCCTTTGACAGCAGAGCTTCTCCTGTTGTATTTCTGGCTGCTGGGACATTTTATCTGTGTTTATAACTGCCTGCTTAAAAAACCTTCTAGCAAGATCTTATTCTCTTGGCATAACACAGTCACCTGCTCCCTACTCCTGATCATCTGCCGCATTTACTTACCCCTCGGGGAAAGAATACTAGAACCCGGGGTCATCACATAGTTAAACTATGGAACTCACTACCACCGGATGTAGTGATGACCACCAATTTGGATGGCTTTAAAAGGGGGTTAGATAAATTCTTGGAGACGAAGGCTATCAATGGCTACTAGCCCTGATGGCTGTGTGCTATCTCCAGTATTCAAGGCAGTAATCCTGTGTGCACCAGTTGCTGGGGAACATGGGTGGGAGAGTGCTGTTGCACCGTGTCTTGCTTGTTCATCCCTGGCCGATGGCTCACTGGGTGAACAGAGTGCTGGACTAGATGGGCCCTTGGTCTGATCCTGCATGGTACTTCTTAATAGCTTACTATTCAGTCCTTAGGTACTCTCTTCAGCTTGTATAGTCCAGAATCGGCTCCTGCAGTGACCAACCATACGCCTCCAAAACACGTGTTTGGCACTGCAAGAAGTTCTAACACTTTATGGACTTTCATGCTGGTGAAAGTTCTTCCTATTCATGCAATGGCTTCAACACTTTTTATTTAACCTTAATTTTCTAATTTTAACTTTACTTTTCCTTAAAATGTGTACCAGGAAGAAGATTGTGAGAAAGCTTACTTTAAGATGGATAATGTGTTAATAGATGACAGGCGGATACATGTGGATTTTAGCCAGTCTGTTGCAAAGATTAAATGGAAAGGAAAAGGTAACTTCAATTTTACACTTTATAATTCCTTTATTATAACATATTACATGATAGAAGTTTTCAGTTGTGCATTAGGAGAGCACTCGGGCATCTGCTTTCAGTACAGGTAATGATCAAATGTGAGTTTGCTGATTATGAAATGTGTTCTCTTCACTGTCAGCATCCTACAAAGGCACATGCCTTACTTCTCCAAGTGGATTGTATCTAGTATTTCTCTTGATGGAGAATATTTAAGTAGGCTATCTAAAATGCCTGTTGGCGTGGTGGGAGCAGCTTCTTCCACAACAGCAAGTCAGCGGTGGAGCTGACAAGTTGCTGGTGCAACTGACTTTATCTGCAAACTCCTCTGTTAATCCCACTGCCTGATTTTCTTTCAGGACTCCTTTTTTTTTCCCCGCAGGGGTGGGTGGTAGGCAATATACATCATAAGTGAATGTTTCTCAAACACTTTGAATGGCCAAAAGACTGTCCACTGAGACACATAGACATACCCAATAGTTTAGACTGCTGGTTAGACAGGTGAGCATGTGGAGGAGTTCTGGTGTGAAGTTTTGCATATTCTGCTGCTCTCCTAAGAATCTGTTGATCCAAGTAAAAACAGATTGATTAATCTTCCTAATTCTAAATAAACAGATTTTAGTTAAACATCAGATGACCTAACAATAAGAGTTGTTTGGCAGTGCAACAGGCTGTTGGATGGTGATGAGCTCTAAGCAAAGGCTGCACAGCTATCTGTCAGGTATACTGTAGTCGCCAAGGGCTGTCTAGATGACCTCCAGTATCCCGTACAACTCTATGATTCTTCCCCTCGACCCACTTATTTGCCAAGGCCTTCCTCATGGCTCTAAGCATTACAAGACAGGAAATGAGTAGTTCCTCCTTCCAGTTAACTTGAAAACCCAGCTGTACTAAATATTTAGCCACTTGTATTGACATGCCAGCTTGAACCATAAGATGGCAGCACATGCTTGAAGGTACAAACTCCTGTTTTTAAGCAATGTTTTTTTCAAGTGACTATAGTGAAATGTTTTAAAATGTGTTCAATGTTGCCGTTACAAAATTAGAAAATTAAATTATTCTGCCATCAAATGCACACTATGAATAAAGTATGAAGCTGTTATTAGTCAAGCTCCAACTCATCTGTAGCCCTGCCACACTGGTGTGATATCATATCAGTGTGGCAGGGCTACAGATGAGTTGGAGCTTGACTTAACACAATGACCCCGTTCAGACAACATGCTAAACCATGCTGCTTAACATTAACCATTTCGTGGTTAAGCAGCATGGTTTAGCGTGTTGTCTGAACGGGGCCAGTGTCTTCTTGAATGTGGATGATGTTCTGTCCAGCGGTCATTGGGTTACAGAGAATGTGCATGGGATCTATTCTGGTAGTTTGCAATCCTGATTCGCAATTGATCTTATGGTAGGATCACCCTTGAGGCGGCGGAATTGGGATGGTTAGCCCACATTCATAGACAGTCTGCTCTCGACCTTCCTTCTGCAACTGCTAGCCTCTGCTAGGAAGTAAGAATAAAGGAGAGGAGAGAAGGCAGGCCTGATAAGGCCTGCTTCTCATCCTGCCTCCATGGGGGAGATATTGGAGAGCTGGGCATCCAGAACAAGAGAGTGGTGAAGACAAGAATCTGATCTGCCTTCTACACATGGACTCTTTTTGATAGAGAAGTTGTTGCAGCAGGAATTCAGGTGAACTCACTCAGGGTCGCTTGACCAGCTAAATGCTGACCTCATTGTTAGGGTAACTAGACTTCTGCCCTCTGGCAGAAGAAGGGAGGACCTTGATATTCGTGAAATATTCCCATCAAACCCCATCTAACTTACCCCCAGTTAAATGGCTCACTTTGTCTGATATGAGTATGGTACATATAAGAATTGCTATACTCATATCTAACAAAATGAGTTCTTAAACTGGGGGTCCTAATAATACTTTTAATGGTTTTAAAACTGCAGTTGTGACGTCTTTATGTTAGTGTTGAGTCTACAGAAATTGCTGCTATGTGAAATCTTGCTGCAAGGTTGATAGACTTGCCTTCACTACAAAACTGATTTGGATTTTCTCTAGTATGGCTTCTGACTTTTGGGTCCTGTTTACATTCAAGTTCAAGATCAATGCCAACTCATCTCACTTTCTCTAAACAGGTGGGAAGTATACCAAGGATGATTTCAAAGAGTATGAAAAGGATCGTGACAAAACTTCTAATTTAAGTCTGAAGGAGAAGGCAAAGCCCAAACAAGAGTATCCTTAGAAACTAAATAATTGTATATTGTGGGGGGTTTTAAAAAGAAAATATTATGATTTTTATGATTTACAAAGAAAAGCCTACAATACCATTTCAGATCATTCAGAATGTATTTCTAATTCATTGGAATAATTTCCCTGCCAACATAAAGATAAAATGTTTTTAAAATGAGGGTGTTACTTTCCAATAAACCTGATATCCTGATTGTAAAAATATGTTATCTTTATGTTGGTGGATAGATTTCCTAACGATTTACCTTTTACTGCATAATTTCAATAGTATTTTTGCAGAGGCTGGTAGTTTTGGTATGTCAATTCCCTTGATACATAATTATGTGTACACGCATTGCACACATATAGAATCGTAAGTGTTTTAAGTCTACGTTGGATTTAGAAAATGCCTAGAATACACTGGAGAATCATTATTTTACAAGTGTTTCTCATTCCTTGTCCTAAAAACAGGAACTTCAGCTTAATGTCTGTTAGGCCAGATTGAAGTTTTATGGTCCGAGAACAGTAAGCAGTTCCTTTCCTTCAACTGTGGTTGGAATCAAACTGGTTGACACTGGGGAAAAAATGTTTCTGTGTGGTGAGGGCTCCATACCACAATTCCTACTATTTGTATTCCGCTTCCCACGTGAATTGAGATCATGTGGAAAGTGTTCCCGCCAGTGCCACAGCTCTCTGATGATACACGGTGTGGGTAGTGCTACCGGATAACCTGGCAGAAACACATAGGAAAACAATTCTAAATGCCATCACATGGAGGCCTGCATTATCATCACACAGAACCATCTTTCAACAACTATCATCCTCTGCTCATAATGTTTGAATAGATACAAAAAAGAAAATATGGGATTCGTTCTGATTATGCAGGCATGTATGAACTGGATGATTTAAATATTGTCCAGTTACAATTATGTGTGTTCACTAGCTTTAACCTGGTAAAAATGATTGTAGAGTTGGACTAAAGTGGACCGTTTTGTTTCTTGGCTTCATTCTCCAGGATCTAATTCATTCATATTTACGTTTGCCAGTGCTGCAAAGTCATTCATTTCTTTGGACTATACTGGCCATCTTGTTGAAACACAATTTCTATTTAGCTGGCGTTTTCCCTGCTGCTCTCTTCTGACATCCAAAATGACCAAATTCCAGTCTTTCCTTAACTGACTGCTGTAGCTCAAAATATGATCTTCTATTGGAGGACACAGAGGAAGAAACGAAAACAAGTCATAGGCACTCTGATAAAAAGAAGAAGAAACGCCACCATTCAGATGACACTGATGAGGATGAGAGGAAGACCAAAAAATCTAAGGTACTGAGCTCACCCTTTCAGTTCAGCTACATGATTTAATGGTTTATTGATGTATCAAGGAAACAGCAGGTCCAGATATGTTAGGAAATGTTCTAACAAACATTTCCCTGTTATACATTCAGACATTACCCTAATCCTGGCTGCATTTTCTTAGTCAAGAATTGACTCCTGCTTTTGCTTCTTTCATATATGCTTAACTTCCCAGATTTTGCCAACCATTTATGCTTGCTTTCCAACCCCTTACCTTTACGGAATCCTCCCTGGTTCTTTCAAGCAGTTCTGTTATTCTAAAAAGATGCTCTTGGTCTCCACTTTCTTCCTTTCAAGAGCTATGCGCAGCTACTTCCCTTTGAAAGCTTCAACTGCATAGATGTCAGCCTTTCTCTTGCACACCAAGCTGGGAGGAGCACATAAGTGTTAGAGTGCTGCTATTGTTGTAGTGCCACATGGTGGATGTATAGTTTAGCTTATTGATTGAAGTTTGTTGAGATCTCCTCCATAAACCACACTTTACGAAGGAAGCTGTATGAAACTAGCAAATGTTTTAGTCTTCTATCTTCCCTTTTGGGAGAAAGTGGATGACTGGGCATTTGCATGTTAAATAATGTGAATTATTTAACCGAGGGTTTGCACTTAGGCTCAGAACCCAGGTCTACATGTTGCAGTATGGTTAAGATTTCAGTTTGTGGCATTGCCTCCATTCCCCATCTACAGTTGGGTATTCCTACTGTATTACAATATGAAAAATGTTACCTATGCTGCACCAGAGCCTGCTTATAAAATGGATATAGATAACATGACTCCTGACAGACATGAAAAAGCTGATCCTACGCTAAGAAATTAACTTTTAAAAATAGTTCTGCTGTGTTAGAATCTGTTATACCATAAAAAATAAAATAAAGAAAAAGAAACATATGTGGAAAAAGCCATGCATTGTTCTGTTGCATGGGGTGGCAGTGACTTTTAAAACTACATTCATTGCTACAGCGTCTAAATAGATCAAACCCAGAAAAAGAGGATTCTATAGAACAAAACCTAAACTGTCAAAGCACATTTTCTTCACCTTATGATATGGTGCCTCCACTCGCACATTGGAAAAAGGAGCATCACTTGGAGCATACCTAAATATCTGTCAGTAATATCTGTGATTTTATGGTTTTAAAATAATGATTGTGGGTATTGTTTCTATTGGGTCTGTGACCGCATAATAAAAATTTATGTATGTATCTGTCAGTAAAAAATACTTTAGATCAATAATTTTAATTAAAAAAATCTTACAGAGAGGATTAAAAATATTTTTTCCCTAGGGCTTCAAAATTTCAGACATTTTATATCTCTAGTCTTCCTATACAAGTCTTCCTATTATGTAGATTTTAAAAATCATTTTGCAAGAGTAAAGGCTGGTTAAAAATATACAGATATTATCTTAAATGTTTTGTTTTTCTGCAAAGAATATTCCATAATACAAAATTGTTCAGCTTTTCAGGGGGGAAAATGCTCTAGGGAAGAGAGAAAAAGGCCTACTTCCCCCCCCCCCAATTATCCATTCCCCCTTAAGCTTTCACATCTCTAATAAGCGAAGGGAGCATCATGAATAAAATATTGGCATTGTTTTATGGCATGTGGTACGAAATGCCCTGATGAGGCAGCTCGGGCACCTCAAGTATATTAGTGAGGGTGTACAAGAGGTATAGATTCCCTGAGTTGGATGGGGTGAGGTGGGGGGGAGGGCTTGAATGGTAAGAGGCTACTGAGTAAAGAGTTAAGCAAAAGAAAAGGTGTCTTAGGAAACCACTTGGCATAAGCTATATGACTTGTTTTCCAGTTTTGTTGTATTTATTACAGTCCTTTTGTCATTTTTTTGTTCATGATGTTTTGATACTTCTGTGTTGCAATGTGTACTTTTTTGCAGGTTTTGATTGGCTGTTTCAAATAGATTACGTTTTTAAAACGTTGGTTGAGTTCTTTAATCTACCATGCAAAAGCTGTCGGTTTTGAGCTGGGACTGTGGGTATTGTTAGTCATTTTGATTCGATATCAGGTTTTCATTTTGACGTATATTGAAAGAGGAACAATTGCAGGTTTTACCCATCCCAATTCTCTGTGTATTTTTACTTGTTATTGTATAAGAGCAGCAAATTTTATAACTATTTTAGATATTACCCCATTATTATTTTTTACATTTTGGAGGGGATAGGGTCCCTCCCACAATGTCTACTGCTAAAGAAATTAACATATACTCTCAAGTCAGTTATGTCTTGATCCATTTTCTTATGCTAAATTGGCTTTATGGGGCAATCCAAATCTAAAAATAGGTAAGAAAAGTTTTGTGGCAGATATAGACAGATAAGGCGGTTTTTACTTTGGATCAACTGATGGGTGCAGATTATGAGTTTTTGTGTGTGCCAAATGCAATTTGCCAGCTGCGGCTGAATGGCAATACTTGCAACTGCAGTATTTGTTAGTATCTAGCTTTGGCCTCCTGCTTTCACAGCATTAGATTCTCCGACTGAGGCTGGTCAGGCAAAGCAATCCGCAATCTGTGTCTATGAATACTTGTTATTGGCGAATAAATATGATGTACAGGGTTCTAAGCAGGAATGGAATAGGGAAATGGATTGTCCCATTTTGCTTAATCATGGGTTACTGCTTTGGCAATTATATCTGTCGCATCTGTGTCTTATTCAACAGAAACTTTCGTTTCATATTGATTGGCTGCTGTATGTTCCTTTAATAAGCGTTTGGCTAATTGCTGGTGGTTCAGTGCAGCTAATGCTTCTTTTAAACATACGTTTTGGCAGTGTCCAGTGGTTACTTCTTTTGGGGAGGAGGTTATACAAATAACTGGAACAGTCTTTAATATTCGTTGATATACAAGATCTTTTAAATTATTTACTTTCCTTGAACTTAACAAATGGTCAGTGTAAATGGATTTTCTGAGCTCTTTTGACAGCTAAAACTGATATTACAACATGGGAAGGATAAACGCTAACCTCCTATAATGCAATGGATTGGGGACCTTACAACACTTTCAATATTTGAACGGGTGGTGTATGAATGCCACCTTCAAATGGATTCATATTTGGATATCTGGTCTGCTTATGTTGATGCTTATGTATAATTACTAGAAATGTGTATTTTCATATATATCCAGTTCATATGTATTCATTGATATGGATATATACAAATAAAAAAAAAAGCAACACATGTTTTCTGGAAGGTTTCTGGTTTTGTTCACATCACTAATAAAGAAACTTCCTTTATATTTTTAGAGAATTAACTGTCTCCTTGTTTTTCAAGGAGATTTCAGTAAAACTTTTAAGCTTGGCATATTACTTTGCAGTTAATTAGTATATGTCCATGATCTAGGACCAACATGGAAATAGCTAGGAAGAATAAAGTACCATCCCTACCCTCATTCTGATCCTTAGAAACCTTTGCATGATGTACAAGTAACTATATTTCTGCCCATTTTGTAACAGGACCCAGCCCGAAGGCACAAAGAAGAAGGCAGCCGAGACAAAAGAAAAAGTGACAAGCACGAAAGACATCAGAGCCGCAGTCGCAGTCGGTCTCGGGACAGAGACAACCGCTACAGAAAGTCTAAAGACAAACACCATGAGTCCTGGGAAAGGGAACATGAAGAGAAGAGGAAAGCCAGAAGCCCCAAGAAGTCCAAAGATAAAGAAAAGTCCAAATACAGATGAACAAGGTTTTTGAAACTCTTCTCCAGGATTTGTCTGCCACTGAGAAGCCCCCAAAAGGCTCCGAGTCTCCTCTTCAGACTTGTGGTCCTGGTACTCCATCAGAGGACATCTTATAGTAGCCTTCCCCCACCTGGTGCCCGCCAGATGTGTTGGACTGCAAGCCCTTCATCCCAGCTAACACCTGGAGAGCACCATGTTGGGGAAGGCTGTCTTATAGTGTGGAGTCTAGTACAATTCTGACTGTTTAAACTTAAAACACTTTTTATTCGTGAATTTTACTGAGGCAGAGTGTAAGGTTTGAAGCCGTGGCGATACATTGTTGACAAATCTGCAGCATTTTGATTAAAGCGTTGTCTAGGCATTATTCTGTCAACTATTAAGGGCTATTCTACACATGCTGAATTTCATACTCCCTCAGTTCTGTATAGGAGATTGCATATAGCCCGAGAACATATGTTTACATGTGATGAAAGATCTGTTTATTTTGCCATGGGACCCCTGCTACCAGCTGGGGTTTCATCTTGAATGTGTTGAGATCACATATGACAGATTTGATTTCCTATACAGAAGTGATACCTGTGTAGAGATTTCATTTTGTGTGAAATGGCTGTAAATTCTGTTGCTGAAATGTTGCTGTAAATTCTAGTAATGGGAGTTATTTTATAATGCAACATTCATAATTTAGCATCCGGTTTGTGTTTTTATTATACCTACTTACTGGAGCTGTTTTTGATATAAAAACTAGTCTCACCACTCTGTAGTTATTGCAATGTAAGTAATATCTCCAAACAATCCAAAACTGGGAACTGAAGTTTTATTGGCACTTTTACACAAGAATGGAAGAAAAAGCCACATCACCCACAAAGAAGTAGATCTGGCAGGATGAATGTTAATTGGAAAGGTGCATAGTGAGACAAAAATCATGTCTTGTGGGTGTTTGGCTTAGTCCAATAAAAGTTCAGCGTATTACAGTATTTCACAAACAATTGCGTGTGTTGTAATGCTGTAAACTCTTAATGTAAAAACTATCAGACACAGTATATGTATTAAATTAGGGCATTTAGTTTCCTACACTTGCATTTGAAAACTAACTGCCTACTTTGCTTTGACTGTAGCAATACATCTCTCAGTTGTTGCTGCAAGGAAATGTTCACAGTACCAGCAGAGAAAGGAAATGCCTATTAAGCCACAACCCTAGATATAAAATAATATAGGGATTGAGTAATTTCAGTTTTGCTGTGACTTAAGTGTTTTTTAAAATTTGCGATCCACTTAATTTAAAAATTACGAAGCAATGTATACACAGGATCTCCTAATAGTTGTTTTAAGTGATCATGGGTATGCATTCCTGCTTAAGAGTATAATTGACCACAGTGCTATCATATTCAATATATATTTAAGTAGGAAACTCCCCAGGAAGTCCAACACAGTCACATTTGACTTCAAAAGAGGGAACTTCTCTAAAATTAGGAAACTGGTGAAAAGGAAGCTGAAAGGGGGAGTCAAGAGGCTTAAATCCCTTTGAAATGTGTTTAGGTTACTCAAAACCACAATAACAGAAGCTCAGCTGAAATGTATTCCACAGGTTACGAAAGGTAACACCAAGTCCAAGAGGTCACCAGCATGGTTAACAAGCAGCATCAATGAAGATATTATAGAAAAATGGAAATCTTGCCTAAGGGAGGGAAATAAAAGGGAGCACAAGCTTGTACAAGTGATGCAAAAAGCATTTTGAAGAGCATATTACTAACAATGTCAAGGCCATCAATTTTTTTAATATATCAAAAACAGGAAACCAGCTGAGAAAGCAGTTGGGCCGTGGGAGAACAATGGAATTAAGAGAGTACTAAAGATGGACAGCGGGTTTGCAGAGAAGTTGATTGAATTCTTTGCATTGGTGTTCACTGCAGAAGATGCAGGACAGATACCTGTGCCTTTGAGGATGTCAAACATGTAAACAGGGATGATTGGGTGGACATTGTTTACTTGGGCTTCCAAATGAAGTCCCTCACCAAAGACTCCTGAGCAAATGTAGCAGTCATGGAAATATCAACCCAGTACATGGCTGCTGTAAAGAAAGCAAACTCTGTTAGGCATTATTAGAAAAAGAATTGAGAATAAAACTGCCAATATCATACTGCCTTTATACAAATCTATGGTGTGGAGAATGCGGATATGGATACATTTTTCTCCCTTCATAATACTAGAACCTGAAGTTATCCCATGAAGCTGATTGGTGGGAGGTTTACAACAAATAAAAGGAAGTACTACACACACTGCATAGTTAAACTATGGAATTCCCTACCACAAGATGTAGTGATGGCCACCACTTTAGATGGCTTTATAAACGGGTTGATTAAATTCCTGAAGGAGAAGGCTATCAGTCTAGTCTTCTTGATGGCTATGTAGCAGCTCCAGTATCCCAGGCAGTAAGCCTATCTACACCAATTGCTGGGGAACATGGGGATGGTTACAGTTCACCTGTTTCCTGCTTGTGGGTTCCTGGTCAACTGCTGTTTGGCCACTGTGCGAACAGAGTGCTGGACTACATGGACCCTTGGTCTGATCCAGCATGGCTCTTACATTATGGTTGTTGGATAAGGGCAAGAGCCATACCTTTCAAAATTTCAGCAAATAGCAGGCAACCCCTGCCTGTGCTTAAAATACAATAGTATTTTATATAATAAGAAAAATACATTCCCAGACATACAAACCCACACACATACTTTCACCTTTATAGATAGAGATTAAGAAAGATACAGTACCATTTTTGTATGAAAAATGTTTCTGTGGTTTTTTATTTGAAAGTCATTCCTCCATATGGGCTTTACATATGTGGACAATTCTTTCTTGTTAAAGCAAGGAGTGAAAGAATAGTTTTGATTGGTCTAGATGCAGAAGTCATCAACCTCAACAGAAACACTACTCAGACATCTGGATTACTTTAAATTCTCCAGTTGCTGAGCTTGAAAGTATAAGAGAATTTCATTTATTTACTAAATTTATACTCTACTTTTCAGCCCAGCAGACTTGCAGATCAGCTTTCAACAAATGTATTTTAGGATTAATATTAAAACTGGAAGAGACTGGTGCTAAGAGGCCTTTGTCCTTCAACTTCCTTGCTGAAGAAGTTGTTTAAGCCATGTGCTTAAATACCAGCAGTGAAGGGACCTGGTGCATCTCCTTTGAGAGGGAATTCCAAATCATACAAAATTACATGCTGCTTTGACAGCAAGCCTAGTTTCTAATCTCCATGGCATTTGCAGTGAGAAGGAGACATTTTGCTCCAAATTCCCAAAGTGTTTATATTTTCATTTCCAGGTATCTTGTACGGCTCATCAATTCTCAGTTTGTAGCCCATAAAACACGGTTCATCTAGCTGACTATTGGATTGCTTCCATTGTGTGTGCTAAGCTCACAGGGATTCTGACACTTATCTTTTCTAACTTCAGCAAAACAATAAGTGTTTTGTGGCCATCAGAGAGAGAAAAAGAAAGATGTCAAAAGGTTACACAGTGCTGATATCTGAATCAGCCTCCTGGAAAGCAAGAGAGGGAAAGCAGCAACCATTGAACTGAAACAAATGCTAGAATGCAGGCTGTAAAGAATTCTATGTGACATTAAAGTTTAAATATGCCTACGCTAACAAAAATTCCAATAAAAGATATTTATAGAAGTGCTTTTATCTGTACTTAATTATCACTACATGCCTATGGCCTTCTTTATGCTGATGCTTCCCCACCCCACCCCTTGTGCAAAACCAAAGTCTAATGAGTTAAATGATAGGAGCATGATAGGAGCTGCCTGATTAAGGAAGTACACATGTTCCCGTGGAATGAGCTGTAACTTGTACATTGAACTTTCAGTTGACACCAATAACAATGTGCCTTCAAAACAGGCTGCACTTCCTTGAGTGAATAAAATGGCAAATGCACTATCAACTACTCTATGAGCTGCTGGATAACAGCGATGGCCCAGGCAGCTCAGCATTTCTCTGGTCACCAAAGGAAGGCATTGCACTTTCTGTGAGTACAGACCATTTGTTTTAACCTATTTCAGCAAATACATTTGGGTGGGTGAGGAAAAGCAGAGTTTAACCTGAGCCAGGACTCAAACCTTACCCCACCGCATTTGTGTTGTTTACTACATTTGTACCCCATCGTGCCTCAACGAGAATCCCTTTGAGCATCAACACAGTGCTCCTTACTACTGAGTAAGTGCAACCAGATGCCACCCAACTGGAATGCAGGAAGGTGGCCCCATGTCAGATGGTGTAGTTCTGGGCATGTGCAGTCCAGCCTCACCACCTTGAAGGAATCAAGTCACTCATTGTATGTAGCATCCTTTAGTTGCCATTGAACCTTCTAACCACAATTCACAACAATAACAATGGCACAGAAGGCTGACAGGCTTGAGAAAGAAAAAAAATGACAACTGTGTGGGAGGCAGAATGGAACATTGCTGGACTTGGTTACCTACTGGAAGATCTAATTTCTCATTCATGTTCACAAACATGCACCTAAATAAGAAATACAGCAAGTGAGAAAAGTATATTGCAGTGACTTTCGAACTGACTACCTTCAGGGAAATGCATTGCCTGCATGCCAGGGGGCAGCTAAGTTTGCCTTCGAAGCCTTGTGTAGTGTAAATCTGCCTACCCCAACCAGGGGCCCACCAGGTGTGTTGGACTACAACTTATTTCTAAACAGAATCCTCTTGTCAAAAGTACATCTTCCTGGAAGAACAAGGCATGACATAAGTGTGGTTTTGCCCATTCATTCTTTATTGCTACCTTTGCCTTTCTTTGCTCCTGCTCTTTGATATTCTTGCCTCTCCCTTCAGTGTCTTTTCTTTGTCACTTCTGAAATTCAGATTGTATGCTCATTGGTTACAATATATAGCAACAGCAATGCAGAACCTTAAGCTGAAGCTCTTCCCCATTCAAATTAATCTTGCAGAACAGTACCTGTGTATGTTACAATGTGCAACCCCCAGTATCAGAGGCAGTAAGTCTGTATACACTAGTTGCTAGGGTACATGGAAGGGAGGGTGCTGTTGCATCCATGTCCTGCTTTTGTTCCTGGTTGACAGCTGGTTGTCCACTGTGAGAACAGAGTGCTGGATTAGAGGGACCGTTGGTCTGATACAGCATGGCTCTTCTTATGTTTATAATGTACTGGGCAGAGGAGGAGAAGGTGATGAGAGTATACTGCTATACTCTGGTTTTGCTGAAGATAGATACAGACCAGAAGGAAACCACACGGGTTCAAACGTCTTTGCAAAACAGCAGATGAGTTCACCCTTTCTGTGTCATTGCTGGAGTTGGGTTTTCTAACAGTAGTTACTATTCTAACTCTGATCTCCTCCTCTACCAGAATCACCCCCAATAATCCTGTAGCATTTGGGGGTGGGGTGGGGGAGGTTGATGGACAGCAGAACAGTCTTCCAAATCGAACTTAGAAAAGAGCCGTTTGGTAGTGCAGAAATACCAGGCCCACTGATTTAATGTGCCCCAGTGTGTTGACCTAATACAGAGTTTTGATTCCCCCCACCCTTTGGCCATAAGAAAAAAATTTCCAAAACCCACATGAGGCCAACTCAAAACTCGCAAAATAGAGTGCAAGCTTTCAAGTTCTCCAGAACTCTTCATCAGGCAAGATGGTAAACCAAGCAAAAGGGGAGAAAGAGGTAGCCATGTAGTCTGCATATGTAGTCACAATCTTAAAATGGAATGTTGGAGGAGGTTGCAGACATTCAATGTAGGCCTTTACTACAGGTTTGGGATGAGGGCCAAAGTACCACACACAGATACACACACACTGTGCCCTTTGCAGGCCGGATGAGTCGGCCTGTTGTGGGGTGGATGACGTCAGGAGCAGGACCATCCCATCCACTGTCCACAGTTGTGGCCACATCCCTGACATAATCCAGTCGCTGGGTGAACCAGCGTCTGGAGCTTCAGCCACCACCTCAGTTGGGTCTGCTTTGCCTGAACCGCATGTTCCCAAATGCAGAATGGTACAGCAAAGTCAAAGCTGTCTCAGTTGAGGCAATGGCTGGTTTTCTGTTTTGGACCCCCTTCTCTGCCTTCTTCAGCAAGTTACTTTTCTTTTAGTCTCACTTTTCTTTAGTTTGCCTTCTGGGAAATAAGTTATTTTGTGACTGCCCATGCCCATCATGATAGCCATTTTATGAATGATCAAGCCCCATCACCCGCATGGCAGCCACTTTGTGAGCGCACCCATGACACTCAAAATTCCAAATATGCCCACCAATCCAAAATGGTTGGGGAGCCCTGCTAAAGCAATTGCTCTCTTCCCTGGCTATCTGTTCTCTCGCAATTACAACAGTGGTGATTATACTAGAAAGGAAAACAATCTAACACAAACCAGCAGTGCACATAGGAAGTGAATGATACCAACATCTTGAGCAGAATTTTGGTTTATCTTAAAAGGAAAAGAAAAAAAGGAAAAGAAATTAGCAGAAGTCATGAGTTGCTTTCACAGCTTGCCGATGACACATTTCTCCAGCATCACTGGACAATGTTTGCTTATTGCTAAGCACTTGCAGCATTTCAGAGATGATATCTGTACATCACTAACCACACTGCACAAGTGCAAACTCTCAGCTGAGTTGTTTTCAGATGTTTTAATCAGAGATAAGTCTGAAGTATCTGTGTGCGTATGCATGTGCATAAGCTTGTACATACGTCACTCTTGCACACCTATCTTAGGCACATGCCTGATGTTCTGACGAATATTGGTTGCCCAAAGGGTATATTTAATAAGCAAGGGGCTCATTTGTGCTCAGAACGTCTGAGGAAAAGTTGGAGTCTTCTGGTAAGTCAAAAGGCAGCTAGTACGTTTTGAGCTATGTAGGGCAAATATTCTTAAACATCCTCATAAGCTTTTCTTAACTCAGAAAACTACAGCTCTTTGAGCCTTGGCTAGTGTAAATAAAGCTTAGGGTTAGAAAGCGACTTGGTGATCATCACGCTCCTTAAGAAGCAAAAATCTTGCATAGCTAGATAGACCTCAGGAACCTCTTGGTCCTCAGCTTCATCAATCAACAGAAAATGTACACAATTCCACATGCTGGGTGGGGCTCAGATTTAGTCCTACTTGGAGTAGGCACATTGAAATAAATGGGACTTGTTAGTCATCCCTGGATTAAGTCCTATGGATTCCAATGGATCTACTCTGAGTATAACTAAACCAGGATCCAACTCTTGGGAGAATAGGTGTTGCCTCCACAAAATACCAGTGACTGGCGTATAGTAAAAGCATTTCTTTGTTAATGTATTAACATTGCTTAGTAATTTCTTGTAGCGTTATGCTGACATATTGGTGCATTTGTTTACTTTATAAATGATATTTCTACTTTGTAAATAATGCCATTTATTTCTAAAGCCTACAAAATGGATAGAAGGAGCCAGGCAAGTACCCTCAGATTCTATGGCAACAATATATTCTGCATTATAGTTTGAGGGCCTTGAAGGTTTCTGTGGTCTTCAGTATATGTACTTCCTTTGTATATCATCTTTCTGTTGTCTCTCTAAAGCAGATGCTGAATTAACTCTGTTGGATCAACTCTATTGACTGGAAGCATCCCATAGAACGTGCACACACAGCCACAGCTGCATCTCCTTTTTATGAAATACTTTTCCTGACAGGCTTTTCCTATCCTTGGACAGAAATGGAAGCACAGCAGAGCAAGCTGGATTTTTTCCACAAGCTGGGCTACGGCAAGGAGGAAGTGTGCCAAGTGCTGGAGAAGCTAGGCCAGGAAGCCTCAGAGAATGATTTACTACAAGAGCTGATTCAGATGGGGACTAGGTCCCAAGGGCCCGAGAACTGGACACAACGTTTTCACCTCAGTCCTGCGGCCCACGGAGCAGGCAGGGCCTTGCAAGTTTCCCAGTGGTCTAACGAGGAAGCAGATGATCCCTCCAGTAATTTGAGACCGATTGTGATTGACGGCAGCAATGTTGCAATGAGGCAAGCATCTTTCCATTTTATTTTATCGCTGACTTCCCTTATTTCTTAGTTTGCACTGTGGTCCAAGACTGACCTTATCTTCATCTTATCAAAGGTAAGAGATTGGACATCCCATGCTTGGTGGGGTTCAGGTGATGATCATTCCTATTTTCAGTGTGGACCAAATAACTGAATTGCATGATGTTTGAAGCGAAGCTAGTGAGATGATAGGAATATTTTTCTTGGAGGTGTTGGATCTATGACGGTAGACTCAAACAAGCATGTCATCAAGCAAGGAATAAGCATGTATGTGGGAACTGTCCCTGTGTAAATAATATGTAGTACTACAAGTGAATACAGATGGGATTAAGCAGATGTACTTCACAAGAAGAGCTACATTTTAAACAGACAGGATTAGTTCTCTTTCCTGTCTTTAGTGTTGCCATTTCCACTTCTCAAAAAGCATTTGCCCAATTTTTCTAAATTGACTTAGGGCCTGTTCAGACAACACATTCATCCATGGTTAGTGAGCATGTTTAAGCCATGGTTATATTGCCACCATGGTTAGGAATAGTTCACACAACACACTAAGTCGTAATGTTTAGTTCAAAATGCATAAGCACTGTGGCTTAGTGTGTCATCTGAACGGAGACATACATTACATCTTACCCATCCCCATAATATAAACCACAGCGACCTGCACATGAGGAAATGACTGTGCTGTGGCCTCTTACTTTGAGGCAAAAGTATGCTCTCCAGAAAGAGATAAGAATTCTTAGCTATGACAACATATTCTATACAAACTGATGGTAAGAGGGAGAAGCTGCAGAGCTGTAGCTTTGTGTGTAAAGGAAATGTGAAAGAAACAGACAGGGCAGGCAGTGTATGACTATTAGGCAGGTACACATGCCATAAAAAACCTTTAGAGTGTTAGGATAGCTGTACCCAAAAGGGAACACCCTAGGAGGCATCTCTCTACTAGAGAAGTTAAAAGTGTACAATAAAGTCTAGCAGACTTAAAAAGGGTCCATAATGCTCTTTTCTGAGGAAGACCTGGGGTTTTAGTTCTATAAAGGGGATTCTTGAAAGAGAATCCTCAACATCATCACCAAACCACAATCACCACAATTCTTTTGGGAATGCATGACAATGACTGGAATAAAATAGATGTTTGTGGTGTTGAATTGCCCCTAGTAGTATATAACATTGTCTGTTTGGGTTAAACTTTTTTTCTTTTCTTTTTTTAATACAAAGCCAGCCAGTGAATGATGGCAAAAATGGGTTGCCAGTTATTTAGTAGCCATTTAGTCAATCTAGCTTCTCTGTCTTCACCTTCTGTATGGCAGTGTACTAACTCTCCTTTCTCCTGAATTATGCTGGTAGCATAACCTTCTCTATCAACTACCAGCAATCTACACATGTAGTATTACTGCTAGATACGCACATTCCATTGTTTTCTCCCCACTATTCATCTTGAGCACATAATACCTTGCATTTTATTTTATCTTTTATTTGTTTATTTATTACATTTGTGAATCACCCAATAACTGAAGCTTTCTGGTTAGTGTACAAATTAAAAACATAACACAACCAAGTTTTATTTTCTATAATTTACAATTTCTGGATGCATCTCTGTCTCTAGTCCATATGATTTTGTTCTTCAAAACTGCCCCACCTAGTCAAGAGTTACTTCACTTTTTCATGTTCTTGCTCCTTCCCTCTCCTTGCCCACAGTGGGACCGGGATTCTTTCCTGTTACTATTGTTACATCATCAATTCCCCTTGGATAAGAAGCTGTTCAGCCTCTTTGTTTACATATTCAAGGAGTTGTTGAAAGATTTGACAATTGCCATAAAGTTCAAGGGCTAATGACTCACCTCGTTGTATTCTGGATAAGCGATCATGTAAACAAATGTGAAGTTGCTCTGTCTTGCTGGTAGAGTTCACAATTCGACAGGGGGTTGGACTCGATGGCCTTATAGGTCCCTTCCAACTCTACTATTCTATGATTCTATGAGGGAAGCTCAGTAACCTGCATGTGATATTCAACAAGGTTTTTATACTCATTCAATATAGGCAAGGGCAATAATCCAGCACAACAGCCCTGGGAGTGAGTGGGTGAACGCCACAGCATTCAGAATATTTTTGATGGGGAGGATGTATAGATGCTGGTCTAGATTAGGTTTTATATTTGGTGGTCAGAAAGTTCTATGGATTACTTGTGACTGTACAAAGTATTATTGATGAAGTGGAGGGGAAGGGGTACTAAAAATCACATTACATTCACGTCAATTTGTCTTTCTCTCCAAGGCAATGGTGGGCAACTTGTTTCCCTCCAGATCTTCTGGCCAACAATTCCAATCATCCCTCACCATTGACTATACTGGCTAGGGCTGAGGGGAGTTACAGGTCAAAGCACCTGGATCTGTCTATACATTATCTTTGCCCCAAGGTGGCTCTGAATTCCTGCTGTGTCAGTAATATGACACAGCCACACTGAGGCAAAGAGCCGAAGATCTGCAGCTGAAAAGTTAGGGACTTACCCCATTTTTTCCTGCCTGAGCGAGGTCAGCATGGCTTGCTCCAGCACTGTGTCTCGGGCATTTCTGGGCTGAAGGCAACCTCCTACTGGCTGCCAGAAGCTACCAGAAGGGGAAGGGATGAGCCGAATGGCCGCTGGAAAGCCTGCGCTGCCTCCCCCAGTGGGGATTATAACAAAGAGGCTTGTTGCACTTAAAGACTAGCAAATTTATTCTAGCATAAATTTTGTGAACACTGCCCACTTCATAAGCTGAATAGATCTCATATTGACAGATTTATAAACATATGCTGGAGTGCAGAGAAAGGGGAGATGTAAACTGTTTTGTCAGAAGGAACTGAAATGCAAAAGGTACAGACAGTGATAATTACCTTAGCAGTCAGAAAACATTATTGAGTGAAAACACAGATAAAATTGTAATACTGAGCCAATTAACATACATAGTGTGATCAAAATACAAAACAACTAAGGTTTAAAAACTAATTCACTTAGTGCTGATGCCTCCCAGGTTGCCACTTTGAAAAGCTGCCCTTAACTCCCCCCACCCCCTGATATCAGCTGACTAGCTTATACCAAAAAGCAGTGTTGTATGCTTTGCCCCTTCCACCAGTATCTTGGGGTAAATTTTGGAATGCTTAAATAAGACCACAGCACTGAAATTTGATCTGAAATATGAATACAAAATATTTAAAAGCCTAGGCTTTGGGGCAAGATAGAAATAGGAAAAATAAATAAAATCATCTAAATATCTGAATTTAAAAACATAGTTTGAAATATAGTGCTACGATTTTGAACTTGAAGTTTTAGTTGTATTTTTGAAGTGTGCATTTTTTTCCACGCTTGCTTTAAAAAATATTGTATGAATTTTAGGAATAAAGCTCCAACATAGCAAACTAAAAGAAGCAAAATATGACAAAAATGAACATGAAACCACATTGACTATCAAGAACAGCTACCTAGACTGATGAGTTGAATCTGCTTTGCATTTGAAACCTAATTTTTAGTTGAATTAAATTATAATCCAGATTATCTGAAACTGAACTTTGCTCTAGAAATATTATTAAGATTTACACTACTACCTCCACACTTTGCCTATGCTCCTCCTGACAGTTGGTCATCCATCCACAAATATTTCTGACTTGTTGTAATGTAAAAAAAGTATTATGACATGACTCATAATTCCCCAAGAAGGCTCCCAAATAGCAAGGAAGTGGAAGAAAAGGGGGGAATGGTCAACATAACTGTGCTCTCCACCTTTTCAAGGGACATACTTATGGAACATCACTGATGCTGAAAGACGTGGGTGGGCTACTTCAGATTTGTTGGGTTTATTTATTTATTTATTTCAGTACCAGAATTGAATACACAGTTCTTTCATACAATGACCCTGTTCAGACGATACCCTAACCCACAGTAATTAAGCATTCTGAGCTAAACATTATGGCTTAGTGTGTTGTGCCTACATGACCATAGTGTAAACACACTCACTGACCATTTACTGCAAAAGGATTAGTGGCCTAACCATGGCTTAACGTGATGCCTGAACAGACATAATGTGATCTTTTTCAGCAGCCCACTTTAGGGGAAGAAAAGATTTTTAGTTGTTGTCATTAGATGACTGGGACTTATAAATCACTGACTGCCCCAACTCCCTTGGATTCGTAACGAGCATTTACGAATCCACGGGAGTTGGGGCAGACAGTGATTTACGAGGCACCACTCGCCGTGCTATAGGGAGTGACAACTTTATACATTCCCTGAATTTGGGATCAACTGAGTCAGCCCACGTATATTTTCTCCCCCCCCCCCCAAAAAAAGTACCTGAACTGAAGTTTTTAACGAGCTATGCTATCAGGCCATTGAAGACCGCAAGTCGAAACACGTTTGGCCTTCACTCACAGATATTGTGGAGCAGCTTTATTATTGTATTACTGTTGTCTGTATGCTTTTTCTTTTTGTGTGTATGCCTCTAAAAAGTGTTCCACATTTTAATATATATATATATATATATATAGAGAGAGAGAGAGAGAGAGAGAGAGAGAGAGAGAGAGAGAGAGAGAGAGAGTCTTTTTTGCTATAAGTTTATTGTTTCACTATTTCCTTAACTTTGTAGCCACTCATTAGATGATTGGGAGCCAGAAACCCTTCCCAATCTACTGCAAACCAACTAGAAATCCACCAATTGATCCTGACCATCAGCCCTAAATGATACTAGAAGTCATGTAGATATCATAGCCAGAAACTGTCAGAAAAGCAGCAGAAATGTATGGCACTAAAACACCCCTTCCCTAACTCTTTTATTTTCTTTTTTTGCAGCCATGGAAATAAAGAAGTGTTTTCATGCTTGGGAATTCAGCTGGTGGTGGACTGGTTCAAAAACAGAGGTCACCAATATATCAAAGCCTTTGTCCCATCTTGGAGAAAAGAACCAAGCCGATTTGATACCCCTATTACAGGTAGGCATGCATCCAACAGATTATAAATATGAAGTTATACATGTTTCATACCACCAGAAATAGTGATTTAAATATGCATTTGAGAACTGTTCCTATGCTCTTCTAGGAGGACAAGATAAACAAAGTAGACTATATACAACAGAAATATGTTATGTTAGAAACACAGGCTTTCAAATACTTCAATATTCTTCCTTCAAGCTTTTGTTGTTTTGTCCAAAGAGCAGATGAGGCCTGCTAGCTTTGCATTCTCTTTTACCAACAAACCCATCTCTGACAACCAACCAGCCCCCTTTTCTGCTTTGTATTTCTATCAGTAATATCTAGGTGTCGGAGACTGTAGGTCTAGCTAACAACTCATGCTCACTAGTGAAAACATTCCTCTCCCTCTGCCACTCTCAAAAATAAAAAAGATATCATAATATTTCCATAATTCGCATGGGTGTTACAGAGACGCCCATCAACATGGCTACATTCAGAGACTATTAGAATAGAGGAAGATTATATGTCCTGCATTGTAAGTGGCACTAATTTCTATCCATCTGTCTATGTGTAGTGCTGTGCAAACACTTGTCTATAATGGAATCTCATGCTTCTTAAGGGGCAAGTGTCTTCTGACACATTTCAATTGCTACCTCCCTGTGGACAAATGATTTTATAGATGCATATATATATAGAGAGAGAGACACATAATTGTCCTCAACTACACCACTGTAAAGCTCCTGTGTCACCTAATTATCTGCTCCTTCTGTACCCTGTAGTGATGATCTGTTGCATTGCCATGGGATCCCAAGCCAATTTAAGCTCCTGAGTATTTGCTTAGATAATTAATTTGTCTGGATTATAAAGTATTGAAAATGCAGCTAGTGTAGAATGCAGCACCTTGGCTGTTGCTAAATGCTGCCCCCTTTCAGCATGCAACATCTTTGCTGAACAAACTGCAGGGGCTGCTTATTTGCTGCTAGACCAGGTTTAAGGTTTAACTTGAGACCAGGATATTTGATATGTGAGAGTGCTCCTTCTCCCTTATCAGCCTACTTGCTCACTGAGATCATGGCATGGGGACACATGTGGTGGTTCTGCATGACATGAGGTCCGTTTAGCGTCCACTCGGAATAGAGCTTTCAGTGTATTGGGTACCTCTCTGCAGAATTACCTGCCAATTGATGTCAAGCTGGGGGCAACATTACTTTGTTCTTAACCTTAGCTAAAGACATTTGTGTTTAATTAAATAAGCTTTCCCTGAATGATCAGCCACGGTTTTATTGGTATAACTTCATTTAAAAACTTTTTATTCTTTTGTATTTTGTTTGTTTATTCTTTACTGTTCCCCCAGGAAACATTTTTAGATCTAGATTGGTTTACACACGTTTGTAAAATAAAATAGATAAATGCCTATCTGTTCTGAAACCTGTAGTGTTTTTGTCATCTTAAAAGTTACCAGGTAATTTACAGCTCACTTGTTTACATTCCAGTTAATTGAAATCAAGGAGATTAAGATGGATTCAGTTCAAATCATTCAAATATAATTTGAGCTGCAGATTATACTGTTAGTTATCAATATATGGACTTGAACGGAGAATGACCTAGGCAATTCTTTGAGGATTCCCTGCGTGAGAGGTGTGTGTACACACACACTTGGGATCTTCCATATATACTTTTTGGTTGTTGTTCATTCTCCTCTCTCTCTTACTTCTAGACCAGCATGTCCTTGAAAAGCTTGCAAAGGAAACAATTCTCGTGTATACACCATCCCGCAAAATGAAGGGCAAAAGGCTGGTGTGCTATGATGATCGCTACATTGTTAAACTAGCCTATGAACAGGATGGGGTCATTGTTTCCAATGACAACTTCCGGGACTTGCAGAATGAGAATCCTGAGTGGAAATGGTTCATCGAGCAGCGACTACTGATGTATTCTTTTGTCAATGACAAGTAAGAGATTGGGATATTTGAAAATATCATCTCACCTTGTGTCACTTCTATAGGTCCAATTGAACTCTGCTAGTATGGTCAAATGCAGATTTCATTGCATTTGGATCTGGAGCTTTTATTCTGCTGCCAGGAGTGTCTCCAAGCAAATGTCTGCTCAAAAGGCTCCCAGTGGCAGAAAGAAGGGAGGCAAACTTTATTTATTTCCCCCTCCCTCTACAGCCCAAGCACCACTTACCACACTGTTTGGGAAGGTACCACAAAGAGACTACAGGAGGGGGAGAGGAATTGGCAAAGATCTCCTCCTCCTCCTCCTCCTCCTCCTCCTCCTCCTCCTCCTCCACTCAGCCAGTGGAAAAGCTCTACGGGATCAAAAACTTTCCACAGATGGAAGGAGCTCTCCTGACCAAAGGCTGCCTTTATTTATTGTGTTCATGTCCCAACTTTTTCCTCCAGGGAACCCAAGGTGGTTTACATAATCCTCCTTCTCTCCATTTTATCCTCACATCAACAACCCTCTGATATAGGTTGGGCTGAGAATCTGTGACTGGCATAAAGTCACCTAGTGAGCTTCCATGGCTGAGCAGGGATTAGAACCTGGATCACCCAACTCCCAGTCCAACACTCTAACCACTACACCACACTGGCTCTCTATTGGATAGAACTCATTACATTTAGGGGGAAAGTATTTAGCTTTTTGAAAGGATGTCCTTTGAAATCTTTTCTTTGCATCTATCAATGCAAATTCCTTGCCATAGCATTTGGCTATAACAATTATTATTATTATTATTATTATTATTATTATTATTATTATTATTAGTATTATTAGTATTATTAGTATTCCACCTTTTGCCCAATACTGGGCCTCAAGGCGGTATTACAAAGTTTAAAACATACATTTTAAAACATAGGAGGGGGAAAGTAAAAAAAGAAAAGAAAAAATAAGTTTAACAACAACAACGTAATCTAATTGTATGTACGTTGCCTTTCCCACATTGCTGGACTTGTTTGTTATCCTGCTGAGAGGCCTTATTCTCCGTCATATTCACATGCATCCATCGGAATAAGAAACTGAACAAGTGAGAAACAAGTATAGAAAATTATAATGCAATGTTCTTAAATCCCTCCCTTTGAAATCAATGGCATTTGTAAGTCCCTAACTTTGGTTGGATCATCCCCCATAATTGTATGTATTCACTTTCATTATTGCTGCTTAATACTTGGTCTGTCACCTGGCCAAGTATTCCACGTGGATGGTCAGGGATTGATCGGGGGAGTAGCTGACACATGATTGGATTTGTTATAAAAGCTATGCATATAGATTCAAAGTGCTTGTTCCGTGAAGGTTTGATGTCTGTTTCCAAAGCACCAATTGACTGGTACATCTACAGACTAACTAGTTCTGGCCATTTTTTCTCTATTCATGACATTGATTATAAAATGCTGCATGCCCACATCTCTTCTCACTAGTGGAGAAATTGCATGCATGCTGGATACCTTCTTCTCTTAGTGTTCTGGCCTAAATATCATGTTAAAGTTATGCAAAGTTTCCCTACTGTGAACTTAAATGCCATTCAAGAAATAGGATGGTGTTATTTGTTATTAAAAAAAATGACCATTTGATTTTTTTAGATTTATGCCTCCTGATGATCCTTTAGGCCGACATGGACCCCCTCTTGACAGTTTTCTCAGCAAAAAGCCACTTCTTCCTGAACCAAAATGGCAGCTCTGCCCTTATGGTAGGTTTATGGTAACTGCTCATCTATGTAGCTTATAGCAGCCACACTGAGAGCAACTTCAGACATTACTTCCATCTTAGGCCTTTAACCAAATGACTTTAGCTTCAGCCATTTTTCTTCTTTTCCCCGCCTTTCCCATTTTTTGTTTTGCTTTGTTTTTCCATCTTGCCTGATCAAGAGTTCTGAAAAACTCAAAAGCTTGCACAGTTGGTCGAATAAAAGCATTATGCTAATATGGATTTTAGCCAAGACATGGTGATTCATGCGCCTGCTTTTCATGCCTTGAGTATAAAGTCCAAATGGGGAACATGTGCATCACCCCCATGTAGAGATGCTCCACAGTACCTAGAGATCCCACATCTTCCCATAGAAGAATTGCCTGAAATTCCTTTCAGACATTACAATGGAAATGCATAAAGCAATGAGTAAGAAATTACTTCTCACCAATTTCTGTAAATATTCAAAGCTACCCCCATTGCAATGGGGCATACCAGCTGCTACTTTTTGCTCTACATGGTAAACATCACCATAAAAAGACAGAACTTGGAGGAGGAGGAAGAGGCAAGACATTATAATCTGCCTCTGCTTATCTTGCCATACCTGTATATATGTGGCAGCATTATTCTACCCTTGACATGTTACTAAGTATATAGGCCACATTTTCACTGAACAGCTTTCAATCCCAATAGTGACCGCAAAGAGGCTGAACAGCTCCTCTTTTCTTCTCTGATACAATAGCAAAGTAACAGCCCCAAGCCAGCCAAAGATGTGAGTTTCTGAAAACCAAACCACTACATTTTCTTTTCATATTAATCAAGATAGATAGATAGATAGATAGATAGATAAAGATATATTTTTAAAAATCAAAAGTATCTAAGGTGCTTTTATCTGTCATACAGAAATACTTCCAAAGGGCACTAGGCCTACAATGCTTCTATGACCCATTGATGCATCCCAATTAAAGTATTTGAAATCAATTAGGTAATTATCTCCTTCTTTTTTCCCTGCAGACAAAAAATGCACTTATGGCATCAAGTGCAAATTTTACCACCCAGAGAGACTGAACTGGGACCATCTCTCTGTAGCTGATGAGCTCCGAGCTAAGACAAAGCCCTACCCACTTACTCAGAAGATAGAGGACGAGAAGATGACAACAAACTTCATAAAGAACAAGGGTGGGAATACAACAGGATTAGCTGGTCCTAAAGGTGGTGGTGTCATTGGCAGCAGGGGCAGCTCAGCAGTGTTTCACACTAATCCCCCAAAGCGGGAAGGGGAAGATATCAGGGGTTCAGCAAGTGACTGGCCAAGCATACATCAAAGTAACCAACAACCTGAACTGACTATATTACAAGGTCAGGCAAGCCATGCAGAGGCTGTGTCAAAGCAACTCACTGCACTCTCTCTCAGAGCCAGGACCCATTCTGAAAATACTCTTGCAGGTCCTGGTAAATATGAAGACCTAGTGGGTGCTCCACGTAAGGATCGTTATATCCAATACAACCAGAGTGTGCCTCTGTTTCATCATGGCCTGTGCTGGGACTGCCCATGTTTACAAGTATGTAATTTCCAAGGATGTTACAGGATGCAAACACCAGCAGTACAGACATCACCAATACCTCCTTGTTCGGTGAGGCAGGGCTTGAAGGCCCAACCCAAAGGACAACACTACGCTATAGCTTCTTCAGCTGAGTCATTTCCATACTGCAAGGGAGATATGCAATATTCTGGAAATTTGCAGGCCGAGTCATGTAACCAGGCACTTCAATTGGATTTCAGTTCATTTGGAGCAGTAGATCATTACACCCATCCTTCTGGTGCTGAGTTCCAGCAGAATGTGGCTCTGAACCCACTTTCTGGAAAGCAAGCCAATACTCAGCAAACTTTGTGCTTCGGCTTCCCATACAGGGAGGCAGACCAAGCTGTATCATCTTCCTATCCTGATGTTATAGACATGAGAAATTCAATGCCAGTAGTTCAAAGGCACGGGAATGTACATAGAAGATCCCCCAACAGAAAGCCATGGTAGGGAGAGAAATTTGGACATGTCTTATTATAAGACTCCAACTCCACTGTACATACAACTGGTACAAGTCACTTGATGGGAAGAACAGCAGCATTGATATAGTAAACTTGACTTGAGCTTTAATTGTATTCACTCCTTCTTTCCCACCCACCCACCCCCAGTTTGTCCCTTCTGAACTGCTGTCCTGACTGTCAATCTATCAAACCAATTTGAATTCTCCTCTAGATCTTTCTTGCATGGCCACTCTTCCTAAAAGTCTTTCTTCAACCACCACAGCCTCTGCTCAAATGACATGGTGGTTAAGTGTTTTGAGCAAAACATTATGGCTTAGCATGTCGTGTGAACCATTCCTAACCATGGTGGCTACACTACCACAATTTAAATACGTTCACTAACCATTTGCTGCAAAAGGGTTAGCGGCCTAACCATGGCTTAGCGTGTTGTCTGTACAGGCTCACAGGCTCTGATTTTATTATGTGTGTAATTCCTATAAACCTCTCTCAAGCCCCCCCCCAATCTTTGCTACTCCTTTATCAAACCCTGAAACATTATTTCAGACTTTTATTGTCTGTGTTGGAGGTACATAAAGCATTTATGTTTACCAAGGGCTATACTGGTATTATACTAGTGTGGGAAAGATATGCACGGCAAAGGTGGATGGCAAACTCTTGGGGACATATGCTAGGGAACCCTGCCTAGCTAGGCTTCCTGGTACATATCCACATCAAGCTTAGGAATGTGCATCTGCCATTCACACTTCGGCTTACCAACAACAACAGAAATGTGCATTGAGGCAAAGAAGTCCCTGCATATGGATGCTCAACTGGTGTCTGTGGTTTGAATTATCTTTTACCAATTTTGGCTGGTGCACTAGTTGTCATACCTCCTGGACAAACATGATCTTGCCACCGTTGGTAATGTCCAGGTTAGATGAGTGCAATACATCATGCATTGGGTTGTCTCTGAAAAGCTTCAGAAACTGCAACTGGTCCAGAATAGGGAGGCAGGTAGATATTTACTGGAACCCTCCATACTGATCATACCACTCTTTGCTGTCCTTTTCTGGGAGGTGCCCTAATAATATTCTCCCCAAATGCATATTCACCTGGTGCCTGAACTCTGCTATGTTTTAGGCACCAGGCTGAAGCTCTCCTGTCTTCCAAAGCTTTGGATGGATTAAAAAAAACCTCTCTTTTTTTAGCTGCTGCCTATTTAGCCATTTTGATTATAAATTTCTTTTGTATATTGTGTGTTAAACCTGTATTTATATATCATTCTTGGCTTTAACAATTTATATACATATGCTACCTTGAAGAGCAATTGGTGGAAAGGTTGAGTAGAAATCTTTTAAATTAAATACAAATAAATAACCCCCCACCCCCAAGGTATCTTATTTGTCAAAATAGATAATCCAGGAAACAAAACAAGTCATGACAGAGACATGTGAGAGTAACCCGATTTGTTTTATTTTTTTTGCAAATAGCTGCGAGATTGAGAGAGGGAGGAGTTATTCCAAATTGGAACTGCAGGTTGAGATTAACCCTTTACCCAAATGCTGCTTTCCCCAATGGAAACTGCCCCCACCTCCATTGTTAAATACATTCTGGCATGCAGCCACAGGTCTATTGCAAAAACTTTAAAGAGAGACAGATATGTAGTCACATATCTCTAGTGTAATGTGTAGTTTTGCACTAAAAATCTGGTGAGAAGCTCTTTTATTATTTATTCACTTAATTTCATTTCAGTTCTAACCCCCTCAATAACTGATGTTCTATGGGCAGATTACAAATTTATGCTCGCTGGATGGATTATACCTTACTGGGAGAAGACATAATCTGAATAGTCAGTATAGAAATATACACTAAAGTAGAACTGCTGATCCCTATTTCTCATGGGATGTCAGGATTGCTGAGAGTCTCACCTCAAAATTAGATGATTCCCCACAGAGGCATTTCTAGCTCATTTCCACCCCCAGCCCCCTGTATCACAGGATCAACCACTTATAGCAATGCTAGATTATCCATGATACCCATACACCAAAATCATTCACTGCTACAATTAGAAAAGCCTAGTTCTCATTGATTCATACTCTACATCTTCATCAAAATGTGTAGAGGGTGGCAGGGATTTTAAAACAAAACAAAGCAACCAATAAAAGAACAACAGCATTATTATGTTATAAAGCCCTTCAGAAAACAGAACTTTCCCGTGGCTAGAAACAAAAAGCAGGCAGCCCAAACTTATCACATCACAAAACAAACATCTGGGATTCAAATGCATCACTCAAATGTTTTTCCGCTAAACTTTTTTTCTTTTTTTATTAACTATGGCTGGTGCAATAATTGTGGAATCTCACGGACAAACATGATCTTGCTACAGTTGGTGATGTCCAGGGTTTCAATTTCAGCGAATTTACAGAGTAATCCTTGCCCCCTTGTATAGATGGCTGAGGGGTGTATGTGTTAGGATGCCACTGGGGTCCACATCTGCCCTGGAGGCCATGGAAAGTTTTGCAGGTCTAGGAGTACCACAGATGGTGTTTCCGCTGACGATATAGGACCCAATCCTGGGCATTCCGGGAGGCAGAGCAGGGGCAGCCTTGAACCCGCCATATCGAAATACCCTTTATTCCCCAGAACAGACTTACCTAACTACACCAACCCGAGGCTAGCATTCTGAACTTCTCTCCCATTGTTGTCAATAGGAAACTCTGCAAAACAAAAAGGAAAAAAACACAGGAGAATTAAAAATGAAAGCTTTGCCACACTACCTACCCTTGATGGAGTGATGTGGCAGGGCTTTGGAAGTGGTGGATGGTTCACCATGGATTCCCCACACACGTAGGGATTGTATGTCAATCTTTAATTAATAGCCCATGAGACTGTAGGTGGGGAGGGCAAGGAACTGGGAGATAAATGTAGTAAGTGCATTACCGCACATATGCCTTCCCATCCATCTTCTGGCACAACGAGACAGGTATTAATACCATTTTCTAATATTGAAACCAGAGTTAGATCAAGGCACTAGGGCATTTCGCATTTTAATTTTAGAGTTTTCAGAGGTGGAATATTCATCATGTAAGGAAACTAGAATAAGACAAAAACAAAATCTGTGATGGGGGAAAAAGTTTAAAAGGTGCTTTTCCCCAACTCACTTTTCTGAGAACTGTTAATATCCGATGCTTCAGAAAGAGCAATGATAGCTCTGCTACTGTGTGGAAACTCAATACAAATGGAAGACTGTGATCCATAAAATTACTACCACACAAGTAGCAGAGTAGAAATTGCAGTGGGGAAGAGAACTTGGAAGACATAGTGTAGCACTGCCAAAATACACAGAATTATTGGCACCAGAAATGACATCAGATGAGAAATGTGTGCTTCCCACAGGAGGTCATTTAAGGATGAGATAATATTATTTAAATACAGAAGCACAGAAATGAGTAAAAATATTATTTCAGTAAAGCAAATACAGTCTTGATAAGAACAAAATCATTTACTCACTAAGCTATTACATTATATGACATATGGAATTGGATAGCTAATTTTCTAACAAATAACCAGTTCGTGAATTCCATGTGAAAGTTAAACAAAACAATTTCAAAGTTGGTCAAAGAGAAAGAGTGTGGATGAGAAAGAGAGGGCAGAGAACTGGAGAACTGGCAGCCCGATGCACTAGCATTGTCTTGTGAGGACTGTGGACTGGAAGAGATGCCTGCAAGATTCAATACAGCAAGTGTGGGCAACTTGTGGCTGTCCAGATGTTTTGGCCATCATCTCTCATCATTGGCTATGCTGGTTAGGGCTGAGGGGAGTTGTAGGCCAAAATATCTGTTGGGCCACAAGTTGCCCACCTGCACAGTACAGAATTGGATATAGTGCTTGTGCCTTACCTGCTTGCTCCAATCTCTCTAGTCAGGCCATTGTAAAAGTGTACATCTGTGCAAGGAGTTTGCAGCTGTACAGGTTTGAACATTCAATAATTGAGCAGATGCAGATTATGATGATCATTACATTTATATCCTGCCTTTTCTCCTTTTGCAAGGAAGCCAAGGTGACTTACATGGTCCTAGACCTTTCCATATTATCATCACAATGAGCCTGTAAGGTAGGTTAGGCTAAGAGTCAGACTCAACCAAAGTCACACAGTGAGCTTCATGGCTGAGTGGGGATTAGAACCCAGATCTCCCAAGTTCCAATCAGACACTCTAATCACTACACCACACTGGATCCCTACATGAACACCTTTTAGGTTGTACTGATGCAGGAAGATAAAAAGGTACATATACAACATAACACGACATCTCTTTCTGCCACATCCAATGATGCATTGCAGGTGTGAGAGCACTGAGATGAAGGTCATAAATGAAGGTTTGGAATTGAAAAACAAGAGTACAAGTAATTTGATACTATATATTTAGTTGCCTATTTTGTGTACATACCATTGAAATGGTGTTACAAGCCTACTTTGTGCAAGAAACTAGTAGCAGTGTGCGATTTAATCTCTTCCTATAAAGCGGAAAGTATGTGTGTGGGATGTATATCTGGAAATGATTACCCACTTCCAGATGAGTTAGAAACTTGAAATTTGGCGTGCTGATAGGTCTGGTCTCACAGTACAATGTACCAGAAAAATCTAAAATCACAAAATTTTGGATTTTAAGTGTTTTTAACAAATTCAATAAAAAAAACCCCTAGGCTTACACCTACAACTCCACCATGCCTTGGGCGGAACTCCCAGCATGCCTTGGGTGGGAGGCTAGACCTACCAGCTTTTGGTGGCCATTGTGAGTACACAGGTGGGTGGCTGCTGCCTTCCACAACCCAGATTCAGTCTTGAGTAGTCAATCCAATTCCACATAAAAGGAAACAACCCACATAAATGGGCTGTGCCCATTTATGGTGCCTCCTCCCACCTGCTGTGCATGGTTTTAAAATCATAACTAGATACAACAGCGTGACTTTGAGAGGCTGGACTCTTAACATGCTCAAAGACACCCCAGTCCTGACGTTGCAGTTTTCTCAGAATCTGGGGGAAGTATGCATGCAACCTTCTCCCTTAAGAGGAAGGGAGGAGAGGCAACTCTTAGCACGCCTTTTTGGGGGGTGGGTGGAGAACAGAAGACTTATTGGGCTTTGGCAGCCATCAGTTGGAAGTGGCTCACCATCCTGAGCCTGAAGAGAGTGTGTCTGGGGTTGGATGCCTTGGTTGCTAGACACCAGTGGGAACAGGAGGGAAGGAGCGCGCGGTTCTGGGCCTGTTGCCAATGGCAATGACTGAGCTGTCAGTCAATCGGCTGGCTTCCTCACAGCCTACCTATGGGCACTGATAGCACAATGTGGTGTGGACTGGCTCGGCCAGACTTCACTTCCCATGAGCCTCAGTGGCAGGACTCCCATTGGGCAAGTCAGGCACTGCAGTGAAAGGCATGCCAGGAGTTGTAGTTTCGTTTTCTGTGGAGACAAGGAAAATCATGGCGGTGGCTTCAAGGAAGCCCTGGCCATGCATCAGAGGACAGAGAGAGAGAGAGAGAAGAAACAAATTTAATTCGTTTAAAAGTTAACTCACAGGCCTAGCACTGGCCTACAACTTTAAGACGATTACCTGGTAGACATATGTTTTAGGGTGCCCGAGCAACGCTGTGTATATCAGCTAGTATAAAGTGCAGTACACATAATAAACCACCTAGTGTCACTCTAGTAGTGCAAAGTTTATATGTGGAAGCTTGATGTTGCAAGGCATGAGCAAAAGAAGCCTAAGCTATACTGAATTGTCTTGATAATTCCAATAATTCAATAAGGTTTGGGTTGCATCCAATGTAACTTAAGTCCCATTCATTTCAATGGATCTACTATAAGTATTGGTATGACCCACTTTAGATTACACTTTCAGTCTGGGGCCTGTTCAAAACCAATTTATTAGATACTTTTTGGAGCCTTTCCCAACTCAGATTCCATTATATAACACCAAAACCAATACAGATTGTATTTAGTGCCATCAATGTCAATGATCTATTGAAGGTTCTGGTACCACAAAGTACTCATAACCATGAGCATATGAGGAATTGCAGTGGAAGAGCAAACAGAATGCCTCCCAAAGTGATCTGTAATGGATTGAATGGAATCTCACACAGCAATGGCTACATCAGAACAGCAGTTATAGGACATGCCATTAAATCCCAAATACAGGTTCTAGATTCCTTTAGAAATCTATCTAATGTTGGGGCAGTACTGCTTTCCATTTGGATTGGAAGCATTTTACCTACTAGTGCAGGGGTGGGTTAACTCCAGGTGTTCTGGCCTACAACTTGCATGGTCCCTCAACTATTGCTATGCTAGCTAGTGATCATGGGAGTTGTAGGATAAAACATCTGGAGGGCCACAAGCTGCTCACCACTGTAATAGCGGGAAAGCGTCCTCCATTGCATCAATAGTAGGAATATATGAAGTAGTATTATTGGTCTGAGTTTTCTCATATTCCCCATGAAGCAGCTACTTGTTCTGTAGTCATGTATTCTGATCTTTTTTCACAATTACCACCACCACCACCACCACCACCATCCTCCTCCTCCTCTCCTCAGGTGATGCTGATTCCTGTGAGGATAGTGGCTTATTTTCCCTTTTCACATCAGCTTCTGCTAACAGATAAAAATGAAATGTTTTGCTCCTATGGATCTCCTGGAATGGAGCCAGAAGAAAGCACATGTCGTTATTACACTTTAGTATCAGCAGATCTTATTGCTACCTGTTTTAAAAGCACTTGGGATTAACTGATAATGAAATCAAAACAAGCATGAGTTTATCTATTGTGTTCAGGCTTTAATCAAGCTGTTCCTCCAGAATGTTATGGGCCCTTTGACAGCTGACCCTGCATTAATCAGCATCACACCACATATTAGCTTCAATGGCAATTTCAAATAAGACACTTAACTAATATTTCTGCAATATCTACAGGAAAGGTGACTACTACCTTAGTCGATTGCTGTATAACAGCCTTCTCCAACCTGGTGCTCTCGTGATGTTTTGGCCTTCAACTCCAATCAGCCCAGCTACAATCAGGAATGCTAGGAGTTGTCATTCAAAATATTTGGAGGGCCCCTGGTTGGGAAAGGCAGCTGTATAAAAAAATGGGCAAAATAATTTCTTTGAGGAAAAGCAGTAACTATCTCAGTGAGATAGTCGGCAGCCTTGAAGTTGGAGGCTGGTGAGTATCCAATGCAGGGTGGATGGAGCACGGAAGAGATCCTCACCTCCATGCTCTGGCAAATTTGTATTTTCGCTAGATGGGTGATTTTGCCCATCTAGCTATGAGGCTTCCAAATGGGAGGGAAGGAGGCTGGGCCGCACACAGGAAGCTGCATAATGCAGCTTCCCCAGTCTCCTCCCCAGCCCCAGGGACCATCCACTTTTCCCTGTCTCTGTGCTCTGTTTCTGAGCACAAAGACAGAACCGGTGTGCAGAGAACCATGCTGGCTACAAGGGGGAATGGGAGGGGAGCACAATTTCTGGGACTCTGAGATTCGGATCCCAGAAACCAAACAATCCTATGTCCCTCCAGATGCTGTCTAGGGGGCATAGGATTGTTCTCCCTGAATTGTCTATGCATTCCTCCTCTCAGAAGCAGGTCTAACGCCTACCCCAAAACTCACTATGTCCACAAAAGGTTGGAACATAGACAAGATCAGTCAGTTTACATTCTTCCATTATAATATGGCTGAATGTATAGTGGCTACAAAGTTAAAAAGAGACAAATCCACGTGTTACAATATTTTTTTTTTAATTTTTTATAAATAACTTATCTGTTACAAAGACAGTTTACCCAGCTAAATCACAAAACCATCAACTCAAGATATCCAAATTAGGTTTTATTAATAAAACAGGTAAAAATTGATTTGTCAATCTTCACATAGAACTGCAGATGAAGCTGAAAAACACTTCTTTTTTTATAAACATAATGCATTCAATGCAAGTACTTTGCGTCTACTGTCTAATTACTTGGGTCATTTAATTCCCACATTTTTTTAAAAAAATGCATAGTTTTTAAAACAAAGGCCTTGGTGTATTCACATAGATCACTTGTAAAATTCCTGTTAGAAATGTCCACTGGCATTTATATTTACAGTGGGTGACAGTCTACATTTGTCTCTTGCTACATTAAAGCTGCAATCTTATTCCCACCTACATAGGAATAAGCCCCACTGAAGGCAATGGGACTTATTTCTGAGTAGATATGCGTAGGATTGCGCTGTTATGCACTGCCTCTTGCTTCATCCTAAAAGATGCTACTTTATTTTGCAGTATGCAAGAGAACATATAAAAAATTAAACTATATTATTGGTTTCGGTTATGCGTGTTCTTGACCACCTGAATGTTTTTCTTTAAACAAAGTGGCCTATGAAAATAAAGAGATGCTTGGTACTTCAGTGTTCAAGTCTGCTTGGTTTCTCTCTTCCTGCCTGTATTTCAGTTTGTTCTCCTTTTTACTGTTCTCCACCAAATCAGGTTTAGAAACAGGCTGCCAAGTTATTGACAGCATTGATATGTTATGCCACTGCTACTGTTGTGCACTGTATGTACTTCCGCAGTAATTACCTCTTGAAGGGTTTTCAAATGATGCGAGCATTCAGATGCTGATATGTTGGTGGGTTGAACGTATTTTAATTTTGTTTTTCTTGTGTCAGACAAAATATTATGCTGTGTCACCCACCGTAAAAATCAGTGTACAGAGTGAACTATATGCATAAACTCAAACATTTCATGCATTTTACAATGCTGCATCTGCAGGTCTTCACAGATTACCAGCATTTACAAGAGCAACGTACAGAATAGACAGTGGAGAGCTATTTTGTGCATTGTTTATCAATAATGCTCTTATTTTAAGGCACTGCTTCTCTCAGATCAAAGCGTTAAAAAAGGGGTCATGATCGTGCGTAATCAAAAGGAAAAAGAAAGTTAACAAAGACTATTACACTATACATTAAGAAGTACAAGAAATAATAAAAGGTGAAGAAAAGTAAGTCACTTAAAGCAGGCTCTAGAGCTATGTACAGTAGGAAAAGCTTCGGGGGCATTTCACTGTGAGTATTGTACAGACAAAGCATGCAGTTTTCTTTTTCATCTTTAGACGATTGTACTGATTTGTGTCTTCACAGAGCAGAGGTGTTTTCCAGGAAGACAAGGTGAAGAGTACCACTAATTTGAGAAGTTCTTCTACAATCCACGAGCCCTACGTGGCAGCAAACAGTTTAACACACTTTCAATTTGTTCCTTTCCATTTCCTCGGTGAATGTAGTGTTTCACTGAAAGCTTTATGAACAAAAAAGGCTATCGATCTAATTCCTTCCCCTGTCAAAATTCAGTAGTGACATTTGTGGAGAAAGGCAGTTGGGGAACACCCAAGCACTGAACATGGTAAGAGTTATTTTTACTAGGGTTCTGGTAATACTGTACATGATTCAGGCAGCTGGCAACCAAGTCTTTCAGGAGATTACCTTCCAGCTGATGAATTTCAGCTGCCTGCAGCACAACACTGAGGTATTATCTCTGAAGCATGACATTTAACATTAGTAATAAAACTTGTCACACATTCAATTTTACAAAATCCTATGCGTAAATGATTATTTATCCCAAGGAAATGACACAATAGTCAAAGGTTGGATTTACAGAAGATAAGAGAGCCTCCCTGGCTCAGAAATGCCTGGGCATTTCACACTGTTCACAACGGTTTAAGGCTGGGTGATTTAAAAAAGTACAAGCAGTACAACTCCACTGAGCTCCCTCATCTTCTTCTGTATCCGGTACAGTTTTTGGTGTTTTGACAATGGACCTTTGATCTGCTGGGGTAGAAAGGACAATGATTAAATACAAACAGCAGAAGAGACTGACTTCTGTGCTCTCCTTCCTCACTTCGTATGTAGCAACATTGGGCATTAAATGCTGGAACTGTGGGGTATGCTGAATTTTTCTACTGTTTTGATTTTAAAATTTCAGCCCACCTTTCAATAGCGACCCTCTTCACTATGGTTTAATCTAAACAATCCCTCAATCAATGTATTTAAAAATGAGCAAAAATCAAGTGATTCAGAATGTACAAAGGACACAACTCCCTCGTGAGAGTGACAGAGAAGACGGAGAACAAACAAACACAGTAAATGGATACAGTGACCTCATTACTTGTATGCTACAGACCTCTGATAACTTTGTGAAGGACTGACAGTAAATGGGTTCAATGATGTGTTTTGATTCCAGAGATAAGTTAAATTGGAGAGAAAAAAATCCAGTAGTACCTTTGGGCTTTGGTGGCACAGGACCTACAAATCCAATATTGTCATAAAAATTATGAATGGCACTGGGATTAAAATGTGGTCCTGGAAAAAAAGAAACACACAGCACAAGGAAAGAAAAAGTTAGTACAAAAGTTGTATTTGGAGTGGGGAAACAAGACAATTTTGCATAACTACCTTACCACCTTCTCTATTACAAAATTCTTGCGGCTTTTGGGGTGGTGAGGGAAGAGTAACATTAAAATGCATTTCCCCCTCCCAATTCTTAAGATGCTTCAAGGAGAAAGGGCATTTTAATTCACATAGTTTCCCTTTTGATGGGACAGGTTCCCTGGCAATGGACAGCCACAACATTGTTTCCAACTAGAGGCATTTTAGCAAGACATCTTCACATGTATAACCCTGCCCTAAAGCGCTGTGTAGTTAGTCACATTAGAGTAGGACAGCATTCACATTTTTTATTTAAGTTTCTTTTAGTTCTCAGTTTAGTTTCTTCCTTACCCACATATACTTAAGACTTGATCTTTTACAAACAAAGCATCCCAAATCAATAGGGACAAAGGAAATGTACATCCCCACAAAAGTTGAGGGAATGGTTTGGGCTTTTTTCTTATTATGAAAATGCTCAATAAAATGTTAACAAATTAACCATCACACTCTACATTCGTACTCTATAATTCTCAAATCCTCAAAGTGACTTAACTGAATAGGGAAAAAGATTATTCATACTGATGGTACAGTACCTCTTGCTTGAAATAGATCAATCTCTTTGGTTAGGCAATCTATGTCTATCTGAAGCTGTCTGTTAGAACTTCTTAACTGTTGCATTTCTTCAAGCTGAAAAACACAGAACAATGCTGCGTGTTAGATTACTAATTTAATGTGTAGGACAACAAATCTTAGTTATAGGTTGATGAGGGCATACGCTTATGTCAAGATAATAATAATTATTATTAATCCCTTCAGGCATGAGAGCAAGCTGTTTATTCACATAAGGTGCCTGCTGAAGACTAATGAAACAGTTGGGATTTAGGCTAATTACTACTATTGTCCACAAAACTACCACCTGATACATAGAAATCAGCATTAACTTTTCCTAGTTGGAAGCCGTAGAAAAATATAAGTTCTTGGAAAAAAATTGTTGCCTCTCTTTTAGACCATAAAGGAATTCTAGGTGTTACCTAAGAACATTCAAATGAATACACTTGACAATGCCAAAGATGGTACTTGCCTATGATATCTTGAGAAGAAATAACTGAAAATGTACGGTATGATTTGGTTTTCTAACTATTCTCACTGTTCTAAGAACCCCAGTGTATACATAGTACTTGGTAAGCAAAACATATTCTACTTTTCATCATAATACTATTTCTGCACTGAAGAACTATGTTAACTATGTTCACTTTTAAAGCCTCCAGAAATTATGACTTACTGAAGGAATTTGGGAAGCAGAATTTGATCTTTTCAGCCGCCTTCGTGTTAGATTATTCTCCATTTCATTCACTTCTGTTTTTAGTTTATCCAGCTTTTTCTTCTGAATCTCAAGTTCTCGATGAAGTCGTTCCATTCTAGCTTTCTGATGTACTAGTAAGGCTGAAGAACATTAAAAAACCACTTTAACCAGTTTAGTGTTCTCTTCACAGCATCATTTAATTTAACATACTGTAGTTATAAGATAAATAATTCCATGAGAATTTCCCATTTTGCTACTTTGAAAGATATAAATATTGTATGTCCCACAGAGTTGCTTTGGAACACATGAGCAATAATTGGTATGACAGCCTATAACAGCCAAGTGCATATAATAATTACAAATGGGCAATCAAAGATTTGGCTAGTTGTTTTAAAATAAACAGGTGGAATTTAAACAATTCCTACTTTTGCCTCTTTAATTAACTTCCTGATTTACAGTTATTGTGCCTTCCCACTTTCCTACTCTGCCTTCCAGTGAACAATCCATCTAATCCTTATCCTCTGATTGAGGCTCTACCACTCTTGCTTCCTTCATCTCCTGTCCCTTCCTCTCAAACTTCTGCATTTCCCTATGCAAAATGCATTGTTTCTTAGTTCATTGCTTATTTAGTCTTCCTTGGCCCAATGTCCCTTTAACTATCCCACCTTCCACAGCTACTCGTGCCCCAGGCGCTATTCAAAACTCTCTCAATCAAAATAGACCAGGAAAGACTTATTTCAAGCATTGTTCCTCAAAGTCTTTCCCATCAGCATGTTGAGAATGTTGATCACAGCCAAGGGTAGTATTGGCCTTGCAGGTGAAAGAGTGTTTTTCTCTTACCATATATATATATAAAAATTCTTATGTGGTTCTTAGCCTAACATTTTAGCGAACTCCTTTATTTGGTGGAACAGATGTAGAACTAAAATGATTTTTTGAAACCATGTTAAATTATTATCAAAGAAATATTGCTATTTAAATTTAAGCTGACTCTGCTTTAAACCAAGAGTCCAAGCCTGGGCTGACACTTTTGAGAACCACATCCTGTTTAAGCGCAATATTCATTCTGTGTTAACCTCTTGAAGCTCAACAGAAAACTGGAATTCTGAAGTACAAACTTGCAACTCTTCACTGATCTAGAGAACTGAAGGTGTAATTTTATGAAATATAAAAAGAGAAGACCAATTTTTAAGGAATTCAAAATGAATTGGATTTAAACTAATTAGGGTGTTATTATATTGCTTTTTTAAGTTAAACCAAACCAAGATTTTTTTTTAAAAAAACCCAACAACCTACAGCTAATACTCAGATGTTAATGATTTCAGATGATAATTATATATTGTAAAAATAATACTGACCAATTTTATTTTGGATATAGAATCATGTTGAATAGTAAATTAGGGTACCAACAGATATGCTTGGTAAAATGCAAACTCAATTATGACTTATGGCTGAACACGTTGTCACCTAGAGATTGCAGCTGCATAGAATCTAGCTAGAATCTTCTGATGTTACATACAGCTGATATAGAGATTTATGGTATATTTAGCACATCCTGACTACTTCCTATGTTAGAGCTCTGAATCATTAGTATACAAATTGTGATGCAGTGTGGTATATGGAAAACAAAAATAATGAAACCCAACCTGTATTAAACTCAAATACCTGATCACAAAATAATTAGTAACTGACACAAAATGTGTATGAAAAAAGACAGCATTACGAGAAACTTCTTCTTGATCCGTACATTCTCTTTAAGTGGCACATATAAAACAAACATCTACATTAAGGAAGACAATTTATTGCTTTTAATTCCACAGCTTATTTAAACAATGCTAACATTAATCTAAATATCTTAAATTGGAAGTGCATTGCTTAAGGCTTTGTGTAGTATGAACACTGATATAGGCACTTTAGTACCACTAATAAACCCTCACTGAATTTCTGTCCCTCTCAACTGTTAACTAAATAGAGGTTCTTGTTCTTACAGATGCATGAAAGTGTACAGAGCTTGAAAATGAGATGGGAGTGTGTTTTTAAGACTTGATTATATCTATTTGAAATACGATTTCAAAGTTCATCTCAAGATTTTTGATAACATGGATCCATAATGTGTTAACAACTACAGGCCAGATGATAATACCCCCTTCCTAGACAACATGGTAGAGTAGGTGGTTGCCACCCAACTCCAGGCACTCTTGAAAAGAACGGTTTATCTAGATCCATGTCAGGTCTGGTTCTGTTAAGCAGGTTGACTAACAGAGCACGTTTTCCGCAGGGTGAGTTATCGTATTGTCCGAATGCAGCCAAGATGGTTTGTTAACCATGCAGTGTGGCTTGTTAACCACTCTGAAGTACCCAACAAACCATGTGTTCTCAAAGTGGCTTGTTTGAGAAAATAAGCCACACTGCATGGTTAACAAGCCACCCTGGCTGAATTCAACAAATAACCCACACTTAACCACTGAGTGTGTGTTAGCATATTGTGTGAGCAGTCCCTCCGGCTCCATGGTCATTACGGCCACAATTGCAGAGAATAAGGAAATGTGCAGGTACCTACCTGCTCCCAACTATGAGGACTACTAACTTGTGTATTACCCCTTGAAATAAAAGCATATATTCTTAAAATGCCAGATTCCTTGCCAGAAAAAACACTATTGCAGAATAATCCTTCATAAGATCCTCCTGTTAAGGAGAGGGGGAGTTTCAAAAGCAATTTGAAGTATGTATTGTTCAAAGGAACAAATGCCATGAATTCCACAGACCCAGCAAAAGTTCCTTGCGTGAGTTTAAGTTGCATTTTGCATCCTCACCATTGCGTTACCAATATATTACCAATACCATTCAGGAAGGAAATGGCAACCCATTTCTCCCCCTCTTTTCAAGAAGTAAGAGTGAGAGGTCCACAAAGGGACTCACCTGATTGCTAGTAGCAGCCATATATCTGATGAGCACAGCAAGATAAGCCAGGAACATAGGAAGCTGCCTTATACTGAGTCAGACCATGGGTCCATCTAGCCCAGTACTGCCAACACTGACTGGCAGCAGCTCTCCAGGGTTTCAGACAGGATTCTTTCCTTGCTGTATCTGGAGAAGCCAGGGATTGAACCTGGGACCTTCTGCTTGCAAAACATGTGCTCTACCACCAAGCTACGTACAGGTTCTAAGTGCCTCTGGATTTCAGAGGCACTTAGAAGCAGCAAGCAGTGTGCTACTTGCATGCCTTCAGAACTCAGTGCAATTGTATGAATGAACCTCATCCCTTTCCTGGTTTGAGTGAAGCCATGCTGAGCTTTGGAGGCATTCAAAAATTCTTGTTGCGTTAAAGAAGGCTCCGCCCTCGCCTTGAATCACAAGGGGGGTCAGGGGGAGGCGAGGCTAGCAGCCATGAGCTGATCTGCCAGAATTTGTGGAAGTCTAATCTTAACTCAGCTACAGATTTCTTTATAGCTGACTTCTATGAGATAATAAGTGAGGAGAACAATTCAGAGAAACAGGGAAGTGGAATCTCACTGTTGATTCAGCAATGCATTTGTAGCTTATAAAACAACCTCCAATCATTGTGATCCTCAACAAAATGGAGGATGTACCCTGAATAGTCAGAATAATTACTTAAATCATTGCTACGAATGGGAGACAATTAGTGTGCTCTTTATCTTCTCTAAGCTTCTTTAATATACTGAAATCAGTGTACTCACTGTTCTTTCCCAGGAAATACACTTGAAAATAATTTTACAGAATAGATGCAGTTTCAAATATAAACCTTTTGTTGTTGCTTTTGCTGGAAACTCATACCATCACATTGCACTTTTCTACCACTTTGAGCATCTGTTTCTTATTAACAAGTAATCTGAAACTGACAGAGTATATCAACTGTCATCGGTAAATCTGAAGATGTTTTCTAAGCCTCAAGAAATGTGAAGATATTTGCCAGCTGTCACACCTGCCTGTATTCAACACATGCAAAAGCTGCAATCTGCACTATAGATGAAATCCCATTAAATCATGTTGAGCTCCCAAAGTTACACTGAAAAGACTGATTTAATGCAGTCAGTACATTTGCTTAAGGCTTCAGAAGATCTTCTATAAATAGGCTGCCCTCTGTTGTAATCTTTAAGAAATCCCTACCTCTAACATCTTAGGCATCAGGGCCCTCAGACAACGGTATTATCAAGTTAAGTCTTCAGGTTTCTGAAGAAAATACACAGCACTGACAATTCCCAATGGTGTTAGGTTAGTGCCTTTAAATCAGGGCTAGGGCATCTAGTGTCCAAAACATCTGGAGGACATATCCCAGAAGCCTCAGCCACCATGATCAGTGGTCAGGGATTCTGGGAATTGTAATCTAAAACATCTGGAAGGGAGCAACAATTTACACTTTGCCTACTTCTGCTTTAAACTGAAGTTAAAGAAACTAGTTAATATTCTACCCAAAAATAGAATACTAACTACTATTATTTTTTTAATAAATAAATAATAAATAAATAAGTGTCTTGTGAGCATGGTATAGTAGGAAAGCTTTGGATTAACCTGGTTTCAAAGTATATTTTAACTGTGATACTGGATTGTAATCTTGGCCTAGGAGCACTCTCAGCCTCTTATCCCACAATGAAATGAGAAGATTAGTGACTTGTGTCACTGGGCTTACAAGGGCAAGTACAATAAAGAAATGCCTGGTCACACTTTGATCCATAAGGATAAAAGTATCAAACATGCAAGTTAACAATATGTCCAGATCCTCACTTCTTTGAGGCAATACAGACAAGTTGAGGACATATATCTATACTACCACAGTGAAAATGCCAGCCACAGAGCCATTCAGGTGATCTTAGCAGTTCTCCACAACCAGCACATTCCCCAACTCTGCTTCGTTATTTGAATAAACAAATAAAGATCACAACATGGTTTTAAAATGTGTTCTCATGGCTTTCAAACCTTAAAAAGAAGGCTATGAATATGCAAGTACTAGGACACTTAATGTATAACCTGACCTACTAAAAACAGGTCGTTTTTTTAAAAAACAACAACAACAATGATAGCAAATCCATTAGAAACGTTGTGTAAATTGTTGCTCCCCTTTATATTAGACATAAATGGATATACCGAGTGTGTTCTGCAGACTTTTTGAATATTCAACCCTTGGATCAGGCTGACTGGGGGTCACTACACAATGTTAAACAAACCTGATCACCTAACTAGTAATTGTATGTTAACTGTGTATTGCTCAACCCACAAGTAACATATAGAGTCCGGGTTTGGATGTAATGTAGCAACCCATGATCAGGAGTTGAATATTCAAACTGGTTGTGGAATGCGCTTGGTATGCACTGTGGTAAATCATGAGCTAATTCATTAACACATAATTTGCTGCCATTATGTGCACTGAAAAGCAGCTTTCAAAAAACAAACATTCCTTTCATTTTGCATAAATACACTTGTATGCCAAAACAACTCTTTTATATGATCCATTTGTATAAAATGGACCATGGTCACATTTCAGTTTCTAAGCTGTCACTTCTTCAATTTCTAAGAAATGACAAATGTGAGTAAATAAATAATCAAAGTCAATACCCAAGCAGCAATATAGGGTACTCATTAGAATCAAGGTTAATATAATAGCAGAAACATACTTTCACATCAGTGAAGCTTGCTGTGGGTCTGAAATGAATTTACCAGTGTAAACATTTAATGATACATCAAGATACTTGACCTGGTTCACACATAACAACATCCTATTAGTTTTCAAACTGATGGGTTGTTATTACATGTGAACAGCCCCAGAGTCAGCTTGGAAGTTGAATAGGGTTCTTAACTGATACCTTGCATGGTTATTTCATGCATTTAAGTTTTATGCTAAAACAAATGTATAGTACTTGAGCTTATCATAACTGTAAGTTTTCCCCTACTCTCCCAACCTCTGTGTTCTTTACAGATCTTCACACTAGGATTCTAATGCCACCATTATCCTCTTGGAAGAATTCTAATCTAACCCCTACAAAATAATTTCCAGAGTGTTAAAAGTAATGATCTTCTATTAGTTTCTGAAGTCTTTAACCTACTCTGCACATTGTTGGTTATTTGCCTGGATTATTTTGGCAAACTAAAAATCCCATCCACCACACACACTATAACCCATGACGGGTTAAATAACCCGTCTGAACCCAGTCTTTAACTATTGTAGTGGCAGGATATGTCCTTGTCAACCCAGGTGAATCATTGGTTTTAATTTCAGTTCAGTGAAATTTGTTAACCTCTTTGGTATAAACACCTTAATATTTGTTTACAAAAGCAACATGTAATCTTAACACATACTATTGTAAAACCCTACATTACATTAGTTTTCAAAATCAAATTTTCTTCAACTATAAATAAACTCTTAAAGATGTGCCTGTGAATGATTTATTCTCCAAATTGACATACCCTCTGCTTAAAATGAAAGAAGCCTAGAAGCCATCACTATTCCACAATTATGAACAAAGTAATTTCTCCAAACTGGCTAATTTAACATACAGGGTTGTATCCAATGTTAGTCCTACTTAAAATCATCGCTGCCCATGCTGACTCTGGCAGTACGACGTTTAACATGTCAACCGGAAGACAATATTGATTCAGAAGGCTTTTCAGAGTTCTAGGAAGTGGCATACTTATATTAACCTTAATACAATAACTTGTTTCTTAAATTATTTTCATCATTTATTCTACATCGTCTTGAGAAAGTGTGCATTTTGAAAGATGGCTTATAAAAAGCCCAAATCAAAATTAATGGATCAAGACAACAATGCAGAGTTCTCTACAACTTACATAAAAGTATTACCTTGTGTATAGGCAGCATCATCAGATCCCATACTCAGTTTTCGAGCTTCACTAATCCTATCGACATGTGCTAAAACAGGGTCAGTAAGGTGTTGGATACCTTCCGTTTCTGCAAAGTGATCAGGAAGGTTTAGAAGATTTGTAGGTTCAAAAGTTGGGGACACCACACCAGGTGAAACTGCTGGGGGTTTATTTGGAGAAACAGTAATTTTAAAAGTATATTTTGTGTTAGGCTGTGTTACCACCACTCGGGGAGAAGTGGCAGTGGCATTGCTGCCCACTGCTCTGCTCTTGGGAGGATGGTGGTGAATAAATGCAGGTCCCATGCTTACTTGACCAGACATATTCCTAGATGTGGCAGTAACTCCCGGATTTGTTGATATGAACAATGTGGGCTGATTCCGTATAAGCTGTTCATCTCCTGTCGAAGCATTGGCTGAAATGTAGACCTTAGGCTGACTTCGTGCGATTATTTCATCAGTATTTGGGGGACTGGCAGCTATGTAAACAGTAGGTTGATTTCTACTTAAAGTCTGGCTGTTGGTGGATGAGGAATTTGAGGATGAGCGAGGGCCAGTTGAGCGCAATTTTGAAGAATTGTTTCTTTGTGGTGGTTCAAGTTTTATTTCAATTTGGTTTTTACGAGGTCCTGTTGAGATATTTTGAATATTGTATTGGCTCTGGGTGGAGGAAGATTGTGAGTTACCAGATGAATGAACTGTAGGTGCTTGTGGAGTAGTAGGAGAACTTATAGGCATATAGACGTGGGAAGTCTGATGACCTTGCTGGTTTGGCTGCGTTGATTGTTGTGATGAGGTATGTGGCGAGGAACTGGTGGTGGGAATAGTTGTCCAGGGATTCGAATGTGAAGGCTGGTAGTTTTGTTGAGAATGCATAGGATTAAACTGAGACGTCCAGCCTGGATTTTGCTGACTTTGGCGAGCTGTACCACATGGATTGGTAATGTAAGGTCTAATATAGATAGAATTGCCTTGTGGACTGTTTATTGGAGGTACACCATGTATGTGCAAAGATGTAGGAGTATTCCGACCAGGTTGAATATTTGGGGCTAATGTTACCATAATAGGATTGAATCTAGGTGTTTGCTGAGCCAAACTAGATGCTCCTTTGCTCCCCAAATGAAATCCAAAATGCTGTCCTGGATTAGAAGTACTAATAGTATTAGATATGCCAAAGAATCCCTGTGGAACTTGGACTGGAGCTGATTGTGGTTCCTGATGAAACAGTTCGCTGTTGGACTGGCTGCTTTGAAGGTGTCCATCACTAATGCTATGAGCTAAAGTCCTACTTCCATTCATTCTACTTCCTTCTCTTCCATGGAGAATCACATTCTGTGACTGCAAATCCAAATTAAGGGATGTCATGTGATTTCGCAGACTGGGAATCCCAGAATCATCTGAAAAACCAATGTCTCCTTCACCGTAGAGATATTTTGTACTCTCCTTAGAGAGAACTGCACAACAGGCATCCAAGTTGTTATTATTCTATAAGAAATTTAAACAAAACCAGTATTAATAGAAGTTAAACGGTTTCATCACACTTAATTCAAGAACTTAATAAAATATTGTCTTTCAGAAATATGGCACTCTATGACGACAGGCAAAACAAAAGGAAGGAAAAAACAGGGGAAAGGGGGAAAATACTAAACAAAATTAAAAGTAGTTTCCATTTTGCTGGTTGGAGTTAAAGTTAACGAGTCTAGATCTAATAAGTCAGAGAGCTATGAAGTTAATACATGACAAAGAGTTAATTATTTCACCCCCCTGCTTTAATGACTTCTATTATTGTTGCTTAAATTGTTAATTAACAAGCTAATCCCAAACAATGAATGTTAATATCTGAGAAACATTATTTGATAGCAGGAACACGGGTGGCTGCAGTCTGAGAGATGGGGAATATTAAAGAATGGAAGGAGATGGATATGGCATAGACTCAGGCAGGTAGGACATGTTGCTAATATATATACTAGTAATTTAGCTGAGATTAGTTGGAAGTAGGTGGTGGTAATCCCTTGTCATTATAGAATGGGTATATTTGGCTCAGATGATGCATGCCACAGGACATATGTTCTTGATGGCCAATAATTGCCGTCCTTCTGCCCACCCCACCCCGTTCTTTCATTGGCAAGGAGTCACAAGGAGCCCCAGGCTCTACCTTATTATGTAATCATTTATTTTCTATTTTGTATAATCAGGCAGGTTTTTAAGATGATAGATCAATACTAGGTTCTTGGGAGGATAAAACAGTAGCAGCCCAAGTGGAGTGGTATCCACACAAGTGTCCAGGAATATATAACCATTTCTGGATGAATTTTTTAAAATTTAAATTAGTATTTATTCTGGATGATTTAAATCAATTCCACTTTCTGAGGCTGATAGCCTCTGTGGTTCTCTTAAATTCTGATAGGGCAATCTCTCTCATAGGTTTGCATATCATGTTAAGGGAGATTTGGCCCAGATGTTACATGCCTAAACTTAATTTCTCCTTCTCCTTTAACCCCCTGCCTCAATTCACAAGTCTTGAACAGCTGAAGGCTTGCTCTTGCACACTGTTCTTTGCTGCCAAAATTCTGAAGCAACATGAAAGTGGTGCACATATCCTGCACCCTCCTCCCCATCTCTTGGCTTAGTGGAGGTAGGAGTTGTTTGACCCCATAGCATTTCCCGGCAATGGTAGGGGGTCACACCCAATAGGGGGTAGGGATACCCATGCCTAGCCCCCCTCACCGTCTGGATTCCCCGCAAAACAATGAGGAGTGCCTGGGAGGAGAGGAAAGGTAAGTCCAATTGCTTGAGTGGAAGTTGATATGTTCCAGGTTACTGGAATGCTGGCCTATTTTAAGAGGCAAATTTCATACCCCAAGTGAAAATATATCCCATACTTCAGTTTGGGCTAGTACTCAAGTGTGGCTTGTGCTACACGTGAATCAAATTTCAACTTTATTATTATTATTATTATTTATTTATATAGCACCATCAATGTACATGGTGCTGTACAGAGTAAAACAGTAAATAGCAAGACCCTGCCGCATAGGCTTACAATCTAATAAAATCATAGTAAAACAATAAGGAGGGGAAGAGAATGCAAACAGGTACAGGGTAGGGTAAGCAGGCACAGGGTAGGGAAAAACTAACAGTAGAAAGTAACAGTAGAAGTCTGCACAACATCAAGTTTTAAAAGCTTTAGGAAAAAGAAAAGTTTTTAGTTGAGCTTTAAAAGCTGTGGTTGAACTTGTAGTTCTCAAATGTTCTGGAAGAGCGTTCCAGGCGTAAGGGGCAGCAGACGAAAATGGACGAAGCCGAGCAAGGGAAGTAGAGGCCCTTGGGCAGGCGAGAAACATGGCATCAGAGGAGCGAAGAGCACGAGCGGGGCAATAGTGTGAGATGAGAGAGGAGAATGGCTTTTTGAATGGCTTAGAAGTACCTTAACCATTTGAGGAAATACTTATTTTGAGGGGGACATATATTAATTTCCCGTTGTCAGGTATTCCTAGTAATACAAATGTCTTGTACTACATATAGATCAATTTTCAGGCTTATAGGGAAGCACCCTAATCATATTGGTCTCTGCAGAGGCCACCAGTGAGGGGGGAAGCAGCAGCCAGGCACCTCTCCATCGTGCCTGGCTCCAGCTCCAGCTGAGAGCCCTCTCCCTCCTGCTACCAACTGTCTCTGCAGAGGCCACCAGTGAGGGAGGACGCAGCAGCCAGGCACATCTCCACCATGCCTGGGTCCAGCTCCAGCTACCTCCTGCTACCAACTGTCAACTATAACTGCTGAACTTTGCAACTAAGATTGTAGTGCCTGAATTTGCTTTCCTTTTCCCCCTCCTCCTCCTCCCTCCCAATCCCCTTTCCTTTTGTGTCATGTCTTTTAGATTGTAAGCCTGTGGGCAGGGACTGTCAAGAAATACTTTTGTAAGCCGCGTGAGAGCTTTTTTTGGCTGAATGGCGGCATAAAAATGCTTAAATAAATAACATATTGATATTCCCATCAGTGGAGCCTGAACATCGTTTAAATTATATGCATATTATGTTTATGTATATCTCACAATATAGAATAGTTTCTTCCAAGACTATCGTCTTCTAGCTAGCAAAAACCCTATCATGGTCCATCTCCTTTCTTTCCATAGCACTACAACCTTCCTATCCTATCTTACTACAGATCCAAACTTAATGTCCCAGTATAGTATAGTGCATGAAGGTAAAGGCTCTTCTTTGTCTTTAGAGCCATAAGATTGACAGGGAAAGGATTTTATTTTGATGAAAAGAAAGAGGGAAAATATAATATAGAAATCAATGAATATAGACAAACTCGAAAGCATCCACCACAGAGAACATGTCTCAAGATGGTGAAAAAAGTCCTGCCAGTTATTGAATTGAAGAGACTATTTTCTCTGAGACACCTTTAAAGCTACCCCTGAACAATGCCTCTAAAAATAAAAGGTCTGAAACAAGTTGAGCTTTATCATACGTAAATAAAGTAATTTTCCCAGCATCTCCAGACACATTTTTTTCGCTGTGGATAATATAGAAATCAGTTTATGAAGTAAGAGCTGAACTCAAGACAAGATTATTAGCCCACCCTACCCCTGTGCCCAAGGAAAACTCTATCCAGCCACCTCTACACCTCTTGTACTTGGAGGTACACTGAATATCCAGACAAGCAGCAGCTATAGGGAACAGCTCCTAGGGCTGTCATTGGAGAACCATATGAAGAGGCATTTCAGACTAGGTGGTCTTGTATGGGGAAACATCACAATTACAGTGCAATCAAATGATAGAAGTGGTAAATTCTTTATATGAGGTCTTTATGAAAGAGATTGTACATATTTCTTAAATCTGAGGACACAACTTAAAATAAGATTCAAAAAGTTGTGCAAGATGACCAAGATGAAAGGGGAATGGCAATAGAGAGAAAAACAAAGGCAATACAAAAATCAGGATGAAGAAAAATACTCACTACAGGAAATCTATATTTAAAAAGGGGGTTCCCACTAATATGTTAAATAATTTTAAGTATCTATACCAGATTAAAGTGCCTATAAAACCAATAACAGCATAGCACTGACCTGTAACATGCATCTGGACACAACAACTTCAGGTACCTCGGGAAATTTTTGGCGCAGGTCATGTAAAACCTGAAAATCAATTTGCTGGCTTCCTTGGGCCATTCGTATGTTGCCTGGCAGGACTTTTGTTCAATAGGCAGTTCCAGGCCTTAGTGCGAATTAACAATCATCTCTTCAAGCATTTTCTGTAAGACAAAATTTAAAAAGAGTCTGCTACAGTAAAATCATATGCTTTTGAATCCAGCCCCTGTAATACAAGCTTTGTGACTTTTTCGTGTAAAGTATGTTGCTTCCTTAGTCATAGCATCTACAAATGTCTCTCTTTACTCTATGAAGAGAACCAGCTCACTTTCAGGATGTACGTAGAAGGGCACATTTAATCAAAGATAGGCTAGGAAGAAGCTATGTTCCTAAGCTCTGGCTAAGTCCCAACTTGCACTTGCGTATGATGCAAATAAGTTAACCTTTGTGCGCAGTACTCTATCAACTCAGTGTTGTAACCAATGCTAAAGCGCTGCAATTCAAAATGACAGCTAGTTCTCTGAAGGGCTACAATACTGCACATTTTGTTTTCCATACTGTCATCTGTATAACTCTGAAAGTAAGCCTACATGTTAAATTTAAAATAAGATTTTATGTGAGGTAGCAGCCAACATGATAACCAGCTTAGTCCCTACTATTGAGAAACAGACAACTATGAAATCAGAAATGACCTATGACTGACCATGTAGCAACAGATTGCTTGCTTGTGTTTGTATCTGCAATGAGGGAAACACGTTGTTGTTATTGTTTTTAATGTTTGCAGAATGTCTGAATTATTACAAAATCAGATAAAAGTTACTACTTTTCCCAGCCTCTTTTCCTGGTCACCTGTGAAATATAAGAGTTGCCTACAAGTGACCAGATGAGCAAGTTGCGCTAGGGCTGAAAGTCTTTTATAAATAAAGTAAATACAAAAGCAGCATTAGAAAAGTCTGTTCATGTTTCTTGTAAACCACAAACGGCTGAACAGAGGTATGTGCAATAGGCAGGACAGCAAAAAACTAGTAATTTTTGTGCACTTATCTGTAACACGAACGCAAAGTCTGTTGAAGTTGCACCATATTTTTTTGGTACTTCAATCCTGATCAATATAATCTAGTTTTCACTTCAAACATGTTTATCACCAAAAATGTAGTTAACATATTAAGCCATGTTAGGAAGAAAACTGAGGGGGGAAATAAACACCTGTTAACACTTCTAGTGCCTGATTCAGACTCACGGTGAGCCCCAAGCAAATATCCACAGGGGCTGCTGATGGGCTCACAAACCAGCAGGAACTGCATATTGGTGCTGATTGTATCACCCAATATCACCATGTGGAACCTGTTACAACTAAGGTGGGGTGAAAGACTACTACTGCTGTGACTATTCTGACTGCATTAGCCATATTATAGAGCTCATATGAAAAGCTCTTCAACTACTAGCAGCACTGCACTTGCCCAGAATCGTATGAGTGCTGCCAAGAACCTGAAGCATAAGATAAGCATGCATACAAATTCAGCGTGAAAAAAAAGTCAACACTTCTTGGATTGCAGTACAAATCTATTACGAACTAAGAGTTTGCCCTGATTAAGTTTCAGAAACTAAGGTACTATTTCTGCATTGTTATGCACAAGCCATATGGCTAAAGCACTAAAACCCCATCTACATGTTGTTACCACATATACTGCGGTGTACCAGATATACTATTATATTTTCCCTCTCATTGTCCCACAAAAATCTATGAAGTTACTTTCAGCTGTTGTGCTACTGTTCCAAGCTAGCAACCCTATGCCGTGCATACAGTTTGCACAGCCAATTAAATTGGTAATGTCATGTCTTTACCCATTAGCAGTTTTATTATCCCAAGTAGTTTCTGCATATTTTTCCAGAGGTTCCAGCATTGGACAAGTCAATAACTTATTGGAGAATGTGTAATTTTGAGCAGAACAAATTCAGAATAGAATAGCTTTATGTTTTGGAAAGACAGAATTTGCATGGGCCAGTTTAGCAACGAATGAAAGGATTTCAGCACTTTCAGGCACATTTTTATAGAACTCACAATGTAAACTGTTAGAACTGTGACCTACCATTTTCCTCATCAGTAATCCTCACCATTTAACCCTACAGCTAGAAGTACAATTTTTCTCTTTAAAAATACCACAATTCATTAGATGACTTGCTATCTTATTCATCCTCCACCCCCCCCCTTTTAAAAGAACAATTAGAGGGACTGTAGAGCACTTTGCAAACTCAAAGAAAAAGTATCAGTTAATACTACAGTCATTTCATGATCTAGTCCAGAGTGATCACCTCTCGCTAAGGTAAGGACTTATCTGAAAACTAAATGCTATGTAACAAGGAATTAAGTTTTGTAACCTTTAGATATTGAACATTAAGTTGTTACAAATTTCAGTTATATTGACAAACAACAATGCAGCTAAACATACATATTTGTTAGATAGATCAAACTAAGAAATGGTACGCAATCTTTGCCAATGCAAGATGAGCACAGCTATTTCGTACTACAGAATTGATCAGATAAAATGAAGAGCAGGGGTCCACACATTTTGGTTTGACTTTGACTTATTTGTGGTCACGTTGGTCCAAAGAGAATAAAAAAGAAACCAACTATTCCTGAGCTCTACAACTGCAGAGAATTCATTAAGTGAGTGATTTTCTGTCTTCATGATGGGCTTTACAGAAGGCACAAACAGTACCTCGTTTGTGCCTTCCCTTGCTCGGCTTCGTCCCTTCTCTTCTGCTGCCCCTTACGCCTGGAACACTCTTCCAGAACATTTGAGATCTACAAGCTCAATCACAACTTTTAAAGCTCAGCTAAAAACTTTTCTTTTTCCTAAAGCTATTAAAACTTGATGTTGCTCGGACTTTATACTGTTAGTTTTACCCTACCCTGTGCCTGTTTTCCCTACCCAGTGCCTGTTTGCATTCCCTTCCCCTCGTTATTGCTTTACTATGATTTTAGTAGAATGTAAGCCTATGTGGCAGGGTCTTGCTATTTACTGTTTTACGCTGTACAGCACCATGTACATTGATGGTGCTCTATAAATAAATAAATAAATAAATAATAATAATAATAATAATAATAATAATAATGCAAAAGCCGCCGAGAAGGGAGAAACCATCTTTTCCTTCTCTAGGTTTTCTGCAGTTCACAGAGAACATGGATGATATATTTATGCTGGAGTGGCAGGACTGCTCACCAGACTACACAGGGAAGATGCTGCTGGCGACCTGGTAATTAGCTTTCTAGAACTGTGAAGCTGAGAAGAACTCAGAACTCACTTTGCCCATATAAACCCTAGGAAAAATGGACTTTAACGGCAATGGCAGTGAATTGCACCAACTGTCAGTAGCACTTCAACAATGAATTTACTCATTATGAGTACTGGAGATACTGATGATCGTTGTGATTGATCATGGATGGTATGTTTCAGCTGGTTGTATTGGGAGGTTTCTATTTGTCCTCCATGACTGTTGCTTCTTGAGGTCCTACGGGGCTTATCTTGTCCCCATTTTAACATCTACATGAAACCATTGCGATAAGTAGTCTGGAGTTTGGAAATGTGGTATTACAGTATGCTGATGACACTCACCTCTCTTCTCTCCCCCCACCCCCCGCACCACCATCAATCCTTTCCTTCTGATTCTAGTTTAAGGAAGCTGTTGAACTCCTGAATCAGTGGGAGTATAAATATGGGCTAACAACTGAAGTTTAATCTACACAAGATTGAACTAATGAGGATATGAGTGAGCAATGACCCAGGAAGCAGGTAAAAAGTTTGGTTATGCTCAGGTAGTGGCTGTGGTCAGAAGTGCTTTTGCCCAGCATAATCTTGTTCTCCAACTGCAGCCTGCCACAGTTATGCAAGACCTGGTCACTTCCAGATTAGACTGTAATGGGCTCTAAATGGGACAGCCATTGAAAAAGTCATGGAAACCTCAAATGGTGCAAAATGCAGCAACAAGTCCTGAAACTCATGTTGTTATCAGTTGCTTTGGCCCACAATTTGTTTCCAGGACCAATACAAGGTGGTAGTTATTCATCTTTATAGTCCGAAATGGTTTGGGACCTGGATGTCTGAAGGACCAGTTTCTCCTGTGCTAACCAGACTATACCCTGCACTCATCAGGAAAGGTCTTGTTATATGCTGCTCTAATGGGAGAGATGTGGAAGACTGGGATCTGAGATGACGCCTTCTTGAAAGCATTGACCAGATGATGGAATTCACTGCCCTGGGAGAACCAGCTACTCGCTTCATTGAATGTGTGTTTGATGCCAGTGCCTGCTCTCTCTGCTGTGCTGATGTAATTTTGCAGATGCTGTGCTATTGTTGACTCTTTTTTAAAAGACTCTTATTGACTCTTTTTTAAACTTTTGTAAACCGCCCAGAGAGCTTCGGCTATGGGGTGGTATATAAATGAAATAAATAAATAAATGCTGTTTACTGTTTTATTGTATTACTGAAAACTGCTATAAGGATTCTATTTGGGTGGAAGAAGCAGGATACAAATATTATCATCCATGTATAATTCTGTATTCTGCTCCACTGTACTAAGGGTAGCATCCAAAGGAAGAATAGGCACAGGGGCAAAGAACTGTGTGGGCAGCCAGAGCTTTGCTTTCTCTTATTACTGCAGCACTAACCACTGCCAGGGATACACTCTGCTGATCAGCTGAAGCAGCAGCTTGTCTTTTCAACTCTTAGAATGGCTGTGGCAAAATAAGTTCTGGCTGTGTTTGCCATTTTTCCTGCATACACTGCATCCTTTTCTGGATCTGTCTGGCCTCAGCCTTCTAGATGTCTATATGATATAAGTCTTTGCACAAATAGAATGCTAGTTTTTACATAGATGTCGCCAGTTCACAGTTGTAATGGTACATAAGGCAGATATTTTTAAAGCCATGGCTTATGGGGCTATGACATTTCCATTTTTTAAACCTACATCAACCCAAGAAGAGAGGCTGATCAATGAACAACTGTAAACCCAACCAAATAACTGTAAGGACCCCAAACTGTTGGTAGAACCAGTGCATATATTTATTTATTTATTTATTAAATTTATATACCGCTCCATAGCCAAAGCTCTCTGGCCGGTTTACAAAAGTTAAAAACAGTAAACATTAAAAAGTATACAAAATTTTAAACCATCAAAATATAAAAACAACAATATAAAATAACAGTATCCATTTAAACAACAGTGATAGGGTCCATTAAAAAACAAACTTAGCATATGCTGTTAAATGCCTGGGAGAAAAGAAAATATTGCAGCTACCCTATCATTCAGGACATACTGCTGTACAAATAGATCAGTATACCATCTTCTACAGTATTGCTTCTGAATATAGAAATGTTACTACTACTCAGAAACTACTCTAATTTGCAAGAAACCTTGTTCCGGGCAACTTACTCAAGCCCAACTGCAGAATGATATATTATAAACAGATCTTCAGTTGAATCATTCTGTGAAAATCATCAATAAAAAATAAACAAATGTCAGCTCTTGGATAACAAGGTCTAAACTTTTCATAACCACAAGGAATATGAATTAGTGTGCCAATTTTATTAATACACTCAAATATTTTATTCCATCTATTAATATGCCCATAATTGCACCAGCCTGTCCAGAAGCTCTGTTACATAATAATAACAAATTCCACTGTCTAAAGTACAGAGGCATGTTTGCACACATATGTGCATGTTTTCCAGGTAGTAATCATGATGCCCACATTTTCCAGATTCCGGGTGGTTGAGCAGCCATGGCTGCTTTCATAATGAATGAACCACAAGCAAAGACGTGCAAAGCATGTTTGTACATTCTGACTTTTGCAGCAGACTGTGGGTATCCACTGCTCCCTTATTTGATGATTGTTCAAGAGAGCTTGTAATGCAGCTCAGACTGTCCATTATCATTATTTAGTGTACAATTCTTGAGCAAGCATTCGGGGAAGTGAAAATGCACTTCACAATTCTGCACTACACAGTGATATATTTCACTTAAACATGGCCAAAGGCCATGATGGCTGGGAATTATAGACGCTGCACTCTAACACATCTGGAAGACACCAGGTTGGGGAAGGCGGGGCTAGTGCAGTACTGCACAACCTGGCCACATAGCTTGTCCTCTCTCTGTTCAAAAAGGAAAATACGCAGTAACAACCTGTTTCTGCCCAGGGTCAGAAGTGACCATTTAATCAAATGGTACAAACTAGAAAAGGAGTAGTCAAATTATAAAGTCCACATAACTAGATTTCATTTCTTTAGTTTTGTGAGCACTGACAGCTCATACCTGAAGATTTAAACAATGTTAATTCTTCTCCTGCCATGAATGACTGATGTATTCTCATTCACAAAGGCATGATGGCTATGTCTTCAAGGAGGGAAGCAATTCAGGAGAGAGGCGATAGTTAAGAGGGCGCCTGGCCTTGAAAAGTGTTGGGAGTTCGTTTGTAGTGAGGTGTGGGGCTCAATAACTTAAGTGGTTGGCCCTATAGCCATGCTTGCTGTAAGAGGAAAGATGCCACAGAAGGAGAAATGAGAAGCAGTGCCACTCCATTGGCTCAGTTGAGAGAACAGCTCCATTTGGCTTATTCTTACTCTCAAGTGTTTCCATACCAGCTGGTCTTTAGAATAACTTTTGTAACCTTAACAATTGGTGCCTGTGTTTGCTTGTTTTCTTTTCCCCTCTTCATCCTTTCCCCCCCATCTGTCATATCTTAACTTGTAAACAAACTCTCTTGTTTGTTATCAATCTTAGGCATGCTGCTTGGGTGGATCTTTTTGGCTAAAGAGCAGAGTAAACAACACTTTAAAACATAAATATTTTAATTGACTTCCCAATCTATGTATAACAGGGAGGATACACTTGAAGGAAATGCACAAATATTCTTAGGAGATCATGGCTCAAATGAACCGGAGGACTAATTCAAGGGTGTGCTGTGATGCTGCTCTCCTTCTGCACCAAAACAAAAGAAAGAGGTCAGCCATACACATGTAAACTGGGTTCGGATGACACAATAACCAATGGTGGGTTAAACAGTCAACGGCGGGTTATTGTGTCGTCTGTTGAGACTTTTTCACACCGCAATTGGTTATTCAACTGAAATAATCAACACAAATAACCAATGCTGTGCAGAGTTGATCATTTGAACAACTGTTGTTTATTGTGTTGTGTCAGGCACCATTGACTATTTCATCACATACAGCTGGTTATTTTTGGCGACTACAAAGTCCCCTGGCAAGAACGACCAAAGCAGCAGCAGCTGCTGCTCTAGTCCAGCCAGCAGAACTCACAATGGCTGATGGGATACCAGCGGGAGGACTGAGGGGGGGAGAGGGGGATGTGTCAATCAAACACACCATTGACTAATAGTCAACTTGATGCTGGATTTACACCACAGTTGATTATAATCATGTCATATGGGGAGTACCCCCTCAATAATCAACTGTGGAGTTGACTATTAACCCACCATTAACTATTGTGTTGTCCAAATGCAGCTATAGAGTTACACAGCAGATCTAAGAGTTCTGTGAGACTTTTCAATTAAAAGGGAAATAGCACAGACGGTTTTTCCAATTCTATCCCATACAAAGATAAAAGTGCTCAAAAATTATAGTGGATAATTTTGTTTTCAATATCATCTATTATCTTTTCTACAGTGAACAAGAATTTTGAAGTACTGAAAGAATTCAAAAGAATAAAGTTATAGAGGGAGTTTTGAACCCTAGGTATCATGTCAGAAATGTTGCTCTAGTGTTGTAAGTGGAAAAATTCTTTTTGCTTGTCTAAATGTTAAGGCCCTATTATGAGATCTAACAGGCATGTTGAAGAGTTTGATACATTACATGCAGATCTAGCACTAACCTTAATAAGGATAAACTAGGAGGAATAGTCTATGCATGGGTTGGATCAAGATTTAAGGCACACTAAGAGTAGACCTATTGAAATCTATGGATCTATTTTAAGTATGACTAAAGGCACAATCCTATGAATGTTTAGACAGAAAAAAGTCCTACAGCTCCCAGCATTCCCACCTAATATGATTCAAGACAAAACTAGTTTACTGCAGTCAATCCAAAATCTGCAATTGCCTGTACTAAAATTAGGTACTGAACAATCTTTACCATGAAATAATTATCATCTATAGACATGTAACATAGAATTGGAACAACCTTAAATTCCACTGTACTGTATGACAAAGAACAAGGATAAATCCAAAAGGTTCTATGTTGATTGCACCCACAGGGCCACAAATTGTAAGGTCTATATTTTGCTTTCTTGGTATCTAGCAAAACTATGGTCACCAGAACCCTATTTATTATCCAACAAGTGCCCAACATTACACGGAGCTATGGATACTTCTGAGGAACAACAGAAGGTCAGGAACAATCCCCTCCCTAGCCCCAACCTCATGTGTGCTGCTTTTTTTCTCTCCAAGACCACAAGGACAGAGATGGTGAACTGGCCTTCAAAACCTTTGCTGTGTAGGCAGACAGTTCTGAAGGCTGAAGGAAGGGAGTCCCCTTTTCTTTGTCATAATTTTAAACAAGCAGATGATTTGCATCAATGCATTTTTAGAGAATGTATGAACCAAACTCAAAACAGAAAAACATCCTATATCAAGCCAAATGAGCTGCAGTTCTGTCTAGCCTGGATGTGTGCCACCAAAGGAAGCACTACCACAATCTTTCGTCATAGATCTAGAACAGTGGTTCCCAAAGTGGGAGGTACTGCCCTCTTGGGAGCGGTGGGATTGCAAAGGGGGCGTTAAGAGGCAAAGGGACGGCAGGGGGCGCTAACAGGCAAAGGGGCGGCAGGGGGGCGCTCGAGGTGGTCTCTCCAGAAGGTCCTAAAACCCAGGGACTGAGCAGGAAAGAACAGCAAATTCAGCTGCTCTCCCCACATTGCTCCTGCTCAGGAAGGACTTTCTCACTCACGCAGTCACTCTCTCCTCCTATCTCAAGCCCACAGCGGCCCCACCCTCCTGCCTAGGAGGGCCCAGGGCTTCTTTCCTGCTGGAGCCACCGCCACCCACCCGCTCGCTCGGCCAGAGCTGCTCCCTCCCAAAAGCTGCCCCGGCAGACCTCTCGCGATAGTTGCTGCACAAGGTGGGAGCAACAGCCCTGCGGCAGAGAGGAAGGAGCACATGGAGGACAGCGGGCGGCAGAGCAGCTGCCAAGAACAGCGGCTGGCCAGCTGGGTGGGGCGCAGGACCGCTTGTGCTGCTGCAAGGCATCACCAGGCTCCCTCCCCCTGTCAGGAGTTGCAGATCGGGGCCATCTCCCCTCTGAGCTGCTGCCCTCCTGTCCTAATCAGCCTGGCAGCTATTGTGAGGCTTGGGGGGGGGGGTTGGAGAGAGAGCGAGAGAGATGCTATGTGTCTGTGTGTGTAATCCCACCCCACAAAAAATCTGGACTACAACAGGATTGGGAGAGAAAAGAAAAGGGCAAGGGCGAGAGAATTGCAATTCCCCAGGTCTTTCTTGGCTAAAGAAGATTCAGCAGCACCTTTTTTCAGAATGCTTGCTGAAACAATTCCTATCTGCCCTTGCTTATTCCAGGGTGTCCAATCCCCTTGTTTCAAGCGTTCTTTTGGTAAACATGGTATGTGTGTGTCTTGTGTCACCATAAAAACAGAGCTGCAGCACAATCCTAAGTATGATCCTTACTCTGAGGTAAATGTGCATAGGATTCAGCCTGAAAACGAAGAGAGGGTGAAGAAAAGACAGGAGAAAATGAATTGTAGAAATAGAATAGCAAGGTAACTGTGGGATATTTAACCATATTTAAAGACAATAAGTACAGTAAAATTAGTGCCCCTCTACTTCAGTCCCAGCTAGGTTTTCCATAGGAAAACTCTGTACCAGGTGGCAGATAATTATTTTAAAATTTTAATTAAAATACATTATCCCTTCCTATAACAAAATGGTGCTTACTCCTAAGTAAGTATGTTCCACTGAAGAAGGAAATCCTATTTGATTCCTGTATTCATGCTAGTGTGACATGATAAGTTAAAGGCACGATTTTATGCATGTTTAGACAGAAAAAAGTCCTTCAACTCCTAGAATCCCCTCTAAATGGGAAGCACCCCCCCAAGCTTGCCAAGGGAGGGAGGGAAAAGAGAGTGAACGCCTCTGTTTGCAGCCAGTGTGGCAGGGCACACCAATTGGATTTTGAATAAAGTATTCAATTAATTGTTACTGTTTTGAATTTTATTGTTATTATCTTCCTTAGTGGGTCGTTGAAAACCACTACTCTGAATAATGATTTTTATAGTGTAGGGTAGGGGGCACTGGGCATGAGTTTGTGGAACCAAGGGGGCGGTTACCTGAAAAAGTTTGGGAACCACTGATCTAGAATATCTGCCTATGTAGCCCACATGGATAGAAGCATGGCCCCACTTCCTACAAGTATCAAAGGGGAAGCTACAACATCACCCAGACTTTGTGAGACCTCAAACAAATATGCTTAGGAAAGCAAGCAGAAAAAAGTCCCATCTCCAAATACAAGTAATCACTACCTGCAAATGTTAAGGACTGTTACTTCTTACACATTTGGCCAAAGCATATGCAATGTTAGATTGCATATGTATGTCTTGTTTTTTTCATAACGGCCATGAAGGGATATGAGCAGGACTAGGACCTCAGTGTACAGATAGGCGGATTTAATTGTTTCGTCCACACAACATGGTCCCAATAAAAATCAGCCCCTCTCTACACATTCTAAGCTCTACGAGGGAAGCTTCCATTGGCACTTTACTCCAGGATGAATAGCAGGATGAATAGAATTTTCAATGGGAGTACAGTGGGGAGTAAGAGGACTACCCCCCTCTACAGTTGCTATCATTTAAGGGGAAACACCCAGATATGTTAAATGCATTCATACATGTAAGTCTGATTTGGCCACAGTTGGTGGCATATGAGATCCTAATAACTAGGGCTACATCACACTATCTGCAGGATATTAATACAGTCATCTGCACTGGAACAGGCTCTACATTTAATTGAGCTAGTGTGGGAGGACAAAGGGAAAAATTTGCCCAACCTGCCACCCTCCAAATGTACAGGACTACAACTCCTATCATTTCCTGCAAGCACACCTAGAACGGAGTTGCCATCCAGCACATCTGGAGGGCACTGGGGGTTGGGCACACTGCTATATATGGTGTTTTTTTTAAGGTTTTGGTTTTTTAGTGCATTAGTCTCTTATAACTCTGATCCTCTGAAGAGAAGGCAACATAAACAAGTTCTATCTTATATAAATATACCTTGTGGGTGTGTATGAAAAAAGAAGAGTATTACCTTTGGTCAAATTTATCAACTCCTACAGTTCAATATTCCTGAGCGGCCATTCATGATATCATGAATATTATAGCATCCTTCCACAACTTGGGTGTCCTCTTGATGTTTTTGACTTTAGCTCCCATCAGTCCCAACCAGCAGGACCAAGACAGCTATAGTCCAAAACATCTGGAGGAAACCATATTGGAAAAGGCTGATATAACCTCTTTTCAAGGGCAATTGAGAATTTGGGAGAATCCACATAAACAAAATGTTCTCTTTTATTAGGCAGTAAACGGTATACATACTAATAAGATACTAAGTAGCAGCAAACACCAATCCTTATTTTAGTGTTCCTGAAGACTTAAATTCTACTGAAGATTTTGTGAGGAATCTTTTTTTATTAACATTTCAACAGGTATAGCATGCAATTTCACCATAAATTAAAATAGATGTTTATATAAAGGTAATTAATGTTGTCTAAAAATTTAAAGTGAAGAGGAAACAAAATTGAGTGAATAGAAAAAAAATCTACATACTTGGCAGCCTGGTTTCTCTTAACAGCAGAACATAATGTACCCAGAAAACTAGTATTTACCAAACGTGGCTAAAAGATCGAATTACACCTTCTTTGGCTTATGAACAAGCAGTGAATACAGAATGCACGTGTTCCAATACAAGAAGCCACAAGGTTTTAAATAGTTTTAAAGAAAACTCAAATCCTCTGTTTACTCAGAAGCTTAAGAAATAATACCCTTTAAATATCAGTATGGTATTTTTTATTATTATTATTTTAACCAGAAGGTCCTGTATTGCTTTTGGAAGATGCTTGGGCTTGGCTCTGTGTAGGTCTCCAATGGGAGGAATTCCAGTTTGGGGATGCCACCAAGAATGTCTTTCCACCTCTTTGTCATATGAACTTGGCACAGAGATGGCATATGTCAAAAGCACAGACATTGTTGATCGTGGAGATTGAGGTGACATATAAGGGAGAGGAAGGTATTGTGGGCACATAGTGCCTAAGCTGCTTGTACATCAGTATCCTGAGTTGGGCCCTAGGAATATAAGAAGCTGGTTCATCTAACTCAGTACTGTCAACACCGACTGGCAGCTGCTCTCCATGGTGTCGGGCAGGAAAATTTCTAGTCCTATCTGGTGATGCTGGTGATTGAACCTGGGACCTTCTAGATGCAAAGGTGATTCCAACAACTCATCTCTGGCATAGAAAGCAGCTCTGCACTCAGCTTCAGTAAAAGCATCCAAATAAGACGTTAGAGCTTATTCCATCAAAGATGGAAGTATGAAAGAGGGCTGTCAGTTCTGAATGTGAAAGGTTCTCTTACCCTGCACAGTGTTTGACAACTACTTTAGTTCTCTCAACTCACCTGAATTTCAATTGCAGACAATTACTCCACAACACAGCAGTTTGTACATGCAATGCTCATAGCTACTATAGCTACTGCTCGTCAGTGCTAGTGCCAGTAAAATTCTTGATACCCATCTGACTCCTATCCTCCACAAAATAGGCAGACCTTGATTGAAGAGGATGTCTGGGATCAACTGCACTATTGGCCAAGGCCAACCTGCTGTAGTCAGGCAACCTGCAGAAGTTTATTTCGCATGAAGTCTTTGGAATACTTTACTCTGTAGAAATATTATAGCTTTAGTTATAACATTCATAAGGAATTAATTACTACTTATGAGATAGCAGCCTTGTACTAAGTTTAGGGAAATACTTATAATATCCAGATGAAAATATGTATACCTAGATTACCAAACACATTACATTTCAGTGTTTTTGTTTTTTTGTTTTTTGTTTGTAATCTAGTCTGCAGGAAGTTTAACTAAAAAAAATATAGCAGCTAGAATTTTCTGGTAGATATAGATAAGCAGTTAGACTTTCTATTCCACACAGCCACCACAACCTATTCATTCAGTAACTAGCCATGTTCTATTACACAGACTATTATGCAATTTTATATTTAATTTTTGGTTTTATATAAGTAACATTTGGGAACTTATGAAAAGTGGAAGGGATTAATCTCTCCATATCCAGCAGCCATGAAGGCAATCACCGGGGGGGGGGGGGGAAGGAATTAATCAGGGACAGTAAAATAGTACTTATTAGGACCAATCAAAATTCACGAAGTAGTTTGTGAGCTTTCGAGTTTCACAGAACACTTCTTCAGCCAGAAAGGGGGTGGGGCAAAAAAATATAGTACAGAGTTATGAAAGTAATCTTCATTGGGCAAATGATCTGTATTGTATTGCCAACAACGTTCCAAGTTACACAATGTTGAGGTAGACTTAAAAGTTTCATTTCCTATTCCCTTTTGCTTTTAAAGTAAATTTTGTTCCAATAAGGAATGAAAATTGCTATTCTTTCCATTAAATAGTTGCTGCCATGCTGAAAATGAACAGTTGGTTACATTAAATGAGGTGGTATAGTTAATTTCTTATGTGGAAAGACATTCATTTCAAACATGTTAAATACTGTGGTTTTCTTTATCCAACAAAGCTTTGAGAGTCTTCTGGCTCATCTTGAAGGAAACTAGCAAATGAACAATCTTAAAGGTCTACACACAAAACACTTCTAGCTTCTAATTGACAGGGTCATTGAAAAGAATTTTATGCAGGAAGCTCACTTGCACATAAAATAAGCCAACTTTTCACTAACATAATTTGGTTTAACCACTCTTTCTTTACAAATATAACTTTCCACTTGAAAACACCTTAGCTGAAGTTCCAGAGTGCCATTCTCCATTTTACAAGACTGGAAACTCACAAACAGAGACAGCTACTATGAAAGTTCAAGAACTCACTCACTTTCTACACCAAACTTTAGGTTTAGATTTTCACTGAGAAAGCTGCAATTTCAGGTGGCACCTGAATACATCCCCATTTCCCAGGAAACTAGACCAATGTTCACTGCCTTGCCGTGCAGCCAGTTTTGTTTCCCAGCAGTGCTAGGCAGCAAGATTTTCAACATAATTCAGGTTTTGTTGTATATAGTTATAAATGACTACTTGAAACAGAATGGCAAAGAATAAGCATTTCAGATACACATTCAAATGCACACCCCAGTAAAAACCACTGAGTTAAATCCAATGGTGTCATTCCACTGATGGAAGAAGTTCCATCAGCTCTGGGAAGGAGGCAAGTCTCTCCCCCACCCTAGTAAAATCTGCTACAGATGGCTGGGAACCCTCCGGAGTGGATTTCTGGGTGGTGTGGAGGGCTGCAGGTGAAGAAGAGAGGGGGAGGAAGTCTTGTTGTTGTAGCAGATTTCCACTAGTGTAAAGTTGGATTTAACCCATGCAGTGCAGATTTCAACATTTGATCATAGCAAGTATAAATTAGGGCACTGTGGAGTAATTATCTGCACTTGAAATATGGTTGGGGAGCAAGGAAAGAGAGATGAAGAGAAGCAGGTGAAAAAGACCTCAGGGCCTGTACCAGCTGAATTTCCCTCTTCCTGCCCCAAAGGGGTTTCTACTATCACCTGACTTGTGGGAAGGATTTCAGGAGAGAGGGAGGTTGACCAGGATGACAGAGACACTTGCTCAGGCTGGATTATCCCCATCCCAGGCCATCTTCCATCAATTGCCCTAAAGGAGGGATCCTGATTATTTTTTAAAATACTGTCAATATTGTTTGTGATTTTATTGTTTTTGTTACTTGTAAGTTGCCTTGATGAGATATATATCCTGAAGGTGGCATATAAATGATTGTAATAAATAAATAGCAAACATTTACATAAAGATTAATATCCAAACCTGATGACATCCATTGACATTGCATTACTTTCAATGGGATATGGATTTTGATGCACATCCCCATAACTAGTCAAATAAGCACAACTGGTTCAAGGGAGTGGTGATCTTCTTACTTCACTCCTTTCCCTGATCCCAGTCTCCTTCAGAACAATTTCTCAAAGAAATGCAAAAGATTTCCCAAAAGGCAACTTGCAAAATCTTTCTGAAACACAAACCCCATTTTAATCCCAGCACTATTCTAGACCAGGGGTAAGTAGAATTCAAGCTTGCATGATCTTGGGTTTATAGCCCTCTACTCATGGAGGGTGACTTTTTGAAGAGCCACCCTCCACGATACAGGAGAGTATCCACGGATACAGGAGGCTTTCCTGTTCACAAAGTTACCCCTCTACAAACAGAGGATGACAACACAACAAGAATCTTTTGTGGAGGGGTTAGAGCGCTCCCTGTCTTCATGTGTTTATATTAACTCCTTTCTAAACACTTGACTCCAGTCTACTCACACTGAATCCAACAAAGCTCACTCCCAGGTAAGTACACACAACAAGGTTGCAGCCTTAACTTATCAGTCTATTGATCAAAGAGGCTACTAACCTACAACTGCAAAAGATAATCTTGAGTTCTATTCAATGCTGTCTGCCCACCAGTGGAACAGGAACCACTGACAGAATGTAATTAGAACTGTAAGAATCCAAGGTTTAGAAAATCCAATTTCCAGCCTGACCTCATGACTTACTTGCAATATTTGGGGTAGCAATACCAATGAAACAGACTCAAGTGGTGAGAGACTATTTAACATTCAAGAATTCACATAAGCAGGACACAGAATAGCATAGAAAGTGCACTTGGAGTTTTAATGAATGTTCCTTCTATTCAAAGACAGGCAGACAACACTGCTCTGTAGCAATCCTTTCAGCATGTTACCTCAAAATATTTTAAACCGTACATTTATATATGGTGATAACTGACCTGCACTGCTGGAATTTGATTGATTTTGGCCAGAAGTATGTGAACTATAGTAACACATATTTGGATATCTCTCTTTTAAAAAAGTAGTATGTTTAGAAACATCAATTTGCTAAATTGTAAATTCATCTCTGAATTACAGCTCTTTAATTGAATCTGAACTATGTTAACAACATTTGTTTCTGTTCTGCTTATGTAATCCACTATGTTAAGGAAGGATGTACACAACATGAAGCAAATAAACTATGGTTCTCCCTAAACATATTAGTTTCAGATGACACCCTTGATGTTGAGTATGTGGCATGGTTAGGAAAAATATAAAAATATAAATCACATTAATAACTATATTTACAAACATCCCAGTAAATAAACATGATTTCAGAAAAGGTAGGAAATAAGGTGCCACATAAGACACAGCATCTGAAGCTACATTCCAGTCAAGCAAGATGAAATGAAATTCACAAAATTAAAAAAAATCATGTAATTGATACAGGAATAGCAGTTGATGGAGACCTGATCCAGATTAGAACTCAGTAGAATGATAGTACAGGGCTTTAACCCTTTCGCTCTACTTCAGTCCTGATACAGATCAGGCCTCCAGTACTACCTGAAGTGATATATAAAGTGAATTTTAGTAAATATTTTTACAAAGCAAATTTACAATTAATACATTTGCAAATTGTCCACAATATATTTCCGCATACAACAGTCTATTAGAAAATATATTAACGGCCTTCTTCCTTATATGAATTGGTAAAAACCTCTGGTGACGGCGTTGATTGATTGATTGATTGATTGCATTTCTATACCACCCAATAGCCAAAGCATTGTATTTCACAAGATATATTCCAAGATTTACAACCTAGACTAATCATCAAGAAATTATACGCTACTCAAAACCGGTTTACAGAACAATTTCAACAATCACTGCTATATCAGAAAGAAAAAGAAAAATCTCGAGGCAGATGTATAATTTTCACAATAACGATAAACAAGTGACATTTGAGGTCACTATGAAACCAATGTTCATGGTTGTACAATGAAATAAAAATCTGGGAAAGACAACAGAGGTTAAACTGTATAGATAAGGCATAGATGGTCTTGGTAACAGGTGGATAACAAAGAATAGTTCATGTGGCCCAGAGATTTTGTGTGTGTGCTAAAAGTTTGTTCTGAGTATCTCAGTTTCTATTAAAAAAACATTCCAGCATTTATGAGTACAAATACATACATACACTAAATCCATAAAAAAAAGCCATGAAGTATTCTGAAAGCCTAAAAAAAAGACCAGCAGCTTCCTCCTCTGGCCCCCTTTGCTATGGATGGAAAAGCTCTTAGGTCTAATGAGCACTGAGTAGAGATAAGTGTTTTCCCCTGCTTAGCACTGAAAGAGGCTACATTTCTCAGTGCTGGGAAGGTGACCAGCCCAATGCTCATGTAAAGTAAAAGAGCAATCATGCTCCTCTGATAAGGGGCAGGGACACTCACTCACTTTGCATTAGACATACAGTCACTCAGACACAACAAAATGTACATGTCTAGCTATAAATACCTTAAGTTGCTCCACAGAATTGAGAGTACTGTGCTAACCACTGCGGCCAACAATTGCTCAATTTGGCATTTACTCGGTTTCGGTTTTAAAATCAAAGTTAAGGAATGAACAGGCATTATTACTGCTTGGTATTCAATAGGATATATACAATTCCAAGTGATGTATGCCAGTAAAATTCTGCAATAGAATGTTTCCCATCCTTCCCACCATAAAGGCTGCCGGAGGGGGGGTGGGAGGAGAAGAGAAGCTTCTTTATACCTGCCTCTGCTATAGTAAAACATAAAGTGGATCTGAGTGTTGCTTTTCCCCCTGCAAAGATTTATGTCTGTGTACGACAAAACAACATGAATTTTCCAATATGTGCATAAGGGCAAAATTGCATTTCCGGTCATGTTTAAAACAGATCAAGCAGCCACTGAATGTAAGGCATGAGTGAGAAGAAGTTCTCAGCTGACAATGACTGTAAGAACAATCTCTTCCCTCCCTCTCTAGAATATTGCCTTTCTCATAACTCCTTGAAGTCACCAATCAGAGCCAGGTGCAAGGGACATGCACTTACAATTAAAAAAACTTTGAACTCAAGAATTTGTTTTGAATACCAGAACTGAACTAAGTCTTGTTATTCTGCACAAAAATCCACTCTTGATAAACTGTCCTCCACCCATAGGTTTCTTCATTTCAGCTGGACAGGTTTTGGGGGTCATTTTGTCATCACTATTTCTAAACAATAGTAAGAAACCCTTGTCAATCTACTTCATGACTTGCAGAAACAAGCTGCAACCATCTTTCTTCAAATGGCACATTTTGGACATGAGCATACATATTTATTTCTGATTAAACACCTGCAAGAAGTCACTGCTAATGTTTTAGAATAAATCATTAACAGGGGAGATATCTGAGATTACAAACAAAACATCCTAAACATGGATGACGTACTGACTGTGTGTGTGTGTGTGTGTGTGTGTGTGTGTGTGTGTGTACACACACTAACAGTTTGCTTATGTTCTGTTTCTGGGATAGCCACCCATGAATTCACTTATGCTGGATTTATTTACACATTTAATCAAAGATACAAGTGAGTCAAAAATGAGAAAAGATCCAAAGTCACATCCTTCATCCCTATAAAACTGCTTAACAAGATTTGTAAGGCCCAATTTGGAGACCCAAGGTTGTATCCAAAAGAGGAAGTCTTCTTGTGGAATGGGCTTTCCCACATCCTCCTCCCTGCTGCCCCTTGCATCTCCTGTAAAGCTCTTGTGAGAGTTGGAGGCCCTTCAGAAGAGGAGTGGGATGTGGTAAGAGGACTAATAGAAAAGGTGGAAATGAAGAAAAATCAAACAAAAGCAGCTTTTACAAGCCAGCTCACAAATACAGACTGAAACATACACATACAAAGAATATACTATTACGTTAAAAAGCTAAGAAAACTGGTGGCCAAACTTCTATCAACTTGCCCTCAGTAACATTTAAGAAGATAAGCAGTAGAGAATGTATAACTATTATTCTATCTCAAATATGATGTTAACATTCCAAATCTCACCAATTCCAACTTTCTAATGCTTTCCCAGCAAAAACACTAAATTGTGGGGTTTAACAGGCATAATTTAAAAATGCAGATGTGGTCTTTTCCACAGACACTGGCAAAAATAAGACACGATTTGCTATAGCTTGAGGATAAAGTTTTCTATGGTACAAGTAATATGCTAAAAATTAGAACTAAATATACGCTTTTGAGTTTATCAGCAGGCATCTGCAAATATGTAAGAACAGCCCTGCCAGATCACATTAAAAATCTACCTAGCTCAACATCCTCTTTGCCTACAGTAGCCAACTAGTGGGGAAACCCATGAAAAGAAAGCAGTAACTCTTTCCCATTGTTGCTCCCCAGCAAATGATATCAAAAGGTACATTGTCTCTGAACCTGAGGGTGCCATATAGGCATTGTGACCAGTAGCCACAGACAGAACTATCCTACATGAATGGGTCTAATCAGCCATATAGGCTAGTGACCATCACCACAGCCTGTGGCAGAGAATTCCATAAGTTATGCACTTTGTGAAGCCCTTCTTTCTGTCTTTTCACTGGATGACCTGAGTTCTAGAATTATGAGATAGGAAGAGAAATGTGTGTCTACCCACTAGCCTCACACCATGCATACTTTTATAAACATTTGTCGTCCTGCCTTAATTGCCTTTCAAATCTAAATTATGAGCAGCATCCAATTTGACACTGCCACTAACGGAAATTATATCATGCTAAGTAAGCAATCTTTAGCACAAAACCAATAGTGTTTGCTGGTGGAATGAGTTTTGCTGTGAAATCTGTTGGGCCAGCAAATGCTATTGGTGTTGCATTACACGTGGATGGTGGGAGTTGTGGCGATGGGTCAGTGACTTCAGTGAGCTACTGAGGGACTCCATCAGCAGCATGGGCCCATCAGCAGCACTATGCTGAGGGTCTACTGGAATCTGGCACTGGCCTTAACACTGCACACAAGGACAACACATGTACAGATACACTTTTCCCTCCCTGCCTCTCCCCCCACCACATACACACTTCCCACCCCAAACCTATGCCAGACAAGATTTCCTTTGCTAGCGCTATATCTAACAAGGGAAACCCTGTCTTTATCTGATTTCTGGGCAGCATCCCCACAGCTTTGTGAACTGCACTGGAAGCAGCCACTGAATGATGCTTAATTATTAAAGATAAAAGTATGTTATTCATCAATTTACCCAGAACAGATGCTAAGCTAATTAGTCTGTGGTTACCTAGATTTTCCTTCCCTGAAAATGTCATTTTAGGTAGATATCCATTATCTTCCACAGTGAAGACAGACACAAAGAATTCATTTCCCTTCTCCCCAATCTCCACATGTTCCCTTAGCACACTTTGCTAACCCTATCTGCTTTCCTTCCAGAATCATAGAATAGTAGAGTCGGAAGGGGCATATAAGGCCATCGAGTCCAAACCCCTGATCAATGCAGAAATCCACCTTAAAGCATTTAATGAAAAGTATATTGTTAGTCTTAATGTTTTAGTGATATGCTCAAATTATGTTTCAACCTGCTTGCACTTCTTCTGCCAAAGTTTGTGTTCCTTTTTTGTTGTTGTTGTTGAAGGAAGTCTTCTTGCCTTTTATAGCTTCCTTGACCCAACTTGTTAAACATGAAGGCATCCGCTTAGACTGGAGGATATCTTTCTTGTTTTATGGTATGCATTCTAACTGAGCTTCTATTTTTGTGGTTTTTATAACCTCCAAATGCTTTGGAGATTTGACCCTTTCAACTTCTTTTACCAATCCCTTCATTTTTGAGACACTTCCTCTTTTGAACTTGAATGTGACTGCACTGAACTTGCTTTACATCTTCTTGCATAGGTTGATTTTCAGAGCACTGTGATGACTGTTTCCAATCCATCCAATATCACTTACATCTACTTCCAGATCCTGGGCTCCTCTTAGGTTGAAGTCCAAATTTGCCACCTCTCTGATTGGTTCTATGACCAACTAAGGCACAGTCATTTATGGTATCCAGACATTTGTCTCTTTGGTTATCTAGTCTGTCTGATGGTGACAGAAATCACCCATTATTACAATACTTTCTTCTGAAGATTCCTCCCTGCTTTCTTTCCACTATTTCAAGATCATCTTCAGTCAGAAAGAGTATACTGCATCCCCAATACTAAACTACTTTTGGAGTGTGATGTTACCACCTACAGTGGTGCTGTGGACGAATATGCTCCTCTTACATTTTCCAGCTTATTGAACCCTTTGAAATATAGAGTTATACTATCTCCAATACACCCCTATCTGTCCTTCCTATAGCATTTGTATCCAGGAATAACTCTATTGACTATTCTCTCTATTCTACCAAGTTTTGCTTCCACTATATCTATCTATTCGTTCTATATCTATCTATCTAGCTCTCCCAACCCCTACCATGGCTTGGAGGGTTCTAGCAATAGCTTATAAAGACTGATACATTGTGGCCTTTCCAAAAGTCTTCAACATGTCATTCCTAACTGTACACTCATTGCCAAGTTGTATCCCATTCGGATGATCTGGAATATTTTCACCCTCTTCCCCCAAGGATGATTTGTCCTGAACTGGATGCTCCCCGCTCCTGGCAGCTTTCTCCCAGAGACCAGTTTTAAAAGCTGCTGCGCTATCTTTTTGATATTAGGCGTCAGCACTGTGGTTCCATTTCTATTCAGGACACTCTGTCCCTTTTGTACAGGCCTGACTTGTCCCAAAACATTTCCCAATACCCAACTAATATAAATCCCTTCTCTTGACACCACTGTCCAATTCACATGTCAAGAATCTTCAGCTCCACCTGTAACTGGCCTAACACATGGAACAGACAGCATTTCTGAGAACATTATTTGGCATCCTGGACTGGGAGAAGGATATCTCTATCATATCTGAAGGTCTCATCTACATACCTCTATGCCTCTCTTTTTCTCCACATCAGATAAAGGTCTATATAGTGGCATTTCTTAAGTTAAAATTTTAAGCTAGTTTTATAATTTCTAAAGTAGTTTTAGTCTAAGTTTCTAAATGAGGCTTGCTGCAGCATATCAAGTCTTAACAGTTACAGCAGAACTGAAAAAACATATGTTTCTATTCAATTACTCCCTAGGATTTAACTCTTGAAAAACAATGCCTTTTCGGTCCCCTATTCCAAAGTCAATTAATAATTAAGGGTGCAATCCTATGCACTTTTTAAGAAATAAAATATTTTATTAAATTTTAATATGAGTAATACAAATTCAAACAAACTGTGACACGAAAACACACAGGACAGCTTACAATTTGAGAAAGACAGCACAGATCATTAATGATCTAATGAAATTCCAAGTTCATTTATCTAAGGAATCCTTCCACATAGTTCCATGTGAAGTTGTTGGTATTCTTTCAGTGGCCACATTTCTGATGTAATCCATAAAGAAATATCAGGTACTGATAAAAGAGTCTGAGCCCTGTTGTCCTCTTAAGCATTTTAATCTTGCTAATAAGATTTTCAGCCAGAGCTAATGACCATGAGCGACTTGCACCATATCTAGGCTTAGAGGTTTATAACTTTTCCAATTGGTTGCTATCACCTCTCTAGCAACAAGCATCATAACTGTTTCTTTTAAAGGAGTCAATTGGTTCTCCCCCCCCCCCAAAAAAAAGGGAAAGCAAAGCTAGCTATGGGTCCAGCTGTACCCGAAATTTTATTATCTTCTTACACACATCTATATAAATAAAAATGAAAAAGACCGTTCGTTACTGTCGTTATATCTCCGAAAGTTCTTCACCGATTGCTTTGAAATTTTGACACAGCGTTGCGTTCGAATACGCAAGCGTTGTTATGTAACTATGTTCTCTATGGGGTCAAAGGTTTGTCTTAAAATCGAAGAAATAGGCCTCCTCAAAACCAGTCCTGCTGATCATTGTGACATCACCAACCAGTAGGCCAATCCGCTCCCTCTGCCTCCTCTCCTATTTGCATGTACTCTCGCAATTGGCTGAGTGAATATAGATGTCACACCTGTGACAGTTACACGTTCTGAAGAAAGGTAACTGCCAGGAGTTTCCAGTAACCTCCTCACCGTAAAAACATGCTTTTATATCTCCGAAAGTTCTTCACCGATTGCTTTGAAATTTTGACACAGCGTTGCGTTCGAATACGCGAGTGTTGTTATGTAACTATGTTCTCTATGGGGTCAAAGGTTTGTCTTAAAATCGAAGAAATAGGCCTCCTCAAAACCAGTCCTGCTGATCATTGTGACATCACCAACCAGTAGGCCAATCCGCTCCCTCTGCCTCCTCTCCTATTTGCATGTACTCTCGCAATTGGCTGAGTGAATATAGATGTCACACCTGTGACAGTTACACGTTCTGAAGAAAGGTAACTGCCAGGAGTTTCCGCTAACCCTCTCACCGTAAAAACATCCTTTTAAAAAAACCAAACAATCTGCTTTACTTCATCCAAATAATGCCTCGCAGAAGATCACACTTAGGTCGTCGTACTCGCGGAGCGGAAGCACTGCGACGAGAAATTGCAAATCAGACTGAGGAAGAACGGGCATCAGCAAACGAGAAAAAAAGAAAAAGAATGCCTCAAATACGTGCCAAGGAATAAGTCAAGCAACGTTCAGCCAGACTTGAGGATGCACGGTTGCGAGCACGGCAATCGCGTTCTACAGGTTCAGATCTGCTTTGTTCTCAACAGAATGAATGCAACAGGCTGAGAGTGGCTGAAAGACGTCAACGAGAAACAGCACATCAGCGTCAAACACGACTCCGTGGTAAACAATCACACGATTACAATCGCCTTGCATTCCGGTACAACCCAGCTGATGATTATAATTTGAGGCAGCATGTTCTCATTGGCACTATGACTGAAGTGTGTCCTTATTGCAAGGCTCTTAATTTAATGGAGAAACAAAAGGAATGTGTTGCGCTGCTGGAAAAATTAAACTGCCTCAACTTGGAGAACCACCAGAGACATTACAAACTTTGCTTGCCGGATATACCGCAGAATCAAAGCATTTCCTATCTAACATCAGGAAATACAACTCATGCTTCCAAATGACGTCGTTCGGCGCAGAAATCATCACAGCTCCATTTATGCCAACTTTCAAAGTCAAAGGACAAATTTATCATAAAGCCGGCTCCTTCCTTCCATTTCAAGATAGTCAACATAAATTCCTACAAATGTATTTCATTGGTGATGGCAATGATGAATTGAATGCACGCTGCGGAATTTATACCGGCATAAAAAGGTCCGTCATTTCAAAACTGCAACAGCTACTTCACGAAAAAAAACAATTTAGTACATTTGTTCAAAACACCAATTGACATGATGCCATCTGATACACACAAGATTGTTATTCATGCTGACAAAACGCCTGCTGGAGAACATGTGCGAAGATTCAATGTTCCAACTATAGACGAAGTGGCAATTGTTATAGTCGGAGATCAATCTTGACAGGACCTTTCAAAGGTGAAGATGTCCTCATTCCTCGCATTCCTATGATTCCAACAGATATGCCATTTCAATTTAAGAGATTGCAATTCCCAATTCGATTGGCGTTTGCAATCACCATCAACAAAGCTCAGGGCCAATCTTTAGAATTGTGCGGTTTAGATCTAGACATAGATTGCTTCTCACATGGACAATTATATGTTGCGTGTTCTAGAGTCGGCAAACCAGACAATCTCTATATCTACACAGACAATGGAACAACTAAAAATAATGTATATCCACAAGCATTGTGAAATTAAACATATTAGAAACATCCGCTTTGTCTTTTCTTTCTTTTCAATTTAACCAGATTGAGCCACAGCAACGCATGGCAGGGTACAGCTAGTTAACAATAAATTGCCAGAATTTTTGCATCATCGCATATCCACTATAAATGAAAATATGTGAACAACATTGCCAACACATAGGGGTTACGAATCTATAGATCCTACTCAGCAGTAAGGGCATTAAATACCATCTATAAGTTGCTTTAGACAGAAAAACATCCTACAACTCACAGCATTTGCCAGCAAGCCATACTAGCTGGGGAATGTTGGGTGTTTTAAGACTCCCCCCTTCTTGAAACATGCATAGAGGATTGCATGCTAAATAAATGGGTAGTACTTACCTTTTCCTCATACGCAGGTGCTTACCTAACTTGGCTGTTTTCCTCAAAGTTTTTTTTTACTGGGGATGGAAAGCTTCATTGGCTTCAGTTACCCTCTTACATTTTTATTTCCTTTTTATTTTCTCAGTATTTTAACACCTATTAACTTACATTTAAACTTTGTTTTAATTCCATATTTTAACCTATATCCATTTTTGCTGTGTGGTTTTATCCTGGTTGTGCTTTTTATATTGTATTTTGTATTTGTGTTTTTAGATTGTTGATTGTTTTTATGCTCTTCATGATTTTAATTTTTGTGAACCGCCCAGAGAGCTTCGGCTATTGGGCGGTATAAAAATGTAATAAATAAATAAATACTCATAATGGTGAGTGCCCTGACCTTCTAGCAAGGCAGCACGTACAGAAATAGATTTCTTTCCCTGATTTCTACACAAATTGCAGATTTGGAATAGGCCTCCTATCTCTTTCTTCTGACTGCTCCAAATCTCAGTGCAACATGAGATCTCCCACAATATTCTCCAGTGAAGTGCAGGGGTAGACGAACCTTCTCTTTGTTGCCTTAGACTTTGGAGTAGGCAGAAACAGTATTAGCGACTCACTCTAAATCTGCCTAATCTACTGTCTAGTATGATGTGAGACACACATTCAAGTTCTCTTGCAGATGCAAATAAATTGGGGGTGTCTCCCAAATATTTCATGTGATATTTGAGTTTTGAAGCAGACAGAAACAGCACAAAAGGTCATACTGCTTCCGCGTGATTCAAAGTCCATTACAATACAAGACACATACATTATGCCCCTGACCCAAATCTACTAAGCATGTGCAAAGGACCTGTGGAAGAAATGGTGGCAAGCGCAAGTAATGGTTGACTTCCGGCCGAGACAAAATCGGAAAGCCCAGACTTGTCTGCAGGCACAAATGCAGTTCTGCTGTTAAAGCTAAACAGATCTCGACCTGTTAACTGTCTTGATAGGGCACTTCCTGGTAATTATATGCAAACTACTCAGTTATCTGAAAGAAGAATGAGATGCAAATATGATAAATAACATCACAAAAGAAATTGTTCTTAAACACAACAACTGAGAATCTACCAAAGAAAATGCAGGTTGCTTACCTGTAACTGTAGTTCTTCGAGTGGTCATCTATGCATTCACACATATGGGCTTTGCGCCTGCGCAGAGACCAGACCGGAACCTTCTATAGCTGAGTGGAACGTTTTTGGCGGGAACCCCTCCCCCACGCTACCGTGCATGTCCATGGGGTTCCCGCCCTTACCTCAGTTTACAGGAGTCCGACATTGTGCCCCCATAAACATGAGTGTAAATAAAATACAAGTACATTCCACATATAACTGTGTCATTTATAAGTCTCACACCACCAAGTGGGGATGGTGGGTGGGTTGTGTGAATGCATAGATGACCACTCGAAGAACTACAGTTACAGGTAAGCAACCTGCATTTCTTCTTCGTGGTCTCTATGCATCACACATATGGGCGAGTAGCAAGCTGACATATATTTGGAGGTGGGTTGGTGCATCATCTGAAGATCTCCGAGAGCACTGTCCTTCAAATGAGCAGTCCTGCCTCGCACGGGTGCCCAAACTGTAGTGCCTAACAAACGTGGATGGAGTGGACCACGTTGCAGCTCTACAGACTTCTGTCAAAGGAACACCTTTGCCGAGAACCACAGATGTTGTGACGGCTCTGGTAGAATGAGCTGTCACAGGTTTCACCAGTTCTAGTTTAGAGATAGAGTAGGCAAGTTCAATTGTCTCTACAATCCAGCGTGACAGACGCCGGTATGAAACAGGGAGTCCCTTATAAGGCTCCCCATAACAAATAAACAATTGCTTTGTTTTTCTAAAATTCCCTGTCCTAGCCTTGTAAAAGGCAAGAGTTCTCCTTACATCAAGTGTATGTAAAGCAGACTCTACAGGTGATGTAGGATTCGGAAAGAAAGCTGGTAGAGTGATATATTGGGACAGATGAAAAGTTGACACTACCTTAGGCAAGAAGGCAGGGTCTGTGCGTAACACAACCTTATCTTTGTGAAAGATAGTGTAAGGAGCAACTATCTTGAGAGCTCTAAGCTCACTTGCACGTCTTGCAAAAGTGATGGCTACTAAAAAGACAGTATTGAATGTTAGAAGCCTAAGGTCAGATAAGGCCATGGGCTCGAAGGGCTTCTTTGTCAATGCCTGTAACACCACTGATAGGCTCCATGGTGGAACGATACTCTTTACTGTCGGTATCATATTTTTAAGCCCTTTTAAAAATTTCCTCGATGTTGGATGCACAAAAGGTGTAAAACCAATCATGCCTCGATGAAAGACGTAATAGCTGCTAAGTGAACTCTGATGGAAGTGAGTTCGAGTCCCTGCTGATAAAGTGTCAGTAGGTATTAGAGGATTAACGCCAAAGGGCAAGATTCAGGTGCTTGATCGTTTTCCAAGGCAAAAGTTTGAAATCTTTGCCACTTTGCTGCATAAGATTTTCTTGTTGAAGGCTTTAGTGATGCCAATAATATATGGTCTACAGTTAAATCTTTGATACGAGAGGAGGAGTGGATGATATCCTCCATGCCGTCATCTTGACGGTCGACGGGTTTGCGTGTCGAACCCTGCCCTGATGTCGAGACAACTGTCGGTATCGGCGGGAGTCTGATGTAATTCCCGTCCGACAGTCGAAGGGCGTGGAGAACCACGTCTGTCGAGGCCACCACGGTGTGATAAGGATGCAGTCCGACCTGTCCGACTGGATTTTGGCCAGCACCTTCGTCAACAGTGGAAACAGAGGAAAGATGTAAAGAAGATTTCCTTTCCAGGTTCTGGTGAAAGCATCTCCTAGCGAGTGCTTTCCTCTTCCTGCTCTGCTGCAGAACCTGGAACAAGCTGCGTTTTCTTCGGTAGCGAAGACATCGACAGCAGGGAGGCTCCAGTACCGAAAGAGAACGTCTCTTACTTCGGTATCGAGCTCCCATTCGTGGTCGACGTGGAAAGACCTGCTGAGGGCGTCCGCGAAGATGTTTTCATTGCCCGCTACATGGGTCGCCGTCAGGTGAGTATTTCTCTTTATGCACCAGTTCCAAATCCTGAGTGCCGATCGATTCAGAGGATGAGACCTTGTCCCACCTTGTTTGTTGATGTACGCCACCACCGTGGTGTTGTCTGTCGCGATCAGGACGTTTAGGCCCTCGATCAATTGTGAAAAAGTTCTTATTGCATTCTCAACCGCTAGCAGTGGTAGATATGATGTTCCCTCTGGGAAGGAGGCCAACGGCCCTGAGCTGTGAGGGAGTCGCAGTGTGCTCCCCATCCGATCAACGATGCATCCGTCGTGATCGTTACCGAAGGAGTGTTTTGTTGGAACGAAACCCCTTCTAGGAGCGTCGACATCGAAAACCACTATTTCAGAGATGCCCTTACTTGCGTCAGGATCGACAGGTAAGCTCACCGGGCATCGTGTCGAAGATCGAAAATTCTTAAAACCCAGGCTTGCAATATTCTCATTCTGAGTCTTGCAAACCTGATGACTGCATCAAGCCTAATAGCCTCTGAATTGTCCATGCCGAAACTTTTCGGCGGCTCTCGGTATCGATGGCTAACTGCTGTAAGGTGTTCGCTCTGGTCGACGGTAAGTATGCTCTCCCATCTCGAGACGACAGAGTTACCCCTATAAAGTCGAGCTTCTGATGTGGGGTCAAGATGGATTTCTCCTCGTTGACCCACAAACCCAACAAGTCCAACAGGTTGAGGGTGGTTGAAATGTCCTTCTGGAGCGTGCAACTGCTGTCCGCTACCAGAAGCCAATCGTCCAAGTGTAGGAGCTGCAGAATAAAAGTAACCGTTGTCATACGGAACTTCCTTGGAATGATGAATTTGTTTAACTGCTTTAAGTCCATGATCGGCCGAAGACCTCATATTTCTTCGGGACCGTGAAGTAGCGTGAGAAAAAACCCTGGTTGAGTTCCTCTGCGGGTACGGGAGAGATGGCTCTCTTCGATAGCAGAGGTCTGTACCTCCGGAAGCAGAGGAAGGGATGGCGCCGTTACTTTCACCCCCGAAGAAGGAGGAAGGACATCGAGCTCGATGGCATACCCCGAGTTGATGATAGTGAGCACGCAGGAGTCTGATGTCATTGACTCCCATTGATGGTAATGGGGTGCTAGGCGGTTCGCAAAGGGAGGTGGACGTGGGACAAAGAAGTCAAAGTCGCTGCTTCTTGGTGAAGTCAGGCTGACGCTTGTCTTGTTGAAATGTAGACTGATATGGCCGCTTACTCTGGAGTTGTTGTTGTTGCTGCCTCTGTTGGCTTTGATAGTAGGGCCGCTGCTGTTGTTGTTGAGCAGGCGGTCTTGTTCACCGTCTCAGCTTGTATTGGGCAGGCTGAGCAGAGAAACTTATTTTCTTGGCTGTTGTGCAAGCCTTGTATATAGAGTCCAAGGTCTTGTCCTGCTATTAAACAAGCCCTCGCCATCGTAAGGCATGTTCTAAATCCTGGCTTTGGTGTCATGAGCCAGATTAGCGGAGCGGAGCCAAGCACGTCTCCTCAAGGACACGGGTCCCATCATCGACTTGGAATGGCAGTCAACTTGGTGTCGCGCTGTCGACACTTGTTGCCTGGCTATGGCTGAAGCTTCACTTTGGAAGACTCGTGCCCGCTCTTTTTTGTCCTCTGGGAGATGTTCACCTAGTGATCCTATTTTCTCCCAGAGGAAGAGCTGGTATCGTGCCATGGTAGCCTCGTAGGCTGATGCCCAAAGAAGCAGAGGAGTAAATCCTCCGGCCCGTAAGGTCCAACTTTCTGCCGTCTCTGTCCACGGGTGCAGAATGTGCCTTCTGTGAGCGGCCTTGAACCGACTCCCTACGATCGAATTAGGTTTGGGATGTTGGACCAGAAACTGTACATTTTCTTGTTAGACTCGATAGAGGGTCTCTAGCCTTTACGATGTGGCCTGAGACATAGCCGGTGTTTTCCAGAATAATTGAGCCATTTGCTTTAAAGCATGTGGTGCTGGATCACCAGTCCTAATGCCTGAGCCATTCTAAGCATATGGTCAGAAGATCTGACCATATCGTCGGAAGGGGAAGAAGGGTCGTTGTCATGAACCTCATCTTATGGTGAAGGCATCGATGGAGTAGCCGACAACCCCAATTCAGAATCCGATGAATAATTTTCTTCAGGCAAGGATACTGTAACCACCTGGAGGTATACATGCTCCGTCGGTATCGTGGTAACCGCGGCAGTCGATGCCGATGGCTGTGTACGGTGTCGAGGCGTCGACACCGTGGACATTGGTGGGCGGGCGGTGGAGGCAGCGGTAGATGACACATGCTCCGTCGGTATCGTGGTAACCGCGGCAGTCGATGCCGATGGCTGTGTACGGTGTCGAGGCGTCGACACCGTGGACATTGGTGGGTGGGCGGTGGAGGCAGCGGTAGATGACACACCCTCGATGTAAGCGAAGGGTGCGCATAATACTCTTCTTGAGGGTACTGGTGGTCACCCTGGAAGTGGGCGATATCGATCCCATTCCGAAGGCGGTAGAGGGATTAGTCCCTGAACCTCTCACGGCCTGCTAGGCTCTCGGAAAGAGGCCGCTGAAACCGAATCCCGCAACTCGCCCTCCGATAGACTGGGAGGGTGCGTCGGTACCGTAGCCATCGGTAGCGGCTGGAATCTCGATACCGAGGGAGGCCTCGGTATCGAAGCGGTCGGTATGGCAGGAGGAGTAGAGTGACTCCTAGCCGGTTCCGCCGCTCCATTTCCGAAGAAGATTTGGGAGTCCGGGCCTTTTTTGGAGATTTTCCTGGCCGCGGAACTCGCCAGTGACCGTCCAGGCGTTAGGGGTATCTGAGCCCTATGAGCCGCCCTGGAATACTCAGGCACCTCAGTGCAACGGTCATCAACGGACTTACTGGCTGCCGTTTTGTCAATCGTCGAAGATTTGGGAGCCCGGGCCTTTTTTGGAGATTTTCCTGGCCGCGGAACTCGCCAGTGACCGTCCAGGCGTTAGGGGTATCTGAGCCCTATTAGCCGCTCTGGAATATTCAGGCACCTCAGTGCAACGGTCATCAACGGACTTACTGGCTGCCGTTTTGTCCATCATCGAAGATTTGGGAGCCCGGGCCTTTTTTGGAGATTTTCCTGGCCGCGGAACTCACCAGTGACCGTCCAGGCGTTAGGGGTATCTGAGCCCTATTAGCCGCTCTGGAATTCTCAGGCACCTCAGTGCAACGGTCATCAACGGTCTTACTGGCTGCCGTTTTGTCGGTAACGGACTTACTCGCTGCCGTTTTGTCGGTAACGGACTTACTGACTGCCGTTTTATCCATAGTAGGAGCCTCCGTGGCTCTGAGAGCTTTTTCCCCCCAAGATGGAGGGAGGTCGTCAGCTCTGCTTTTCCTGTTTGTTTTGTAAACGACATGCAATGATGGCAGGCCTCAACGATATGGCCTTAGCACAAACAAAGGACACAGAGGGAGTGTCCGTCAATAGGTGGAAGCTTGACCCCACACTTCACACACTTCGTAAACGGGGCTTCAACTGCCATACAGGCCTCACGCGACCGAAGTCGCTGAGGAAAACTATCTACAATAATATTTTTTTTTTTTTTTTAATATAAGAAAAGTAGTAAGAAGAGTCTTAGAAAAAGATCGAAAAACGAAGAAGATCGTAAAAGAGAGAATAAAGTTAATAAGAAAAACGCTAGAGGTTCGGTTAAACAGGTCTGTGCACAATGGCGGACGAAGAAGAACTGAGGTAAGGGCGGGAACCCCATGGACATGCACGGTAGCGTGGGGGAGGGGTTCCCGCCAAAAACGTTCCACTCAGCTATAGAAGGTTCCGGTCTGGTCTCTGCGCAGGCGCAAAGCCCATATGTGTGATGCATAGAGACCACGAAGAAGAACTAAAAGAAGGATTATCCATTTCTAAATTATATCTACCTTTTTGTAATTGGTTCAAGGCAAGGTATGCATTAAAAATATAGAGAAGGAACCAAAATGTTCCCTGTCATTCACAGAAGGGCCTTCAATCCAGTGGCGTCTCCTGCAAATGGCAGGGGGTGGGAGGGGAGAGGTGATTTTCATCAATTCCACTTTGCTCCAAAATGTGTTTCAAAGGGCTGGGGCACCCTCTGGAATAGTATCTGAGTTGGTGAAGGGTCTGCAGGGTAAAGGAACCTTGCCAAATTGAAGACATTGCATTTAAAGAAGAATGCCTTCTTAGATCAAACCAATACAATATGAGTAAAACACAGTACAACAGCCAGCACACTCTAGGGAAAAAAATAGGTTCCCCAAGGTATGCAGAACTCAATGAAGTTTATAGATTTAAAAGACAAATAACACACTTTATAAGAAAGCTAGAGATTACCTGCAAAGTTATTTCTTTCATTCCTTATTAAACTACTTGATCTAATATTTTGCTGTTAGACATTTAAGGATGCTCCAAGTTATCGATCTGAAACATGTGAGTAGAGTAGAGTAATATGTGAAGAAAATGTACATTCTTGGCAGTTTTGAGTTTTGTTCTATACAGTCATGTGTTTCTGAGCTTGTTCTGGTTAGATGCTATAGCAAGTAAATGAATGTAGTTCTCAAACTCACATGTGACGAAAACACTGTACATTATCCTGGCAGTGCCGCTACTTGTGACAGAACAACATGTGGTGTTCTTTAAAGAAATGTTTCACCTATGATTTTTAAAAATCAACTTTGAGGCTTGGGGTCTATGGAACTCACTAGGGAAGTTCCCAATTAGACTTCAATATTAGGGAATGCAGCCTGAGCTATAAAACCTTTAAGTGCTACCACCAAAATAAAACCACTGTATCTAAAAGAAACTCAGCCAGCCTGTTTCCTATGGGATGGACATCAGCACTAGAGACAACCTAATAAAATGAACAAAATTTAAGAACTAATGGGAATTATTTACACAAGGGGGGAAATGTTACTTTTCAAATAATAGGCTGAGATTGCTTAAAGATTCTTAAATTAAATGTGCTTGGTTACCATTCCTAGTAAGTAGGAATAAATGTTAAATAAATGTTAAATAGCTTTTCCTTCAAACCAAATTTCCCTAAAAGAACAAAAACACCTGTCTAGCTGAAATGCAGAGTGGCAGAAGTTCCTCTCACTCTGCATTGGATGCCTGTCGGTCTCCGAGTGGAGGCTGATGGGCATCAGGAGAGGACTATGCCCTTAAAGTGCTATATCAGTTGGTATACTGTTAAGAATGAATGCATTATTACTTGTTACACTGTTCTTTCAGTTCCGCTTATTTGTTTTTGCAATTAAAAAAATGATAATTTTATGAGCAAGCCAATTTATATATAACTGTTATGTTCCTAAAGTAATAAGTGGCTTTAGATCTGTTAAAAACACTATAAAAAGTATTGTATATTTTTTAATTTTCCCTTTAATTTCCAATCCCCTTTTCCAAATTTGGAATGTCTACTAGTGGGGGTTGGACAGGGCTTTCTCAGTTATGGCAGCTAGACTTTAAAATTCTCTCCCCCAGGAAGCTCATGTGACCTTTCCTCTAACCTTTTAATATCTGATGACAATTGTTGTATTGCAACAGTGTATTCAGTATCTCCCTCAATTTTTATATTGTTTTTGTTGACACTGCCTGATTCTGCTGCTGATACTGATTTTGTCTACTATGCCCCCAAATTAACAGCTTTGCTAGAACAGACTAAAAGCCTATCTAGTTCAGCATTCTGTTCTCACAGTAACCAACCAGATGCATGTGGAAAGCCTACAAGTAGGACATCAACACAACAGCACTCTCCCAGTTTTGTTCCCCAGTAGCTGGTGTTCAGAGGCCCTATCCTATGTGATTTTGTCAACTTCCACTTTAAACCCATTCAACTTAGTGGCCATCACTCTGACTGGGTTCGGACGACATGTTAACCCACAATTGGTTTAATAAACCACAATGGTTTATTTAACACATGGTGGCTTATTTCCTCAAAATAAGTCATGCTGATAACCCATGGTCTGCAGTAAGCATTATTTAACCCATCATGGGTTAGCATGTGTTGTGCAGAGTAGGTTATGATGTTCGTCTACAGAATCAGCAAGAACAATCAAAAGTTCTGCCGCTGCTCTGCTCCTTTCAGGCAGATCTCATCCAAGATCTGCCAAGCAACAAATTGTGCTGCAAAGCCTTGCAGAGTTTTCAATGTGCATTGGGTGCCTCTCCATGAGGGGAACCGGTGTATGAAATTTCCTCCCATTCTTGCAAACCTTTAAGAGTTTGGAGCCATCCCTTTTAGTGCAAAGTATATTTCGCTCATGCAGGGTTTTAGCTGTGCATCTGGTGCCTCCCCATGAGGGGAACCTGTGCTTGAAAATATTTTCCATTCATGTAAGCTTCCAAGGGTTTAGAGCACCCCCCCTTTTTTGGTGCACATGGCCAGAGATAAGAGAGGGGTCTGGAAAACTGGCTTAGCAAATGGGGTGGCTGTGGGAGGGGAGGTGGAGTGGGCAGGAACACTTTAACAATAAAGGTGAAGTGAGTGCGGGGAAGCTGCTAAATATCAACGCAGCATAGAGAACAGCGAGGAACTGGCATAGACAAGAGACAGAAGAAGACAACTCTAGTGCAAACAGGAAACAGGCAGGTGACCTAGTGGCGGCACATGGTATGGTGGGATATGATTGCACCATGAAGGAAGCTAGGATACCTGCCCACCCTGGCAGGAGGACTATAGAGGAGGAGTGAGCAAGAAATAAACTATGCTTATTTGCCTGATTGTGTGATGGGGCACAGTGGGCCATTTCCAAAATAAGCTACTGTCCCATGAATTAAAGTGACATACCTGATATCTTATAGCACTGAATTTGATAGTTTACCTACGCATTAAGTAGCATTTTCTTTTGTCTGTCCTGAATCTCAATATTCAGCTTCATTCAATGACTCCCTATATCATGAGGGAGAAAAACTTCTCACTACCCACTTTCTTCACTCCATGCATAATTTTATACACTTCTATCATCTCCCAGCTTACTCTGCTTTTTTTCTAAACTAAAAAGTCCCAAACTCTATAAATTTCCTCATTGGTGAGTTGCTTTATCCCCCTAATAATTTTGGCTGCACTTTTCTGCATCTTCTACTATATCCTTTTTGAGGTGTGGTGATCAGAATTGTATAGTATTCCAAGTGTGATTGCACCACAGATATGTATTTGCATTGTGATATTGACAGTTTTATTTTCAAGTCCTTTCCCAATTATATCTAACATAGAATCTTACTGGGTTGATGTGTTTTATTAAACTATGAACATCCCCCCCCCCCAAAAAAAAAACTCCAGAAGGAGTTAAGCATCCAAAGCAGGTCAGAAAGAAGAGAAACACATTTTTAGGATACAGCATTTTGCATCCTGGTCATACCATGATCCCAAGATCCCTTTGCCGGTCAGAAATCTTCAGCTCAAACCCCATCAGTGTATGTGTGAAATTAGGGATTTGTGGCAGAATGTGCATCACTTTATACTTAATTCATCTGAATTTACCATTTTAATGCCCATTTCCCCAGTTCAGAGAAATTCTTTTGGAGCTCTTCACTATCCTTTGTTTTTGCTACCTTAAATAATTTGGTGTAGCCAGAAGATTTGGCCACCTCACTACTTACCACCTAATTCCATATCATTTATAAACAAATTAAGAATGACTGGTCCTAATACAGATTCTTGAGGGACCACACTATTTACATCCCTCCACTGTGAGAACTGTCCACTTATTCCTACTTTGTGCTTTCTATTTTAATCAGTTACCAATCCATAAGAGAACCTCTCCTCTTAGCACATGACTGCTAAGTTTGCTCAGGAGTCTTTGGTAACAGACTTTTTCTAAAGTTTTTTGAATGTCCTATTATTATTATTATTATTATTATTATTAAATTTCAATAATGCCAAAGAAATGCAGAGACAAGATCTTAGGATGTTGAAAATATATATAAATTTATTCTTTGAAGTAGTCCAATGTGCTTCAGTCCTGCAACATATAATTAGGGGTCAATTGTTCTAAAAATGCTTGCAGGGATCCCTGAAAGTTTTGACTCCAAGACAAATCCTGCAACTCAGTGGTCTGTATAAATAACTTTTATCATGTTTCTGTAACGCCCAATAACTGAATCTCTCTTGGAGGTTCACAAAACAAGGTTTAAAACCATAAGATACAATAGCATTGTAAAAGGAAAGGAAACATACAAACATTATGATATGAGCCCCTCTTCAGAGGGAAATTTGGAGGATGGTAAAGGGACAGAGCCTTAGAATCATAGAATAGTAGAGTTGGAAGGGGCCTATAAGGCCATCGAGTCCAACCCCCCGCTCAATGCAGGGATCCACCTTAAAGCATACCTGACAGATGGCTGTCCAGCTGCCTCTTGAATGCCTCTAGTGTGGGAGAGCCCACTACCTCCCTAGGTAACTGGTTCCATTGTCGTACTGCTCTAACAGTCAGGAAGTTTTTCCTGATGTCCAGCTGGAATCTGGCTTCCTGTCATTTGAGCCCATTATTCCATGTCCTGCACTCTTCTCAGTGGTGCCTTCCCCAGTTCCAGAATGCTCTCCCTGTGAGGCCCAGCTTTTGTCATCTTTTCAGCACCAGGTTAAGAATTTACTCCCAGGATTTGACGGCATATGATGGACCTTCTTGATTAAGTTGTTTTACCAGGGCTTGGGTCCTTTTAAATTGTATTTAACCTTTTAAAATTGTTTTAAATCTTTGTATGCTTTAAACCTTGCTATAAGACAACTTGAGCCTTTTTTTTTTAGAGAAAGGCATCTAACAAATTTAATAAATGAAGAAGAAATGAAATTAGTTCTGCAGCCTGCTGTTGTCACCCACAGTGATTCTGTGAAGGAATCTGCTCCTTTTGAGGTTTCTAGCTTGACACTATGCCCTTTTCTAACATACAAAGTGATACCAACTCCAGTACGCCCTTCCCTGTCCTTCCTATAGTCATTATCCCACGGTTTCTCTTTATTTATTTCATTTGTACCATACCTTTCTACAAAGAAAAACAGCACTCTATTACGCCTAATCTCTGATCCTCTTTAAAACCGATCATTCCAATTCCCCTATCCTTGCTCAGACATATCATTGGCAAAGAAATACCTATACATGGTGACCCTCTCCAAAAATTTCTGATTGAGCATTTCCCCATATGGCCCTGGCTTTGTGTTGTACTGTACACTCCTAGCCTATTACTACCTCATCCCTATCTGGCTGATCAATATTTTCACACAGATGCCCTAAGAATGACTCATCCCAAACTGGACACTCCACAGCTCCTGTCGGCTTTCCCCTAGGGGTCAGTTTAAAAGCTGCTCTGCCACCTTTTTTATGTTAAGCGACAGCAGTCTAGTTTCATTCTGGTTCAAATGGAATCCATTGCTTTTGTGCAGGCCTAGCTTGCTCCCAACTCTTCCCCAGTGCTTAAAAAATCTAAATCCATCCGCCCTACAAAACCATATCTCCTATGCATTGAGAACCTTCAAGTTTACCAGTCCAGCTGGCCTTGCACTTGGAGGAAAGCCTCTGCCCCTCAGAGGCATATTCTCAGTATGTGAGGATATCTGTTCATTGCCTGACGTAATGGGTCCTGTGGCGATACCCACCTTTCTGTCCTTTAGGTATGTCCGGATTTGTATGTCTAGTGAGTGCGGAATGTTTGACTGAGTGGGTGTGGCTGATGATGCTGTGAGAGAGGGGGAAGAAGGAGTATAAATAGGTTAGCTGAGGAGATTGTGAGTTAGTTAAGGGAGTTAGGGTTTATTTAGTTTAGAGTGTTCAGTAGTGTAAAACCTTTCCAGATTCTAGCCTTTATCCTCTCATATGAGGAAAAGGTTGTGTTTTACCCTACCCTCAGGTTGTTCAAAGTGGTAGTGCTTGGCTTGAGAAGGGTGTGCTGGGCAAGGCCTTCTGTATAAGGTCGGTGGCATCGCAGGTCCCTTCTAGGGGATCTTTTTCTCTTCCTCGAAGTGATGACACCCTTTCCTGAGATAGTAATTCTCTGTGACAACAGAGCTGTCACTCTGGGAGTGGGATGCTGCTATCACATCTACAAAGGCCATGTAAAATTATGTAAATTTTATTAGCTGTATTGCTTTTCCATTGTGTTGGAAAGCAGCCTGAGCTCAACTCAGACATTTATCTGCTCTGCTCCCAGATCTTTTTTAGGGAGAAGGTGCTTTTTATCCCACTGCTATGACAAAGACAGCAAGACCTGCCACTGACATGAGGGAGGGACTACAACTCCCATCAAGTGCCCTCCTGAAGGATTCTCTACCTGCCATCAAGCCAGCGAAGAACTATGTGGCCGGAGCAGTTCTGCCCCAGAAACTGTTATCACTTTCATGGTCTTGAAGAGGAGCAGTTGCTTTAGGCAGGGGTTGTTCTTCACCCTATATGTGAGGTCTATTCTTACAGTCTGCTTCACTCTGTTTTTGTCAGGTGAGGAAACAGGTGTTTCTAGGGTGGGCTTACATTTTCCCCACTTCCAAGGCAGCCAGAATCTAAGCTGCATTGAGCAGGGGGTTGGACTTGATGGCCTTATAGGACCCTTCCAACTCTACTATTCTATGATTCTATAAGCAGACATCAGGAATAGGGTGAAGGAGTCTGTTCCTTTATGCAAGGATGCAGGAACTACATGTGGAAGTTTACCCCTGCTAAGATAATCAACTAGTTAGTCAAACTTGTTTATAAACTGCAATGAAAGCCAAAATGGTGGAAAGATAGGATATAAACATGTCAAAAATAAGTGTTAAAGACTGGATGAAAGAAAGAAAAATTAAATGCAGAATTAAGTTTAACTCATATCAACTGAAACAATTATCAGAGGAAGTGCTAATCCTTTCTACCTATTTCTTGGGAAGAAATCCAAGTCAATTATTATATGCTTCTATCATGTAGCTCAGTGCGGCATTTTAGCCATATAACAATTTTATGAGGCTGTTTGGACAAGCCACTGTTTCTTAACCTAAAAGTAGGATTTCAAGTGAGGATTTCAACCTGGATATCTCACATCCAAGCCCCACACTTTAAATATTGCAACATTTCTAGCTCTCAGTATATTTTGACTTCCATCAGGCACATCAACTGTGGCTAGGCTAGAACTGCATGAGAAAGCAGCAATTTCCTTGGGAGCAAGGGAAAACATTGTTTCTGAGATTCCTAGCATGTAAAGTTAATGAACAATACATAGTCAGCTCTAGAGAGAGCAGACTATAAGACTTCATGAGAACCAAGTATTCTTACTGAATAGAGTTCTTTGTATTAGTTTGCATGCATGTAACATGTTTACATGCACATGTAAAATGCAATGCATACAGTAAATATGCCAGGGAGGCAAGAATTGACTTTGCCCCCTACTGTATGTACACATAGTCACAAGCATGCATTTGCTGATATGTAAGTGGCCTTGAGTTTCAGAAATAATGATAGCTTTAAATGAAGCATCCTGCTCCTAAATCTTGACAGAATCTTGGGTCTCAAGTTGGCAGAAGAACAAGTACAGCCTCAATGCATGATCCAAAATGGTGCAAAGCAAGGAGTAGATAATTTCCTGAAGCTATAGAGAAACCAGATGTAAACCTTGTCTACCCCCTCTCTTTTTCAAGCAAGATTGTAAGCAGACTGGCATATGGTTGAATAATCACTATCAGAATGTGTATGCTATTTTAATTAAGCACAACACTAACAATTATAGACCTGAGGTTGTCTGGGTGTCCGCAATTTTTTAAAATTACACAGGTCAGCCCAGTCAATACTAAAACACAATTTATCTCAGTTGGTTTTCACCAACCAGAACTGGCATGGATCTGATACACAAATGGCCACCTGCATATCCTCAAGCACATGCTAAACCATAGTGGGTTACACAGATTGAAACCAATCCAGATCTGCCGGACAAGTTGGTCTCCAATAAAGAATAGGAGTTCAGGGTATCTAAAATAGCAGTTCCTACTTCAGAAAAATACAACCAATTGAGTCTGCAAACCCAGTCACAGCTAGCAAGCAATAGCTCTCGTGAGGCAAGTTTGGAAGGAGGGGGAAAGCAAGAGATCAGCTTGACATGAAAACCCATGGTCAAACAGGGTTCTGGAATCCATCTGAAAGTTGCTAAAATCATCTCTCTACTAGTCCTCATTTCCTCCTAAGAACGTATTTTTTCCTTCAACAGACCAGGGTAAAGGAAATGAGGAAATGAAAGGACACCCCACCTACTCCCTTGCCTCTTATGCAGGACAGGCACTTCCTAATATCAAACCAGTACAAATTGCAGACTCCAGAAATTTAACAATTCCACATTTTGAAAAAACACCTGCCTGCACACAAAACACAAGCACCATTTCTGTAGGCCCAATACAAATTTATCACCAAATATCAAACACTGTACAGGATCCTTTAATACAAAAACAGTTATAATGATAAATTATAAATTGTAGCACGCACGCACGCACACGCACACCAACAAGAGACCTTGGCTATTTTGAAAGAGGATTGTTTGGTATCCTTTAGGTCCATTTGTTTAAGATCCTTAGATTTCTAGCTATCTGATTTGTATATCTAGCCAGATATGGCAGAATGTGTCCCAGGGATCTAGTGTAAGTTTTTCTATGCATCCTGGAAACCAGAGGCCTCACAAATTTACTCAGGTAAATTCTGGAGCTTATAGGTCCTAGTAGCAGCACTAGCTCCCACTTTCCTTGATAATTATGTACTTGTCCTCTCCCTCCTGCTGCTTTCCCTACCTGTGCATAGGAAATGCCAGCAGGAACGAATGCATTTCTTGACAAATCATGTCACATATAGTGGCACATGTTCTCCCAAAACAAGTCCTAGATAGTTCCCTATACAGGCATGCTCACTCACTGTTGTAGAAAAACGGTTGCGCAGATTGTTCTGTTCTGATTGGTTCCAGCAACTCTCACCATAATTTACAATATCTGAACACCTCATACAGATACACAGAAGTTTGCATTCTCAAGCATGATATAGAATTATAAGCATACAGCATGATGTACAGTTTAGCTTCCATTCTTTTCATCATGGTAATGAGCTTGCATCTAGGCCAGGCTTATCTGGACCTCTTTACCTGGACAAAGTGTTTGGTTTCTTTATCTCCCATGCATGGGCCTTGCCTGTACAAAGCCCCCTGTGATATGCTTGTAAACAGGATTTTTTCTTATAATTATCACAAGTCTTGGAAGAATTTCATCAGCCAGGGAAGCATATATAAAGCTCAGGAAATAGTTGAGTAAAGGATTTGATACAGGTGTATAAAATTATGTATGGTGTGAAGATACTGGATAAGGAGATGTTTTTCTCCCTCTCATATAATACTAGAGCCCAAGTGTCTTCTAACGAAGCTGAACACTGGGAAATTCAGGATAGATAAAAGTATTTCTTCACACAGTGCATAAACTATGGCATTCATGACCATTAGATGTAGTGATGTCCACCAACTTTCATGGCTTTAAAGAGAATTAGAGAAACTCTTTGAGGAGAAGGCTATCAATGGCTATCAGCCATGATGCCTATATATGACCTCCAGTATCAGTGGGAGTATGCCTCTGTATTCCATTTGCTGGGGAATATGAGTGGAAGGGTGCTCACATTCTGCTGTGGACTTCCTCATAGACATCTGGTTGGCCACTATATAAAAATAATGCTAGATGAGATAGGCCTTTGATCTAATCCAGTACAGTTCTTATGTTCATATATTAACTACCTGCACTTTCCCCTTCTTTCCAATGATGACTAACATACCTATGTATGGGCCAGCAGGCTATTAAAAACAAAAGAAAAGCTGTACCGGGGCATACCAAAAGCCTAACTAGTCAAGCATTCTGTTCACACAGTTGCTAACCAGATGTCTATGGGAAATCTACAAGCAGGACAGGAGCAAAAAGGCACCTTACTGGTCATGCTCCCCAGCATCTGGTATTGACAGGCATAATGCCTGACATTAGAACGATTAAAATGTTCTGTAGGCTTATAACCCCGTATATTAGCAGGGCTGCCTTATGTAACATTATATTGCCCTAAAACTTCAATCCCAGGCAGACTACTTCTGAATCCAACTGAACATGCACATATTACAGGTTTCCACAGAAAACAATCCTTTGTCTAAATATTCCTATCAACCAATTTTATACAAAGTTGTGAAGCAAAGAAACATAGGAAAAAATAGATGCATAAGAAAAGTTCTTATGCATCTTTATTTTAAATTGAACGATTTTAATTTGCTTTTTAAATCTTCCCCCCTCCCCCGTTTATACTTATGTTCACCGCTCTGGAATCTGTTTTAGATACTGAATGGTATAGAAATATTGTAAATAATAATAATAATAATAATTAAAAAATTCTAAATCTTCTATAAGATTAAGTAACTTTAATATCACTAAAGTAAGGCTAAAGTAAGTAGTACTACGCTGTATTGTATACATACAGCTTCCCCTGATTTCATGGATCTGCCTGAATGCATTATAGACAAGATTTCAATTTAACAAATTCATCTGCACAAGCAGGCCAATTCTGAAAAAAAGACACTCTCACATACAGATGACTGAATGTGGTGTATGTTAAATATATATTTATAAGTAATTAATGTAAAAGTTAGAACTTTAGTATTTCCTTTTATCACTGACATTTTTTGCAAGGATGCCATACCCTGCAGCAACAAAACAGAAGTTTTACTCATGTTAACTACAAATCACAACAACAGAAGTACTGTTCTAAAGTATTTATTTCCTTGCAGTAAAAGTGGACTGAATTCCACACATGCTCTTACCAGGATTGAGTAAGTTTTAAATTGCTTATCTCTAAAGAAAGTGAAATTTGATCTGCATTTGTGCTCAGAATAGAATGTGCACAGTTTTCCGTATTCTTATTAAAATTGACCACGCATAGCTGTTTTATATGAGTATAACATTGTTTTATTTCCAAGACAAAGTTATTTTCTTTATACTTGACTCAATTGTTTCTAGAATTGTTAAACCATTATATCTTTCAAGAAATGCATTTCCCCCCATGTCTTCAAGTTTTCTGATCAGAAACATTTACATACTTAGAGCAACAAGATATTATCTAGAAATACATTTCATCAACTATTGGGCACACAGCATTTCATAAATTATCCAGTATGTAGTTACAAGTACATTACCCAGTCAGTTGACTTGACATTAATTATACTTAATTTGCCCCTTACAATAAAATAGATCTGTAAATAAGAAATACCCAAGTTATAATCACAATAGTGTTGGAAAGTAACTATTACAGATGCAAACTTAAGCAGATGTACTCAGAAAGATGTTCCACTGAAATCAATGAAACTAAATAGATTTAAGCGAACACTTTATACAGAATGTTTTTAAACATTCTATGTGCTTAGTATAAATAAGTTCACTATGTGCGTTAACTTGAGGTAGCCATAAAAGTGCCAGTTTTTAACAACAAAAAGTAAGCCAAATAAGTCCATAAGAAAAATCTCAAAATGCACAGGCAGGGAATATCATTATTAAGACCAAACAAAAGGGTATATTATGTAAACCGCCCAGAGAGCTTCAGCTATGTAGCGGTATATAAATGCAATAAATAATAAATAATAATTTATCCTGACTGTAAATTTCAGAATTTTTAAAACAAGACTGTCATCTATTATTGTTCATTTTGTTCCTAATACTACCAAATAAAAGCTCTATTTTAATTAACTGTTGCCTGTAATTGATATTTCTCTGAAAAAGTAAGACAAATAAATTATTTCTTTTGACACGAACAAAAACAAAAGTACACCAAGTTAGGGTTATCTTGAACTTGCAAAATCTTTACAACAAACTTAGAATTACAATAGATAGTATCAAAGTAGTAATAAAAGCCTCAGCCACAGCTTATGTCACGCTGGAGTAAACACATTTTCAGTTTGGCTATTTAAATATTTGCACTTTGAGTATAACTGAAAAGAACATTCAAATTTTGAATCACTGGGATTTTTTTTTAGTTCTATTTCCTGTGAAAACAACTAAAGTGACAGAATGTTTAATACTGTTGCAACTTTAGAGAGAGTCAGTTGAATCACTCACTCATGAATTTGTAGTGAACTCAGAAATTCTCCCATACCTTGGCATGGCTATTCCTTCCATTATTCTTAACATCAATTCCTCATGACAGAAGACACCTTATGCAGTCATCTATTTGTTTTTACCTTAATACATTCTCAGTTTAACAGCACTTCTTCTATGTATCACAACATGCAAACTAAAATTTAAAAGTCCTCTTTAACTGACAAGTATTTAAATAAATTAGACTTAAAGTTTACCAGCAATGAGTTCCTAAGCCACCATTATGAAAGCTAGGAGCCCTCCCAGTTTTTCAGGAAATGCCCTAGTATGCACCTATACTCAAGGGAAGAATGTGATAAAATCCCTAGGAAGGTGGTCTCTGGGAACCCTAGCCTACCTCTCTCTCCCTCATTCATACACACACACCCCAGTAGCTGCTTATTATCAGCAGGGGCTCTCCAGCTTTACCCTTTTGTTAGCTTTAGAGGTGGACTGGCTGCTGAGATTTGGTGTACCAGAGCAGGCTTCATGGGTGGGGAATCATGAGACTTCTAAAGTGTTGGGGTGGGGAGAAGAGAAGAATTTGGGAGCAATCTGCCAATTAGTTCTGGAGGGGAGGAGCCCAAGAGGAAAGAGCAACATGACTAGATAGCTACAGTGGTCCACTGCACAGGTGCTGGAAGGGAAATTGAATGTGCAGGTGAAAGGGAGAACACTGTGGACCTGTGCTGGGAGATTTTGCAGCACTGTTTAGACAAAGCACTCTTTTAGTGACAAAGAAAAGATCTATACTAGTCCAAAGACCAAGTAAGCCTGTCAGAATTTGTCTGCCTGGTAAGTGAATGATGAGGGCTTGGTTGGACGATGTGGAGGGAAGATAGGAAAAAGGCCCACCACCACCACCAAACAAAGTTCCAGACGAATCTGCTCCACAGCATCACACTGACCCCCCACTGCTGCCATGACCTGATAAAGGCCCCCAAGTGGTGGTTCCTAGAGCTCAAATGATTTCTACTTGAAAAATAATGGAGATCAATTAAGAGGGAAGATATTAGAGACTAACATAATTGGCAACATGGTAAGAACAGTATATTCTACTTGTAAAAACTTTGTTAAATGCATAGATAACTGGCATTTCCTCTAGCTAATATTAATAGTTATGGTTGTATACTTTCTCCACAAAATACAGAGTTGCCAGATACAGCTTCTTCATAGGTGAATTTTCCAACATGGAGATCATTTAATAAACGTGGGATTTATAAAAAGAGATGTTAGGACATCTCCATGTAGGAAAGAGCACATACACTAGCAAATTTATATACCTGTGACAAAAGAAAGTCAAACTCTATAATCCATATATGATGGTGTACGTTGGCCCTCAATGTAGAGAAAATTTCACATATAAAGCTTACCCAAAAGTTTGGCAGCATAGATTCAAAAACAAATGTGGTGCCAAGTTACTTGTTCAGCTTACGGGTTCTTACTGTTATAATTACAGGGGGTGGGAGAAATATGTTGTTAACCCTCATTTGGCACATTTGAAATAATGTTAGCTAAAGTGCTGAAAAAATAGGAAACAAGTTGGTACACAAGACAACCAGATTCATTATTTAAAAATCTATGTTTTACAGATAAGATTTTGAGAAAAAGGCTGAATTTAACAATATATTTCAGAGCAAAGCTCTATGTCTCATAACTATTCTCCAGTACCTGCCAAAATCAAAAATTACATAATCATTACATTATATACAAGGCTCAAGGTTCCCAGAAAGCCACACAGTCTGATCTGAAAACTCCTTGCCCGCCCCCTTAATAATGCAGGGATTGGTTACGAGTATTCAAGACTAAGGAAAATATGTTATGCACATCCGCAAAAGTACTACTTCACATGTTTCAGGGCCAGAGTCTGGAAGAAAGCTTCTAGTGCTAAGTACTCACTCAAATCAAGCTCTGAGCCATTAGTTTAAGACATGTTTCTGATGTGCCTCTAATGCTGAAAAAAGAGCTGGAAAATGTTAATACCTATTAATACCTATTCAACCGACAGAGCAATGTTAATGAATTTTAAAAGTACATTAACATTGTAAGTTATTAAGTTCTAAAGCTTACAGACAGTGATGTTTATGTGTTTCAACCTTTTTACACCATGGCTTCAGAAAGGTATAATGAACAACAATTATTCACAGACATAAGTCAACAATATTATATTTTCACTCATAATGGGAAACTGAAATCCTTTACATTGAATACGTTTCACATAAATAAAATTGACAGCATCTCTCCCAACTAGAAAAAAATTATCCCAGATTTACAGAAGCAGAGTGCAAGGAAGGAATTGATGTTTCTTTAAAAATCCAAAATCTTATTGAACTTATAATAGCCAACTCAGATGTTTTTTATTTATTTATTTTTTATTTATCATACTTATACCCAGATGTTGCCTGCTGACAGGATTGCTGCTAAAAACAGGGCCATTGAGAAACAGGAGTGACGTATCAGCATGATCGAGAGAAACTGAAGTTTGCAGAAGCACAAAAAAACTTAAGAAAACAAACCCCAAACAAAACTTATTGAGACCTGACCATACTCAGTGGCCACTGAGTACTGAATGCCTGTTGAGCAGGAGCAGAAAACTGGGGTGGGGGCATGGCTTGGTGGCTCCTTGAACTGGTGCACTCTGCATGGCAACATGTGTGGATTGTGTGAGGTTAACCCTAGCATAACCCACACTTGTCGGGTTTGCACAACACAACAACCCCTGAGCAGGGTCCCATATACAACCTGGTTCCCATGGGTGCTCAACACACCCCGTATCTTCAGCCTGGGCTGTTGTGTTATGTGAACGGCTCCATAATTACTATTACTGAAGCAATATGCTAAGACATTATTCACAATGTTTTCTCAATTTCATTATATTCCTAAAGGAATGATGCACATTATATTTTTAATTTACACCCAATATTTGCATACTATAGGCAATACTGGCTGCAGACCAGACCAAGGTCTAAAACTGCTTTGTAACATCTTAAGATATCCAGCTACACACAAAGAATACAGTATTCACTGCCAATTTTTTTCTTTCTTTTTTTAAAGAACACCTAGTAAAATTACTTCAAAACATTTGTATATAGTTTACAAAAAGAAAACTAGAGTTTACACTTTGTCAATGGCAGTACCACAGCTTTACCCATCCTGTATCAAACTCAAAACTGACATCTTAATTATGATTAGTCAAAAATTATGGTTGAGAAGTTTACTTATAAGGCTTTCAACAACTGCTAAATTATTCCAAAAAATACACTTGGTCTAGCAGCATGATAAAAGAAGCAAACCAGCTGTTCCAACAAGTAGAAATCACTTTCAGCTAACTAAAATTAACCTGAACAAGGAAAATACAACCATCCAAAAATATAGGCATGAAACCAAGATACACATATTTGCAACAAATCTTCTTTTCCCATAAGTAGCACCACCAAATTTAGTACATATACAATGTAGCACGTCATATAATAGATCTAAGTAAGACACTCTCTCAAAAAAATATCATGAACAAAACAAAAAAATGGTACTTAGGCAGCAAACCTATACCCAATGATCCGGATGTAAACCCCACTGAAGTCAATGGGGCTTATTTCTCAGTAGACATGTACAGGATTGCACTGCTATAGTGACAAATGTTATTGACATTATCTTTCAATAATGAAACTGTCATAACTATGCAGGGCAAGTACTTCCTTGTTGGTTCTGTTGGACCTCTCATTGGCTTTCCGTATCATGACCACGGTGTTATTCTACACCGTTGCTGGAATTCAGCTAGGGACACTGTTTTGCTTACTTATAATTGCAGTCCTTCCTGGAGAGTAGGTTCCAGGTGGTGGTAGTGGGGGGAGGGTATCTACTACCCAACCTCAAATCTGGTCTTTGCGGTTCTACAGGGTTCTATTCTGCCACCTACATTATTTAACATCTACATAAAAGTCCTGAGAGAGATTGTCCAGGGGTTTAGGACCATCAATATGCTGATGACACCCAACCCTATATCTCCTTTCCATCAGTGTCCAGGGACAATCTTAACTGGTTTTTGGGAGCAGTGAAGGATTGGATCTGGGCAAACAAGGTAGCTATTGATCAGCAAGAGTATGGGGGTAGAGCCTCGACTGGGCTGCACCCCTCGTGAAAAGTTAAGATTCACAATCTGGGAGTGCTTTGCTCCTGGATGATGCTGCTGCAATCATGGCCAGGAATGCTTCTGCTCAGCTTAGATTCCTAGAGAGCTGATCTCGTCACTGTCACACATGCCCTGGTCACATCCAAGTTGGATTACTGCAGCAAATTCTGCAATAGAGCTGGGAAACTTCTGCTTTTGAAGAATGCCGCAATAAGAATTTTAATTGGTGTAAGTATTAATTGAGGTAAGTTCTGCTATTACATCAGCTGCTTTCACTTCTGGTTTACTTACAAGCCCAGTTTAAGGTGCAAAATGGTTTAGAATCAAGATATTTAAAAGGATGCACCTTCCCTCAGATAATCCTGCCCAGCTGTTCAGATCTTCTAGAGAAACCCTGCTCAAGATCCCATTGTTCACTGAAGTATTATTGGTGGGTACCTAAAACAGGGCCTTCTCCATTGTAGTGTCTAGACTCTGGAATTCTCTGCCCCTACTTGGTGCCTTTCCAGCATTTGATAAATACTATTCTGTTTTGTAGGACTTTTAGTCCGTGACTGAACTGCTTTTTTCTTTTAATGCTATGTCACTTGAATCTCTTATTCTTAAACTGTTTCTAATTATCTGTCGTTGCCACCTTGAATGTTCCTTAAATGGAACGGAAAATGTAGAATATAAACATTTTAATAAATAACCAGTCCAAAGTGTCTAGATCTATCAAATCCAGACATTTTGGGATTCAACAGGGCACTGCCCATTGCAGAAGGAGAAGCAAGGCAAAACACAGACGGTTACACACAAGCCCCAAACAACGAACTTCAAGTTCATCAAGGAAAATATTCTTGCCACCCTTGCAAGGCCTCCCCAAACGTTGGTCTGAGGCCATGCCTTTCATACACGGTGAGTAGGTCCAACACTACATCCAAGAGTTTAGAACTTTGGAACTGGGTTCAATTCCCAATTCATCCACAGACTGACTAGGCGACCCAGCGCAAGCGTTACTCTCTCAGCCTCAACTCCTCACCTATAAAATGGGACCACCGCCACCTTGCCTCACAGGTTTACCATCTGGTCGAAAGCGACAGTGCTAGCAAGGCACCCTACAGAGCGACTACCGCTGCGAAGGGGGCCGTTTGGGTCAGTGCCGCCTCTACTCTCGGGATTCTCCGGTAGCCTTTCCCTTCCCCGGGGAAAGGAGGCCGAAGTGGGCCCCAGACAGGGGAGGGGGATATCCAGTCCCTCCCAGGCCTCTGGGCCGAGCGTCTTGAAGGAAAAGAAGCAAGCCACCATCAGGCCCGCCTCGGCGGAGTTAGCCTTACCCTTCTTCTACACCGGCTCCTCCTCCGCCTCCCTCAGCCGCCGCCACCTCCAACCGGCAAGGCGGACACCTCGGAGCCACTCTGGAGCCGCCGCCGCCGCCACCTCCTCCTCCCACCGCCACCGGGGGAGGGAGGAAGGGGGGTTCCGTGCTGGTGCTGCTGTTGTGGCGGGCAGAGAAGAAGGGGAGGCTCGGGTAGGCGGGTGGGTATCTTGCAGGCGCCGCTCCCGACCTCGCTTGGAACCGTTCCGGCTTCCCAGTCGCTCCCGTCCCTCCCCCCTCCTCCACCTCCTTCTTCTCTCGCTGCGCGTCTCAGCCAGCCGAGTCCAAATCAAAATAGTGTCACACAATATGGCGGCCACTCCAGTTGGCAAGCCTCGCGAGATCTTGCCCCGAGTGCTAACGGGATAACAGGGGAGGAGGAGGAGTGGAGGAGGAGGTACAAGCTAGAGGAGAGAAGGGCGGAGGGAATCTGTTGCCTAGGGAACGGCTGGTAATGCTGAGCAGAGCAGGGGTCAGTTTGACAGCCGTATGGCCTCTGGCAGCCACCCCCGGCGGGAGCCTCAAGGGAGCAACCCACCCCTCTCGCCATTGGACTTCCTCACAGTGAGCGGCGCAAAAGTGCCAGACCGCGCCGCCACTTGCAACCGAAAGAAGTGGGCGGGGAGGGGTTCCTTTCAGTGAACTCTCCGGATTAGACCCTCCGTCTTCCCCTCTCTCTGTCCTTTGCCCCTGTTCCTCCTCCTGGCTAAATTCTTATTTGCCCTTAAAGTAATTTAAATAATATGAAGGGGTGGGGCTTGAACAATTCAAGCGGAATGCGACCCAAACGATTATGTATATTTGTGTGTGTGTGTGTGTGTGTGTGTGTGTGTGTGTGTGTGTGTGTGTGTGTGTGTGTGTGATACAAACAAAGAAAGGCTGAAACTTGCATGTTCTCTCTTTACGTTCCGTAAAGAAGGGATTCGTGTAAGATCAAGCCAATGCAACCAAGGAGAAGGAAGTTAGGTCCAGGCTCTTCCGAGTGATTTTTGACATTTTCAAACAGACATTTCTCTATAAGCCTGAAGGCATGTTTGGAATGTCAGAACTCACGGCTGGGACGTACTGAAACGAATGGCTATTGAGAATGCATCGATTCCTCTTCAATGGCCACAAGAATATATGGATGCATTGAAATGGCTTGGGGTGGCTGAACAATGACTGATATGAAATATTAGGAGCCCCCCTATCAGATGCACAGAGGGGGGCTTCCAATTATTCTGGGATGGTTACAGCCCCAGGTTCCTTCAGTCACCATATAGACATGACTGCTACATTATCTCCACAGACCATTACAACAAACCTGTGAAGTAGACAATTATCAAATATCAATTCCAAAGTATTTCCTTTGTCATCACATAGGGGGACTTATAACCACCAGTTCTTGGACTAGGACTCTCACCATCATCCCTGATCATTGGGGATGCTGGCTGGGGATGGTGGAAGTTGAAGTGCAACAACATCTGTAGGGTCACAGGTTCCTCACTTTAAAAACCCACACCAGATAGTTGCAATGTTCCCTGATGTGTTTCAAGAGACTTCTCTTCATCAAGAGCAATTAATTTTTTCAAAGATTCCAAATTATACTCAGAACTGCTTCTTAACTTCTTTGGCCTTCCAATAGCAAGATAAAAGCAGAGAGTTCCGAGTACCATTTCAGAAAATTTAATTTCCTTTGAAGAATTGCCCTTTAATTGATCCCACTTCCCACTTTTCCCTAAGTTTTTCTCACACTTTATGCTAGGAAAGACTGTATTTGCACACATCTGCATGAATCCAGATACTGACAGAATGGTGAATAGGTTCAGTTGAGCATAAATACTACAAGTTTTTTTTAAAGGGGAAAAATGAAAACCCAATGCAAAGGGAAAGATAATCTGATTATATTAGTATTACTGTTGATTTAAGTAGAATGGAATTTTAGGACTAGGCTGTGTGACAGTTGCTGGATTTGACAGTTGGATCTAGACTCAGACTCAACAATTATATTTTAATTCCCACCCTATAATGTGTCTGTGTTGTTACTTTAATAACATAGTTGTAGTTCTTGAGACCGAAATGCAATTTAACAGCACACTATACCGGGCATGAACTATTCTGGTTCGGATTATAGCATGAAAGGAACAGAGAATTTATGGACACTTTACTGCTATGAAATATTTATTCCAAGCTGTTTGACGCTTAAGCAGGAAATACAACTATTTCTGATAGAAGATGAGTCAACTTAATAAACTAAATTTGCAAAATAGACCAGTTTCTCTGAACTACTGCATCAGTTGGTGCACATGTTTATAATTCCATTGAGCTCTATTCCAAGGACCAAATAATTTAGGAATCTACAATTGCAACCTTTGAGGAATATTGTCTACTAAACACTAATGAGAATAGAAATTTACTTATTTATTCCAGTGTCAGAGAAAGAGAATCTTTAAAAAATGTTTCTGCTAAAATTGAAAGTAAATTATTTTAACATTGCAATAGAAGTATGGGATAGCCTGTGCATGTTATTCAGAATGATTACACACAGAAATACTACCACCGTCGCAGACAAAAATGTTGTTATGGCTGGGATAAGAAGTGGTTATGTGTAGGACTGACTGAGAAACAAATGTAAAGACAAACTTACAATGAGAGGCAGGTCAGGGGGAGCACTTGGAAACCCGTATGAAAGTCCTGACGTAAAGTCTGCCAAATTACAACCTCTCAGGCTAACCTGACTGGAAACTTGGGACTGGATTTACCTGAAATAATTATGTAGATGAGTTCGGCAAAGTGGGGGGACATGATAGAAAACAACCAGCTACTCCATAGATCTGTAGTTAGAATGTTGTATAGATTTTTGGTGGGTGAAAAAAGCATCACTTTCTCTATATGTTTACTATTTAGACAATTGTATTTTGCTTTTCCTAAGCAAAAAGTATTTTCCATAAGAATAAAACAATTTTCCAAATAACATAAAATGCAAACATGCAATAATTAATTCATAATAATGGAGATAACATCAACCTTCTTTCAGAACCAGAGCAGTGCACAGTAAAAGCAGGAGAGGCTGCCTTTTCCAAGAGAGCAATAAGTAGTACATTTTCTTACCCCGCTCTTGTTGATGTTCTAGTTAGCTATGCAGAAATTTATTTGTTTGTTTGCTTGTCTGTTTACTGGCCAGGCTCTCACAAACCAGCATACACAGTAGAGAAGATACAAAGATAATACATCAAATTAGTATAAATCACTAAAAAAAAAAAAGCACTTCGTCACAGTATGCAACATAGGTCTAAACAAAAACTGTAGAATTTCAATATAAAGAAAAAAGAAGAAGAAAATCGCATAGCCCCTCTCACCTCCCACATTACAGACATTCTCATTCTCTTTGAACATTGGGGACACTTGACCCCTGAATTAGGACTATAAATAACATGAGTGTAAAGGAAAAGCCTTCTCTTTTGGGGGGTGAGAGAATAAAGATAATTGTATCTTACTATAGTATTTGTTAGACCCATAGGTGAGATCCTCAAACCACTGAGCTGGTGAATGTTCCATTTAACTCCACGGAACTTCCAATTTAATTTTGCTCCAGAGTTTGAAACAGGGATGCTCCTGAAATACTGCTCATCCAAATTTCTCCACAGATTTTGGATTACCAAATAACCTCATCTTCTTTCCAAAGTGGAACCAATGCATCCTCCATTGTTTCATATTTTATTTTCCAGATTTTGCACAGGGTATCATCATTCCTTCTGTACATGAGTTACCAATGCATAGTAACATATTTTCCCATCAGTAAAATACCACATGGAAATAATCCTGCTGTTTTGCAGTACATTTATTATCTCTGTGCATATGAATGAGCATCTGCAACTAAGGGCCTAACTAAGAGCTCAGTCATACGTACTCCCCCACCCCCGCCCCGGATCGAGTCTGCGGTTTCCCCCTCCATTTCCTTAGCGAGTCTAGTGCTGGGCACTTTCATATCTGTGCATTGTTGGACTCTTTCAGCTCATGTATCTTTTCACCTGTATCACTACTATGCCGGCAAAATCTCCCGCCCCACCCTCTATGTTCTCCTTACCGCTGCAGTTAATATATATATATATATATATATATATATATATATATATTCTGCGCAAATACAATAGTATGGCAGCCTCAAACTGTACAGTTATGGTAAAACAACATACTATGCTTCCCCCTAAGATCATATTAAACCATATAAATGAAGAAAAAGTATTACAATTAGGTTTTTGGAAAAGTTTGTGGTCAATGTTGGCATGCAACAGGAAGCCAACATTGTTCTGGTCAGGAAACCTAGACATGCCTACTCAGGAGTAAGAACCTAGAGTTGAATGGGACCACGTCCTGGGCATGAACGGCAGCACCCTCACTCCTGAAGTAATTGGTAGATTGGCTGCAGTGGCAATCCTGTTCTCTGCTGCTGGGAGTCCGTTTTCCTTTATTTGTACCTGTAAGACACTAGATTTAGAGTAGGCAAGCATTGCCCTCTCTCCAGTTTAATTCTATCAGGCTTTAGAAAACCAGCCGATTTCTATAATGGAGAGTTCTTCCCTCTCTGAACTATCACTTGACAGCAGCCATTCCATCAAGATGTAGCAGAGGGAGAAAAGTGAAGCAAGGTCACGGCATCAACTCTGCTGAGAGAGCAGCTTCTTTTGGCCCTTTCTCTCCCTGAACTGTTTCCATCCCAGCTGGTCTTTATTTGGAATTTCAGGAACTGGTGCCTGAGTTTACTTTCTTTCTCCCCACCCCACCACGCCATACCCTTTTCCCTTTGTGTTGCATCTTTTTGATCGTAATCTGTAAGCCCATCAAGGAGCCTTTTTGGCTGAAGAGAGGGGTAAACGGGCTTGAAAGAAAGAAAATACAATCTGAGCCTTAACAATACTGTGCAATGTTGCTTTGGCATTTTTTTAAAAAAACATCATTTTATGAACAGTAAGAATTTGTTGCACGCTGATAATTTTTTCTTTCCAACCACTTGCACAGTTGGCCATTGTTCCTATTTTTTTCTGTCTAACGGAAACATTAAACTGAATAGCAGAAAGGACTATGCAAAATGCATATGATCCTTTAAACATCCCCCTTTTTTTACTTGTGTAGAACATTAGATTCTTGAGTGATTGAAATTATAATGGTTTTCTCTTTTAACTGCTGCAAGAGCGGTGTTTTTAGAAGCTTCTTCTCTCATCTAGTTCTTCCAGACAAGAGGTCTCTGGTGGGAGGGAAATGAGCCATGCCAGTGTCAAGGTTGGAATCCATTTCCCCCTTGTTCCAAGGGCTTGCCAGAATCATCGGAGCACTGGGATCCCAGTATGCCCACTGAATGCCCCTAGTGTAGCTGACCTTTCCACAGCCTCATGGAAGGTGCTTGTGAGATCGGGGTCGGGCTGGCATCACAGATAGGCATGGTTGGGAACTTGTAAAGGGGCAACACTCCAGCAGGGCCCCACTGTCAATAGCCCCCTGGATTTGCTCCTTCTCTTCACCATTGAAACCTTCTGGTTCACCCGACTCTCACTCTGAGCCAGATAACTGTGGTAGAGAGAAGGAGGAGCGCTTGCCTACTTGCTTACTGGCTCTTTGCCTATCAAGCACGCAAGTGGTAGCAATGATGAGAAGGAGGATGAGCAACTGGTGACATTGGCAGTGAGAAGGTAGATTCACTGAGCAAGGAGGGCCCATTGAAAATGTCTTGCCCAGGGCCCTCAAAAAATTGGAGCTGGCACTGGGTCAAATGTCCCTCTCCTAGGATTGACCTATCTTAGCTCCCTTGGAGGGGGAGATCTGAAAAAAATCCTATTTTTCCTAGGATCGCTTTGCAAAAAAAAACCTTGCCAGCTCTTTTGAAACAATATAAAAAAGGCCAACCTGTGATAAAGCAAAATATTTGTGAATGGCTATTGCTATATTTTTAAAATTTTGCAGCTTTTCTAATCAGGCACATCTGCAGCTAAGAAGTGATGAGAGCCCTTTGGGACTGTAGTAAGGCAAGGCAGACTAGAGGGGAAAGAAAATGGATTAGACACAAAGTAGTTGAACATATTCTCCAAATATGTACTATGCTATTAGTATTTTTTTAAAAGGAAGTTATTTTAACAACAGTTGGGGAAGAATCATTAAAAATATTAAGCAGAATAACACAAATAAAAAAGGACACAAATTCACTGGCACAGAACTATGTTTATAGTTGAATGTCTAGAAAGAAGGATGGAAGAATTTAATTCTGGAATCTATCATGTTACACATTATTTTTAGCTTTTAATACCATCTGTTTTGACCCAAAAGCAGTAAAAAAAAACTTCTTTTAACTTGGATGTACTGTGCAAAGTGCCATTAGGAACAGATACTATAAACTAAGATTGGCATAGAATTTCAAGGAGAAGAGACTGTAGCAGGGAGGGTAATTTTCTCTTTTCTGAGATTAGTGAAGTGCTATAAATGATGCAAATCTTTTTGAGCAGAACCAAACAGCTGGACTTTCAAAATATTCCTAACTTTTTAATATTTCATGAGATTTGGATATTGGGTGGTACAGAAATGTAATTAAGCAAGCAAATAAGGAATTATTGCATTTTTTATCTATCAGGAAAAACAATACCTGTTTATCAGGGTTGAAAAGGATATTAGATTCCCACCTGCCTTTAAAATCAGACAATTAATGTTATCTGCACAGTAGTAAGCACATAGTTGGTGAGAATATTCACCACTTCTTCATCAATGTGGCTCTAATACACTCTACTAACCCCGTAGCAGCTGTGCAATGGTGCTGTGTTGTTTAAATGACACAGCCGCCAACTTGCAGCCACATCGGGATTTCCCTCCTGAAACTGCGCATTTTCAAAATGCCAATTTAGGGCGACTTTTACCTTTGTTCCGGGTTATCCAACAGGTGTTGCAAGAAAGCTCCAATTGGCTACTGGAGAGAAAGGCTGAGTCTTTTGTTGTTGATGATGGGAAAGTGCGAAAACACAGGGCAAGGGGCAGGCTTTTCCAGCCAGGTAGCCTATGCTCCCTCCTGCCCCATCCAGCTTTATTGGTTTAGCCTTGCAGCAGCAACGGTGCAAGTTTTTGAGCCGGCGCCCTTCCTAAGCAGCATTGTATAGACACCCCCATGTCATTGATAATGCTGTGTTTTTTATTTTTGTAGTTTATTTGTGTGGCATCTGTTTAATTTTGGTACCATAGACACCTGCAACATTCTAGTTGAAAACTACCCATCGATAAGTTCTAGGAAGAATAAGAAAAAGACTGAGCAGACAGGCAGGTGGATGGCATTCTGCCCCTTATTGTGGGCAAGCATCTACATCTAGAGATAGTGTACATGGGTATCTGTTCCAGAAGTAACCCCCCCCCACCCCGGTGGTCTGACAGGTTGTAACAGTTCCAGCTCTGGATTTTTGAGAGTCTATGGGCAAATGCCTCCCCCTCAGCAGTTGCCAGGAAAAGAACTATCAAATTGTACCTGTACATCTGCACACTACCTTGGCTGTTTGAAAATAGTACCATTACTACGCCATGATCCACCTGCCACTCCTTTTTGTAGCCTGCTCCCATAGCTGTTAGTGCTCATGCACACCTTGTGTACCTAGAACATTTAAATATAAAAAAGCTTATCTCTTTAACCGTTGGCCATGTTGGCTGAGCCTGATGGGAGTTATAGTACAGCACATCTGGAGGGCATCAGGTTGGGGAAAGCTGTAAGTTTTAATACCATCATCGTTATCTTTATGATGTTTATGCTTTTGTTTTGTTTTATTGAAGATGTGTGTGCATAGAGCAAACCAGGCCATACTTCCAAAAACAAGGCAAATCAATGGAAAGTAAGATGGATTTGTGTACTGTAGGTGCTGACTCTTTAACAGCTTCAGCGTATGGGTAGGATTGCTAAATATAGTAACCACTTACTGTACTGAATGATGAGCCAACAGTTTTGCAAGATAATACCATAATTCAGCTAGCTTCCTTTTTGCAATCTATAATTCTTGCCTGTAACGCACAAACTACAGTATATCTCGTTCATTATCTCCTTCCTCCTAGCTTTTGGCTCATTATGTTTGTTCCACTTGTGGCAATTACAAGAGTTAAGTACATTTTAAATCCCAGGGATCATAGACATACAGTTAAAAGAAAATCGTATAGTTTTCCATTTGGTTTTTGCTGGGTGGGTGTGACGATGGTAAAGGCTTGGCTTCTGCCAAAGGACACTTCTACATATCTGGCTGTAAATAGAAGACTTGGAGCCAAGCAATGTGGAGCCTTAACTAATTTCAGCATTCACTTAAGCTAAATTATTTATGACACTCCCAATGTAGGCTCTGACTTCAATATATATAGACACATAGATAGATCTTGGTGTTAAACCTCGTGTTCTAAGTGAGGTCCCAAACCAAAATAAAGGGCTCGTTCTGCATGCACTGTCAACAAGCACAGTAGTTAAAAGAGCACTGACTAAGGCTTATACCAAGTGTGTGATATATTCAGAAAGGCCAGAATGAGGAATCCGCCATTTTCAAAGCTAGTAAATCATGTTCATTAATTATGAGAAAGCTTAAGATTTTTCACACAAGCAGCTGAAACAGTATCAAAAATATTTTCTAAAAATACAGCCAGCCCTAGCACTATCAGTCAAAAAGCAGATATCCCATCCGTGCAGATGTCCCATCTTTTATTCCTTAATGGGGTTTTTTTCCGGGTAAGAAAAAAGAAAGAAGAAACAGTGGGGACACACAGGAGGACTTCAAATAGAAGATGATGTCATCTGGAACAAACACACGGTAAATTTCTGTGAATGAAGTAAGACATTTGCACAATAAATGCCTCGTCTGGATGCACCCATGGATTTCCTGTTTGCACTGAAATTGTTTGCCAGTGCAATCTTGAGCATGAACTCTGTAAGAGTCAAAATACAGAGAAGTAAAATAAAGGTTTTGCAAGTTCCTCTTTCTTTTGGAAAGATTAGGGCTGTGCTTCTCAAACGTTTTGTAGTGGGACTCACGTGTAAACATAACCTTTTGGAACCCCATTTATACTAACACCACCTTTTGAGTCCTCCTTTCTCCCCTCCAACAGAAAACACAAGACTATCACATCTGTAGTTAACATTGAATATACTTATACTTTACTGTTAATTGCTAAGGTTAGTATAGGTATAAATAGATAGTATGCAGCTGAATAGAATGGAAACGTGACTTACACAGCAGCCTCCCCCAGCTGGGTGGCCTCCAGGTATGTTGGATGGGAATTATAGTCCAACATATCTGGAGCCCATCAGGTCGCAGGAGGCTGACTTATATGGAGGGAGGGAGCCAACTTGCCTCTTAAAGGGGCCACACAAAAGTAATAGTGTGCTGTCAGCCTAGTGAAAGATAGGGGAGAAGTCAGTGGGAGTGGAGGGAGAGCTTTTCATTGTATAACCCACTAGGAATGTGTTGAGATGGGACACATCTGTGGGTCAAGACCCAGAGGTTTGAGAAGCACTGCAGTAGGCAGTGTAAGGAGCAAAACAAACAAGTTGGTAGGGCGAAAATACAGAACAAAAACATAGCCAACTTCACTTATTGAATGGGATACCAAAAACAACAACAGTAGAAACAGGGAACTCAAGTCTGTTCTGTGCACAAAAGGAGTCCGGTCACTGAATTGCCCTCAAGTTGCCATTGCACTTCAATTCCAATCAAATCCAGCCAGCATAGTCAATGGTCAGGGACGATGGATGATGCGGTCCAAAAACATCTGGAGGCCACAGGTACTCCTTTGCTAATCCTAGAACAAGAAAGTTGAGGTCAGGAATTCAAAGGAATGAGTTCCTGACCTCAAATCTCCCACATCTCATCCCATCTTAAGACTTCTCTGTGTTGCCACTGAGTTTTGCTTGAGAGACAAGATCCAAAGGAACAAGAAGAGTTTTACTAAGACTTGCAAAATGGTTCAGCTGGCAAGAGGGATATTCCTATTCAGACATACTAGCTATTTCTGACCTCTTATGAATTACTGCTGTAAAGTGGAAATTATTTCTTTCCTTTAAATATATACAAGGAGAGTGTTCTTGCGTGCAATGCTTTATCTGGGACACATACTGTATGCCTTATCTTTTATTTTAAAATGTGATTAAGAACCATCTTTTTAATATGTGCCTTGTGGTTTATCACACTATTCCAAGCAAGCATAAGCAACTGCTGCAAAACAAATCCCACAGGAATGGGAACACAACTCTTCTGTCCATTATCTAGAACTCCCATTAAAAAGTACTCCAAATAAGTCACAGGAGACCCACAAATTACAAAGGGTTGCCGTGAGAAGGAGAAGTACTTGTTCTTCTCCTTGCATCTCATCATGAAGTCAAGAGATAAAAGGTTCACATGCAGCTCAGAGAATTTTGCCTGGGTGTTATGAAGAGTTCTTAAACTATATATGAGGCTGAGTGATGGAACAGGTTGCCTAAAAGCAGGGACGGACCAGGTGAATTGCCGGACTCGCTTCTACCAAAACTGCTTGACAACCCACTGTACTTCCGAGGAAGCTCCAGTGCCTTCCTTGTCCATGTTCTCTTTCTGTCCACTTTCTTTTTCAGAAACCTATTACTCAGCCCTCATTGAGATTGTCTCAAAGTCTCTCCACCCAGAATTTCCTGGATTGCAAAAGCTTCTTTAGTTTTTGCATTCAAGTATAAAGTAAAAGGGCAAATGTTTGGGGTGGAAGCATTCAGGATCCATTCGCTTGCTTTCAAATAAGCAGTCACTATCAGCTTGTACAACTGGTGTAGATCTGGCCTTACAGTCTTCATGTTAAAGATTACCTTGAGCATTAGTAAAAAACATTGTGCAATGCCAAACTATCTGCCACTATGTGTTCAGCATCAGCTGAGTACAACACGTGTAAGGACTCCCTCCTTGGGGACAGAAATGCTAATTGTCCATGCAGAGGGAACCCTACATAGTACATCTCTTGGGGTGAAAAACTGCTGTCTGTCAGAATTTCCTGTTTAGACCATTAATTCCTTCTCTGATCAAGTAGATGAGTTGTGTTTGAGCCAGAGAGTTAATAATAGCTACCAGTCATGGTGTTTCTTATGGGCCACTATATTTAAAAAAGATTAAAATTAACACTGCTAGCTATTAAATTCTATTTATAAATGTTTTTGCTCACCCTTCATGATGAAAAAAATGTGTAAAACAATAACAAAACACAAGATATTATAAATTGTTTTCCCTTTAAGAATCTGGTTATTGTAAGACTGGAAAAAAATCTGCCAGTATTAAAATGTACATTAATGGTTTAGAATAAATCCAGGATATCAGTGCCACATTAGGATGACCTCAGTGATAAGGTTATTATTTATTATTTATTTATTGCATTTTTATACCACCCACTAGCCAAAGCTATCTGGGTGTTTCACAAAAATTAAAACCATTCAAAGTATAAAACAAACAGTATAAAAACATGATATAAAATACAATATTAAAGCACAAACAGGATAAAATCAGAAGCAGTGCAGAAATACAAATTTAAAATACAAATTTAAAACAGCAAATGGTGTCTGAAAGAATATAATGTGCAGTGGCACTTCCTTTGGCAGTCCACTATCAGCTAGTGACAATGGTGGTGAGAAGTAGACTCACTGAGGGAAGGAGCCTTTTGAGGTCTTACCCATCAGTCCTGAAACACCTACAGCTGATACTAGTCATCATGGATAGCTGCCTGTCCCCTGCCTAAAATAACCATCTCCATGGACAGAAAACTAACGTATTTAGATGGTTATACTATTTTATTTATTTTATTTATTTATTGCATTTTTATACCACCCAATAGCTGAAGCTCCCTGGGCGGTTCACAAAAATTCCCTTGAATTCACTAAAATTCTTTTCAGAGGCATGCTAGCTTTCCATAAACCAGAAATTTGGATTCTGGGAAGTGCTTAAAGATACAATTCCCAAACTGCATTCTAAAGTCCCTGAAGGATTGTACCACATGAATTGTGGACATGTTGTTTGGCTTTAATTTAATGGCGGATGTATTCACACACACTTCAGAAGAGAGATTGTTGCAATGCCAACATTCATAGCATCTTCTGAGAAATAAATATGATCATGAGGCATGTATTATTAATTTGGTTTTATGATTTTATCATATCTGCTTTTAAAATTCTGTGCCATCATGGTAATGAAAGGTGACTTGTACAATTTATTAGATAAATAGATATGACATTTTGGAATGTCTCACCAGACTACCCTGCAGCAATCAATCCATACTTTACCTCTGCAAACTCATGGTCATGTCTGCAATCCTATAGTTCAGCGTAAATGCAAAAAGGTAAAATTCCGAACAATCTGATACTACCTGCAAACTTTTAACATGCTTGGCATTCCATTAACAGAAATTTGCAGTCATTGCATTTACTAAGCATACAACAGTCTTAAAGAACTGGATTGTAATTACGTATGCATACCATACTAACCAGAAGGCAAGTGCAGAAAAACAGGTGGTAGGGTGTACATAGGTCATTTTAAATGGGTCCATATCAGGACATAACCACAAGAAACAATTTGTTATGCATACCTTCCAGTGGAAGAACAGTGAAGTTACCTTTCCAAAGCTTAACTAATACAGCATGCAATGCCTAGATATTAACTGCACTATGTCATAGAGGTCACTCATAAAATGCTCACTAGACACTCCATTTGTTCAGGGACCATCCTGACATGGACACATCTGGATTATCAGTGCTCACTGTCACCAGGCCAAATTAGGTCTTTGAACTTTTGTAAAACTCCTTGCCTATATACATTGTAAGTACAAATGTCCACCCAATGTGCAGCTGCTGTAAAGAAGGCTAACTCCATGTCAGGCATTATAAGAAAAGGAATTGAGGATAAAACAGTCAGTATCATACTGCCTTTGTACAAATCTATGGTGTGACCACACTTAGAATACTGTGTACAGTTCTGATCACCACAGCTAAAAGAAGGATATTACAGAGCTGGAAAACGTGCAGAAAAGAGCAACTAAAATGATTAAGGGGCTAGAGCATCTCCACTATGAGGGAAAGTTACATCAACTGGGATTGTTTAGCTTGGAAAAAAGGAGGCTAAGGGAAGACATGATAGAGGCGTACAAAAATATGCATGGTATGGAGAATGTGGACAGGGAGACCTTTTTCTCCCTCTCACAATACTAGAACCCGGGGTCATCCCATGAAGCTGATTGGTGGGAAATCCAGGACAAATAAAAGGAAGCATTTCTTCACACAGGATGTAGTGATGGCCACCAATTTGGATGAATTTAAAAGGGGGTTGGATAAATTGGTGGAGGCGATGGCTATCAATGGCTACTAGCCCTGGTGGCTGTGTGCTATCTCCAGTATTTGAGGCAGTAAGCCTGTGTGCACCAGTTGCTGGGGAGCATTGGTGGAAGGCTGCTGTCGTACCATGTCCTGCTTGTTCATCCCTGGCCGATGGCTGATTGGCCACTGTGTGAACAGAGTGCTGGACTAGATGGACCCTTGGTCTGATCCAGCATGGCACTGCTTATGTCCTTATCTAACTGTCTTGTAAAGGTGATACCAATATTTAAAATAAAGAATAAAACGTATTGATCTTCAGTACCTATGATGACCCACTAAATATACAATGCAGTTTAGTACAATGCTACCATGCTAGCATGGCTATTATGTAGTGATGCTCATTCATTACAGCAGCTCAGCTGTTTACCTTATCAATGATTTGCACATTTTGAAAAATGGATTGATAATTTAGGATTGTGGTAAGATTCACATGGAGAATAGCACAAGAAAATATGCTTAAAGGGGACACCCACACCCACACCCAGGAATTGCAATACAGATGCTCAATAATTAAGTTGCTCTCAGTTTCTTACATATGCTTAAGGTAGGCTGGGGGTGTGCAATTGCTTGCCAAGCTCTTAAGGCTTCATGATACCCAAGGAAGATGCCAGATGCTGACAGACTGTTCTGAAGTTCCTATTTCAGCCTATACACATTTTTCAAATAGTTCCAACTATGGATTTAGGTTGCCAGCATTCATTTATGTATATCACATGCAATATAAACCATGAACCAAATTAGAAATTTCAGATCTTTTTTCTCTTGGAGGTACAATATAGAATCAAATATTTATCCCAAAAATCCACCCTGCCCTTTTTCAAAAAGGAAAAATGAAACCTTCAATTCTTCTGGAGCATCCAAAAGTGTTGATTAGCAGTTTAGAGTGATTTTTATGTCCAGTAAGACATTTGAGCATAGCAAACAAAATAAACCTAACTTTTATTCACTGCCTCAGGATGGGGTTAGAACCAGGCAAAGTTCATTACCTCCCATCACACTGAGTAATTTAGTGCTTGCTCTGTATCTCAGTAACTTGATTATTGGTGAACTATCCAGAAAACCTTACTGATGGGCAGTATACAAAAGCTGTAAAGGCAGAAACAAATTATTTGATAGCTCCATATGTATTATAAACCAATTTTGTTACGTTCTGGTATTTAACTGAAGGATGAGCTGTAATAGAGCAAGCCAACTCAAAACTCTTATGTAATACATATAGCCAGAAAGGATATTGTTCCAATATGTTACAGTTTGTATTCCCTACATGCTTTTTTTTTTTTTTGCTTCAATTACCCTACATTGGGAAGCATAGGTATGCCCCTGGGTATTACTGTTAATTCTCTCTCCAGCAACATAGGATTGCTCCAAAACAGTATGTAAATAGAGAATTCCCATATCTTTCCATTCCATTGAATGTGCAGATTGGCGTTCTCTGAGCTGCAGTTGTGTACAGATTTTATACTTTGAGTTTCAAGTGAGAGAGATAAAAATGTCCCATTTCCAGACTTCTTGAGGAATTGGTATGTCTTTGAACTATCTATACCACATGTCAGCTTTCTATCTTTTGTGAAAGTACACTGGCAATGTTGATATTTCCATATGTATATGGATGTGTATACAAATGCAACCTGCAATAAAATAGTGGTGTGCTTCTGATCAGGATGCCAGATTCCATTCCATTCCATTCCATCCTCCCCACCACACACATTTTTAATTGATTAAGATTTTTTATTTAACAAATAACTAGGGAGATAGCATGCTGCAAAATGAAGTGTTGCCCTCCAGCATCACCTTATTTGGGTTCAAAAAAGAGAAGTTTGGAGCGAGTTCATACATCACAGTAAGCCATCCTGAGAATAAGCCATGATGGATTACTTGTCTGTTATTCCAAACAGATAATTGCCCACTTGGTAGTTTGCCATGGCTTGCTTCTCCCTCAGTCCCCCCGGCCACTGCCAGCACATATCCCAGGGGCCTTTGTGGCAGAAATCCTAGTTTCCTTGTTCCCTACATCAGCACCATTTCACTATTGGTCCACTGGGGTTGCTGGCTCACAAGGGAAACTCCCACCCCCTCCTGCATCAAATTGCCAAAGGGGTTTAAGTTTCTGAGCCTTTATGAACATGAGAACATCAGGGCCAGTGCCAGACTATTTTGCACCCTAGGCAAGTGCACCGTACTGAAGCCGCCCCCCAACCCCCGCCCCCGCTCCTGGCTTCGAAGCCAGGAAGCTGGGGTTAGGGGGCGGGGCAGCGGCTTCAGAACGGCGTGCCTGGGCGCACCGTAGTGAAGCCGCCCCCCCACCCCCCAACTCCAGTGTCCTGGCTTCGAAGCCAGGAGCGGGCGCTGGCTTCGAAGCCAGGACGCTGGGGTTGGGGGGCGGCTGGGGCGGAGGCTTCGGAACAGTGCACCCAGAAGCGGCTTCCGGGCACGCCGTTCGGCACCCGCCTTTGCTTGGCGTTCTAGGCTGCCACCTGAGCTGCCTCTATGGCAGCGCCGGCCCTGGGAAACATATCCACATTTAGGCTAAAAATAATAATCACATGCATAGGAAGGGGATACCTGGTCTAGCAGCAGCACATGGTGAAAGGTTTTGGGAATCTACTGTATCTGGCACAGAGCAGAACAGCTGTTTCATTCCAGTATTTGGCATGACATGTCAAAAGGCTTCTGTCCCTGGTCACAAATGCAGGAAGAGATTAAAAATAACATATTAATCCAGCACCACTAAATTAAATGCTTCATGATTACCTGAGGACATAGCAATCAGGAAATAAATGTGAATACACCCAGTTACAGAGTTGCATACCGCCAGGGTGTTACCCGAAACTGATGCCGGGCTGCAGTTTCACATCTTCAGGCACTGCAATCATTGACAAGTACTGGGCAATTGGATTTCAATCCATCTGTTTAATGGTGCTCAGAGCCATTGTCCTCTTTTTGATTTCTCGTGTCTCAATTGGACCTAGAACTGTTTTCTTTGGTTGCTTTCTCTAAATCTGCTAAAACCCTGAGCTTCAAATACTCAGTGCTCTGGGATGCTGTAGCTCTGGGTTTCCTATGTTAAGCAAGGAGTTGGACTAGGTGGCCTACAAGACCCCCTACAACTCTATGAAACAAGTAGTAGGTGATGTGGAAGGTCTCTGCCTGAGACCCTAGAAAGCCACTGGCAGAATAGACAATACTGGCTGGTTGGACAAATATATGGCCTCATATAAGGCAGCTTCTTATGTTCCTAACCCAACAAATGGTTGACACAGGTCCAGGTCATTTCATTCATTTCATTCATTCATTCATCCATTATATTTCTATACTGCTCCATAGCCAAAGCTCTTAGGGTGTTACAGAAAAATGAAAAACCATTAAAAAGCATAATATAAAGTATAAAATCCCTGTCACATCATAAAACTGATAGCACATACAGCCACAAAATATATTTAAAACAATTTAAAGCCAACAGCCAGAGACAATCCAGATTCTGAACTTGTTATGTGCTGCAAATGCCTGAGAGAAGAGGGCAGTTTTAACCTGGTGCCGAAAATATGACAATGTTTGCACAATCACGGCTGGTGAAATAACCCATGGCTGCTTATTTCCCCCACCCCACATGCTGGTTGGGTGCCAGGGGAATGAGCATCATTACCTTTGGTGGTGCAGCCATCCCAGAACCCAATAACAGCCCATGGGTTCTGGGTGGCATGTTAATCATGGCAACAAGCCACCCTGGCCGGGTTCGCACAACACAAGTTGTGCTGCCAAGGTTAATTATGCGAATCCCCTCCCCCCTAGCACACCACTGGCACACACAGGGTGGTTAACAAGCCATCAAGGGTTATTAACCACCCTGCAATCATGCAAACCTGTACACTGTTTGCTTTGACAATACTGATAATCTGTTTTCAGGAATGGGAAACCTGAATCAAATCACCCAGTAGAGGCTAGTTTCAGTTTCTCATCTTTCCAAAGTGACACTTGTAGAAGACTTGGAACCAGGCCACGTTCTCACCAGCAGGCCCGGCGCTCTAGCGCCAACGTAAGAAGGGTGCCTCGTTGGCAGGCAGCGGCCGGCAGGCAGCATGGGGCTGAGCTGGCCAGCTCTAGGATTCAGCTGGGCGGGTAAGATGGCGTAGGGTGACCATATTTTGGAAACCAAAAAGGAGGACAACATGGTCGCCCCCAAGGGGGCATGTCCAGTACCAAGGGGGCCTGCCCACCCGAACATAGCCTTGGTCACATGTCTGATTTTACAGCATACATTTAAGGCAAATCTTTTCTACATAACATCTTAATGTTAAAATCACTGAAATAAAGAACAAGTGAGAGATTCAATGTATCTGAAATTAACTTCACTCACTCCTACTTTTGTAGGTTTTGCTGTACTTTGAAGCTTTTGCTGTACTCTGTGTGTTACATTCTCCCCTTCCCTCAAATATCTTTTCTGACTGTATCTTCACTCATTGCAAGCTGCTGTTGTTGTTAACAGAGTTTGCTACTGCCCCCAGATCTGTTTCAAATTTGGTACGGATAAAGCTCTACCTAAAAGCTTTTATGGTGCCAACTTTCAGCTTTTTATCTTTAAAAATGACAGTTTAAAAAATAATAATTTTAAAACCTCATTTTTCAAAAAATTCCTTAAAAATCAATGGATGAAAAGATCTGTTTCAAATTTGGTGTGGCTAAAGCTCTACCTAACTCCCATCATGGTACAAAGTTTCATCTCTTTATCTTTAAAAATGATGATTTTAAAAATAATAATTTTAAAACCTCAATTTTTAAAAAATTCCTAAAAAATCAATGGATGAATGGATCTGTTTCAAATTTGGTGTGGGTAAAGCTCTACCTAATTCCTATCATGGTACAAAGTTTCATCTCTTTAACTTTAAAAATGACGATTTTAAAAATAATTTTAAAACTTTAATTTTAAAAAAAATCCTAAAAAATCAATGGATGAACGGATCTGTTTCAAATTTGGTATGACTAAAGCTCTTCCTAAGAGCTACCATTGTGCCAAGTTTCATGTCTTTATCTTAAGAAATGACAGAGTTATAAGCATTTTTGTTAATTCCCATTAGAGCTGCTCTTCGAAAAAAATCCGGATTTCCCCTCCCGGATTTGCCATCAAAACCCCGGACAAATCCAGGCAAATCTGGTCATATGGTCACCCTAAGATGGTGCCCGCCCAGCCTACAGGGACGCGGGGGGGGGGGGGGCTCCATGGCCTACTCGTCACACTGAGGCTTGTGTAGTAGTAGGCGGCAGGTCAGGCGCCCTTAGGGGGGCGTTCCGGCTGGCTGGCTTGACTGCGCAGCACAGCCGCAGTCCAGCCGGTGCGAAGAGCAGCAGCAGACTGTGCGTGCTGGGGGCACCGCGCGAGGAGGAAGAAGACGACGACGTGAAGCAAGCACCAGGTATTTGGGCTCCCCGCAAAGCGGACCTTGGCCTCCGACTACGGCTACCTGAACCTGGGTGAGGTGCAAAACTTTCCTTTCTTTTCTTTGGCCATCTCAGAAGCCCAGGCTGGGGGGCGCCGGCGGCAACACGTCCCTCTCCTTGTGGGGCGAAGGTGCTGGGGCATTTTTCTTTTTCTTTCCCTTGAATTGAACAACTTTCTCACCAGTTCTTGGCAGCGAGTGTGGTCTCGCCCCACCCCCGCACCTCACTGGGGGAAACCCGGTAAAGGGGAACGAGCATGGCGAGGCTGATCTGGTTTAAGGCTTTCTGTTGGATGAAACAGGGGGCAAAGGGGTTAGGTCGCTCTTGGGGGAATTGAGCAGCCCCGGCGCCCCCGGTGAAGCCCTTGGGAGCCCACCTATGGCCATCCCGTGATGCGCGTTCAACTCAGAAGCAAGCCATTGGAGGCTGGTGACTCCGATTTCGGTGGGGCTTTAACCCACCCTGGGTTTCAGCCAGAACTCTAGGAGCCATCCTCCAAGGTGCTGAAATCAGGAGATCCAGGTTCTAGTCCCCACTTGGCCATTGAAACCCACTGGGTGACTTTGGGCCAGTCACAGACTCTCAGCCTAACCCACCTCTCAGGGTTGTTGTTGTGAGGATAAAGTGGAGAGGAGGAGGATTATGTATGCCACCTTGGGTTACTTGCAGGAAAAAAGGTGGGACATAAATGCAATAATAATGCCTTCAGCATTCTGGCTGGTTCTAACTGAAACCCAGGATGGGTTCACAGCCCCACCGAAATTCGAGCCACCAGCCTCCATGGGTTGTGGTGGGCTATTGTTGGTTTTGTGTGGATGCCCTGCCTCTCGATTCCTCCACACCTCTGGGGAAGCGTCGGGGCGGGGCAGGGGTGAGGGGAAAGGAACGAAGGCAAGAGGGCCCCCCGGCCCAGCTTCCCTTTTCAAAGGTAATAATAATAGAAATAAAGTGCACAATAAATGTAATGTGCTTGAATCATCCCAAAACCATCTCCTCAAACCTCCTCCCATGGTCCGTGGAGAAATTGTCTTCCACGAAACCGGTCCCTGGGGCCAAAAAGGTTGGGGACTGCTGCTTAGTTTAAACAACTATGCCCTAGATCAGTTGGTCATGAAACAGTCCAGAGTGAGGCAACCCTGAATTTAATTCTAAATGGTGTCACCAAGACCTAGTTGAACCAATTGGTAACAGTGACCACAGTGCTATCAGATTCAATAAATATTTAAGTGGAAAACTGCTGATGAAGTTCAACACAGGCATGTTTGACTTCAAAAGAGGAGATTTCTCTAAAATGAATGAATGGGTGAAAATGAAGTTGAAAGGGGAAGTCAAGAGGTTTAAATCCCTTCAAAATACATGGAGGTTATTCAAAACTACAATAATAGAAGCTCAGCTAAAATGTGAACCCAGGACCGGTGCCAGACTATTTTGCGCCTTAGGCAGGTGAGTGTCTATCCTAGAGTTCTTAAAGAACTCAAATATGAAATTTCTGTTCTTCTAACCAAAATATGCAATATGTCCCTAAGGTCAGCCTTTGTATCAGGGGACTAGAAGATGGACAGTGTAACACCAATTTTAAAGAAGGGATCCAGGGGGGAATCTGGGAAATTACAGGACAGTTAGTTTAGCATCTGTTCCAGGAAAATTGGCTTAAAGCATTATTGAAGATAAAAGTAGTAAGCACATAGAAGGACAAGCCCTGCTGAAAAAGAATCAATATGGCTTCTGCAAAGGTAATTCCTATCTCACTAACCTTTTAGAGTTCTTTGAGATTGTCATTAGACATGTAGACAGGGGTGAGCCAATGGACATTGTCTACTTGGACTTCCAAAAGTCCCTCACCAAAGACTCTTGAGGACAGTTAGCAGTCATGGAATAAGAGGAGAGGACTGTGGCGTTACACCCCACAAGTCAGTTCCCTAATGTATGTCTGTATTGGGAAGTCTGTGGTGTGTTTAGAATGTTGACCTGAGTGGGTGGAGTTAGAATGTCTGGGGAAGGGGAGGAGTGATATATAAGGGAATGACTGAGGGGATTGTGAGAGACTTTTTAAGTACTCTTAGAGTCTTTAGCACTCTCTGTGTGTTAGCTCTTGGTGTTTAGAGTACTTGGGTCTGGAGAGTTTGAGGTTCCGTGTAGAGAGTGGTGTCTTTGAAGTGTGGTGTGCACATAGTTGAAGTATATTAAACAATACTGATAATAAAGAAAGCTCAAGAGTGATTGTGTGAGAGAAAGGAAAGTGCATATGTGAATGAGTGAAAGGATTGGATGAAAGGTTTCAAAAAGGTTTTAAAATGTTTTAATTTGAAACAAAGCTTGTGAACTTTTTAAAATAAATTTTAATTATTTTGTTTTAACTACTACAAAAATCCCATGTGTCTGTTTGGCATTTATCATCTGAAGTTTATACATTTAGCACTCACTCTTGGCAATAATTCACCTCAGCACATATAATTCACAGCGCTTTAATATATTATTGAAATCCTTCTCCATTTAACCCCTTTCTCCACATAGTTTGGAGAAAGGCGGTGTTTGTCCCTCGCCTCAGGCATATCAAGCGGTGGTGCTTGGCTTGAGCAGGGAGTAGCCGTGGCCGGGTCTGTTGTTCAGAGCCTGTGTCATAGCAAGGACCTCTTATGGATCAGAAACTGGTTAAAGAACAGAAAACAGAGAGTAGGAATAAATGATATATTCTCCTAATAGAGGGAAGTAAAAGTGGGGTCCCACAGGGATCTGTACTGGGAACAATGCTTTTCAACTTGTTCATAAATGATCTGAAATTAGAAATGAGCAGTGAAGTGGCTCTTGGTTTGATCCAGCATGGCTCTTCTTATAAGAAGTGCCCTGCTGGATCAGACCAATGGTCCATCTAGTCCAGCACTCTGTTCACACAGTGGCCAACCACTAATCGGTCAGGGATGAACAAGCAAGACATGGTGCAACAGCACCCTCCCACCCATATTCCCCAGCAACTGGTGCACACAGGCTTACTGCCTCGAATACTGGAGATAATCAGGGCTAGTAGCCATTGATGGCCTTCTCCTCCAGGAATTTATCCAACACTTTTAAATCCATCTAAATTGGTGGCCATCACTACATCTTGTGGTACTGAATTCCATAATTTAACTATGCACTGCATGAAGAAGTACTTTCTTTTATTTGTCCTGGATCTCCCATCAATCAGCTTCATGGGATGACCCCGGGTTCTAGTATTTCAAGAGAGGGAGAAAAATGTCTCCCTATCCACATTCTCTGTTCCATGCATAATTTTGTACACCTCTATCATGTCTCCCTGTAGCCTCCTTTTTTCCAAGCAAAACAATCCCAGTTGATGTAACCTTCCCTCATAGGGGAGATGCTCCAGCCCCTTAATCATTTTAGTTGCCCTTTTCTGCACTTTTTCCAGCTCTATAATATCCCCTTTAAGCTGTGGTGACCAGAACAGTGTGGTCGCACCATAGATTTGTATAAGGGCAGTATGATACTGGCTGTTTTATTCTCAATTCCTTTTCTTATAATGCCTTACATGGAGTTAGCCTTCTTTACAGTGGCCGCACACTGGGTGGACATTTTCATTGAGCTGTCCACCATAATCCCAAGATCTCTTTCTTCTCGGTCACTTCTGTAAAGGAAGAGCGCCCAGCTTTTGACTGGATTTAGCACGGATCCCCAGATCAGACACTCAAGGCTCACACAGAATGAGGTTTAAGACCATTTATTCAGGATAAGGGTAGGAATACATGGGATTCAGCAGATAAAACTTAATAAAACATACATAGCATACGAGAACCCAGAACAGCAAGCTAAAGACTAAAACTACAAATCATACGTTACCCAGACCAGATTCAGCCGACCGCCCCCTGTTCTTTCCACAGGGGTGTCTTTATACTATCTTTCCTACTCCATCCCCCCTCCCTTCAGCTTTGATGAGTGGAGTGACTTCACACTTCAGCCTGGGATGGCTAATCACTCAAGGCCACAAGACAGTTACAATCGGATGGCTCCGGTCTTCTCCCCCTCACGCAGCTGCCTGGATCTTATCTGCCCTCCTATGGAACCATAAAAAACCATAAAATTCATGCATTAAAAACATGCCAGTCCCAAGATCCGATTAACCATCACCTCACCCCACCCTTACAACTTCCAGCTCAGATCCCATTAGGTTGTACTTGAAGTTGGGGTTTCCCCCCCCCCCAACGTGCATCACCTTACACTTGCTTACATTGAACCGCATCTGCCATTTGGATGCCCACTCTCCCAGCTTGGAGAGATCCCTTTGGAGCTCTTCACAATCTTAACTCAATTTGATTAAAAATTACTTTATGGGGAAAGGGCTAGATTTAAGCAAACTTTGCTGTACCAGATTAACAGTTCAATTTTTCTCCCCATGTCATATTTAAACATAAAACATTTTCTTGAATCTCACACGAGAATATAAATAGACATTCAGCCTTAGCAAGAATAGCCGGTAGCTGTAGTGGAGAAATTCCATTATTTGAAATTTAGATAAACCCCCAAAGAAAAAATAACTATGTGGATTTAACCAAGGAGGAATTGGAATCCAACAGTTTAGCCAATCAAAACTCTGAATGTTGACATTAGTAAAAATCCTGCATATCCTGTTCTGCAACATTCTTATATCAGCAGTCAGCATGAGTCTAGTGCAAACGGGTCCATTCATAAAAATGATTTTCATGCTGCATAGAATAAATGTGTTGCAAGATAATGTGCTATAAGCACTACCCACTCACCTTTTTAAAATACTATACATGTTCATATTCTAACAACTCTCATTAATAGTCTCTCTCTCTCTTTCTCTTTCTGTGTCTCTATCTCTTATTTATAGAAAGTAAAGGAAGCCAAGTTGAATGGCACTAAATGTATAAGGGACAGTGTGGGATTCACACAAAAAGACTACACATAATGTTCCACTCTGTGATTTGGAGTTCCAGAATATGCAATTCTACACCAAGGTCACCGGAAAGGTACCAAGCAAAAGTTCAAGTATATTCTTTGCTCTGCAATTTTTTCCTTTAAAAGGATTTTGCACAATTTAATTATTATAAAAATTATGGTTCAACTGTTATTATAGCAAACCTGATTAAATCTGCATAAAAGAAAAACCACACGATCCACTTTATTACCAAGAGGGAGCCATTTTCTCGTAATGTCACCATATCAGATTTTGTAGAAGATGGACAAAAAATAAAATGTTGGCAGAATAAAAACCTTATTTAAAACATCTTGGTCTCTGTATGCCAGTACTGCTGTTCATGGAAAACAGGAAGGCCATTGCTTTCAACTGAATTTTTATCAGCTTCTGGATCCAGATGTTAATGTTAATTGTGTACTGTGCAGTGCAGTGTTCTGCAGCATATGAGCATTTAACTACACATTACAGTTTATACGAATGCATATAACCAAAGTCTTAGAAACCTTTTTGGGGAGTGGGGGAAAGCTGCTTTGGCAAGGGGATGATTTGGAGCATGGAGAGGGCATGCAGCAGGGAGTGTTTAATTCTTTTTTCTCCCACCACTTCTCCTCTCCAAAACCCATCTATGTGCATTCAGTCTAATATCACCGCTTCTGTGCTGAATTGTGGACTTCATGTCTCAGAATGTTTGGGTTTCTGGCCAAGCATGAGTTCCAGAGTGTGTTTTTGAAGTAACCATTTAGCATGATAGGTTCAATGCGTTGCTGTTATTACTCATGAGTGGAGTCACACCAAACAATCAGCAAAGAATGGATTTGCACATGCAGTTGTTGGCTTATCCCTTTTGCATGGTGCTTCCAATTGTGCACACCTGAATAAGTTACATGTGTTTATTTTTGCCAATGCAGTCATCTCCTGCTGCTTTGAATCCAGAGATGGGTTACAACAACAAAAGAAAAGATACGGATGGACATGTGCCAGTGAATGGGTTCACACAACATACTAAACCACGATTTATTTGCCAGAACAACTCATGATGGGTTAGCGTTGGTTGATTATTTCCCCAAATAAGCTAGCCTGAGAACCCACAGTCTGCAGTAAGGGTTATTTTACCTATGGTGGGTTGTCTGTCGTGCAGCATGGGTTACAGAGATTGCCTACAGAGTTGCTTAGCAAGAAACAGCAAAAATGTTGCCAATGCTCTTCTCTACTCAAGCAATCTCTGTTCCCACCACCAAGGAAGCTGGGATATCTTCCTAGCTGGGAGGAAGGACTACAGGAGGAGGAGGGATGAGGAGGGTGAAATGAAGTACTCTGTGTACCTTGTTTGCCTGATCGTCTGATGGAAGCATGGTAGGTTGTTTGCATAACCACCTACCCAGCATAGCTTGCTGCCCACCGTTGGTTAGCGTGATGTGTGGCCCCGGCCAAACTATCTTCTGGAACACAACACTGATTAAGCCCAAAATTGCGTGTGTGAATTCACTTGTATAAACTATCCATAATTTGGATCTCATACAAAAAATGGTGACGCATATTGTCTTGATAACCCTAAACTTTAGGGCCTAAAGGGTTTCAAATCTACTGCTTTCCAGTACTTCACAATGCTGACAAGCATGACAGAATTTACATGCTTAGATTAACCTTTTTCCACTCTTTTAGGTCAAAGGGAATTCTTGAGAGGTTTGAACTTCCTTCAGGCATCTTAAAATGACGGGAAGGAAAGGAACCCCGGCTCAGTGTGAAATAAGCAAATAGTCAACCCGCTGAAGGGTGCCAATCAGATTAGTGCAAATCCCTTTCAAGTTAAGGAATAGCAGAGTTCTGAACCAGTTTGAGGAAAGCAGATAACTGCAGATAAGATCGGAAACTCTTGGCATTCAGTCAAAACAGGCAAGAGGGAGCTAAGCCAAAGAATGTGCTCTGCCTAAGGAAAGTACTCTACAGGCTAAACAGTCTAGGACACTCCTCCTCGCTCACTGCAAGCTTCATGGGAGGTACGGCTTGCCAGCATTGCCACAGAAGGAACTTGGCAAATACACCTTGAGTCATGCTTCCAAAACCTTTTCCTCCCCTTTCTGTTCTGCACTCTTCGTCCCACTTTGCACCCTCTCCTTCTACGTAGAATGTTTAGGAACTAATGTCATATTCGCAAAGGTAACTTGCTTATTTCTTTCCATTCGTGTATCATCATCATTATTTTTTACATTATCATTGAAAAATACAGATTCCCCCTTCCAGTTCCTAGAGCAGGGATGGGGACTGTTTAGCCCTCCAAATGCTGTTGGACTGCAAATCCCCTAATCCCTCACCATTGGCTTTGCTGGCTAGGACTGATGGGAGTTATAGTCCACCAACATCTGGAGGACCAGATATATCCAGATATATATATCAGAGGCCAACAGTGAGGGAGGAAGCAGCAGCCAGGCACCTCTCCACCGTGCCTGGGTCCAGCTCCAGCTGAGAGCCCCCTTCCTCCTGCTGTCAACTGTAACTGCTGAACTTTGCAACTAAGATTGTAGTGCCTGAATTTGCTTTCCTTTCCCCCCTCCTCCTCCTCCTCCCTCCCAATCCCCTTTCCTTTTGTGTCATGTCTTTTAGATTGTAAGCCTGTGGGCAGGGACTGTCAAGAAATACTTTTGTAAGCCGCCGTGAGAGCCTTTTTTGGCTGAATGGCGGCATAAAAATCCTTAAATAAATAAATAAATAAATAAAATATCCCATCCCATCCTAGAAATTTTTAATACTCATAGACACATGGTTTAATAAACAACTCTAAGTCTGCAATTAAGAAGTCTAATGCCCAAATAGATTGAGCGAATCCAATTTAATTACTCCCAAGTTTCTATTGGAAGTGCTAAAACATCATGTTAAACTTTTAAAAGTTTAAAACAATAAAGCCAACGGGAAAAAAAGCATAAAAGCCAGCAGCAGTGTAAAGTTCTGAAAACACAGTAACATGTTTAAAAACAAAACCGAAGGACTTAAAAACTTAGGGTGGTGGGGAGGGAGTTTTCACCTGACAGGGAAAGATCAGGAGTTTACTGCTAAAATACTTATGTAGTCTATCTACATGAAAATATCAATTAAGATATGCTCTAAGACAGGATTGGGCACTGGTAGCCTTCCAGATGTTGGTAGACTCCAACTCCCATGAGCCTGAGCCAGCATAGCCAATGGTCAGGAAAGACAGGCATTGTAGCCTAGCAACCGGCTTGCCAGGCCCACTCTAAGGTGCCATATACAGCGTTAATTCTTCACGTAGTTCGAGCAACCATCTCAGATGTCTGGGTGAGGGAAAACCCTCTTGTACTGCAAGATTTTTCTCCTGTTACCTCTTGCCCTCTTCACCTCTCTTTTATGCCTTAGGACAGAATCCTGGTTTATGTCTTCGTTTCTCTCTTGACAGGCCCTGCTCTGCAAACTGCCCTAAATTTTGAACCTCCTCCCAATGTGACTTCTCAGAAAATATGCAAAAAAAGCTTGCTGGCGATGGGGGCGGGGGTTTAACAAAGTGGAAAAGTATGAAGGCAATGAAGGAAGTGGGACTTTTGGACAACAGAGTTGTCTGCAAAGAATTCCTCCTTAACTAGGCGGTAGGTTTTAGCTATCGTCACCCAGTTCTGTAACTCTCTTTAATGCCAACGTCCATCACTATAATAGAGAACTGGATAGTATTAATTAAAATATAATACAGAGCTGGATGACAAGAATTAAATTGCTATCCCAGCTGGTCTTTCTCAGACATCTTTCTAATAAAATAGTGACTAAATTCAGGAGGAGCTACTTGATAGAACTATGTTGGGTCTATTTTTTTCCCTTTGTGGTAGAGGATAGATATTTTCCATCACACTACTTCCCAAATATGTTCTTTGACAGCATTTTGTGGTCATTTGCTACTATATGACCATTAATACTGCCAGGGCTTAGCTCTGATGTTGTATATATTTAGCTCAAAGAATTAGCACACAGTAGCAGGGAGAGTCCCAGGTTTTTGTGAGCCTCAAGCAAGAGTTTTTCTACTGGGGTGCCCTCTCCACCCCCAGTGACTGTTCTCTACTCCCTCCTTTGCATGCATGTATGAAGGTGGAGGAGGGGCGGCAGCAGCCCTTCTGTTGCCATGACAAGATATCTGTGTGGGGGTGGATGTGGGCTCAGACAGAGGGAAAGGAGAGGTTTGAAGCCACTATTGTCTATTGTCCACAGGGCCAGCCCTACCATTAAGCAAAGTGAGGTGGTCGCCTCAGGCAGCACAAGTTGGATGTCATAAAAGGACAGCAAATGGTTATTAACTTCATTGTTATTTACTTTTTGCTGCCAGGGATGGGGAGAGGTACTTATGAGATTTTCTGCCTCATGTGCCAAAATAAGTCAGCTAGCTTTGGGATTGGGGTCACCTCAGACAGCAAAATGTCTTAGGCCAGCCCTGAAGACTGGAAATCAATGGCCAATACCTGCAGTGTGGCAGAGAAAGAGGCATCAATGTAGCCGTTAAGACAGCCAGCAGATCTTTCTCTGCAGCTGCTGAGCTAAGTGCAACTTGGAGCAGTAGCCTAGATCACACAGGCAAGCAGTCACAATCTGGCAGTTCTGCAAACTGGAGAAAGGTGGTTCAGGGAAGTACCATTCCATACTCTTGCAGGATCAGGCTAGAACCAGGGAAAGTGCCCCACGTGCCTTGAAATAGCCCAAACGCCATTAAAGAAGATTGTCATTAAGGAAGCCTGGCTGAGGAAAGACATCAAAGAGCTTCTTTGGCACACAGCAAAAAGCTAGGACCAGAAGAAAAAGGTGACTAAGAACCTTCTACCACCATGCCCAGGCCATTAGCATGGGCTGAATGGAAGACAAGTAGATCTGGCCTCACCCCACCCCTGGCTATTGCAGGCAGTTGCCACAATGACACGGCCTTGCCAGGCTGTGCTGCTGGGTCAATTTGTTCATTCTGCATCATGTAGAAAAGGAAATGTTGTCAAGTTAGCCTGGCCTGAGAGCCACGATGCTGAGCATCCTCATTCACATGTGTGCACATGTAACAACACATGTGGATCTAAGGAGGCCTTTAACCAGAGCTGTGGTACACACAGAGTGGATGTATGCACTAAGCTCTACAACTCCCATCATCCCTGACTATTATTCGTGTTGGCTGGACCTGATGAAAGTTGAAGTCCTACTATATCTGGGTGGGTGAGTGGGAGGGCAGGTTCTCCACCTCTGCTCTACCCAAAGTAGGGAATAGCTAATTCAAAAATGGGGAAATTAGCTCAAACATTCACTAAAGCCCCAAAATATAGACCTTTGTGTTTGCTGAGATTTTGTTCTCAACACACATGAAACATGTTGCAGAAGAGAAAATCGGCTTCTTTATAATACCCACCCTGGTTTTAATACCCAGTTTGGCCAGTATGCTGGCTTTAATAAGCCTATTGAGGAGATAGGGAAAGGCAAAGATTGGGGAAGTTGGTACTTGCCAAATAAACAGTTATGGGAATAGAAAGCAGGCGACAGGGGAATGGTTGGGCATGGATCGGTTGCGGAGAAAATTACAAGAAATAGAGTAGGTGTTACAATTGTCTTATTTCAGAGGAAAGGGAACCCAAAGGACTTAACTATCTGATTGGTTGCCAAGAATTGGGGAAATGCTATGGGCACAGACTACCCCATGAGTTTCTCAGCTTTGGTTCCAAATTCAAAAATGAAGCATAAGCCTCATGTTGCTTCGGGGCTTGTGAGTACCAAGTTATCAAATGACAACCAAATGGCTGATCTATCCCAAAGCAGTTGGACGCTTGATTTCCTAGTACTCATGGCAACGATGGGGAGCCCGAATAGAGGGCTAGCTGTTATTAGGGTCCCTAGAACCACTACAGGTTGATTGAAATAGAATTTGGAAGGAGACATTTGAGAGTGGAATCTCATAGTTCCAAATGACATTCAGTATTGTTGCATTCAACTTGAGACCCTTTCATTGCCGCTTCCCTGTGCTTTATTTCTCTGCAGGACCAATTTCAACCTTGACTCAGAACCAACCACTCGAAGTCCCCTACATGTAACCAAAATGTTTGGATGCAGTTGACAGGTTGTGCTGTGTTATGTATGGAGCCCAACTCTGGACTCAAGGAGCACTTTACTGGGGAGTAAATTTTCTGTCTCTGGCAATTTAGGGTAAATGGAACTGTCATAGACAAATGAGGCAAGAAAGTGGGGACTCTGGCCCTGGAAACATGAGACAGGCACATGAGCAGAGCAGGGAAACATGCTAGAAGCTGTTCTGGAACAGCCTTTCACTGTGTTCAATTGGCTCAAGAACCAATTGGAAGTGTGTTACTATAGCAATGGGAAGGTCTTCCCTATCCAGGTATACACTCAACACTCTGTCCTCATACTTGTTCTTCTCAGGCCCAACATCAGTGGTTGGCTACATGAATGGGATACCACGCTACTACCACATGTATAACATTTCATTACATATCCATGATATTCAACACCTGTGTAGCATTTCCTCATATAACATTTGCATTTAGTATCCAGATCCATCAACATTCAAACACATTTAACACTTGAATCTAAATCATTCATTATAACAAGACCAAAATTATTTGTTTAACAAGGTTCATGCTATTCCTTGTTTCGAAATATCTTCTTCCAAAACGCTGGTCCTTGTACTCGCCAACAGGCAGTGGAAAGCTGACGAAATTTTTCTTTATAAAGTTTTTCAACATGAGAATATCTTCCGGAATTTTATCAAAAACAGTCAACAGTCTTTCGCTGGAGGACTGCATGGTGTGTAACTCATGGGTTGGCAGAGCAAGAGATATTATTCTGCAGCTGCTGCACCAGGCACAACATCGAGCAGTAGCCTGATTGCCCAGACAACAGCCATTGACCCGATTCACACAATCACTACAGCCCTTCATTGCGTATTTAAGCAACAGTGGTGCTGACAGCCATTTTGAATATTCAAGCTGTGGCAGGTGGTTGCCGTGGCTTATTGTGTCATCTATTATTTATTTATTTATTTATTTATTTATTTATTTATATAGCACCATCAATGTACATGGTGCTGTACAGAGTAAAACAGTAAATAGCAAGACCCTGCTGCATAGGCTTACATTCTAATAAAACCATGATAAAACAATAAGGAGGGGAAGAGAAAGCAAACAGGCACAGGGTAGGGTAAACAGGCACTGGGTAGGGTAAAACTAACAGTATAAAGTCAGAACAAAATCAAGGTTTAAAAGCTTTAGGAAAAAAGAATGGGTTGTTAGCATGGTTAACAAACCACCCACAACCCTAAAAACAGCCCACAGCTTGAATATTCAAACTGGCCACCTTCACACACTGCAACCCACTGTGGGTTAAATAAGCCATGGTGGGCTGCAGTGATTGTGCGAACTAGCCCATTCACTCCTGCAGAGTCATGAGCTCAAAGAAGGATGTGCAGAGTAGTCTATCCAGCCAGCCAGCAGAATAGCTTAGCTACAGTTATCCATGCTCTGATAACCTCTCGTTTGGATTACTGCAATGCGTTATACGTGGGGCTGCCTTTGAAAACGGTCCGGAAACTTCAACTGGTGCAAAACAGGGCAGCAAGGTTATTAACAGGGACTGGTCGGCGAGATCACATTACGCCAGTCCTTTTACAACTTCATTGGCTGCCAGTCCAGGTCCGGGCCCAATTCAAAGTGCTGGTATTGACATTTAAAGCCCTAAACGGTTTGGGGCCAGGTTATCTGAAGGAACGCCTCCTCCCATATGTACCTACCCGGACATTAAGATCATCTACAGGGGCCCTTCTCCGTGAGCCCCTGCCAAAGGAAGTGAGGCAGGTGGCTACTAGGAGGAGGGCTTTCTCCGCTGTGGCACCCCGGTTGTGGAACGAGCTCCCCAGAGAGGTCCGCCTGGCGCCTACACTGTACTGCTTTCGTCGCCAGCTGAAGACCTTTTTATTCACTCAGTATTTTAACACTTAATTTTAACTTAAATTTAAATTTTACTGTTTTAACTCTGTATTTTAATCTTATATCAACTTTGCTGTGTGGTTTTATCCTGGTTGCGCTTTTTATATTGTATTTCATAATTGTGTTTTAACCTGTTGGGTGTTTTACTGTGGTTTTAATTTTTGTGAACCGCCCAGAGAGCTTCGGCTATTGGGCGGTATAAAAATGTAATAAATAAATAAATAAATAAATAAATAAATAAATAAATAATCTAGCATGGAGAGAGAGACAGGCAGAGCATACGCTACTGGCACCATCTCTAAACCTTTCCCTCTTGGACACAAGATCATACCTTCATGCATCCAGGACCATGAGCTAAATAGTGCTGAACATTGATTGACATACACTAGAACTGTGTAACCACACCTCTACTACATAACAAAACTTATTAACATTTAGGTTGAGAATCCCAAGAGAAAAAGACTAGACAGAACCCAAAAAAATCTTCCTGTATGTGACAGACAGGATTCAGACAGGAAATTAAGCAAATGCACACACCAGTTAGGAATGACGGTGTTGCTAGCATTGCAATTTGCTGGTTCCCAAAATGTGTTTGTATACTGTAAAATGACAGTAGTAGTGCATCACAGCTCTTGTATTTTTATGTTCTGTTCCATTAAGCATGAGGCTTATAAAATTATTATTTTTCCTTACCTCTAATTGCTAGAGGTTCTGTTGGGTAGAATGGCAAATGGAATGGGAGAGTAGCACCTGTGCTGCTCCCTGCTTAGAGTTAAGAACAAAAATATTGAGGCTGCCCCATTTGTGATAGTTGTAATCATTAACTTGGTGTATAATACTCAATTCTTAAAGCCCAGTTGATGCGGGCAGTGTCTGGCCCATTACATTATGGCAGACATTTTCTTCTTATATCAGCTGCATTGCATGAAGAGAACACAAAATATTTTGGTAGTCAATCATACAAGCCTCCACCCATTCAGTTGGTTAAGTTTGTCATGTTTCAATAATGCATATTGTTAACATTTTTTTGAACATATTCCTTTGGACACCTGCTTCCATAACTCTAAATAAGAATGGCTCTCTGTAATGTGTAAAGCTGCTGAAATTTCATTTCATCTATGAAAATTCCTGCTAAGATATCTCCAAATTCTTTTCCATAATCAACATTCTTTGAGGCTGCTGAAAACTGTGAATAAGGTAGAACTTGGGAGGTCACTCCTAGTGGCCTGCCCAATGACTCCAGATGAAGCCCGAAGATGAGGGAAGAGAAGCATTCTTACTCCAGTTGTGTACAACTAATTTCTCAGAATGGAAGAAAGGCACCCTAAATATATTTCTGAAACATTCCCTTCAACCCAGTCTGGTTCTTAGCTCCCTGGGGTACAACTCCAAAAAGTTATATTCTCTAATAGTCAAAAACATTATTTGAAATCTGTCTAAACTGATAATCAGCTTAAATTTAAAGCTAATAGACAATTTATAATTATTTTGTTGTTTCAATGGTCTTTTTAAATATTAACTAGCTTTCTTCCCTTAGTTCTTTTCTATTGTTTCCTAAGTTATTCCACTTCACTCATAGCCTTATAGATCAATAGGATACCATATCTGTTCGAATGTTCATATTCTGCTTTACTTGTACATTCCTTCTATTTTGTTTGGGAGTCAACTTCTTCATAAGGTTAAGCCTGAGCATACTTTTCAACTTTAGCATTTTCCAATGGTTCATATGATAGAGTATTAAATTGCCATAGGGGGGCATTAAATGTAACAGTTATGTTCAACTTGAATGAAGCAATGTAAATCAGGAACAGATTTCTGAAATGAATAAGCAACCTTTCTTTGCTGAATGTGAGATTCCATTGCAGTAATCCGTTGTGTGTGTTTGGGTGTGCGTATATGGGTGGGTAAAGCTACCGATAATTTAAATCACTATATTGAAACTATTCTCCCGGAGACATGAAAGAGCTGCTATGTTCCCCGCCCCTCAAGCCCAGGGCTATATAATTAAAATCACCTCACTAGGCACAGTAAAGGCTGTAAAGGCCAGATGTATGTTGGACCATGCCTGAAGTAATTCAGGACTCCCTGTCCAAATGAACCAATGGGGACAAGTCCTAAAAGCAGCCTAATATTCCTAGTAAAATCAGTGGATATGGACAAACGTAGGATAAAAAGAGATTTATCTGGAGATATTTGTGGTCTCTGCTGTGTGCACCTATTTCTATGACTAATAGTGCACATAGTCATTGACACTTCCTGCCCTTGAGTTATAATTCTATTGATATTCCGACCATCCCACATTTGGTCATGCATATGAGCATATATTCTTCTTTTTCTCCTTAAAATACACAATACACAGACAGACAGACACAGTAATTAAGCAAAACCAATAAGATAACATGCATTAGCTCTTATTTCCCTTTTGATCACAAAATAGCTTTGCTCTATCCTGACCTAAACAGCAGGTAGCCTTCCTTGTCCTGCTTTTCTATAGTGCATTTTTATGAAACCTGTATGTTTCTATAGTTTACAGATTAATAAGAATGTAATACTGTGTCTACTTTACCTTTTTATATTTGCCTTCTTTTTAAAAATCTTTTATAGCATCTCAGACAAATTATGAGGCAGATTGTTGGGAAGTCCATATCCTTAGTATTATTCCCAAGAGTGTTACAGGCTGCTTCTGCCAGGGCAGTTAAGTACATACAGTTTTCCCCCATAGGTTCACAACCTGCAGACCCAAGGAAATACTGTACATTCCATACAGTTAGATAAGGAAAGCCCCCTCCCCACACACACATCTGTTCTGTGAAGTCAAATGCCTACTTATTCAGTTAGGAATTGGGCTCATTCATCCATGCCTCTCACCTAGAGTAATGCAAGTCTCTGAAGAAAAACTCAAGAGGTCTTGTCCAGTTAATACCAGGGCTAGCCCAGCTACAACAGCCAACTCATATAACACAATTACATACCCTGCTGCTAGAGAAAAATGTATCTCTGTGGGTGCCTCGAGAGCTTTCCTTTCCCATAACCAACATTAGGGCAGCCAGGCCTTTTTTGTAAGTATGGGACTGCATCATCAGATCACCAAAATATTTACATGTTTTCACTTAAGAAGTGCTATGGCCTCCATCTGAACACGCTATTTAGAATTTTTTTTAGGAAGTCTGTCTGAATTGCCATGGGCAGTTTTATTTGATCACTTAATAATCAGCAAGAAAATGGTTATCAGTTGGAAGCACAACTGATGACCATTTTTGCCAAAATAAAATGACAACAACCCAATCACGACTTTCTTGTCATCACCTTTTCCCTCTTCTGCAGTCAGCCACAATACTCTTAAATCGCTACAGCAGTAGAAAGCAGCTGGAAAGGATTACCTGTAAAGAATGTAGCATTGTGGCAACAATTCACACTCCTTATTCTTGTCTGTCTGTGTCATGAAATAAGAAGAGCTTAGGAAGTCCCAGTATTGGTTGATTTTATCAGAATCTATTTAATAAAAAAGTATAGATTCTTGCACCACACCCATTCACCTTATGTCTCTTCATACTAAATTCACTTTAAGCATATCATGTGAGGTAGAATCTCCCAAAAAATGTCATTTTGTGTTTCTTCTTGGCTCAAGTTAAATTGAGTGACTTTGCCTAGCTTCTCTCAATTCATGTGGTCACTGTCATTCCCTTGGGGGATGTTTTTCTGGTAAGAAAAGAGATAGAAGTGATAGGAAACCATAGAAGGATTAAAGAAATTAAAGATGACATAACCTAGAATCCCTAAAACATTCTGGGAAGGAAGGCAGGATAAAAGCCTTGTCTAAAAACACTCTTTGTCAGGCATTCCATGTGACACTGTTGAACATATAAGAAGGGTCTTGCAAGTTCTGCTTGAAATAAACACAGGTTAATTGAAATAGTTGAAGACAGCCCCTATGCATACAGCTGCTGCAGAGACAAGCTACCACAAAAACACTACTGGCAGGATTTGTCATAATTGGAACAACTCAAATGATAAGCTATTTGAATCTATTTGAAACTTGTAAACTGCTTTGAATTGAAAGAAGATTTTACACACACACACACACACACACACACACACACACACACCAAAGTGGTCAATGTCTGGGAGCCTGGAGGTCAATCTCACCACTGCACAGCTGGTGGCGGAGGGAAATGACCAGTTTGCTGCTAAAATTCAACAGTGCAGCAGTGGCAAAAAGGTGCCAATTTAGCTTTATTTTGGCCACCACCACACTGTCAAAATTCAGCCTTTTTTTTTTTTTGTGCCACCACAAGTGCATTGACAAATCTAGTGTGTGTCTGTGTCTGTGTACGCATGCATAAATATATCACAACATGCACAGACCAAAATGGTTCATTCTTTAAAAAGGGGGGCGGGAAGAACAATGCTTAATGAAACTATGAACACTGTAAGTCATCAATGAATCATCCTGAAGTTCCTTTAAAACTGCGCCTACACTGTGTGTAGACTAGCTGTTATTATTTCCAAAATCATTGTGAAGAGACTTTGCCCTTAATTTTAAAAGCCCAAAAAACTCCCCCCCTCCAAAAAAAACCTGAGTCAGGCAACAATCTGAACTCCACTATGGAAATGGTTTGCACATTCTTTTCTAGTTTCCCTGACTTTATGTATCGTTAAAAATAAACTGTGGTGTAACATTACATACATACTCATCAAGACAGTTTTTCCATTCTTGTCCTTTCCAGTAAAATATATTGTTCCTGTGATTTCTTCAGCAACAATTAATCCCTGCTGCTTTGTTTTGTCTATTTCCTATTCTCAGCATTTCCCCAGTCTCTCTCTCACACACACACACACAGCCCGCTGCCTTTCATTGTAGTTGGCAAGAACAATACAGTAATTTATAGTAATTTCTAACTCATTTGCCTTAATGATTCCTTATATCTGATAACCTCTTTGCATAATACAAAACAAGATCCGTAGTTCCCAATTTTTATTTTTACAGGGGTTGAATGTCTTTCTCCCTCTTTTTTCTACCCATAGGCACATCTTAACTTGGCATTGCAGTTAGCCACTACCTATCGTATCAATTGGTTAAATTCACATATCTCCAACTCTTTCTCTCATTATGGAAAGAGCTATGTTACATTAAAAACTGCTGCTCTTTCTAATAGCAGCATATATGCATTTCATTTGCCCTGTACGTTTTCCAAGAACTCCAGAGATCATGGTGTAGTACTTTTTTCCACCCTCCCAGCTGATATGGGATAGGCTGGTCCTACCATTAGGGAGGGTGAGGCAGCTACTCCAGGCAGTTGAATTTGAGTATCATGAAAGGATAGCAAATTAATTAGCTGTTGTTGTATTTGTACTTCCAGGAAGAGGTGTTGGTGAAATGTTCTGCCTAAGCTACTAAAATAACAGCCTGGCTGGGGTATTATGGATATTGACAGGGGATTTGTCAGTGAGAAGAGCACCTTTTGCTGTTCTGTTTAAAGCAGCTGTAGGTCTTGGGATGGCCCTAGATGCACAATGTGCCATCACATAATTGGTAAGTTGTATTAGACATTCGGGGGCCAGGGAGGTGCAACTATGGTTTCAGTGGCTGCCATATATCATAGAATCATAGAATCATAGAATAGCAGAGTTGGAAGGGGCCTACAAGGCCATTGAGTCCAACCCCCTGCTCAATGCAGGAATCCACCCTAAAGCATCCCAGACAGATGGTTGTCCAGCTGCCTCTTGAAGGCCTCTAGTGTGGGAGAGCCCACAACCTCACCAGGCAACTGATTCCATTGTCGCACTGCTCTAACAGTCAGGAAGTTTTTTCTGATGTCCAGTGGAATCTGGCTTCCTTTAACTTGAGCCCTTTATTCCGTGTCCTGCACTCTGGGAGGATCAAGAAGAGATCCTGGCCCTCCTCTGTATGACAACCTTTTAAGTATTTGAAGAGTGCTATCACGTCTCCCCTCAATCTTCTCTTCTCCAGGCTAAACATGCCCAGTTCTTTCAGTCTCTCTTCATAGGGCTTTGTTTCCAGACCCCTGATCATCCTGGTTGCCCTCCTCTGAACACACTCCAGCTTGTCTGCATCCTTCTTGAATTGTGGAGCCCAGAACTGGACGCAATACTCTAGATGAGGCCTAACCAGGGCCGAATAGAGAGGAACCAGTACCTCACGTGATTTGGAAGCTATACTTCTATTAATGCAGCCCAAAATAGCATTTGCCTTTCTTGCAACTGTATCGCACTGTTGGCTCATATTCCGCTTGTGATCTACAACAATTCCAAGATCCTTCTCGTTTGTAGTATTGCTGAGCCAAGTATCCCCCATCTTGTAACTGTGCCTTTGGTTTCTAGTTCCTAAATGTAGAACTTGGCATTTATCCCTATTAAATTTCATTCTGTTGTTTTCAGCCCAGCACTCCAGCCTATCAAGATCACTTTGAAGTTTGTTTCTGTCTTCCAGGGTATTAGCTATCCCACCCAATTTGGTGTCATCTGCAAATTTGATAAGCGTTCCCTGCACCTCCTCGTCCAAATCATTAATAAAAATGTTGAAGAGCACTGGGCCCAGGACTGATCCCTGCAGTACCCCACTCATTGCCTCTCCCCAGTTTGAGAAGGTTCCATTGATAAGTACTCTTTGAGTCCGATTCTGTAGCCAACTGTGAATCCACCTAATAGTTGTTCCATCTAGCCCACTTTTAGCTAGTTTGTTAATCAGAATATCATGGGGCACTTTGTCAAAAGCTTTGCTGAAGTCAAGATATATGACATCCACAGCATTCCCACAGTCCATAAGGGAGGTTACCCGATCAAAAAATGAGATCAAATTAGTCTGACAGGACTTGTTCCTGACAAATCCATGTTGGCTTCTAGTGATCACTGCATTGATTTCAAGGTGTATACAGATTGACTTCTTTATAATCTGCTCCAGAATTTTCCCAGGGGTGGATGTCAGACTGACTGGTCTGTAGTTCCCAGGGTCCTCCTTTTGCCCTTTTTGAAGATAGGGACAACGTTAGCCCTCTTCCAGTCGTCCAGCACCTCACCCGTCTTCCATGATTTTGCAAAGATAATAGACAAAGGTTCTGAGAGTTCTTCCACTAGCTCCTTCATTACTCTAGGATGCAGTTCATTGGGCCCTGGAGATTTGAACTCATTCAAGGAAATTAGGTGTTCTTTGACCATTTGTTTATCAATCTCAAACTGCAATCCTGCCCCCTCAACTTCTGCTTCACTTTTTCCAGGGGGGTCATAGACCCGCTTTTGGGAGAAGACTGAGGCAAAGTAGGAATTGAGCACTTCAGCCTTTTCTTTGTCACCTGTTATCAATTTGCCATCCTCATTAAGCAGTTGAACCACCATTTCTTTCCTCTGTCTTTTACTACTCACGTATCTGAAGAAAGCCTTTTTATTTCTTTTAGCATCCCTCACTAACCTCAGCTCATTCTCAGCTTTAGCCTTCCTGACGCCATTTCGGCACTTCTGCGCCACTTGTCTGTACTCTTCTTTTGTAGCCTGGCCTTCCTTTCACTTCCTATATGTATCCTTTTTTGTTTTCAGGTCATCTCTAATCTTTTTGTGGAGCCACATTGGTTTCCTCTGTTGTCTTCTATCTTTTCTCCTTGTTGGAATTGTTTGTAACTGTGCCTTTCAAATTTCTTTTTTTAAATACTCCCACCCATCCTGCACTCCTTTTCTCATTAGGCTCACTTGCCACGGGACCTTACTTATTATAGTTCTGAGTTTATTCAAATCAGCTTTCCTAAAATCTAGAGTACGTGTATGGCTACACTCAACTTTTGTCTCCTTCATAATCAAGAATTCAAGTATGACCTGGTCACTTTCCCCCAGAGTTCCTGTAACTGCCACTTTATCCACTAAGTCATCCCTGTTGGTCAATATCAAGTCAAGGATTGCCGATCCTCTAGTTCCTTCCTCCACTTTCTGTAGGAGAAAGTTATCACCCATACATGTCAGGAATTTCTTGGAAGGGCCGCTTTTGGCAGTAATGGTCTCCCAACAGATATCAGGGTAATTGAAGTCCCCCATCACTACTACATCACACTTCCTTGGAACACTGGCAATTTGTTTCTCAAAAGTTTCATCCTCGTCTTCTCCTTGATTGGGTGGTCGGTAGTAGACTCCGATTATCATGTTCTTTTTATTCCTTGCCCCATTTATTTTAATCCAGACGCTCTCGACGGGGCTCCCTGTCTGATCTGCCTGTATTTCTGTGGAGGGATAGGTATTTTTAACATATAGTGCAACTCCACCTCCCTTTCTATTTCTTCTGTTCTTTTTGAACAAGTTATATCCTTCAATTGCTATATTCCAGTCATGGGAGTCATCCCGCCAAGTTTCAGTTATACCTATCAAGTCGTATTTGCCTTCATGTAATAAGAGTTCAAGTTCATTCTGTTTGTTTCCCATACGTTATATCTTATGTAACGTATAATTTTATCTTCATAGCAGGTCAATCTACTGAGACATAAAAGGCCCCTTTGAACAAGAAGCTCTCAGATCATAAAGGCACACCTGTATTTCCTGTAATCATATTAATAATCTGACACTGGAAGAGATTTTCAGTCATTCAGCAGTTTTGGTGCACACACTAGAGATGCACTGTGTGTGCAAGGGAAACGCATGGAACAGCTGTTCTGCTCTCTTCTATGCATCAAGTCATGTTATTCATTGAAGAGAAATGGGATAGCTGTTGCAATCACAGACCAGGATATGGCCAGTATTGTTAATATTCTTCAGTTCATCAGTTCTAAGTTATCCCAGCACTAATTAGCTACCTAGAGAAGATATAACTAGATCCATCCTCCGATTGGAATCCACCAGGGGAAGAGCCTTCAGCGTGGTGGCTCCCCTCCTGTGGAATTCCCTGCCTCTGGAGGTCAGGCAGGCTCCGACCTTGTACTCCTTTCGGCGCCTCCTGAAAACATCTTTATTCCAAGAAGCCTTTCTTTAACATACAGCCTTGGATTTCTGATTTTTGCTTCTTTTAAAATTTTGTTTTAACTGATTTATTCTGTTTTTATTTTCATTTTACCTTGTACACCGCTCCGAAATTTTTCAATGGGGAGCGGTATATAAATATTCTAAATAAATAAATAAATAAAATCATTTGTAGCCAAAGGTCTTGCAGTCTTCTGTTAAAGCTCCATCCAACAAGCGTTTTACTGCACGCTCATTACTGAGCACTCACGGATTGCTCACATGACACCGTCTGTCTCTTGCATGTCTTCCACACCTTCTGGCCTTCGTTGCACCACAACCACCCCCCCCCCGAAAAAGTTCGGTTGCTGCTCTCTCCTACTGGACTGAATGGGCCTAATTACTTCCTGTTTTCAGGAAGCGATGTCGGAGAGATGACAGAGAAGCGACGGGAGCCATGCATTTCAACCAAGATGTGATGGGGCAGTTTTTATAAGATGGGAAAGGACAAATTATGTTTTGCCGAGGGGGGAAGGTTGTTGAGAGGTGAGTCATTTAACCACTTCAGGCATTCTTGAAATCTAAACTGGACATCTAGCCTGTTTAGGTAATGAGGTTTCAATTATCCTACCTGAAGATCAACAGGAGAAATGTGTTAGTTTCGTAAGTTCTCCATGCCATCTAACCAATACATACACACAGGAAGCTACATGCAGAAAAGGACCCTCTACTCTCATCGGCTGATAAAGGAATGCTCTCTTAGTTACACCAGCCATGCACTTTCAAGAAGCTACAGAGCACAATGGCTATGTAGAAGCACTGTAAGATCTTTTGGGGAAAACTGTTTTAGAAGAGTTTTCCCAAGTAATTGTGAAGTTTTTAATATACAGCATGTGTTTTTAAAGATGTATTGCTCCAACCAGCTAGAAATAAAGAAATCAAATAAACTGAAGTATCATAATTAAGGATATGTTACTTGACAACACAATTTGAGTTATATTTAAATGAATGAATGCTGTTATCAGGGTTTTTGAAATATGTTTTCAATTATTGTTTTGATCAGAGCTCCCTCTAGTGTACACTGAAAAACTAAGATCTTAAACTCAGATACAGCTTCTCAGAATAGAAAGTTAACATCCAACTGATTTTTGAAAGTATTAAATGTACCTAATATGCATTATACTAGTCCAGGACTTCCCCCCTCTATAATCATTATATTAACAACACATATTTGTTTTGGATAAACTGTGTGTTAGGCAATGTATTATTCAGAGTCACACTTTCTTGACCAGCAGAACAATCTACATAACATGGTTGTGCGTAGGAAAGCCAGTAGCACTAGTGAGCGTGCATAAGTAAAAGGAAGGAAAGCTGACATCAAACATAGCAAAATAGAACGAAAGGGAGCCATATGGGGCAATAAGAAAACCCCCTCCAAAATCCACAGTTGGATAATACCTTTATTAGGACCAACCAAAATGACTCAAAATAGCAAGCAAGATTTTGAGTTTTCCATATTTTATCAACAGGCGATATGTTAAACAAAACAGAACCTCTTGTCCTCCAAATATACAGAAAATAGGCTAGATGTTATAGCTTTAAGAAGCTTATTCATGCATCTAAATCTTACTTCCACTAACATGCAAGGAGGGAAAGCGAGAATGATGGCTTTAGATGCAATGGGAGCCTCCAAGGATACCCAAGGGCTCCCTGAACAAGAGGTTTGCTTTGAATATAAGGAGGGCAATGAGATCAGCAGGGTGGGGTGGGGGAGTGATACTCCTATTTAGGTTAGAATACCTGAATAGGACTAAGGCCTCCATTAGGCTTGGTCTCAAGATAAAGATTGCAGACTGAATGAATTAGTCTCTGCTAGGTATGCTACAAGTATCGGGTTACACGTAGGAAACTGGGACAAAGAAGCAATGGCTCAGGGCCAAACTAAACATTCCTTTAATCTCATATAGCTGAGCTGTGTGTGATTCTCTCTCCTACTCTCTTGCAAGTGCACACAACCCCAATTTGAAGTGGGACTATAGTACTACAGAAGAGGACGGTTTAAGCTTCCTCTCCTGTGGTTTTTTTTTTTTTTTAAAGGAAGCCTTCATTGGAGTCAATGAAGGGTTTTTTTTCTATTTTACTTGGGATGAAACTGAGGTGGAGGAGCTTAAACACTCCTCTCCCAAAGCGCCATGTCACGATCCGAATCAGGACTTGCAGGAGAGTAGGGAAGCCAATCACACACAACTAAGTTTAGATTGGCCCTGATCTCCATTTTTCAAAACATAAAAGCCTGGCTGTCAGGGTTAACTGAAGCACACAGGTTTCTGATTAGGCAAAGAGCAGAAATGAAGAGAAACATCATAGACCCTGTTCAGATGACACGCTAAACCACTGTTAGTTCACTAACACTTTTGCAGCAAATGGTTAGTGATCATGTTTAAACTGTGTTTATGTAGCCACCATGGTTAAGAATGGTTTTTACAATGCACAAAGCCATACTGCTTAGCTCAAAATATTTAACCACCCTGACTTAGCATGTCATCTGAACAGGGTCAGATTTTTTTATGAGGAAAGTTAGAGATTAATTTTGTGTGACTTGTGTACTAGGTAAAGAAGTCAATTTAAGCCAACATGTGGAATATATTACCTAATGGTTGGAGGGAATGGCTGACAAGAAAAACCTTTGTGGAAACCTTTTCAAGTTCAAGTATTTCAAGCGTGGGGGGGTGGAAAGATGACATCTATCAGAATCTCTGCTGATGAAGAATTTTCACTGTGGATCAGAAATGCTGTGCTTCAACTGTAATTTCATAGTGTGTTTACTGCTGACATTAAACAAAAACCTTTGGGAAGTCTGATATGTGACTGAAAGTAACTTTATCACAGTTCCTGTTGTATTGACAGTACTTTCCCTTCCAACTATTCATTTTTGGAAATAAATCCTTGAATTCATAAAGGCAAAACAAAAATGGAACAGGGATAAATTGTTCCCTTAGCCCTCTTGCTGAAAATGAATCTCCCTCTCTAACAATTAAACCCTCTGTGACCTATGTCACCCCAAACAGGATGTTGAAACACCAAGGGGCAATGTAAATAAACACTTCTCTTGAACTCTTGGAAGGATTTTCATAGAGTGAAAATTCAGGCTCCTAAATCTGAGAAGATTGTACCTAAGGTGGGGATGTGCATGTAGGTTGAAAGAGGAGCCTTTCTTCAGGAAAAAATAAATGAAATTGCACAATGGTTTTACAGATTTTGACATGATTTAAAAATCACAAAGATGCCTGAATTTCATAGTTCACTGCAAACACATAGTGGTCTATGCCAGAGGAGCAAAATGATGTGTGGATGGAAAAGACTTACTTACTTGCCCTTATCACCATGGTTGTTACAAGATTATTGATTCGAGATAATGGGCATGGTACAGTCTTTATACCACTAAGCCAAGGTGTGTACCAACCTACATGCCAACATAGGCCCTAGGGGCAACAGAAATGCCAAGGTTGGTGGATGGGGTCCTGCAGCTCTTAAATGGACTCTAGTCCTTCTGAGGGCAGTGCCCTAGGTGTCAGAAAAGAGCCAGCCATATTTGTGCACATTGGTCTCCGTAGTTCCACCAATTGCTGGACTCTTGACATTTTGCACCATGCTCCTGTATTATCCACACCAGTTCTTTCTTGTTCTCACCAAACACAAGATGAAGCTTAATAGTGAAAGGAGGTTCTAGCAAATATTACAGCCAGCCCTTTGGAATAAGGTGTCAATCTTACAATGCCAGTAGCCTCCCCACTTCTGCTTCTGACTCTAGTTCCAGGCGGACTCTCAGTATGGGTTCAAAAGGGGGAAATTGTTGGCTTGGATCAGTTGTGGCCTGGTTGGCTGAATGTCCTCTTATGGGACATGGGAAGTCTTGCCCTACATTAGCTGTAGCAGTCTCCGTGGTAGGGATGACCACAAAACCAAGTAATAAACCAGGCCAATGTTTTAGCAGACAGGTTTCAGTTCAAGAGACATCAGGCAAAGTCAGAAGTGATCCACATAACAGGCACAGGGTCAAGGCACAGGCCAGTCCAACATATGGAGTCAAAAAGCAAGAGTGGTCAAACAGGCAAAGGATCAAAGCACAGTTAGGTAGTCTGATAAATACAGAATCCAGTGGCAGAATCAAGTACAGGTTCAAGCACAAGGCAGGGTCAGGAAACCAGGAGAGAAGGCATAGGCTGAGTTCGGATGACATACTAATCAATGGTTGTTTCCCATTTTGTTCCCATTACCCCCTCCCCATTGATTAGCGTGTGATCCGAATTCAGCCATTGTTTACAGCAACTAACAAGCTCTGCTTGAAGGCTTTTAATCACAAAGGCTGCTGAGGCCCCACCCAGGCTCAGCTGCTGTCCACTAGAGTTCTTTGGTCAGAGCCCTACTCAAGAGGAGTTGCTTTCTCCTAAGGAGACCATCTTTGTACATGAGCACTCCTTCTCACGGAAGGCCTACTGGCTTGTCATTTGAGGCGATGATGCTCCTGGGGGCATGGGGTTGCTTAGCATCTGCTCCAGAAGCTGAATCCCCTTCCCCTGACAGGAAAGGATCTGCAGTGGTCTTCCCTGAAGGCCCAGGTTCCTACTGGTCTGGTGCCAGCAACTGATCTAAGTGTGCCCCTTGTTTCTGGAGGCTCTAGTCGTTCCTCTGAAAAGGATTCCTGAAAAGGGCATGACAGCCTTTTACATGGCCTAGTGCACAGTTCTATATCTAGAATAATTATGGTGCAACATGGAGAGCCTGCATATCTCCACACAGGGATACCTCACACCACATGAAAAGCATACCTGCTTTTGTATAAGGCTCTAAATACATCGACTCTTTGTAGCATATGAAAGAAATTACTTCTCAATTTCCATTAAACTAACTAAACAAATATACATTTAAACCTCCTTTACAACAGAGACATGAGTGGTGGTAATTTGGACTCCAAAACCTTCAGATAATCAAAGTTGTTGGTTTTGATGTAGGTTGGTTATTAAAGATTATTCTCCAAATGGCTCTCTGGTGAAAATATCAATTTTTGCTATTTGCTAAGGCACTTTGGCATTGGAATGTATTCTCTATGATGTTGTTGTCAATATAGTTTTACATGATTTACAGAAGATATTTTTTTTAAAAAAATGGCTACAACACACGAGTTGCTTCTAAATATTCAATTTTCAAATCAGTGTATTCTTAAATTGTACAGTTGGCATCAATACAGAACCATGTTAAAAATAATTCTGAGTGTAAGCTATTAGTAAGACCAGATTAAAGGAAATAGGAAAATGTGTAGGTCTTTAAAAATAAAAGTGAATGCTCTGATGCTTTATGGATTTAAAAATCACCTTTCCACTATAATATGCCATCAGCCACTTGGTTTAATGAACTCAAACTAAGAAAACTAAGTTGCAGGACAACTCCAGGCACTCTTGAATGAAACGGATTATCTAGATCCATTTCAATCGGGTTTCAGGCCTGGTTTTGGAACGGAAACTGCCTTGGTCACCCTGTGGGATGACCTCTGTCAGGAGAGAGACAGGGGGAGTGCGACCCTGTTGGTTCTCCTGGACCTCTCAGCGGCTTTTGATACCATCGACCATGGTATCCTTCTGGATAAGTTGTCTGAGCTGAGAGTTGGAGGTACTGCATTGCAGTGGTTCCGCTCCTACTTGGATGGCCGATTCCAGAAGGTGGTGCTGGGGGATTATTGCTCTGTGCCGTGGCTCCTAACCCATGGGGTTCTGCAGGGCTCTATTTTATCCCTTATGCTGTTTAACATATACATGAAGCCACTGGGGGAGGTTATCCGGAGATGTGGACTGAGGTGTCATCAATATGCGGATGATACCCAGCTCTACATTTCCTTTTCATCAAACCCAGGTGAGGCAGTGGCTGTTCTGAACCAGTGCCTGGGCACGGTAATGGACTGGATGAGGGCTAATAAACTGAGACTCAATCCAGATAAGATGGAGGTACTGTTAGCGGGTGGTTCATCTGTCCGGCGAGGTGATATTTGCCCTGTCCTGGATGGGGCTGCACTCTCCTTAAAGGATCGGGTCTGTAGTTTGGGGGTGCTCTTGGATCCAGAACTATCACTTGAGGCATAGGTGAACCCAGTGGCAAATAACACCTTTTATCAGCTTAGGCTGATATACCAACTGCGCCCTTATCTGGACAGAGATAGCCTAGCTACATTTATCCATGCTCTGATAACCTCTCGTTTGGATTACTGCAATGCGTTATATGTGGGGCTGCCTTTGAAAACGGTCCGGAAGCTTCAGCTGGTACAAAACAGGGCAGCACGCTAACTAACAGGGACTGGCCGACGAGACCACATTACGCCAGTCCTTTTCCAGCTTCATTGGCTGCCAGTCCAGGTCCGGGCCTGATTCAAAGTGCTGGTATTAACATTTAAAGCCCTAAACGGCTTGGGGCCAGGTTATCTGAAGGAACGCCTCCTCCCGTATGTACCTGCCCGGACCCTAAGGTCATCCTCAGGGGTCCTTCTCCGTGAGCCCCTGCCAAAGGAAGTGAGGCAGGTGGCTACCAGGAGGAGGGCCTTCTCTGCTGTGGCACCCCGGCTGTGGAATGAGCTCCCTAAGGAGGTTTGCTTGGCACCTACATTATATGCTTTTAGACGCCAGGTGAAGACCTTTTTATTCTCTCAGTATTTTAACACTTAATTTTAACAAATTTAAATTTTACTGTTCTAACTCTGTATTTTAATCTTATATCAATTTTGCTACGTGGTTTTATTCTGGTTGTGCTTTTTATACTGTATTTTGTATTTGTGCTTTTAACCTGTTGGTTGTTTTATTATGGTTTTAATTTTTGTGAACCGCCCAGAGAGCTTTGGCTATTGGGCGGTATAAAAATGCAATAAATAAATAAATAAATAAAACTGTGCTCACTTGTACATTGGCTATTAAAAAAAAAGGCTGCAGGAATGGTTACAACACAGAAAGACAAATACACACAAAAGGAGAGAATTCACCATTCACCATTGCGAATTACAGGCCTTTATTAATTTGCATGGAATTTAATTAATTTCAAATGTACTTTTGGTAAACAATAGGCAAGATTATACACTTCAATTCAATGTAGATTCTCTTAGCAAAGAATGAGCATCTTTACTCCCTTTTTTATTTTATTTTTAAAGTTGGGGGTCTGACTTGACTACTTTTATCAGCTGGAACCCGTATAACTTAGAAGTGTACAGTTTTGATTTTCTGACCTGGTTTATCAAATTATATCACAAAATGAATGTAATACATCACATAGACCAAATGACAACCAAGTGAATGGAAACTGAAATATTCCAAATGTACCTTAATAAGAAACAAAGACATTCATGGTTTCACAATGATGTGAATACATTTTAGATAACTGCAATGCAATCGTATCACCTCAGAATAAACTGAAATAAATTAAAGAACCATTTATTAAACTAATTTTGGAATTTGTGGCTTTAAACCCACCCCGCCAAATATACCATTTTGTTTCGTATGTGTCTCCAGTATGAAAACACATGGGGCAGTATGTGGTGCAATTGCTAATAAGAATTACATAGTACCAGCATAAACTAGTCTAGTGCAACACCAATAGTGTTAGCTGCCATGCCAATTTCCCAGGGAAATCGGCGCACCAGCTAACACTATTGGCATTGCACTAGAGAAGTCTCCGCCAGTGCAAACTGATTTACATTAGCGGTTGTGCCCTATTAAATACTTATTGCTCATGTTTTTTAAACTTTGAAAAGTTGCCTGAGAACTGTGGATAAACAGAGCACTGAGCCTGGATATCAAATATCACCACACCCATGTCTATGTTAGCTAGTAAAAAAGCAATGCATGGGTCAAAGCTGTTACCAGTAAGCATTAAAAATTATTCTACAACAGCAATAAAGCAAATTGGCAGGGTAGTGCAGTGCAGAACAGTGCAGCGTAGTTCCAAATATTCATGGTATTTCTCATACAATAAAAAAAGCGTAGCCTTTGGGCCTCGTGCCTCCATGTAATTCAAGGTATAATATAGTCATCTTAAAATAACCTGCTTAGAAGTTATAGTCTTCAGCCAGTAAACTATGCTTTATAAAACACTCTTTTTCAGGGTGATTCAAAGGGGATAATCCTTTAGCCTTTACATCCAGGAAAAAAAGAGAGACCTGGATGATTATATTCATGTTGTGAAAATAGCGTAGGTTCTAAATGGAAGTATTAGTGGACTACAAATAAAACAGTGATATGGGTTTTTTATACATTAATATCAAAGAAGTCAGTGAATAAGTTAAGGAATATTTAATTCAAACAATGGTTGCTTTAATTTACAGCTAACCTAATGTACATATATGCTCTGTTATTTTCAGATATGCCAAGAACCCACCTATTCTCTCTCACAGAGATTTACAAACAAGTATGGCACTTTCTAGAAGGTTGTCATGGGCTGAAGGTTTTATAACAGTGATTTTCATTCTTAAAAACACACATACACACAACCACCATCAGACCAAAATAAAATCATTTAAATGAACTCCTTTCCTGAGTAACTTAGAATTTGGAATGTGCTGAAAAGTCACAATAAATAAGTCAAAAGATTAACAAACTTAAAATGTGCTTCTAAATTGTTTAAAGTAAAGTATAAAATCTATTTCATGACAGATAAATGGTGTGTTGTTAGGAATCTTAAAAGCTTATGTGCCAAATAAATTTATGAAGTACCTTTCTGGGAGTAGAGGCCAAGTTGCTTGTATAAAAAATATACAACATTAAAACCTAGAAAGTAAATCACCTGACAGCTGTTGCTTTTAACATTGCAAAGTATTCATGGCAAAGAATAATATTAAACAGAATGATAAAAATAGATTTAAGCAGCAGTGAAATTGCAGAGAAAGTGAACATGTTAATTGACCCAGGACCCTTGCGACATAGATAAAAAATGGAATCTTAAGAAAAGATACCCAAACTGTGAGTATTAATTTGCTTTCCAAAATAAGACAATTCCACAGTGTGTAAACTAATCATTACTCTTTAAATGCAATTTCATAGAAACCACTTAAAATATACAATGCAGCATCTTGGTTAATTATTATTAACTGTATTTCCTGCTCCCAGTATGCTCCTTTAGAGTAGTGCATTGGAACCACAAAATTAGGATGTAACTAGTGACAAGAGAATTCATCCATGCTGTCGTTGAGCCTTATGTGTGTTCAAATCCTGTAAGAAGCAGTATAATAAAACAACAACAGAGTACAATAGGTTATATTAGCTGATGCCCATTAGGCTTTCATAAGGGAATTCGCCAAAACTGTGTTGACAGATAAAACACCAAAACAAAAAGTAGCACCACTGATAAAATAAAGCAAACCTATTCTATCCTTGTTCCCAAGAGTAGTAATTTAATACCACCCATCATACATGTTGACTGTACTATTCTGGCTAGAACACAGTACAGAGTGTGATAAAGACACGAGTGATTTCTTGATCCTTGGTCTTAAGTTGAAGAGTACCTTCCCTGGCTAGATAGAAGATTTAGATATCTGCCACTTTGAAACAGAAGGAGTTGATGATATCTGAAGGGACTGTAGGAAATCTTTTCTTTATCTTTTAATGAACACATCACAGAATATATCCCCAGTTTTGTTACTTAGTTTTAATCTTCACTTATCTCTAATATTTGAGGCATATTGGTGAGATGCTTCTATATTCAGCCAGAAGATCCTTCAATTAGAACCAATCAATCACATAAAGAGCTCCTACGTTTATAACATTACAGACACGTTCTTTCAACTATAGAACAATCTGTTTCCAGAATACTCTTGCTTTCCTCCTTTAGGTGTCTGTATAATAACAAGCCTAGGAATAACATGCTAAACATTATTGCTGATTTTAACATAAAGAAGATAATTTCCCATACTTTCCCCATAGGCTAACTTAAATACCTTCAAGAAAAAAAAGCCAAATTCCATGAAAACTGTCCTTTCTAGCTTTCATCAATTTCAAATGTCATTGTACTTTGATGCACCCAGATATCTAATTACATCATTAACTTAATTTCCCCATATTGTTACTTGTATTCTTGATAATGCCCTTATTACAGAGAGCTTCGACAATTCCAGTGGTGCAGAGGCAAGAGCACCATTGGTAGGATCGAATGGTGAGCAACCCAGTAGCAGTGTGACCAACCTCTTACCCAAACTTCTGTCATTTCCAGTCATTTGGGGTTTGCTCCTGGAAGTGCTATATCCTGCTGCCACCAGTTGCTCACCACATGTGGTAAGCCACCATTGGATCCTATCAATCATTTCCTATTCAGGTGATGAAATAAACTCCAATAATTTGCTATTAATTCCAAGTGCTCAAATGAGACTGAAAGAGATTTGGCATAAATGCTAGTACAAGGGAACAAGTTTTGTGAAAACTGTGAATGGCTATGATGTGATCTACATCATTCTGCAAGTAGGTATGACATACAGCAATATTTTACAGTGACAATGTTATTTGGATTGAAATAAGAGATGGCACATTTAGAAGTATGTCCTAGCTACTATGATTCTATGGAGCCAAGAAAAACAAACATAAACTTTAAACAAATAAACCTTTCAAAAAAGAAGTCTCACTCTATCAGTTCAACATGAGGAAAATATCTTTTTAAATGCTGCTGTGCATTAACTCATTTCATTAAGGAATTTTCTTAAGAGTTTTTGAAAAACGTGGGAGCATTAGTCAGAAGAAAGCGATGGCTTGCATCACCTTTTATAGATATCTTCCAGCCACTTTTCATCATCTTGCTCCTCATCTTCTGTTACTGGCTCTTCAGTCTCCTGAGGAGAAGGAATGACAAATTGTGGCCTAGGAGAAGAGTTACTCCTTGAAGATCTTAGACCAAACTTGCGCTTTAGTAGATGAAACTGTTCTTTGACATAGTAGTAAAACTCATATTCATATCTCATGCGCTGGTACAGGATCTGTATGGATTCTGGAGAAGGGACGGTCTTTTTCACTGTCACAGTTAGATTGCCGAGTTTCCTATGCTCTGTAAGAGATTTACATAAAGAAGAATTTAGTCAACAAACCAAAAACAACATGCTGAAAAGTGACTATCTTTTTATTCATGAAATTATTGAATTGCCAGCACTTCCTGCCACTCTCCAGTTGCCCTTTCCACAAACACAGGCCCTCAAAACAAACAGCCAGATCGCTAACAGACTACAAAGGCTTCAAAGCTGAAATCATGTCTTCATAATTTCATTATACCACAATTCCATAGTCTAAGGTAACATTTCAAGTGACTACTTGATTGTGAGTATGAGAGGGCACCTGAAGTGTTTTAAGGAATTATAATTAAGGGATCTTGAGTATATGCCCCCAGAATTCCAGTAGTGGAATAGAGGTTAGGCTTGGGGCCCTTGCACCATTTAAAAAAAAACCCTAAATGAGGGTTGAAGACGTGAATTATGTCATGTAGTTTGGCCCTAAAAGAATCTCACAGAAGACAACTGAGAAATGAACTCTACAAGACTCTTTCCCTGAAGTCTCCCTATGGGAAGTTCCATCATATCTTAATAACTAAGGCAAGTTTTGGCTACCCCACCAATATTATTCAATCCACTTCCCAATACTGATATCTACTTCAATCATTAAAAAAAAAATCTCTCCCATCCCTGAAAATGAAATAATATATATAGAAATAATATATTCCTACTGATACAGTGTATTTGTTCTTTGTGAAAGAGCAAATCAATGCCTCCCCACAACTCCCCCTGGGCTGTAGGCAATATTCACTTGCCATTATAGTTCTACCTTGTTACTGACCTCTACCTTCTCATTTTTATATATTACTTTATACTCTCTTTAAACGACTGTTTTAATAAAAATCTGAAGTAACTCACAAATTTGTTCCTTGAAGTTACCCACCCCCATCTCCTCATCTATCAAATGCACATAATGGAAAAATTATGCATGGCTGGCTCCATGCCAGACTAAACACTCTAAAAATGCTGTGTAAACCCAGCTGTTCCACTAGAAGACAGGGGACCCACACTTTATGACCTTCTAGACAGTGAGCCATATGGAGGGCAACAAACTGCACTATTTACTTTTGAGACTTTATTTTGTTTTACAGTGTTTTCTTTGGCTTTAATATTACTTTAGAAAAGTATACTGTAGTACCATGACCAGGAGATGCTTAAAACCAACTGAAGCACAGTTTATATGTTTGAAATCCATGCTGAAAACACCAGGGTGGGAAAAAATAAATAAAGCAAAATGGTGACAAATATTTGTCATGCAAAGCTAAACACAAACCTTCCTTTTATATCTGTTATAGCAGTGGAAAACTAGAGGTAATGCTATACTTTGTCCAAAAAGGAGTTAATTTTAATAAAACAACCACAAACCTTTCTGCAATATGGCCCTTAGAAGTCCTTTGGCACACCATTCTTAAATCAATTATGCCTACGTATTTTCTACAACAACAAACTTATTATTGTGGTTTGTTGTGTCATACAAACACAACACAATGGTTTAAGTGAGGATTGGTAACCACAAACCACCCATGCAGAGAATCCATGGCTTGTTGTTGGTTGTGGCTTGTTTCAACCATTATACTCTTTGTGATGCCAGGTGAAGATCTTTTTATTTTTCCAATATTACAGTTTACAGTTCTTAGTCTTTTAACTTTGCTGTTTTAAATCTCTATAAATCACTACATTGCTGCTCGGTTTTATCCTGGTTGTGCTTTTATACTGTACTTTTATATTGTGTTTTGTTTTATACCTTGAATTATACTTGATGTTTTTAATTTTGTGAACCGGCCAGAGAGCTTTGGCAATTGGGCTGTATAGAAATGCAGTAACTAAAAATAAATAAAGTTAAGTGAAAGAATCTGGTGAAGTCTCAAGGTCACTTCTAGCTGGCAGCATGCAACAAAGTTACCAGTACAACCCAGCTAGTTTAGGAGAAAAGAAGAGGGAAGATCAGTTACATAGTGGCTGCATGAGCCACAGGCCTAGAAAATACACATTTGAAGAAAATATATGCCTTGCTCCGTAGAAAAGTCTGATGTATGAAACAGAAATATGCATCCCAAGTTTACTCAAGCACTGTTGTGGTGGTTGGAGACTCTATGCTAGTGTAGAAATAACAAGACTATTCTGTCCCCCTGATATTTGTCTCCACCCTAGCCCTTGTCGTCCCCCCTCCTGAGTATGCCTCTTTGAGATACAGTACACACTACTTTGTAGATATCTACATCAAAATGAACATAGAGTCTGTGGGATGCACCAAGATCTGCTTGTTCCTGCAGAGTACTTAGGCTACAGAACATGGTATTCAAAGCTCAACAGCACAGACTTGAAGGCGTACAACTTATGCGTATAACCCATAGAGCTGACCTTTTTATCTGACAATCATAAACCTCCCTCTTCATCACAGTTAATGAAACCTGACTGTAATCCATTCCACCCTGTTATATAATGAAACTGGAGAGATCACACAACAGCAGAGGACACTAAAGCTGGAAACTTGGTCTTATGAGTGGGTCCATCAACTTTAAAACTGGCAGAATGATCAGCTTAAACTATTTAATCAGTGGGAAGCAATCATATAGAATTATAGACACGCATATTGAACTAACATTATATTACAATAATAGGAAATTAAATAATACTCAACAAGAAACTTATGTTTTTAGTAAGGTTCAAGTTTATTTAAATTTGAATTTAAGGAAGTGCTACTTTTTCATGTGAGTTGCAGCTAGAATTTTCTATGCTCAGAACAACTCCTGAAATTAATGAACAGTATGTAAAAATCAGGGACCTAGCTATTCTGAGAAAACCTATTTGGGCTATTTGAACCAACACTGGGTTGCAAACTAAAATGAATTTTGAGGACAAATGGAAATGTTCTGTAATGAAAGCTAAGTCAGATAATTGGCAATCCTTTTCTATTATTGTGAATAATATATTGTATTATTATTATTATTATTATTATTATTATTATTATTATTATTATTATTATTTATTACATTTTTATACCGCCCAATAGCTGAAGCTCTTTGGGCAGTTCACAAAAATTAAAACCATAATAAAACAACCAACAGGTTAAAAACACAAATACAAAATACAGTATAAAAAGCACAACCAGGATAAAATTACGCAGCAAAATTGATATAAGATTAAAATACAGAGTTAGAACAGTAAAATTTAAATTTAAGTTAAAATTAAGTGTTAAAATACTGAGAGAATAAAAAGGTCTTCAGCTGGCAACGAAAAGAGTACAGTGTAGGTGCCAGGCGGACCTCTCTGGGGAGCTCATTCCACAGCAGGGGTGCCACAGCGGAGAAAGCCCTCCTCCTAGTAGCCATCTGCCTCACTTCCTTTGGCAGGGGCTCATGGAGAAGGGCCCCTGTAGATGATCTTAAGGTCCGGGCAGGTACATATGGGAGGAGGCGGGTCTATGACCCCCCTGGAAAAAGTGAAACAGAAGTTGAGGGGGGCAGGATTGCAGTCTGAGATTGATAAACAAATGGTCAAAGAACACCTAATTTCCTTGAATGAGTTCAAATCTCCAGGGCCCAATGAACTGCATCCTAGAGTAATGAAGGAGCTAGCGGAAGAACTCTCAGAACCTTTGTCTATTATCTTTGCAAAATCTTGGGAGACGGGTGACGTGCCGGACGAATGGAGGATGGCTAACATTGTCCCTATCTTCAAAAAGGGCAAAAAGGAGGACCCTGGGAACTACAGACCAGTCAGTCTGACATCCATCCCTGGGAAAATTCTGGAGCAGATTATAAAGAAGTCAATCTGTAAACACCTTGAAATCAATGCGGTGATTACTAGAAGCCAACATGGATTTGTCAGGAACAAATCCTGTCAGACTAATTTGATCTCATTTTTTGATCGGGTAACCTCCCTTGTGGACTGTGGGAATGCTGTGGACGTCATATATCTTGACTTCAGCAAAGCTTTTGACAAAGTGCCCCATGATATTCTGATTAACAAACTAGCTAAAAGTGGGCTAGATGGAACAACTATTAGGTGGATTCACAGTTGGCTACAGAATCGGACTCAAAGAGTACTTATCAATGGAACCTTCTCAAACTGGGGAGAGGCAACAAGTGGGGTACCGCAGGGCTCAGTCCTGGGCCCAGTGCTCTTCAACATTTTTATTAATGATTTGGACAAGGAGGTGCAGGGAACACTTATCAAATTTGCAGATGACACAAAATTGGGTGGGATAGCTAATACCTTGGAAGACAGAAACAAACTTCAAAGTGACCTTGATAGGCTGGAGTGCTGGGCTGAAAACAACAGAATGAAATTTAATAGGGATAAATGCCAAATTCTACATCTAGGAAATAGAAACCAAAGGCACAGTTACAAGATGGGGGATACTTGGCTCAGCAATACTACAAACGAGAAGGATCTTGGAATTGTTGTAGATCACAAGCGGAATATGAGCCAACAGTGTGATATGGCTGCAAGAAAGGCAAATGCTATTTTGGGCTGCATTAATAGAAGTACAGCTTCCAAATCACGTGAGGTACTGGTTCCTCTCTATTCGGCCCTGGTTAGGCCTCATCTAGAGTACTGCGTCCAGTTCTGGGCTCCTCAATTCAAGAAGGATGCAAACAAGCTGGAATGTGTTCAGAGGAGGGCAACCAGGATGATCAGGGGTCTGGAAACAAAGCCCTACGAAGAGAGACTGAAAGAACTGGGCATGTTTAGCCTGGAGAAGAGAAGATTGAGGGGAGACATGATAGCACTCTTCAAATACTTAAAAGGTTGTCACACAGAGGAGGGCCAGGATCTCTTCTCGATCCTCTCAGAGTGCAGGACACGGAATAATGGGCTCAAGTTAAAGGAAGCCAGATTCCAGCTGAACATCAGGAAAAACTTCCTGACTGTTAGAGCAGTACGACAATGGAATCAGTTGCCTGGTGAGGTTGTGGGCTCTCCCACGTTAGAGGCCTTCAAGAGGCAGCTGGACAACCATCTGTCAGGGATGCTTTAGGGTGGATTCCTGCATTGAGCAGAGGGTTGGACTCGATGGCCTTGTAGGCCCCTTCCAACTCTGCTATTCTATGATTCTATGATCTTACTGTGCGGACAACAGTACAATCTGTGATTGTTCCTGCATTTATTTATATTCTGTTTTCTGTATTAATTCATGCAAAGCAGATTGCAAACTAAAAATGAACTATCAATACAATAGAAACTCCAATGTAAAATGATTGAATTTGTAGAAAACAGAGTCCTGACAAGTCACTATTAGCATTTCTTCACGCTTGAAGAAGTTTTCACAAAAACACTGTCAGCAAGGGTTAATTTTCAACTCAGAAATTATGAATGTCCAAACCTCTTTACAAAGGGCCTGCAAACTTCTAAGTCACTGGGGCAGGGTGTTCCTCTAGCCCATTCTTTGATTCGGCATTCTGATACCACGGTTCTTTGATTTAGCATTCTAATATCATGGCAATTTAGGGTAACTACAACGGGCACTCACTTAATAATACTTTGATTAAGGGATCACTGATCCAATTTCTCCTCCCACTCAAGTTTGAACTTTTGACAGCATTTAATATATAAGTCAGCAGAGGTTGGTCAAAGGCTGGGGACATCTGGCATTAAAAAAAAGAGAAGAGGAGGTGGGGAAGAATATCAGAAGAAATTAAACACTGTCTCTTTAAAACACACCACTTTTGACATGGAGCCTGATTGCTCTGGCCAACAGCCAGAAAGTTAGAATCAAGGCTTTTCTCAACCCAACCCTAAGGGAAAAGAATGCTCACTGTTAAAATCGAAGGCTTGCTTCAGAAAAGTGAAACAAGTAAACAAAATGGAAAGGGAGGGAAGTGAGACCCCAAAGCTTAAAAATTCCCTAGTGAAACTAATGCAACTTTTTCCCAGGCTTCCTATGTCTCTTGGAAACAGAATTCTTGGCTCTGCTTATCTCCTGGACTAGGATGAACAGGAAGATGTTTTTTATATATGTTATTAACAGAGTTCTCAGTCTTTACATCTCCAACCCTCTCTCTTCCCTCTAGTTGGAGACTTCCCTAACAGAAAAGAAAATTAGGTTTTACATAGAATATGTAAAATAGTCAGTAGGCTTAGCATATGGAGTGCTCTCATTTCTGGCTATTACGAGGCAGAATTGTTTGAAAACACACACTCACACACCCCTACCTTCTAGAGCTCACCTTGTTATTCCGAGTTCCCCCCACAGTTGTACATTCATTAGTCATAGCAGGGGTGGGCAACAAATGGCTCGTAGGCCACATGTGCAAGGTCTGGAGGGGGGGGAATGGGAGAATTGTGCTTTTGGTACTATGGAGTTATTAAAAGGGTAAAAAGCTACATTTTTAGCTTTTTAGTGCTCCTTAGCATTATGCAGTGGTTTGTTGAATTTCAGTGGCAAACCAATTTTTAAAAATGTTTTTTGAGTCACCCAATGGACTTTGCAGCACCCCATGGAATGCAGCCTGAGTGTATGTGAGGGGTTCTCAGAACCAAAAATGGTCCCCAGACTCCTGCAAATGTCCAATCCAGATTTATAGGCTACATCATTGTAAGTCTTCACATTCCCGTCACATTGGGAGTCTTCACATTGAGGCAAGCTGCCATCAGGAATGTAGGGTGTGGGGCTCCAGATACATAAAAATTATATGTTTTAAACATTATGGAGCAAGGATCCCTCACAAGCAGGTCATTTTTGACCTACAAGGTGTACAAGTGTAAATAGTAATCTAGGGAGAAAGCAGCCGTGTGTGTGTGAGTGTGCATCTGTCCATGTGTTTTGCAACAGAAGAACAGCAAGCTAGAAAAGGGTTTAAGTTCCTCTGCTCCTCCACTCAAAATGCTGTCCTCCCAAAGCTGTAGACAGACAGGCTGCTAGCTAGCTATCAGAACTTCTTTACATGTATTTTTGCATAATTGTCGTTTTCTCCTAAGATCCAAGGAATGAAGAATTATTATTGTGGGAGGAAATTGATCCTACATGGTAGAACCGAACTAGATTCCACTGGGCCTCCAACTCCTTACAAAATACTATCCTGTAGAATATATATTCCCATGCTAAACCCTTATAACTAAAGAGGAAAGGACATTACCACCCTCTTGCACGTAGAACTTCCTTATCTAGGTCAAGTGCACCTCTTTCTTTAGAATTATATTATATAGATAGATTTTCTTTTGCAAAGAAAATCCATATGTATCATGATGGCAAAGTTCTTCCATATGGTGAGTATACAATAATGATGTTTTAACAGAACTTTCGGTGCCTTCCCAACCAAGTTAACAACTACCAAGTTACTTCTGACTGCCATACTGCGTTTGCAATTGTCTTCAAGTCCTTAAGTATTACTGACTTATACAAAACTATCAATATGCATGGTACTTTTCAGCGCAACAAACAAGATGATTGGTTTCTCTTCTGAGATGCTCATGATCTAAAATTTGATACAGGGAGAAAAACAGAGAAAGTGGAGGATGAAGAAGATACTGAAAAAAGAGGAAGAAAATGCATTCAGCTGTGCATAGGCTTGATTTCAATAGGGGTAAAGTTGAGGGAAGTTAAGCCAAGACTTCATGGAAAAGCTTAGTTTATAGGGATTTGAGTGTGGGGAGAGTTCCATGTATAAGAGGCAGCTGGGGAGGAATGGTGGCATTATTTAATGAAGCAGGAGATCTTAGGATAGTGGAGTATAGAGGACCTGGAGTAATTAAGGATGGGGCAGGGATATACTAGGATATAACAAATTAGAAGAAAGCAAGGTCATTCAAGGAAAAGATGAGAAATTTGTGCAGGATCTGGAGACTGACAGAAAATCAGTGTAGAGAATTAAGGAGTGATTCGATGGTAAGAGAAATGAATTATTCAAGCAAATTCTGAGAGGTCATGGGGATGACATCCAAAGGCCAGAGGAAGTTGCAATAGTCAAATTGGAACTGACCTTTTACCAAGGGTGTGGAGAGGAAGGGCTTTTGTGGGTGGGTGGCTGGGTGGCTAGGGGTTGGTTCTTTGAATAGTGATAAGTGATAGACTAGATGACAAAGTGAATGTGGGAAGAAACGACATGGAACAATCAGGATAAAAGCCAAGATTTTATGCCCGTTTAACAGTTTGAACCCTAAGGAGGTTCGCTTGGCACCTACATTATATGCTTTTAGACGCCAGGTGAAGACCTTTTTATTCTCCCAACATTTTAACAATCTACAAATTTTAAATAACATGGTTTTAAATTTGTAATTTTGCATTGCTGCTGTTTTTATCTGGTTGAGCTTTTATATTGTATTTTATATTATGGTTTTATACTGTTGTTTTATACTTTGAATGGTTTTAATTTTTGTGAACCGCCCAGAGAGCTCCGGCTATTGGGCGATATAGAAATGTAATAAATAAATAAATAAATGGTGATGTTGTCGATGGATAGGAAACACAGCTGTAGAGAAATTTTGGAGCAAAATAGAGGAAATTAAGTGTACCTCCATATTGAAAAATTGCCATACATAATGCTCAAAAGTGTGCCTAAAAGCTAGTTTTGGGAGGATATTTTATATTTTCCAAAGAACAAATAATAAAAAGGGCAGAAGAAAGGGAAATTATCTGAATGTACAACTGTCTTTCTGATTAATACAGGTAATTTACATTGCCTAGAGCTGCACCCAAGCCTTAAAAAAATATTCACAGAGCCTAAAGCCCTGAAAATTGGTTTATAGAGCCTAGAGCTGCATCCCAGCCATAAAAATCAATCTCCTATACTCTTCTCACCCATCCTCCCTTACAGCAGTGTTTGTGCACTACTGAAAATAGAAGAAGAGATTCCACTCTCATCTGGCTGTCACATAATAGGAAACATGTTTTCCTATTTCCAAATAAAAGCACTCTGGACGTCAGCCATAACATTTCTCAGATGAAACTCCTTGACCTGGCTGTCATATGTCTGCAATGTTGCTGACCCAGTCAAACTAGGTAAGACAGAAGATTAGTAGAATTAACAGAGGCATCAAGCCAAACCTGGAAGATGAAAAAAAGAAGAGCTACACTTCTTGATACAAGGCATCAGGTAATGTGAGTTATTGCAAGGTGAGGGGCACCAACAGCTTATATTCATTCCACGAATACATAAGGGCAGCTGATTATGATTCAAGTGGGATATACATAAAATATTGCTCCAAGAGTGGATTTCCAAGCAGCTGATTAATTTATCTCAGGAGAAAATTGATTTAGACTTTATTGCCACCTACTGGACATTAAGATAAACAAGTAACTCAAATAACTTATGTGATGCAGCCTCTTTCTTTTCCTTCAATTCCCTCCTCAAAACTTACAGGACCCTGGAAAAAAGATGCCCTCAATTTTAAATTAAGATCCCAATTAAGGTTAGATGAAGGGGAAAACAGAATCAACATTAGTTCTGGTGTGTATGTATGCATCTATGTATTATTTTCAAAATGTTTGTGAAATTATTTTTTCTCCTTTTTAATGAGGACTGAATCTTTAAGAGCTTTTTCAGACTGTGTGAAATCACATTTCCGTACCATATATATTCAGGACAATGATCCCAAGCACACCAGCAAATCTACAACAGAATGGCTGAAAAAGAAAGAATCAAGGTGTTGCAATGGCCCAGTCAAAGTCCAGACCTCGACTGAAATGTTGTGGTGGGACCTTAAGAGAGCTGTGCATAAACAAATGCCCTCAAACCTCAATGAACTGAAGCAACGTTGTAAAGAAGAGTGGGCCAAAATTCCTCCACAACGATGTGAGAGACTGATAAAGTCATACAGAAAACGATTACTTCAAGTTATTGCTGCTAAAGGTGGTTCTACAAGCTATTGAATCATAAGGTGTACTTGCTTTTTCACACATGGCTTCTCCATTTTGGCTTTATTTCTGTTAAATAAATCATAACACGGTGTAATATGTCATGTGTTGTTGTTCATCTGAGGTTGTATTTACCTAATTTTTAGACCTGCTAAGGAATAGATGATTGTTATTATGTCCTGATATGTAAAATCATAAAATTCCAAGAGGGTGTACTTTCTTTTTCACACGACTGTAACTCGCTGACTCTCTGCCAGTCAAGCAAGCAAGTGGTATCAATTATGAGAAATAGGATAAGCAACTATAGCAGCTGGTAACAATGGCAGTGAGAAGGTAGACTCACTGAAGGAGGAGGGCACTGAGAGTGTATTGTCCAAGGGCCCCCCAAAACCTGGAGCTGGCACTGGTTATTTCCCATGCTAAAAACTAGAAATGCTTCACTTCTACAATAAGTGCCATTGTGCCTTGATTTAGTACTTAATATCTGTCCTGCTTCTGCCCTGTGTGTGTGTGTGTGTGTGTGTGTGTGTGTGTGTTTATGTTGAAGGTAATTTTGATGCTATATGGAATAATGAGACATCCTCAATGTGAGAAATGGGGCATAATCGCAAGAATAAACTGTGCCCATTGAAATGAAGCAGAAAAAAGACAAATTCAAACATAAATCTGTTTTAAAGTCTGATTTCCCCCTTCTCAAACTGTACTCCTGAAGGTTGGCATTTTAGGGCACAATCCTATGGACTGTGTCCTCACTGCTCAGAGACATCCAAGATTCCTATGCTCTGCTGGGCCAAAGCCAACAGGGCAGGAAGAGCGGCGGAGGCAATCTTTGTCTCCTTGTCCTCCAACCTCCTATGTTTTTGCTACACAGGCTTTTCCAAACGACACATTTGGAGGAGGAGGGGAGAGGCTGGATGAAGATCTCAGGCTGCCGCTTCTGAGGTTGGAGCACTGTCTCTGACCTCGGAAAGTTTTTTCCAAGCCATCCTATGGTCCCTGGGACACTTGCCCAGGGACTATAGGATTGCTTTCTCCATATCTTAACATGTTGACTGAGAAAGTAGTCTGGCTTAATATTTCCCCAGTAAAGTTAAGGATACTTTAGTAATAATGTAATATCCAGGTCTGCCATTTCTGCAACACCTAAATGTCACAACACATTCCAATCATGATCTATAATTCAAGTATCCCAAGCAACCACCTAAAGTTCAAATATCTAAAGTGAGCCCACCACTGTAGGTGATCCAATTGCTTTACCTTTTCTCATGGTGGTGGCTTGGGAGAGGGAGTCATTCAATGGTGGCCTAGCAAAGATGCATGCCTTAGTTATCTCCAGCATGTCACAGCTCCCTTTCTCTGTACTGTTGAAGGAAACAGGGCTAGTAAAGATAGGGGAGGGACCTATTCTATCCTCCTTTCTTAAAATGAAATACCCTTTGAGTTATGACTCTGGAATGGACCAATATAAAGGCCCACTGAAACCTCTGCTCATGGTTCATGAACACTTAGTTCCAGGCCTGCCGTTTCGGCATACAACTAATAGCTGAGTTCTCTAAAAATAAATAAATTAAAAGTTCAAAGCACTGGGGTGGCAGTGAGCATTTGAAAATCCATTTCATTTCTCTTTCTGCCTAAACAAGTCCTAAGATTGCTATAAATCTTATCCCAACTGCCAAGGCCCTGAAAATATTATAGCAAGCTTGCTCTTAACCTACTACTCAGCTGCAAAGAGAGTGATATCAAAGCAACTTTAAGAGTCACCTAAATATAAGTTTGAACTAATAACTCAATGGAAAAATGTAGCTGAAGCCACCAAAGTTTGAACTGACTCAAGTTACAACCACAAAAAATCTGCTGAGCATGATTTCCAACAAAACACCAACAGTGGAGAGTGAAGGGGTTTGCTTGCCATTCAGCCTGGATTTCCAAAAACAGACTTTTGGTAAATCACAACAGAAACATAGACTTGTGTAAATATTTTAAACCATTACAGCTTTGTATAGATGTACTGGTTATTTAATAAGTTAACAGTTATATATCTGAGCATCAATATAATAACCCCCTTATTTCAACTCACCACTTATTCCATTTATTTAAAAGATTTTTAGGCTGCCCTTCAGGTAAAACTATCAAGATGGCATACAACACAATAGTAAGATTTCTTTATATATACATAATCACAATTAACATGAGCAAAAGAACAGCGTAAAAAGAAATCAGCAGAGTGGATAAAACCCATTCAAATCAGCTAAATCCCACCCGTATGCTGAAATGACTGGTCATATGAAAATATCTTTGGTGCCAAAAAGACAACACTGTTGGTGCAAGGTGAGTCTCCCTGGTTAGAGTGTTTCATAAATACCCTCCCTGGGTAATTACACTTTCAATGCTGCAACTGAAAGGGCTTTCTTTCCAGTCACTATCCACCTAATTTCAGATGGTTAGGCGACCCAGATGACAGTATCAAATGACTAATACAGTATTTGAGTAGAAGATGTTCTAGAAGGTGGTCTGCTAGCTTTCTAAGCCCCAAGGCTTTTAAGCCAGGGGTGGACATAAAGCAGATCTCCAGATGCTAACTGGGCTTTCTGGGAGTTTACATCCAAAATACCTGGAGACCTACCTTCTGCCTACCGCCAGTTCAGGCACTTCAAATTGTACCTGGAAACAGACTGGTAGCTAGTGTAGCAGTTCAAGAACTGGCAAGGTAAGTTTAATGTAATCAATCCCAGTTTGTAATCTAGCTATTATGTTCTGTATCAACTGAAGTTTCTGAAAAGGGTTCAAACAACATATATACAAGTTCAAAAACTTTCTTCTATAAAACCTATATGATATACAACCCATGGACTTCATACAGATAAGTACATTCACAGATACATACACAATTAAAAATAATACAATGGAAAAGGATACCGTCATGCTTTTTTGTAGCAGGGGGTTATTCTTTTCAACTGTATTCTTGTACGTATTCTAATGTTGCAGGCAGCCCCTGAATAACAGTTATCTCCAAAATGTTGAGTGGGCAAAGCACATAATAAACAGGTACTTTTGTGACCATCACCTGTTTATTTTTTCATTATACATTAGTACCATCTGCTTAAAAGAACATAGGAAATAGGCAATGGAGAAACTTATAGATGTACACTTTTTTCAGGTTATTATCCTCTTTTCCCAGAACGATAGTAAAGAAACTCTGTCGTATGCTTATTTTAAATATTAGAATAAAGGGAGACACATTGCAATGATTAGTATGGTCCCCAATGTCTTTTCATGCTTGCCCTGTTTTGTGCCTAAATGAGGTTTTAGCTCCCAATGGACTTCAGGTATTCCAGAACTTTTGAGTCTGCTTGTATAAAAACACGTCTCATTTTGAACTAAATTAGAACTTGATCCAGGAATTTCTTTCTATAAGCTGTTTCGTAAATAAGAAATATAAAATTTATACCAACTCAGAATAGAGTCTCTTCCTTGTTTCTGCAGCAGGAGAAACCCATTACATAACTGGGTAGAAGACTTACAAGCTATTCCACAAGTTAGCATAGAAAACCAACCAACCAACCACCACCCAGATATCAATGAAACACGTCGCATCCCGCCAGTAAAGTGCAAGCATTCTGACACGGGGAAATATGCGTTGGAACGTCCTTTCATCATCATCATCATCATCATCATCATCAATTTATTTCTTACCCGCCTCTCCGTTTGGATCGAGGCAGGGAACAACAATAAAAACACAAAGCACTGGAGGAGTGGAGACCTTGGTGAAGAGCTTTATTCTGAAACTTTTTTAAAACTACAGAATCAGGCCTGTTCTGAAGTGGCACTCTCATATCTTGAGCTAAACTAATGCGGCACTTGCCAAAAAGTTTGGTGACTACTATTTTATCTACTGCAGCAGCTGCTCACCTGCTCATAAACCCCTAGAAATGGGCCATGATGGGATGAAAAACTGCTGCAAATTATGGTACTTGCGTATGGGCACACAATTCCTCATCTTTCTTCCAAAAGACATAAAACTAAGATTACTCACAATCTTCTTTCCAGTCCACATGGCATTAAAAGAACGCACACGTGGACATGTACTTTCACTCACTTTGCATCTGCATTTATAGTTGTAATTTCATATTTATATCATTTGCAGCTGGTCAGTCAAAACATCTTCTGGGTAAGGCCAGGAAAACATGATAGACAAGGCGCTGATGCTCATATGGAACGTATTTAAGTAAACTGGTGTGTGTGTGTGTGTGTGTGTGTGTGTGTGTGTGTGTGTGTCAAACTGAACAGCTATGTTATTTTAAATTGGTTTTATGTTTTATGCGTACAAGGCAGAGCTGGAATTTCAAAGTTGGCTTTTGCTTGCATTCATCATAAAACATGTTATATGAGGAGCTTCTACCACTACCACTAGTAAAACAGCTGCTGCTAGAAAATCAGAGACCAGTGCTCTTAACAATTTCTTTTTTCTCTAGCAAGTATTCTTGACAAATGAGATTCAGTATTTAATGTAAAAATTGACATTGTTTCCATCATTCTGGAGATCCCAGATTTAACAGGAATGTATATTTCAAAAAGTATCTGCAAATTAGCGTCAAGTCACCAAAAGTGGCTCTAAAAATTCACCCAGTAAAAAATAATATTGCTGATACATGAATAATATTTGGAGGTTGTGTGAATAGCTGGCCAATACCTTTTTGTTTGCTATGAGTTTACTCTTGTGTTGATTTTGATGAAGGAGAGGTAAGCCCTTGAAAACCAAATTAATATTCTTTCCCTGTTCATCTTTTCAGTTTTGCAGAATGAAAAGCCACATTTGGCATTGATCTGTACTGAATTCTACACCACAGGCCAAGCACATATTAGGCTATGGCAACTGAATGGAAGATTACTTCTCAAAACAGAAGCAACTCAACAGACCCACTGTTTCTTGGCAAAGCCTTTCTGGAGTTGCATTCAGCATTGCTTCATGAGATTGGGGTTTGTTTGTTTTTGTATGTGGCTTGGAGACCCATGTACCAAATACCTGAACTACATGTCAGACATGAAGCACAAATTCATGTATTTTTCAGCCCTTTAAAACAGGGGGAAGTAATCTTTTGGGGCCCATGGACACATTTGGCAATTGATATACTGTTGTGGGCACCGCCACAAAAGGACTGCCGTGGGAGGAGTGACTAGTCACTGTATAACACACATGCATTAATGGGAAATGAAGATGGCAGGTTCTGGAGGCTCTCACTTTGCTTTGAAGCAATCACAGCTACTGGTAAGAAAATATGTTAATTAAAAAAAGTGAGAAGGGTAGGGCATCTTGGTGGGCACCAAGAAAGGTGTCTGGGGGTGCATTCTTGCTTGGGGGACCACACTGCCTACCACGCTTTAAAATATAAATAAATGTGGACCAGATCCTGATAGCTACTTGACATATTTTACAAATTCACATGCATACTAACTTTATCCTCAAGAATTAATAAGAATCTTAATTTATTCTCAAATTATGTTTTTGATATTCGTCAGAAAGTTTTAGCGTCACCAAAAAAGGAGGGATAACCTATACCTTTGAAACTTTTTTTAAACAGGAACAGAGATGATCAAGAATTCATCACTGCTAAATTATAGATGTAAAACACTCAGCTAGTTGTCATTAAATCTGGATCATTTTGCTATGAGTTCATCCTAGGGCCTTTCCAATGGTAGTCCCACATTTATGGACTGTCTTCCTAAGGAAATATCAGTGGTCTCACCTTTGGAAACTTTTAAGGAAACACATCTTTATTTCAGACTGGTTTTTTATTAATTGCTGCTGTTTATTAACTGCTCCTGCTCAATTTTAAGTCGTTTTAATGTGGTTTAATCAGATTATTATTTTATTATGTTTATAATTAACAACAAGAACAAATATTGAAAGTTGCTTTATACTGAATCTAGCCCAGTATTGTTGACTCTGACTGTCAGTGGCTCTCCAGGGCTTCAGGCAGAATTTCTTCCAGCCCTCCCTGGAGATGCTGAGGCCTAAACGTGGGGCTTTCTGCGTGCATAGCATGTGTTCTGCCACTGAGCCACAGCCCCTCACTATAATTATATTTCATTAAATCTTCTACACTGCCTTAAAGGGGCAATTGTGCCCTAAAAGACATTATATATTTCAGGTAATAATTAAGAAATAAATAATCCTTAGACAAGACCATGAACAGAAACCACAGGGTAACTGAAGAAACTCACAAGCATTTTATCAGACAGCAGTTGGAGGCCAACAAGGTTCAGCAAGAGAAACAGCAGGCAGGTCTCCATAAATCCACTCACCTGGGGCAACAACCCATAACAAGAACTCAACAAGGAAAATGTCTTCCAGCCCACTCTTAGCAAATTGCAGACAACCTTGGGATGGGAGGGAGATGGCTGGGTTTGAGATCCCTTATGATGATAGTTTATGACTTCAGGATCCAGGGCACACATAAATATTTTTTTACTGCACCAAAGTGTGCCAATTCATCAATATGTGTTCATCATCTAGATGTTATATCAATAACTTTTGTTCAAATCAAGCAGCCACAAGGGGCACAAAAATGTGAAACTAAATTTAAGAGATGGCATCTGAAATATTTTCAGAACAGAAGTAAAAAAAAATGATAATGAAATTGTGCTCATATTTTAAACATGGGCCTCAATACATATAATTGATGTACTGAGGGAAATTTACTAATTCACGATGGAGTGGGGCTCAGATTGGAGCACAGCAAGGGAATATATGAACTTGTTTTCAGCAATAACGGGGAGATGTGACTCCTAATAACAGCCAAATTCATAGCATAGATATGACTCGCAATAACAGCCAAATTCATGAATCAGATGTCTGGATTTTTTTTTATCCTAAGCGAATAAAAAGCTAACTTTTTTTGGTGTTGTTTCCCCCTGCCCCCTACAAGCAGCTGAAAAATGAGCTTGAAAGCAAGTTCCAGAAAGATGGAGCCAGAGAAACAAAGGAACCCACCTGCAGGCTGACCTCAAGGGAGGTTCTACAAGTAACTCTATAACAAAGCAAACGCTGTACCAAGAAACCTGATGTGATCACCGAAAGAAATGGCTGCACTGCTTAGTGGCCTGACTAGGTTATAAAATGTCAACACCATAATGTTAATACAAGGAGAAATACCATAATTCCATACACATAAACACACTTTATACACATGAAATTTAGATTGAATTCAAAGTTGAGCAAATGGAAGGCTGTGGATTTTTCTCTTCTTCTTTTCACCCCTGCAGTTCTCTGAAAAGCCTCCACAGAAGGTCAAGGGACTATCCTAAAAAGCATGGACGAAGGGGCAGAGGGCTGCAGTGGGACAAGGGAATCACCTGAAACTGGACAAAGGAATCTTGTATGAGTGGAATTTGTGCAATTTTGGGCAATTCCCTTCTCCCAAAACACTCTATCGGATGGTGCTATGAACCTTTGGAGCAGCTTTTCAGGTGGGAGTAGTGAAGAGGAATATGTGAAAGATCCACCACAACTTTGGACCCAATCCACTAATACAAAAAAATCTACACAATTCTTTGCACATTTCTTTCAACAGTGAGAAAACTTCTGAAACTGCTGTTAGTATCATACCATACAAGTAAAATTATTAGTCATGCTGGCATTCAGAATCCTCTTGTGGTTTCATATGAGTTCAGACAAATTGATGGAGCCCAATATCTTCCACCAGCAGCATATGATTTCCCCAGCACCCTGTAACATGTATTTGAAGTATTCCTTGCTATTTGGGACTGCCAGGCAAAAGCCATGCATACATTATGAATATTCCTGGCGCATGTGGCCAAAGACAAGTTGGGCCTTGAGTTGTTGTGTTATAGTTTGTTTCCTATAGTTTGACCTCACTCAGTTGTGGCATGGCAGTTGACAGACTCCAATAATCCAAAGGTCTGGGTGAGGCTGGATTGCACAGCAGCAGCTGCATCTACAGTGCCGCTGGTATGGCTATGCATGTGTAGGGCCTCTGTTTACTGTCCTTTGTGTAGGAATTGAAATGTGTGTAGTATTCTATGACATAGAGGGGTCCATGCCTTTGGAAAGATCACAGTTTAAGTAGAAGTAAAACTAAGGTACAGTGCACAAATGAAGTGGAGCAAAGGAAAGGCAGAAATTAAAGTGTCATGTAGACCAATTATCAGTTCTTAATAAGAAATGGCAAAACTGAAGAGGGGTGAGTTTTGATCATTTATGAACAGGCAGAATAATGGTTCTGCTGCCTACTTTCTATTCTGCCTTTCTTCCAAGGAACTCAGGGTGGTGAACATGTTTGTCCCCGAGTGATTGTGAGTGGCACTTTTTCTTAGTCTTTCAGGCCCAAATCCAGATGGGGAGGATGGAGTGCCTGTAACTAGCAAAGATGCCTCATGTTTTCCTGGTCCAGTAATGCCTTATGAAGCATCTGAGTATTACTGTTTTGTGAGTTGACCCATGTCAGTTTGTTGCTTACATCAGTAGCAGGCAGAATGAGTTAAACAGTGAGAAAGAGCCCTCGTTTATCAGTAAGGCTAGATGCTTCATAAGGCAAGACCAGGACAACGTGGGGCAAGGAAAACTGACCATCAGCTCAGATCCCTTCAGTATATATTGGTTAGGATTTTTTACTCTAACGTACATCACTTTACATGTACTTATATTCAACTGTATTTGTGCATTCTCCAAATTTGGCGAGATCATTTGGGAGTTCTCTGCAATCACTTCTTGCTTTTACCACCCTGAATAATTTGGTGTAGTTACCAAATTTGGCCACCTTAGTGCTCACTCCTAAAATTAGGTCATTTATGAAGTTAAAAAGCATTAGTCCCAATACAGGACATTGGGAAATCCACTTCTAACACTATTCCACTGGGAGAACTACCCATTTATTCCTACTACCTGTTCTTTAACTGATCTATAAGAGTACTTGTTCTGTTACCTCTTATTACTTCTATAAAAGCCATCCCCAACCTGGCATGATGGCATCCTTGAAGTGTGTTGGATTACAACTTCCATCATTCCCATACTAACCTGGTCAGTAGCCAAGCTGACATTGGGATGATGGGAGTTGTACCCCAAATCATCTGGAGGATGTCAGTTTGGGAAAGGCTGCTTCACAATATTTTCAATCTAAACTTCAAGGTAAACTTTGAAATGCAAAATATGGTATCAATAGTCCATTCTGAGGTCCAAAATTTCAAATAAAACCAAAGATTTATGATGATTATAAACTAAACATGAATGTTTATAAGAGGCAACCCTTCTCTATAGAGTACCATGGGCATTGTAAAATATGCACATATGCATTTATGTTATAACACAAACTAAACATATTTACACAAACCAAATCTGCATATCTTAGAAGCATGCTTATTGAGGTGATACTTTATAAAACATGAAAATCAGAGCATTCTTCTGGTTAATTGTGAATCTTGTAGATTCAAGAGGAAGAGGAAGAGTAGAGACGCAATTCGATTTTTAAATATTCATTTGTCTCTTTACTGAACAAAATGTAAAATATAAAAAGTCTATGCAAGTCTGTGTTTGCTATTTCAAGTTCCTGGTTTTATAATTGTATGAGAAAAGAAGAGAGACAATGCCACCTTCTGGCCAAATCATCTTAGTACTGAAACTTATATCCCCAAACTTAGTGCAAACCAGTACAGAAAATACACATATTCACTCTCCAAGCATACATTTTATATTTTAAGTATTTGCTTAATCTATCCTCTGTATGTAGGTGTGTACACATACACACACATATACTTTTTCTCAGAAGCAGAGCCTTTGTTGGATGGGTAAAGCAGTCTGAAGAATGACTAATTTTAATATTTTAGGGAGCGATCCTATGTCCCCTAGACAGCATCTGGGGGACATCAGATTTTTTTGGTTTCCTGGATATGAGGTCGGAGACATGGCTCAAACCGTCAGGAAACCGTCCTCCCCGCCCATCCCTCTTGTAGCTGACATGGAGATAACCATGCCAGCTACCCCTCCGCACTTACAAAATTGAGCATGGTGATGGGGAAAGAGGGCGTTCCTGGGGGTGGGAAGGGGAGGAGACCAGGATAGCTGTCTTATGCCTTTTTCCTATTGCTGTCCCAGCCTCCTTCCCTCCCTTTCCCCCGAAGCTTCCAGTAGACAGGTAAAATTGCCCGTCTAGGTAAAATGCAGAGAGGGAGGCATGAGGCACCTCTGTCTCCGCATAGAATACTTGTAATTCTCCAAGTTGGAGAGCCATTAGGCCAGCAGGTACCATGGATAGGGCTTTCTCAGTAGTTGCCCAACTCCTGTGGAACTACCTCCCAAGTGGGATATATATGGCCTCATCACTAATTGCTTAAAAACAACAAGAACTCTGAAGACACATTTATTCCAGTCTGCATTTGTTTAAATGTAAACCACAACATTACCTGAAGAAATCTTTAGGTGCTTCTGGTTTTTTGGGAGTTGTGGTTTAAAAATTGAATGGTAATGGTATTTTCACCAGATTTAGAATTTTGAAAGCCCCCTTTTGAGGGTAGCAAGCCTTGAAAGGCAAGTTAGAAACTTAAATAAATAATAATACACTTCACAGATGATTATGTAAGCCACAACCCACACCAATCTAATCTTATATAGCAACTGAGACTTCAGCTAGTATAAATTATACTAACTTCACAATGATGGATCATATGTCATTGACATTTTAAAATATATTAATATATTAATATTCCAGTTAATACTAAGTGCCTAGCACCATTCTAACATCAGTAGTAAAACTGGTAGAATGTTTACTATTACACAAACAAAACTTAAATTTTTGACTTATTGCACTCCTATCCTCAGAGAGAGAGAGAGAGAGAGAGAGAGAGAGAGCTTCCAATTTTATCTATTTAAGCTGTTTGTATACCTTAAAGACTGAGATGTGAAGGTTTATTATCATTTAATCCAATGGATGTATTATTATTATTTTAAATTTGAACATTTTCAACTTGCTTATTGCTTGTTCAGCATGCAGAGTTATATATGACATTTATGAATCATACAATGAAACAAGAAAATGTATTGAATAATAGAAATCAATTAGGAAAAATATCAGTATACAGTTACCTGGGTTTTTGTAAATGCTGAGTACATCCTTGAAATAATGAGGTAAAAATCTTTCTAGTAAAAGCAGCACATCTTCCAATTCTTCCAGAATCCCCACAAGAAGGAAATTTTCATTCACATTCACTTTTGCTCTCTCGAGGGCCCATTCACCAGGCTCCCTTAAAAAAAAGTTTTTAAAAAATCTTCAAATTGAATTTTGCAAACAAAAGTTTTATTCAATAATAAAAGTGGGTTTGGACTAATTTATATTATAACAATATCTTCTACAAAATTTATCTATAAATGTTAACTATCAAGGTTTCAGTGACATATTTAAAGCATTTCAAATCAGCTTGTCATAAGCAATCGGTATACTGAGATGCTAATGTACACCTTAGCACCTGGGCTGCACAGCATGGTTTCATGAGATTTAATTATTTAAAGAACAAGGGATCGAACTAATCAAGCCATCAACACTGGCCTGTTGTGGAGAGGGGGGTTAATAAAACTGTGTTCCCCAAAGGATTTGGTTTCCTGCAATATCAGTTTCTACTGAATATCTAATTCTGGACAGGACAGGCTTATGATTTTCGGGTGGAGAGGTATGAAGAAGAGGCTATCTTGCCTTTATGTTCAGGCTCCAGCTCTTTACTATTTTAGAAAAAGGAACTAATTTATTCACAGATCAACTGGCTTATGGCTTTGGGACTTATTTTGCCCCTTTCTTTAGCATGTGCCATAGCTTGTTTGCTAATATGGCCAATTGGTTTTTTACATGATTCACTGTCCTTCAGATTAACAATGGCAACAGTAGTTTAGCTTCCTGCTGCTGTTTGTTGATCATTCTAAATCCTAAATTCTCCTGGTTTCCTAAGTGGTAAACCATAATTTTAGAATGGCTGAAAAAGAAATAAAAGGTGGATATATAGTTACCTGCATCTTGGATGCTGTCCACAGAAATATGGAATAATATAAAATAACCTGGGATTGGAACATTCAGGGTAGTTCTCAAGAACACATACGTTAATATCCTAAAAGAAAGGGGAAGGGTGAGTGGGAGAGAAAAGCAATTTGAAATGTTAAGGTTTTAACAACGAAATTCTGTCTTGTGAAAATTATGAACGACTGCATACAGAAAGGTTATTCTGGTGGCAAGTCTACATTTGCATGTCAACCATCTTGGAAAACGTCCACTACACAATTAATTACTTACAAGGGGCATATGTATCCATGTTACATGGGTTCAACCTATATAGGTTCTAACAAATACAATCTTCAAGGTTCTTTGCACACTGATTTTATGGAGGCTTATGGCAGATCCTCTGCCTCAACATGATTTACCACAACTATATATTATTCATATGTTGTATCAGTTTTGCTTTTGAAAATTAGAACCTAAGAACATAAGAAAAGCCATGATGGATCAGACCAAGGGTCCATCTAGTCCAGCTTCTATAGAATTTAAAACAAAACGTAACATTTTAACTGCACTCTCACATTCAATGCAATCAGCATAGGGATCAAAGATATTTAAGACATTCAATAAGTAGAAACTGGAACATTCTTAATCAACAACGGACAGGAGTGCACTATATCGGCTATGGGGCGGTATATAATGTAAATAATAATAATAATAATAATAATGTGAATAAAAGTTAAAATTTGGTGTGGTTTATTAAGTACTTAAGTGTTAAGTATTAACTTAAGTATTATTAAGGACAGATGCTTAAAATAAATTAAAAACTGTAATTACACATTGTTTATATGAACATGTTAAGAATGATTTCTGTATCAAAAGCTATATCAAGAACCAAACTATTACTGTAGAAATCTCAGTATAATAACAGAAACATGTTAAACTCAATTATGCATGCCACAATAATACAATGATATATACACAAATGCAAATAAGCTGACATTGGAATCTGACCACCAAACACCCCACCACTCCCTCAGCAGTAGGCTAAGCTGTATTGATGTCACAGAATGACCCCAGAATTTCTAACCATGAATTGGACACCACACTTAATGCAGCTCCACTAGTAGAGGCGTTCAGAGTGCCGTCCGGTTCAGTTTTATTGGATGAGTTTCAGTTATTGAGGCCCGAGGATGTGGACAAGCTGCTTGGCCAAGTCCGGTCGACCACCTGTGTGCTTGACCCTTGCCTGTCATGGCTCATTACATCAAATAAGGAGGGGATCGCCGGCTGGGTCCAGGAGGTTGTAAATGCCTCCTTGAGAAAGGGAGTGGTGCCGGCCTCTTTAAAAGAGGTGGTAATTAGACCACTCCTGAAGAAGCCTAACCTGGACCCGGAGGATGTTAACAACTACAGGCCGGTGGCTAATATCCCCTTCTTGGGCAAGGAGCTTGAGCGGGTGGTTGCAGGACAACTCCAAGCACTCTTGAATGAAACGGATTATCTAGATCCATTTCAATCGGGTTTCAGGCCTGGTTTTGGAACGGAAACTGCCTTGGTCGCCCTGTGGGATCACCTCTGTCAGGAGAGAGACATGGGGAGTGCGACCCTGTTGGTTCTCCTGGACCTCTCAGCGGCTTTCGATACCATCGACCATGGTATCCTTCTGGATAGGTTGTCTGAGCTGGGAGTTGGAGGTACTGCGTTGCAGTGGCTCCGCTCCTACTTGGATGGCCGATTCCAGAAGGTGGTGCTGGGGGATTATTGCTCTGTGCCATGGCTCCTAAGCCATGGGGTTCCACAGGGCTCTATCTTATCCCCTATGCTGTTTAACATATACATGAAGCCGCTGGGGGAGGTTATCCGGAGATGTGGACTGAGGTGTCATCAATATGCGGATGATACCCAGCTCTACCTTTCCTTTTCATCAAACCCAGGTGAGGCAGTGACTGTTCTGAACCAGTGCCTGGGCACGGTAATAGACTGGATGAGGGCTAATAAACTGAAACTCAATCCAGACAAGACGGAGGTACTGTTAGCGGGTGGTTCATCTGTCCGGCGAGGTGTTGTTTGCCCTGTCCTGGATGGGGTTGCACTCCCCCTGAAGGATCGGGTCCATAGTTTGGGGGTGCGCTTGGATCCAGAACTGTCACTTGAGGCACAGGTGAACTCAGTGGCAAAGAGCACCTTTTATCAGCTTAGGCTGATATACCAGCTGTGCCCTTATCTGGACAGAGATAGCCTAGCTACAGTTATCCATGCTCTGATAACCTCTCATTTGGATTACTGCAATGTGTTATACGTGGGGCTGCCTTTGAAAACGGTCCGGAAACTTCAACTGGTACAAAACAGGGCAGCACGCTTACTAACAGGGACTGGCCGACGAGACCACATTACGCCAGTCCTTTTCCAGCTTCACTGGCTGCCAGTCCAGGTCCGGGCCCGATTCAAAGTGCTGGTATTAACATTTAAAGCTCTAAACCGCTTGGGGCCAGGTTAACTGAAGGAACGCCTCCTCCCATATGTACCTGCCCGGACCCTAAGGTCATCCTCAGGGGTCCTTCTCCGCGAGCCCCTGCCAAAGGAAGCGAGGCAGGTGGCTACCAGGAGGAGGGCCTTCTCTGCTGTGGCACCTCGGCTGTGGAATGAGCTCCCTAAGGAGGTTCGCTTGGCACCTACATTATATGCTTTTAGAAGCCAGGTGAAGACCTTTTTATTCTCCCAGCATTTTAACAGTCTATAAATAAATTTTAACTTGGTGTTTTAAATTTGTAATTTTGCATTGCTGCTGTTTTTATATGGTTGAGCTTTTATATTGTATTTTATATTATGGTTTTATACTGTTGTTTTTGTGAACCGCCCAGAGAGCTCCGGCTATTGGGCGGTATAGAAATGTAATAAATAAATAAATAAATAAATAAACCATCAGGAAGAAGCATTGGGCATGGTATACTGGATGTGATTTAGTGCAGATAGTAAGAGTGAAATGGAACTGGGTGAAAAACTTGCACAGGGCCTCTATGCTGTTGACAGAAGGCAGAAAAACAAATCAAAGGTCTGGGGAAGAAGGTAGAGTATAATTTCTATGGAAATGAAAGGGAAGATAAGCTACCACAGTCCATAATAATAAAAGAGGAAGTGTCTGTCAGCACCATAGTTCCAAGACCATGAAAACTAGAAACCTGAAACTTGGCAGGCATACTAACAGGGTGTGTGCTTCAGGGTTATTTTGTTGTTAAAATGCATTAACTTTAATTAAATTAAGCATTTTAAGCCTGCAGAACCATCTTCAGTCACTAGGTGGTAGACTTCCCTAACTAGCGTATATCTTTGCTGTCAGTACAATTTGAAGCAGGTGTGGGATGTGTGTATAAGAGGATTAGTTCAAGTTAACAGAGATATATGCTTCTGTAATTCAAGCCCTCCTGCTGAGATGCAAGACAATAAAGAGGTCTGCTGTGTAATCCATAAATCTTTATTCAGCAAATAAACATCTCTTCATACCTGAAGGAAGTGCGCATGCTAGGAGCTTTCCTCTAGGCTTAATTAGGGTAACTATGCTAAGCAGTTGTTTGTGCAGTCCAAGAGTCACTTTAGCTCAGGGAGGGTCTTTTTGGAAAAGTCTTTGGCGAGTGGCTAGCCTGGGAGACTGCCTCTCACCTGCTCTCAACTCCACCCTCCTGACCTTGTGGCAGTCTCTGGGATCTGTCAACTCCAAAGTCTCTTCCCCCTCCAACAGAGGCTGAGTTCCCAGGGACCGGGGGAGGATGGCATTCTTTCCAATAAGCTCCTGGAAAGATTCCTCCTTGACTCCTGAAGAGTCTTGGAGGATCTCCTCCCCCACTTCCTCTTGGCTGGTAAATTTCTAGCCATCATCGTCCTCCTCCTCCAGATTCTGAATCTGATTGACCTCCTGAAACCCTTTTCCCCACACTACAGGCCTGATCCTGACAATGGCTGAACCTGGCCCTCATATTGAGCAGAACCCCCTCAGGGGAATGGAGTAGGCAGACCACTCCCTCAGGGATTTACAGGGGTTCAACATGACAGGAGCTGTCCCTGGGAGTGCCAATGGCTGTGCTGATGCTCAGATGGTGCAGGCACAATGTGTCCAACTGCATAACTCTGCTTCAAGGCTTTGAGGAATAAGGGCTATTCCAACCCATCAGAGTTAGATATTCTTGCTAGTAAGTAAGTAAATAAATCAGAAACCCTAAAGAGTTCACATTCCTCCATATTTAGCAACTATAATGCAAAGGAACTGTGCGCACACGGACAGATCTACATGTTAATAGGCAGCATAGTGCAGGGTTGTTGTTTTGTGGCCACAGCAGCTGTCATCATAGCCCAAAAGCCAGAACACTGTTGGCTGAGGGAAGCTTCTGTAAAGTAAAATGGTATTTTAAAAAGCCTTGAGTGATTTTACATTTGCTTGCATGAAAGTTCACAGTCCTTTAGTTTATGGGCACTCTCTTTAAAGCTGAGAAAGTGCTTAGTACTTTTTGTATACTTTTTAAATGTTTACTGTTTTTAACTTTTGTAAACCGCCCAGAGAGCTTCGGCTATGGGGCGGTATATAAATGTAGGAAATAAATAAATTAGTACGTTAGTGACCGTTTCAGAGGCATGTAAGAGGGCTATCAACAATCTGATGCAATTTCCAATATCATCTAAGCAATTAACACTTATAGACTCAGAAGCATGGGATACTAGCATATCCACACAAGTTTTTCTAATAATGTTAACTGTTTGCAAATAAAATGTATAAATTTGGCACAGCCCTCACATTCATGATACATCTCCAATAGTACACTCTGTGCTGAACAAATTTGTGGAGGTATTCCAAAAATGAAGTGAAGGGTTTTAACAAACATTCACAGCAATATTTAGGATATTCTCTCTCAATGCATGTGAAACATAGAGTATACTAATATGCCAAGGATAATGAAAAGGCTTCAATAGCAATAATCTGATGGCCCTATCAATGCAAACATAACACATATCATTCAACAATGTGTATTTGCTCCTTGTCACAGGATTACAAGAATTACATTATGTTGCTTTTAAAAACAATAAATTTTATCTTAACTGTTCTCAGCTCTGATCTGTTGTTCTGTGGGGAATGCTACTGATAGCAAATTTTTGTTCAAAATTTTTGTCTACTCAAATGATAAATCTTTTAAAGCTCTATATACTGTCCTTCCAAGTGGCCACCCTCAGCTAATGGAAGATCTCCTGGTTTCAGTTAAAATCTTACTTAAGAAATACTGTTGAAATTAGTGTTTGGATAAACATGCTAAAAATGCTACTGCCGCTCAGTCTTTGAAAGGGTGTCCAAGGCAGTATATAATCTTAATGAAATAAAAATGGAGATTATTTTTTTAAAAAAAATTCTTTAAAACAATAAATTCTTTAAAATCTTTAAAACAATCAAACTTAAACAGCATAAAAAGATAGGGATTAAGACTGCCTAATATTTTCTGGGCAGCTCACAAGAAGTAACACATCATATTAAAATACAAGAACAAAACCGATAGCAGCACAATACTTTTTAACCTGCAGAGAAAGGAATAAAATCAGTTCAGCAACAGAAATACACAGTAAATTTCACACCAAATGATGGGCTCGCTTGCATAATCAAGCAGAACATGCCAGTGACCACTTTGGGCATTCAAGCTGCAGAAAAGATGATTGTAGCACACAGTCCCAGTTAATAAACTTGCAGCCCTATTTTAGATCAACTGGGGTTTCTGAACTGTTTTCAAAATAAGGCCCACATACAAGGTCAACCAGACCTTTCAAAGAATTTCTGATGTTTAAACCCGGGACCTTTTATGTAGGAGAGAGAAGAAGGGTGAAAAATGCTGCTGTGTCTGAACTTTGCTTTCCTGTTCCAGATGGGAAAATTTCCCATCCTACTTTTCCCCTAATGAGCACAAGGTGGAGCATATGAGATTTCCCATTTCCATAGAATGACTTCCAAATGCCAACCTAGTGAGCATCATATAGGAGCAGGAATTGAACCCAAGTCTCCTCAGAGTAAACTCAAACCTCTATTTACTGTCTGTGAAGATACCCATATGTATACGGTGGTGGGGTGAGAGGTAGGGAGAAGACATCAAAACACAATTCTCTTGATTAAGCAAAGATCTAGGGAAAAGGCAAAATGTGGTGGATTTTATACTTAACTGCTGATAGTTTCACATATTCACAGAACTAAATAATAAGAGGAATTATCACACAAATAGTATTAAAAAACATGAATATGGTTGTCTCCAGTGAGACAACTGGAAAGAAAGCAACAAATGGAAAACACCAGGGTTATATTTTCAATTTTAAAAGTATGTTTATAAATTGTCTTCAATTAAAAATATCACTTTATCATGTTTAATTTCTCTGGAAAAAATGGCAGGCTCTAGATGGAGAGGGGCTGTGGCTCAGCGGCAAAGCACCTGCTTTGCATGCAGAAGGCCCCAGGTTTGATCCCTGGCATCTCCAGGTAGGGCAGAAAAAAACTGTCTGAAACCCTGGAGAGCTGCAGCCAGTCATAGAATCATAGAATAGCAGAGTTGGAAGGGGCCTACAGGGCCATCTAGTCCAACCCCCTGCTCATTGCAGGAATCCACCCTAAAGCATCCCCGACAGATGCTTGTCCAGCTGCCTCTTGAAGGCCTCTAGTGTGGGAGAGCCCACAACTTCCCTAGGTAACCGATTCCACCGTCGCACTGCTCTAACAGTCAGGAAGTTTTTCCTGATGCGTCAGTGCCGACACTACTGGACCAACAGTCTGTCTCAGTATAAAACAGCTTCCTATGTTCCTATAATATTTCAAATTTGCTACCATTCTGTTTCTTAATTTGCTTGAAGTTAAATAAGGGCTCCATTTAAAAGGTTCTCTTTTAACACTTGCACAATGCAATCCTATACATGTATACATGCCCAACTGAGTTCAGTGAGACTTATTCCCAGATAAGTGAGCACAGGATTGCAGCCTGAATATTTTAATGACCTGATAATTTACATAGTTCTGATTTGCTGACTATGATGTTCCCACTATACATAATTAGGGAACTTTTAATATGCATATCTTGCTATTAGCTCAGTGATTCAGAATAATAGCACAGGAATAAATTATGTGAAAAAAATCTAAAATCTAAAGTAACTTTTAAATCTGACCACAGGAAAAGCTCAGATATATCTACAGCACTGTCCTGTCCATCATTTATGTATATGACATGATACATATTATGAGTGATAAATAAAATATGTTTATTTAAAACCTATACTTAAATCAACTGTTGGTTTCATACTGTCAGTTCTCAAACTGGTTCACAACAAAATCACACAATGATCAAAGCAATCCAGAAACTGTTAACCACCACTAAAATCCAATAGATTAAAAGCAGCAGGTAAAAAGTAGCTAGCTAACCATCTAAGGCTTAATGATATTTTTCTAGATGCTAGCCAGCTTTGATTAATTATTAACAAATATGCCCAAAGAAATAAATGATGACATTTCTTTGTTAAACCAAATCTAATGCCAGAACTTTCTATTAAATCTAATTGCCTTTTCTCTTTCTTATATATTTTCTAATGAAGATGAAGGGAGGTGTCAGCTGAAGGCATATTTCAAGGGCCATAGAGGAAGTGGTGAACTAAATAAATGGTTTTTGGGTAGTAAACAGGCTCCAGAGAGAATAAAAAATCTATGTAGAAAAATCAATATGAGACTCAGTGGTGATCTCGTCTTTTAAGGTGGCTGTTCTTCCCAACAGAGCTTATGTCAATAGTACACATCATGGACAGCCAAAGAAAACTTCCTTGCTCTACTAAGAATCCTAAAAATCCTGTACTGTAACTTTTTAAATCCCTCCTGACCAAAAAAATGATTGCTCAATATTTACAAAATAGGTCAAACTTACCATCATAATGCAACAGCCCTGCGTAATATGAATAAATGACCTGGGAAGGATCTACACTACTGCTTTATAACAGTATTGAAGTGTGCTGACAACTGTTGGGGGGGGGGGGCACGGCACATTTCATATACTGTTTTCAAACTGCTTTCATATTTTCAACTTGTTCATAAATAATCTGGAATTAGGAGTGAGCAGTGAAGTGGCCAAGTTTGCTGACGACACCAAATTATTAAAGGTTGTAAAAACACAAAGGGATTGTGAAGAGCTTCAAAGGAATCTCTCCAAGCTGGGAGAGTGGGCATCCAAATGGCAGATGCGGTTCAATGTAAGCAAGTGTAAGGTGATGCATGTTGGGGCAAAAAAATCCATCTTCAAGTATAACCTAATGGGATCTGAGCTTGTGGTGATATGACAGACATTGGGAGCTCCAGTTCTGTACATAGTGTGTATATTATGGGCAGAATCTTATCCTGCCCCTGCACTGGTGGAATGGATTGTTAGTGAAACAGGAACTAGCAGTTCCAGAAATGAATGGCAACGCTTGTTTCCAGAATGAGGTCAGCAGATCTGTCAGAAGAGAGTTCTGCTGATTTGCTCCATTCTGGAAATGAGCACTGCTACTAATGCTTATTTTAGGAGAGATGACTGTACAATGAAAGACAGCACGCACGCGCGCGCACACACACACACACACACACTTCAATCTTCTCATAAGTAAGGCAAGCACAAGTACCCTGAACCAAGCCCATGGGAATTTCTCTGAAATTTCTTCTCCTTCCAATCCCGCCCCCCTCCGAAAAGCAATTTCTTTTTATCAAATTGAATGAGAATGGACAAAAATTTCGTAGGAGAAATTTTCGGCACAGCACTTCTTGATACTTGCTCACCCACACACTTTACTTAGGTGTCACGATGGCTTGAATGAACAGGCATATCTGGAAGCTTATTTACTTGCCTGGCAGGCATACTTATTAACCAAAAGTCAAAAAGGTTGTAGCAAAATTACTTTGAAATTGGGAGGGGACGCTTTATGACACACACTTTTTCTGGACAGGATCCAAATGGCCCAGTGCATGATCTAAAACACATCTGCCTGTGGGACAAGGGGTTGCTACTTTACCTTTCCAACTGTAAACTTTCATACCATGTTGAATTTTAATCCAAAGGGTATCCTGATCTTCAGGAGTAGAGTTTGAGGAGCGGGAGGGGAGCTAAGGGCAGTGGGGCAAAAATGCCCCGTTGTATGCAAAGTCCAGCTTCTATTTTACATATATAGACATTTTAAAAAATACATATTCAAGACCAGCTGTTATTTGATTACCTTTGTGACAAATCACAGATCAAAATCTATAATTATAACATTTTCCAGAGAAGTACATCATCGACTTTTAAAAACGTCCAATTTGAATATTAGCAGAATGTGGGCCTTTGCTTATGAATGCGAGGGGATGGCTAAAGGGATCCATATGGCAAGCAGATGCGGTGCAAGACTGCAGGCACAGGCTGCCAATACTACTCAAGCCAAAGCTTTACAGCCAGGACTATTCCACCATGAGGCCCACTGGAAAGAGCTGTGTCAGTGACAATGCATTGTGCCAGATTGTGTGGGTGTTTTGTGAAAGTGTAACAGTCCACTAGAGACTAGAATAAGGCCAACAGCACTATTTCAATGTCCATACTAGATTGCTGAGGTGAGACATTGCTGGTTTTAGTATATAACCCTACACATGGGCCGCAGTTTTGGTGTTACAGCCAAAGTAAGTAAACTAATCATGTTGCTTCATTTTGCTGCTCCTTAAATAGTTTTTACTGCAGTTGTTTTAATGTTGTGTTTTTCATGTTGTACCTAAATGTTTTTTAATATTGTGAACCACTGAGAGATTTTTAAATTTTCAGAAATATATAAATGCCACAAACAAATAAAGTAAAAAAAAAAAGATTTAACTAAAACATATCAGTTAAGAGACTTCTCTTACCATTGGTGTCTTTCTGACAGCAGAATGGTAGATTCAATTTTCCCTCCTGTCCAGCAGCCCCCTCGAACATACCCCAAATCTGTTCCAAAGGAGCAGATCTGGAGCAGATTTGGGGTGTATGCAAGGAGCTGCTCTCTGACAATCTTGCTCAAACTGAGAAGGCTGTCATGGCTAGACCTATTAAAACACCTTGCTCAAGCCTCTTGTGAACACTGTCACGAAGCTGCTCCTAACTTTTGTACATCCTTAGCTTGGGATTTTTTGCCTATAAGAACCAGCCTAGAATAAAGTTAGACCTGAGTGCTAGGGAAGCACATAAACTCAAAGAGAAATCAACATCTAAAAAACCCAATTACAACCATGGGCACTTCACTTCTGCTCTTTACGCTACTACGAAACCAGAGAGCACACATGACCCTGAGTGTCTGATTCTATTCCAAGCCACCCTGAAGATATGATCCATCTTTGTTCTGTCTCTGTTTAACTAGAATCTAAATCCGGATTGGGCAAAACACAACCTGCATGCACCCTTGCCTTGTTTAGTTCCCTTGTTACTGAATTTGCTGCAATGATGGTGGATCAGCAGCAAACCAATTGATGGTTTGTACTGAATTTTGGTGGCAAACCACTGACAGCTTTGCTGTTACTGCCAAAATTCAGGAGTGACTACAACTGTAGTGGGGGTGGGTGGCTCTCAGGGGAGGGGGTTGAAACTGGCCTCTCAAATCCCACCCCTGATCTTAATGAACCTGTGGCTACTGTAATGGGCCTAAGGAGGATGCATCAAAACACATCTAGTAGTAATGATCTTTTCATGATTAGTATACTAACGCCAATGGCTACAAGGCAAGAGCAATGATAATACTAGTGGTACTGAACTGATGTTGCTAGTTCTGCAATTTGTATAGATCTCTCCCTCTCTCTTTTTCTCTATCTCCACAGTGTAAAGAATAAAAATTTCTGGGCTTGGCACTATTTCTTCCAACATTCTCTTTCAATCTGATTTACTGAAACAGAATTTTGAAAATATATGGATGTCTACTTTATTTACATGATTATCCCACTTCCTGAATTTTGGATTGTCTCATCCTAGAACATGAGGTTTTTTTTTTAAAGCACCCATACACAACTTGCTTTTTCACTTTATGATTCTAGGAGAGAGGGGGAGGCAGGCAGGGACAACACCAGCTGACTATATTTGTTTTATAAATGTATCATTTTTAATGCATTTACTGCATACATTAAGTATGAGTGGGACATAAATCTCCTAAATAAAAAAATAAAAAAATATGTTTACTGTCATATCATTTATTGTTTCCACACCCTGTGAGGTGTTCATATACTCATTTTCAGTATATTTTACAGATGGAAACTTAAGACAGAATGCAATTTTTCCCCAAGACCACCCAGTTTTTTCATAGCTCTGCAGTTATTTCTTTATAGGTCTCCTACTCAAAACATTATCCAACCGCCAACACTGGTTCTATGTAAACAACTTGAGAAATTTCTTCTGTAACTGCTACTGTTTTTCACAAACAAGAGTAAAAATAAAATTGGGATTTATTGATTTTTTTGAGCGGTGGAGGGATAACTAACCACAAATTGTGTTAAATTATGGAGAAACTGAGGCGTGTCATTACCTCATTATTATGTTGTTTAATTTAATTTATTTATTTAATAGATTTAATATACCATTGTCCTTATTAAAAAATATCTCTAAGCATTTTAGAAGAAACTAAAAACACTGAAATACATCATGATATTCATAATACTAAAACATTTATATAAAACATTAATAATAACTTAAGAGGGCATTCTGAGCAGTGGCCTCACACCTGTGGAACAAAATCACATTGGAGGCCCGCTATGCACCATCCTTGCAGGCTTTTAAGAAGGCCTTAAAAATGTTTTATTTGACCATGGCCTTCTCATAAATGAATACTGTTTTGCTGCTACTGCCGTTGTTGTTCTTGATATTTTATTCTTAGTTTTTACTGTTAGCTTTTATTGTTTTTATCTGATACTTTACTGTCTATGCTTTTATTGCTTTTAATGTTTATACTTTTATTATTATTATTATTTATTTATATAGCATCATCAATGTACATGGTGCTGTACAGAGTAAAACAGTAAATAGCAAGACTCTGCCGCATAGGCTTACAATCTAATAAAATCATAGTAAAACAATAAGGAGGGGAAGAGAATGCCAACAGGCACAGGGTAGGGTAAGCAGGCACAGGGTAGGGTAAAACTAACAGTATAAAGTCTGCACAACATCGTAAGCTGCCTTGGGAGGGCTTCCACCCTGAAAGGCAGCTAAGAAATGTTTTAAATAAATAAATAAATTTTAAACCACTACAACACATAATTCAGCTGATTGCATGGCTATCAGAATTTGGAAGGAAAACCAAAGATAAGAGTATGGTTTCTATATATTTGGTGAATTCCCTATATATAATTTTGCAAATTAAAAGAAAAAATATTTGTCAAAATCTGCAAAGACTACCTGGGGAAAAAAAAACCAGTCTGCAGAGCGGGTTATTTAACCCATCATGGCTTATTGTTTTGTGTGGTGGTCACAGTGAAAACAGTGATAGTCAATGGTGGGGTAATAATCAACTCGACAGTTGTTTATCTAGGGGATGCTCCCCACACATGGTATGGACTAGGATCAGTGTTGAGTTGACTATTAGTCTATGCTGAATTGACTCACTCCTCCCCCGCCCTCTCTCCCCTCCCACTAGTATCCCATCAGCCATGGCTGCCGAAAATCTATCCTGCCAGCTGGACTAGAGGGGTAGCCACTGCTTTGACCGCTCTTGCCTTGTGACTCTGTGACTGAAAAAATAACCAACAGTAGCCTCCACACAACATGATAATGAATGGTGGCTCAAATAGGCAACTCTGCGCATTATTGGTTATTCACGTTAGTTGTTTCAGCCAAATAAACAATCGTTGGTTAAAAAACTTCCTCCACACAACATGATAACCCATGGTGGGTTAAATAACCAACTGTCGACTATTTGAACCGCCACTGGTTATCGTGCTATCTGAACCCAGTCATTGGGTTATTTTGGCTGGCTACAAAGCTGTGTGGCAAGAACAATCAAAATAGCTGCCGCTTTGCTGTTCGCTAGCTTACTGATTAGGAACACATTAACGGGACCAAGTCAGCAATACAGAGGAGGCAGGCGATGAGGTTTGGTCCTGATCCTGCAAACCCCCAAGGTGTTATAGGCATCTCCCCCTTTTTAGGCCACTCGGGATTTTCACTGTTATCAAAGTTAGGGCGCTGCGATTTCATAGTGCATTAGGTGCCTCCTTAATAGAGGAGATATAGTATGAGGTTTGGTCCCGATGTTGCAAACCCCAAGGTTTTCTAGCCACTTCCCCCTTTGTGGGGCATGTGTGGTTTTTCACTCCTCTGGAATGAATGCACAAGTATTTGATGGTGGATCAGGTGCCGCCTGGCTAGGAGAGGTTGTGTGTGGAGTGTGGTCCCAATACTGCAAAACCCCGAGGTTTTCTAGCTATTCCCCCTTTTGGGGGCACTTTGGATTTTCTCTCCTTGGTGAGTTATTGTGCAGGGGTTTGATGGTGAATTGGGTGCTTCCTGTCTGGGAGAGGCTGTGTATGAAGTTTTGTCCTGATCCTGTAAACAGCACCACTACTTGGAAGGGAGGACTGCAGCAGGATAGTGGGGTGAGTCATACTACACACAGTAGCTTATTAAACTACTCACAGTAGTTTATTTGTCTGGTCATGTGGGGCTTAACAGTAGCTTATTTTCAAAATAAGCTATTCTGAGTAGCTTAATAATCCATCATGCTTTAAAGTAACGTCTGAATGTAGCTGAAGGTGGCAGGGAAGGGAAGGCAGAACAGAGGGAAATTGCCTCTTCTCGGCTTTAGATAGATCACTGTTCCCTGGGACAGTATTGAAAGAACAATGCAATCCAATCCTTTGCATATTTACTCAGAAATAAGCCACATGAGGCTTGTCGTTAATAAAGCTTCCAATAAGTATGCATAGGATTGCCTCCCTAGTGTGATGTATTCCAGTAACCTGTCAATCAACCAACAGTTTCACTAGCTGTAATGGCGGCATCTCACCTAAAGCCTGCTGTAACCCCTCAAGGTTTTCTAGCCACTTCCCCGCCTTTGCAAACTCCCAAGGTTTAACAGGCCGAGCTGTGAGTTACTTTGCTCTTACTTTGCAATAAGCAACCACAAATTGTGCTACGTTCAAACTGCACTTATCTGAATTAGCCCAGATTACCCTAAATTTGTTCAAATGAAGGGAAGTGATTTACTGGGCAGCATGTTACATCACAGCTGACCATGTTATGATGCAACAACGGCTGCCAAGTCATGCTGGCAGAGAACTTAGAAAAGTCACCTACCTGTAGTTGTACTTTTATATTCAAAATACTTGACTGTACATAACAAACTCAATTTGTTAAAATAAAGAAAGAGGGGGAGTCGTTCCATCCTTTTTGTTTTTGGAATAGAACCAGGTTGTATTGCTCTTGGTAGCCTAAAGAAGGATCATAGGAGCATGCGGAACCACCAAGAGTAACTGTGCATGGGTACAGACTAGTGTCAAATGATCCTTGAGGTAACCTGGTCTCAAGTTGTTTATAGCTTTATGTGCCAATAACAAATCTTGGACTTAGCCTGGTAGCAGATGGGCAGCCAGTGCTGTTCTTTCTGCAATGGTATTACATGCTGTTGAAAAGATGCTCCAATCAGCACCTGCAAAGCTGCATTCTGAACCAGAAGTAGCTCCTGAAAAAAATCCTAACAGACAGAAGAGGGCAACCAGGATGATCAGGGGTCTGGAAACAAAGCCCTATGAAGAGAGACTGAAAGAACTGGGCATGTTTAGCCTGGAGAAGAGAAGATTGAGGGGAGACATGATAACACTCTTCAAATACTTAAAAGGTTGTCACACAGAGGAGGGCCAGGATCTCTTCTCGATCCTCCCAGAGTGCAGGACACGGAATAACGGGCTCAAGTTAAAGGAAGCCAGATTCCGGCTGGACATCAGGAAAAACTTCCTGACTGTTAGAGCAGTGCGACGGTGGAATCAGTTACCTAGGGAGGTTGTGGGCTCTCCCACACTAGAGGCCTTCAAGAGGCAGCTGGACAACCATTTGTCAGGGATGCTTTAGGGTGAATTTCTGCATTGAGCAGGGGGTTGGACTAGATGGCCTTGTAGGCCCCTTCCAACTCTGCTATTCTATGATTCTATGACCCAACATGGAACGCATTACAGAAGCCCAATCCTGAGGTTACCAATGCCTGGACTATTGTGGTCAAACTATCCTGGTCCAGGAATGGCTGCATGCCTTCAAATGCCAATTGCTGGGGAACAGCAGCAGGAAAACACCATTGCCCTCATGTCCTGCTTGTAGGCTTTCCCATGGCATCTGGCAGGCCACTTTGGGAAACAGAATTTTGGAACTAGATTTGAACTGATCGTGGAGAGCTCTAATACTCTTGCATACAAAGATGGGATAATAGAAGAGATGCACACAAGAGGCAGAGCTAAGAGCCGATTCCACACTCCTTTGAGGACTTGAACCCCACCTCAGCTATAGCCCTGGCTGGCCCCGGAAGACACAAACATTATCTTGTTTAAAGGGTCATAGACAACATCTGCTTCAACATGTTTTAAGATCAGAGAGAGGGGGGAGAAGACGAGGGAGGGAGAGAGAGAGAGAGAAGTTTCACTTTTCCCAAAATCAATTCAAGTAGCAAAGTTGCATGCACTCCACGCAGCAGCTGCTTATGTCGCATCTGGCTTTGGTTTGAAAGAAGTCCTGGTAAACACAGACATTTACCAAAACACTTAAAAGAAGCTTATCCAACATTTTGTACAAATTGCTGTTTTCTTTAGCGCAGACTCAAAGCCTGAATCTATATTTACACTAAAATCCCAATGGTCAGTGGAATTTTCCACAAAAATTTCTGATATTTCATAGGCCAAAACCTAGGTACTTTTAGGCACTAGCATATCACAGTTGGTAAAACAGTCAATAGTGAAAAGTTTATCCTTGGATTCATTACAGAGTAAATAGGGCAAACATAAAGTGGCAAGTAACATTTTTGGAAAGTCAAAAAACTAAAATACAGTTATTCCTTGAGTATGAACAGGCAGCCACCCAGAATTTAGACAGCTAACAACCCAATATTGCTACAAGAATCAACATAAAACTACCACAATTTGTTACAGAGGAACACAGGCCATTGCCTTATACTGAGTCAGGCCATTGGTCCATTTAGCCCACTGACACTGACTGACAGCAGCTCTCCAGGACTTCAGGCAGGATTCTTCTCAAGCCCTATCTGGAGTGCAGGGAATTTAATCTGGTACCTTCTGCATGCAAAGCATGTGCCCTACACCACTGAGCTACGTCCCCTCCCGCTGGGAATATAAAATATACACCTCTAGAGTCAGAGCTACTTCCCAAAAGGCCCTCCTAAAAAAAGAAAAACATTTGCCAGTGTTCTAAAAGTCTCAAGGGAGCTTTCCTCAACAAAGGGTGCCGCCACTACAAAGGCCTGCAGTTTGTTGTTATCCTTATCCTTCCGAAGGACCAAGTGTGTGAGGCAAGGCCTCCCCTGATGATCTTAATGATACAGGGGAATGGACCCTTCAGTGCCATTTTTTAAATATGTTTGCCACCAAAAGACCACATACCAAAGTTAGACCCTTGCTTCATCTAACCTAGTGGGTATTTTAGGTAGAATATGGAAGAAAACTAATGCAAACTCAAGAGCACTAGTACAGCATGACCTATTGGCTCCCCTTATCAAAAGGGCAGGCTGCCATGGTCTGCAACAGCTGCAGCCTTGAAGAGTCTTCAAGGGGAGCTTCCTAAAACACGTAGCATAGCCTTCCTTTTCTTCATAGCTTGTTGAAACAAACAATTCATAGCCCAATCTACTTTAAAAAAAATCTTTTGCACTTCAAAGAACAGAAAAATAAGCCACATACTGTAACATTTGGTTAGAGATAACGACTTCCCTGTCCCCTGCCCCCAAATCTTTACCACTGAAACAACTGACTTTTGTTGCAACAAATTTTATTGGCAGCTGGCCTGTACTTTTCTCAAGCACAAATAACAGTGTTCTTTGAGTAGGACAACTGTCAAGCAAAGATTGCCAAAAAAGGAGGACGATAATCCAAGAAAAGTGTCACACAAAACCTTCTTTCAGTTAATTTAACAGTATTTCAGACACAAGGACAGCTTAAAGATATTTAAGTCGACTGTACTGTAACAGAACATAGTCCTGAAGTTACACACACTAGGGAAACTTGCAGCTTTAAAAGCTGGCCTGAACAGCTTTAAGCTTAATGAAATACAACCTCCAATTTTAGTTTGGGAGAAGGTTATAATAAGGATAAACTTTGTATTGAAACAATCTTTAATATGGAAGGATAGAATCATAGAATAGCAGAGTTGGAAAGGGCCTACAAGGCCATCGAGTCCAACCCCCTGCTCAATGCAGGAATCCACCCTAAAGCATCCCTGACAGATGGTTGTCCAGCTGCCTCTTGAAGGCCTCTAGTGTGGGAGAGCCCACAACCTCCCTAGGTAGCTGATTCCATTGTCATACTGCTCTAACAGTCAGGAAGTTTTTCCTGATGTCCAGCTGGAATCTGGCTTCCTTTAACTTGAGTCCATTATTCCGTGTCCTCTTAAACTACCCACTGGTTTCTTGGAAACTAACACGTGGTCAGCGCATATGGATTTTCAAAGCCCTTAAGACAGCTAAAAGACTTATATTATCACGCTGGAAGGATGAATTCTCGCCTCCAATAATGCAATGGACTGAGGACTTAACAATGCTCTCAACATTAGGTGTAACTTGCAACTGGATATGGATATGGATATTTGGTCTGCTTTTCTTGAAACCTATGCATAAATCTCTACCCAACCTTTTTATTATTATTATTATTATTATTATTAATAATAATAATAATAATAATGGTATGTCTAATGAGAAATGCAGATATTCCTGTACATGTAATGTATTTTCTTTCTGTTTTCACAATTTTTTGTTCTGTTTTGTTGACATCCACAATAAAAAGGGGGGAAATGTAAAAATAATCATAAAAAAATCAGTTTCAAGAACACTCTCTCGAGAGCCAGCCAGCACTTGATTCCTACTTCAGATGAAAACAAGAGTGATTCAGAACTTTGCAAAAGCATTGGGGTACAATTTGTACTAGTAACATCTCAATTTTACTGTGGTGAAGTACTCAACAATTTTGGCATAAATATGATTTTCCATATTCTTCTTTAGTACGCATAAATCAATTAACATAAACACACACAAATGGAACACATTAAAATTCATTAAGCAGACTCTTAAAAATGAAACCCCTTTGATATGCAGAAATATTTACAATGAGTTTGTAAGTATATAGCTGATGGGGCAGTAGTTTCCAGGGATCAATGTAACAAAACCGGCAGACTAAATAACTCCTATGCTTATTCTACATTTATTTATTGGCAAGCCACATACTGAAAATGCTGTACCAAAATGAAGCTATGCATGTACAGAGTTTACAATGGACAGTAAGCGGGGATCAAAAATGACTACGTAAGTAGTAGGACAGGACAGTGATACCCTGAAATTACAATCCAATGCAACATTACGTTCACTTAAGTCTGCAAATTTCAGTGAGCTATAGACTGTAACAATGGGTAATCATAATCATAATGGGCTTACTTCTGAGTGAATCATCTTGAGATTGCACTGCAAGTCAATGATGCATTGTGGAGAGAATATATGAATCATTTGTCAAAACCAGAACCTTTCTTAAAGATACTACAAAAAAAGCTAGTCTAAGAGAATGCACTACATAATTGTAAGCAATAACTGCACCTTGAATTTATATAAAAATGTGCATTTTTATTTAATTTATTTATATACTATCCTTTTTAAGCTCAATGTAGCTTGCATCACAATAGAAAACTATAAAACTATAATAAAACAAGTAAAGAAGAAAGCCGCCATAAACATACAAACAAACATACAAAGGATAGCCCCTTCTCAATTCAGCATCGAAAAGCCACCCAGAAAAAGCAAGGCTTGAGGCCCCTGTGGAAAGCCTTAAAGAAGTATTAATTCTATCCTACAGAGGAAAGACATTGTTGTTGATAACTTTACCTCACACATAATGGCCAAACATGTTAAACTACGGTTAGGCCACTAACTCTTTTGCAGCAAATGAGGGTAAGCAGAGCAGGGCTCGATCAGAGAATGTTAACATCTGTTATCTTTCTTACCAGGAGAGACTGCTTCTAAGATGTGCTACAGGTTTGATGGACCAGTTGAATAGATTTTCAACTCCCTGTATCCATGGGAAGTCAAGTGGTGGACCTTACAGTTGCTCACAGTTTCTAGACACTGGTTTAGGCTGTTCATGGAGAGGTTTAGATTAAAATATAATCCCATCCCTTTTATTTGGATAAATTTCAGTTGTTGCAGCTGGAGGATGTGGACAAGATGTTTGGAGAGATTTGGACTACCTTCTGTTTGCTAGACCCTGGTCTATCACTGATTGGGACAATCAGTGAGGTTTGAACTAATCGAGATTCTCCTTTTTTTCACCTCAGAACTTGGTTCATGTTGTTCCCATTCCTGAAGGTGAGCTTTTTTTCTTTTCAGACTGAAAAAGTATGTATTTTGGAGCGCATTTTTTAAAGTACACACCCAAAACGTGCCCTTGCCCTCCATAGAATAAAGTATGAAAGTGAACACCCTTTTAAAAAAGGAGGGGTTCTTAAAAAAAATGAACACTTTTAAAACGTGACTGCAAGTTCAGGCAAAGGAGGGCTGCCCAGCTGGGCCCTAGGAGGTGGTTCATATATTTCACTGCAACCACTCATAAAGAAATCCTCCTTGGACCCCAATGACTGTGCTAGCTGGCAGCTAGTTGTGAACCTCTCCTTTGGGGGAAGGTGCTTGAACAGGTGGCAGTGATTCAGCTCCAGCCATTTTGGGATGATACTCATTATCCATTATCCATGAGTGGTTCCCGAGTCCGGGAGACAGGCTCATTGCCTGTTCTGGATGGGGTTGCTCTGCCTCTGAAAGAACAGGTTCATAGTTTGGGGGTACTCTTAGACCCATTTATGTCACTGGAGGCTCAAGTAGCCGCCACGGCTCGGAGTGCCTTTTACCATCTTTGGTTGGTTCGCCAACTACGGCCTCTCCTGGACAGGGATAGCTTGACCACGGTGGTACAGGCATTGGTAACCTCAAGATTGGATTACTGCAACATGCTCTACATGGGGCTGCCCTTGAAGCTGCTCCGGAAGCTGGAGCTAGTGCAGAATGCTGCAGCTGGGCTGTTGTCTGGAGCTGCCCCTTTCCAGCATGTAACTCCTCTGCTGAGGGAACTGCACTGGCTGCCTATTCGCTACCGGGCCAGGTTTAAGGTTCTTGTACTTGTGTACAAAGCCCTAAACAACTTGGGACCAGGATACCTGAGAGAGCCCCTTCTCCCTTACCAACCTGCCCGGTCACTGAGGTCATCCGAGGGCCTGCTCCTGGTGGTTCCACCTAGATCCATCCTCCGATTGGAATCCACCAGGGGAAGAGCCTTCAGTGTGGTGGCACCCCTCCTGTGGAATTCCCTGCCTCTGGAGGTCAGGCAGGCTCCAACCTTGTACTCCTTTCGGTGCCTCCTGAAAACATCTTTATTCCAAGAAGACTTTCTTTAACATGCTGCCTTGGATTTCTGTGTTGTTGTTGTTTTGCTTCTTTTTAAATTTTGTTTTAACTGTTTTATTCTGTTTTTATTTTCATTTTACCCTGTACACCACTCCAAAAAATTTTCAATGAGGAGCGGTATATAAATATTCTAAATAAATAAATAAATAAATAAATAATCCATTTTAATCTGGCTTCTATCCTGGGTTGCCCTGATCTCTGAAAAAGCGTTGGTTGCCCTGATAGTGGAAAAAAGGGAAGGGAAGGGTGGACGTCATAAAAGGTTTTCTAATTTTACCCAGAATTTTTTTTTTTAGATACTATCTCTTGTTCATTTGGTTAAATGCTCAGTGTTTAAGAGATAGCCACATAATAAAGCAATGAGACATCCTAAGAACAGTACGTGCCAGAATGGCCTTGTGCTGGCTCTCTCTTACAAAACCTCCTATTGTTGTCAGAGTGCTGGGCTGTGGGAGGGCAGGAGGGGGAAATTCGAATTCACAAAGCAAAGAACTTATACTTAAAGTAGTCTGCACTGTGAGCTGAGTCAATACACTGAACTGTTGTACAAAGAAGCATTTTGATTTTCAACCCTATGACAACATTTTTAGGCTGGATCAGATTTCTATTTGAGTATTTAGAAATTATGCAACATACCAGCATTTGAGGAATTTTCTTTCCAATAAAGTATGCACGCTACTTGCAATATAGAAAGCATATTGTGCAAGCGCCGATAAACAGACACTTCTTGCAATATAAAAAAGATATTGTGCAAGTGGCTGAGCACTAATGTATCATAAATGAATTTATACAAACAATTTGGTTTCAAATTAAAAAGATACCCTTCAGAAACACTATTGGAGATGGCAAGCTGTTATAGTAAGAGGTAGTTGCAATTCAGTCAAAACATCTTTACATATTTTTTATAAATTGCAAAAGATCTATATTAAAAATCTACTAAAATAGTCATCTGGGGGGGAGGGCGGAATCAAGAAACTTAACAGAGCAATCCTATGGTCCTGGAAAGCAGTCCCAGGAGCCATAGGATATGGTGGATCCACCCTGCATCCTCCACAAGGCCATAGGCAGAACTATAATCATGGGGGGGTGGTACTAGTGGGGATTTCCATCCACCCTTCCCAGCTACTGTGGAAAGCTCTATGGCAGCTCCTCTTCCGAGACTGAGGACAGAGAGAGAGAGAGAGAGAGAGAGCAAGCATGATTGGGATGGGGAGATGAGAGGCTGAGGAGCTGCTGGAACCAAAGGCCTCTCAGGCCCTGCCCGTGGGAACATAACCCAGTTGGATTTAGAGGCTTGTCTAGCAAAGACAGGCCTTTTGGAGGATGTGGATGCAAAAATCACCCCCCACCCCCGGTCCTCCTGCCCTGCCGGTAACAGCCCAGCAGGGCATAGGATATTTGGAAACTTCTGTTCTCAGAAGCCTTCATCTAATTGACAGCAGTCCCATAGGATTATGCTCTTAAAACATGATGCTTGTTTTAGGTAAATGCTTGTGAATTCTCTTTGACTTGAAAAGCTAAGATTGACAACGACATTGTGATATTACTTACACACACACACACACACACACACACACACACACACATATATCCACTTGTGGCAATGGTTATGTATTTATGTTATATCTCTATGTTTATGGTGAGTATTTCTGTGGTGAGAGAGAGATGGGTGATAGCAAGAATGGTGGATCTGCATATGCGTAATGACTGGCTGAATGAGTGAAGGGAGGTGAAGTGTAAGTGCTATATAAACTGTGTGAGTCAGACAGGGACTAGGAATTCATGTTTATTTATTTGTAGTATTTACATATTAAAATCCCTCAGTGGTTCACAATATTAAAATGCACTTAGATATAATATGAGGTATATGATTATAGTTAGGATTTGTGATGGGACAGGGATATGATTTGAGATAGTGTTTAGATCAGAGAGTAAGGGATTTGATAAAAGACATAGAGATTTATTTGAAGGTCTGTGATTTGTGATGAGAGAACATATCGTGATAGAACCATTAAGAGTTTCTTCTTTATTATTCAACAGCTTGTTACTGTAATTAATACAGATCTTTGTTTATAAAATCCTATGCTTTCTGCTTTTGTCTACATAAGAGGGAGGCAATAAAGGGTACAAGGTTATAGGTAAAAAAAGGTTGGCCCTGAGCTTAAAGGTCCTGGTGGCAGTGAAACCCAGTGTGTGTGAGAGGTGGTACCTGGGGTGAAAAAGGCCTTAGAGAAGGGGAATTCTCAATGGGATGAGAATTGCAGGAACGCCACAGTGACCAAACTGGTCTGGATCAAATATACATAAAATATAACATCACTTTCCAAGAAAGAGAATACAGACATACAGTATACCTGCAGAGATGTTGAAACCTGGCAAAAGCAAAGCAACGTGTCAAATAGGTTTACTTTATTCAGAAGCTACGATTTTAGAAAAACTTACTAAATATCTCTCCTCTTGCCTCATGCTTGGAGTGCGGATCATATGGTTCTGCTCCCCTCTCCAGTCTCCAAAACGACGAAAAAAGTAGTTGGATAAAAAGCGGTTGATGGGATCTCTAATAATATTGATGTATACAGGTTGGTCTCCTCCAAACCTGACAAACAGAAATAAAGAAAAATCAGAAGATTGCAGAGACTTCAATTTTTTTAAAATCCATTGTCTAAAGAGATAAGTTGCTTTTATTAAAAAGGAAAGAAAATTAACTCTGCAATATTATTTCTGAAGCTTAGTGGTTAAAGCCTTTATATATTTGAAGGTGTTTAAAGCAGGAATTAAATATTAGGCATATTAGTATTAGAAAAGAATACTGTAACAAACTCAATTTATTCTACAGAGGATTACTGGAGAATATGTTACTGAAGACAAGACATAGCTGTGAGTTTGAGCTTAATAAAGTATGTAACTAATATCCATGTTTTTACCAGTGTAACCAACACTGCAGAACAAAATAGTGACCATATATCACTCTTGCATAGGGCTCTCAGCGGTTTTATATCCAGACAGATTTTGAACCAGGTTCTACTTATCTTCAATAGTCCTTCATCTAGTATTCCTAAACTATCTACTGTCAAAATTGAGTTTCAAACAATAAATCTCTGCAACAACAACAACAATTATTTAAGGCCAGTGTTTTTCATGTGTTGGAAGAGCAAATATATACAGTACCTTTCAATTTATGAGTTCATGTTGGAGAAGAACACTGAATTGTTAACAAGAAGAATTTTTAGCATTCTTTCTCTCAAAAAGCCTATCCTGACCACATGCAGCAGGATAAAATATAAGAAAGCCTGGCCAAGTGGCAAAGCAATAATAAAAACTCAGACCAGAGACATCCTGTTCAACATGAAAATAAATAACATATCACACTGATTTCCAAGTTCAACGTAATAGCCACATCTGTGATCCTAAGCACAATTATTCTTATGAAAGTTCCATTGAACTGTCAAGCAATCACTGAGGCTCAAAGAGCATGACTAGCCTGCAGAAATGAATGAGCTATCAGCATTTCCACATATGCAAAAGCTTGCAATTGTTTGTTAGGGGGTGATAATGGGGAGAATGCATGACAACAGCTTGATACAAATGTAAAAATAGGAACGTTTTGAGCTTAAACCCATTTAGTCCCATTGCCATCAATAAAATAAATGTTTTAAATCTAATGACTCCATCTTAGCTGTGCCTAAGTCCAGAATCCAGAAACCTATATAGCCTTGCTTATAAATCTACAGTTATCTACAAATTCTGACCTTAGAACATTTAAGTTTTAACCTTTCACAGAAGCAGCCTATCTGGTGAATTTGAAAATATGTGCTTCTTTCTTTCTCAAATAAGTAGAACTGCAAAGAGAGTGAGAGATGGAAAAAGACAGCATCTTAACACAAATGGACAGGATTCCTTTAATACAAATGATACCAATAGGTTTCATGAGGAAGACCAGAAGTATTAGGCAGATTCTAAATCTCATAGTGAGGTTAATGTTTTAATCCTATCTACTCTTACCTGGAATTAAGTGCTATTGAAGTTAATGGAATTTAGAAGTAAACATACATAGGGTCCATAATGTTCCTTTCCCATGAAATCTAAGAATACCAGACTTTCCCCAGATTACGCCCAATGCCTTCAAGGTAAGTACCACATTAATTAAGTTGACCAAATAGAATACAAACATCACTAAAACAAATTTGAAAAATTACATACAAAATTTCACAATCTGAAATATTACTTTATTCCCTGATCAGAGTGCTATGGACCTCTTTCAAACTTTAATTCCTTGGCATTCATACTGATTTTTCGTTTTTCCAATAGCAGGCTTGAAATATTATAAACTCATCTTATGTGATCATTCGAACTCTTCAGGACTAGAACAACAAATTCTGTGCAAAAGAGCAGCTGCCCAACAAAACGTATCCTAAAGCTTCCAACAACTCAAGTGTTCCAAAATACCAACAATGCTAAGATCAGCAAAGCAAAATTGTTATTTTAAACCAAAGGATGGAGGTGGGATTAAACCATGTAGGTCACCTGCACAGGCCATGTGCATCTTTCATAGCCACCCAAGATCCTAGCTTTCTGTTTTGTTTTGTTTTACTTTATGTCTCTTAAGGCTGTGCAATTAAGTTTGCATCTGCTATTGCAAAAGGTAGCTGGTATATTTCTCCATGCCAAACAAGTGACCCACCCGTGACCTATTTGCAGAAATTGTAATCTCTACATATGTAAAGGATATGGCTCAAATCCATCAGAAGACTATCATACTAGGCGGGCAGCCTTAATTTCTCCTTTAGCATTTATGGAGTACCAAAACCAAACCTTGCCACCCCAAGGCCAGCATAGAGAACCCCATATATTCAGAAGGAATGCTCCCCCCATTTCATTTTTCTGATCGATATTCTGTCCATCAAGACAGCTCAAGGCTGGATCCAGCATAGTGTTATCCCATTTTATGCTCACAAAAACCTTGTAAGGAAGGTTAGACAGAGAGCACAACCAGTGGTGCCACTATGGCCAAACTAGTGGGCACAGGACTGTGGTCCTGCAGCACTTAGGGTCTTCAGATGAAATTGCCCCACCCGTGGCACTCTGCTACCCAGCACTGGTGCTATCCCCCCTCCACCAGTGCTCACCTCTTGGTGCTCCACTTGCTCTCCCCAGCTCCAGAGCTCCACTTGCTTTCTCCCCAGCCAGCAGCACCTCTTTTCTCTGTCTTTCTTTCAACTTTTAAAAAAGGTCAGGCATGCTGAGAAGTAAGTTGCAGTTGCACCTGGCAGCTTCATTTCTCCAGATAGCCTCTAGATGACTACATGGGACCAGAGAAATCACCGTGTTGGACATGACTGCAGCTTATTCTTCAGTAAGCCCGGCTTGTTTTAAAGTTATAAAGGAAGAAAAGTTGCTGCTGCCTGATAAGGTATGGGAACAAAAAGAGCAAAGAGAAAGAGCAGTCAGGTGGGAGAGGCCCCCCCTCAACCCTGGCAGCACCACTGAGTACAACATTCCCAAGACAGAAGACGTTATAACTATATCCATCACTAATCGGGGTTGGATAGGCTGTCTTGTCCCCTACTAGAAATAGGGTTTCACTCTAAAATTTTCTCTTTCTGCTTTCCTGAGGTCCAGGTCTACCACTTCCACTTCCACCATAAATTGCCAGGCTAGGTTCCTCATATAATTGGTGAGGCAATGCTGCAGCATATTTGGGCCTGCAGAATCACTGACATTTTGGGGCCAAATGGCAGGGATGAACTCTCTTCATTGAAAGTGCCTGGGTTGACACAATAGAACATATGTCAGGTTCATCCAAACAGGAGTAAGAGAAAGGCCTACTGTGAGGCATGCAGGGCAAGAACCTTTAGGGTAGTAACTTGGTGATTCAGGTAGTCAATCCTGAAATGAAGGGACAACAAAATGTACACTTTGAGCTGAGCTCTCTTCTGTCCTCCATCTCTCCTACCCCCCATCTTTTTTTAAAAAAATAAAAAATACAAGCCAACCTCACAGCTGCCACATGCCTGCTTAAGTCAACAGTCTGTGGGACCATTATCCCCAGGGTTCTGATGAGGCCACATCACCCTGGCAGGATCCACTGGCACTGACATCTGCCCTGGATCTGCAAGTCAACATTTTAATTTCACCACAACTCTATGTTTGAAACAGTGTGGGAAATTCAAAATGGCAAGTTGTAGCTACCCGTTTTTGGCAGCAGGTAAATCCAATCGATGTTGAAGATGGCCCAGAAAGGGCACTTTGATAGGGGCTCCTTCAAAACTGGAGCTGGTCTTGATGAGAGGAGATTCCGTCCAAGTCTCAGCCCCAGAAATGTTTCCAAAGTTTTTTTACTGGCCTCTAGTCTTCAAGAAAAGATATAACTTATCTTCTTAAAAATAAAGTGCTATGTTTACAACTATGAGAATAATCAGACGAGCATTTTATAACCTCCTCGTTACTGGCCATTCACGGATATTCATAGGTCCTTTTGATGCCGCCATCTACCTCCTACGTGTCTCCTGTTCCTTCTGCTCTTTTTTCCATCACAAAATAAGACCCGGAAAATCCGATTTTTTTTTATTGTAACGATACCTGCTGCCATCTCCTGCTGTGGGCAGGAGAAGCAGTGCAATAAAAATGCCCACTGAATGGGGCACGTGGTCGTTGCTTGCTTCCTCTTTTTCCCCATGTGAAGAAAGAGGAAGCTGTTCGTCCCTATTGTGGGACAGAAGCAGGAGGCAAAACAACGGTAGGGAAATTAGATTTCCCCCCCTTTCTGGTGAGGCTCTATGACTTACAGCCATGTAGTAACACAACCTTAAGTGTAATAGAAGCAGTTTGTGTAAAAAAAATCAAACTGTATTGATCACTTGTAAATTTGTTTTACTTAAAAGGAGAACTCTTTATTTTAAGAAGGCTTTAGCATTAGTTCAAAATTGCCCAGGTGTGACAAGTTATCATTGGAAAGCAAATCTACAGTGCAAACCAAGATTTCGTATTTATTTGAATGGAAGCACTGTTGAAATTTAGCCACAATATCCAAATTACAGCACCAATTAAATGGGTGAAGAGGAACACGCTGATGGTTGGTTTGCATCTTCTGCCAAACCACTAAGCAAAGTGTATTTTCTTCTAGGGAAGTCAAAAGCTAGTGGGAGCCAACTAACCCAATTCATGATAATTTTGTATGCAAATTCAGGAATTGAGGTTTAAAACAACAAATTTACAGTCCTCTAATGCACTGAAGAACCTCTGCAGAACGTAAAAAGAAACAAGTTTTTGCTGCCAAACAAGTTCTTTAAAAGTAAGACAAAATTGGCACTCTAGTATATTTAACAGAATGTATTTCAAATGCTTTAATATCATCTTACAAAACCCCTAAAAAAATACCAGGTTATAAACTATTAAAAACACTCACTTGGTTAAGAGATAATTGGAAACCATGGTTTTCTATGCATACAAGCTTGTACACTCCCACTACTCTTGTGGTGCTGCAGGAGGAGACTGAAAACATCTGTTTCCAATTTTAAACTAACCATATTCCCCATGACATCTGAACTTGGGGAACTGTAGTTTCTTTAAACTACAGTTAGTGAAAACAAACAAGGATCTGAAATAAAAGTTTGATCCCACCTTGTTCTCGCTAAGCAGGATGTTTTTAAAATCACAATTTCCTGAATTTAGATGTCACAGGGAACTGTGGTTAATTTAAAATTGAAGCAGGTGCTTTCAATTTCTCCCTGCAGTGCATTAGAGGACAAGAGAGGAGCGTGCAAGCCTGAGGTTTGGGCAAGCTTGTTCACAAAACAGGAAACTGCAGCTTGCCATTATGCCTAAACTGAGCCACGGAACACTACCTATTGCTTTTTAAAAGTTTAGCAGAAGTTTTTTTTCTTTGCCTGACCAAAGATCAATGGTGCTAATAGCATGATTACTAGAAAGCATTGTAAAGCAAACTAAATTGAGTTACAAGGGGTAAGTGATGTAAATGACATGTGGCCACTGCTCTTTCCGCTTTCCCTGTAGAGATCAACAGGGAAGGGCTTGCTCCGAGTCACTGACAGAGATTAGGGCTGTTGAGTTATTGGAGAAATTAATTTTACAGCTACAGTTTATTGAAATAAGTTTGTGATGTAAGTTCAATAAAGAGATCTGGGTAAAGTCAGGCATTCTAAGTGTGGTGGAAGTGGTCTGAACATACATTTGCTGCCCCAACACGAATACAGTAAAAGTATGTTCAAAACACTTCCAACATGCTTAGAATGTCTGATCACCTTCTCTTGACCTTTAGGGAAAAAGGCTAAGACTTACCCGTTTGCTAAAGCTTTCAGAGTTTAACTGTTGTTTTTATTATTTTAGCTGCTATCACCCTTTAAAATATTTCTGTTGTATTTCATTATATTATGGAAGTAGTGGCTTTAAGCCATCTGGATGCAAAGGGAGGCAGGATTTTTTTTTAAGTAGAGAGGTAAGCCCTCTTCTGACCTTCAGTACACACATTCACTGAATGCCTGTAGGAGGGAAGAGAAATGGTGCCTGCTGCCCTCTCCTCTCCCCATTTTCAACCTCTATACATTCAGCAGGACATGTGACGGCGGTCTACTTGTCTGGGATCTTCCATGAGACTGGGAAATCAGTGTTATCAGGGTCCCAATCGCAAACTGAGCTATAGTCTTGGAGCTATTACTACAGGACCTGCAACAACACTGAATTCATAAACCAAGCCAAAACAACATTTAGATGAATTCCACCATTATTCAATATTTTGATTAAGAAAAATATATAATTTAAGTTATCATCTAGAAACTATTTGAGATTTACAGCATTAGCTATATAGGATATAACTGTACAGTAAACATCTAGTTTTTGGCAAAATATCACTGCTCCCAACCCAATGGGGTGGAGCATTCTGTCTGCAGTGGCATAACAAAGACACGCCCTGAAGAATTATAATTCTGCATTCCAACAGATTGTTGATCTGCTCAGAAAAAATGCTTACTGCATATTTTTTCCTACTGACATTTGCTAAAACAGGGCAGCTTCATAAAGAGCTTTGGTTGTTGTTTTTACTGGTACTAAGAACTCTAAGAAATTCATATTTGCTCATTGGACTTGCCAGGATCAGGCCTATTCTCCCTAGTGTAGGGGAAGGGATTTCAGTGTGGAGGTCAATCAGACCCAGAAGAAGAAGCAGAACCAGAAATTTACCAGACGACACAGGAAGCAGGAGAGGAGATATTCCAAGATTCTTCAGGAATCAAGGATGAATCTTCCTAGGCGCTCATCGGTGAGAATGGAGACAGCTCAGAGACCATTTTCCTCCTGCCCTTGGGAACTCAGCCTCTTTTGGAGTGGGAGGGGACATTGGAGTTGACAGATCCCAGAGTCTGCAGCAGAGTCAAGTGGGCAGAGTTGAGAGCAGGTGAGAGGCAGTCCCTTAGGGTAGCTACTCTCCAGAGGCTTCTCGAAAAACACCCTCCCTGAGGTAAGGTGGCTATTGGACTGCAGGAAAACTGTCCATTTTAGCTGAAAGGCAACTGTCTAGCTTTGTTAGTCCAATTAAGCTTAGAGGAGAGCCCCTAGCATTCACACTCCCTTTAGGTGTGAAAAGGTTTTATTTGTAGATTACACAGCACTCCTCTTTTTTGTCTTACATCTCGGCAGGAAGGCTTGGAATGACAACAGGACTATCCCGTCATGAAGTAACACAGTAACTACTCACTTTGTTCATACTGAACAACGTGATTTGGTACTGACTGCTATACTCAGAGGCGACCCACTGGTGGGGGCAAAAAGGGTGAGTACTACCTAAAGTTTTACACCTCCTTTCTTGTCCACAAAACACTCCAGTCCACAAAACAGTCCAGACTTTAAAAATGCCATGTGATTGCAGCAGTGGCAGCCCAACCCAACATGTCACCGGTAGAATGCTCTGAGCATCTGTGATACCATATTTCTTCGATTCTAAGACGCACTTTTTCCCCAATATAAACATCTCTAAAAACGGGCTGCGTCTTAGAATTGATGGTGTCTTAGAATCGCCTGCAAAGTGCGCTGTTATCCCTCCACCCTGCTCACGATGCCCAGGCGTCTCAAGGGCTTGTTGAGCACCTAAGCGGCCCTGCACTCACCATGTAGGCTGGGGAATGTGCTTGGCCTGATTAGGGGCCTCAGCGACGATCCGCGGCTGCCCTGGGGCTATTTGTGCTCCCCTGAGCTAACCGGGCTCACACACACACCAACGGAGCTCTGAGCCCTAAGCAGGCCCCGCCCACCGCACCACGAGCACAGCTGGCCGGGTTGGGCCTAGTGGTCATGGCTATGCGGCTCCAGCCGGGTCGGGCCTGGTGCGCGCCTTGCCTTGCACATGGGGCCGGGGCAGATGGGCGGGCGCCGCAGGGCTCGCGGAGTGTTGTGCGAGTGCGGCTGCTGGTTCTGTGCAGTGGAGGCGCAGCAGCGCTGGCTGGGAAGACAGAGGCAACGCCCGGGAGGTGAGTTGCTGGGCAGGGGTGCGGGTGGGACGTGCTCCGGGACTTGCAGCTGCGCCGTTCTCACGCAACGTGTGTGGGAGAGGAGCCCAGGGTGCCGCTTGGCCAGGGGCGGCAGTGCACGTGCGGCCAGCTCCTTCGTGCCTCAGGAAATTTCCACAGCCCATCTAGCCATGCCTGGAAGAGGCCCCTCAGCACTGGCAGCTGGAGCTGGCCCAAAGGTGGGCGCCTCGCGAACGACCCCCTCCCACTCCCTGCAAGAAGTGGTGGCAGCTGGTAAAGCCTCCGGGCTCTTGCACGTGCTCCCCAGTCGGCTCCCAACCCCGGCAGGTACCCTCCGCCCAGCAGGGCCTACCCCACCAGGCAACATGGGCCTGCGACATTAGGTGTTAGTGCCTCGTTTTTGGCTTACTTGTAACCTGTCCCAGCCCTGTGGCGCCAAAACCATTGGCCCAATCAGAATTGGCCACATCTCTTCCCTTATCTGCCTGCAATCCGCTCCACATGCATGGCAGAATACTTTTTCCCCATATAAACATCTCTAAAATGGGGTGCGTCTTAGAATCGATGGCGTCTTAGAATCGAAGAAATACGGTAGCTGCCAATACTCAAAACATTCCCCCTGGGTCCTAGCACCTACTGTGTTTATACGTGTGTTTCCAAATGGGCAGCATGCAGGCACTCATTGCTATTTGTTAGGCAAATGCCTTTTGAGCAGCGCTCCCACAAAAACCAGAGTGCTCCCTGGCTGTCAGCCAGAGAGCAAAATCTGATTGGCTGTCCCCTACCTTCCTAAAAGTTGATGGCTGCTGGGGCAACCAAGGCAATCATACACTAAGGAAAACAAAAGAAAGGAAAACTTTTCGGGTACGCTCAATGGAACAGGAAAATTGGTTGCCGTTTCCTCTTCTGTTAACACAGATAGCGAATACTTAGTTGGAATGAGGTGCAGAAAAGCAGCAAATGCATGTTCACTCTCGAGTAAAATACTTTCTTTTTTGTCCAGGAGATGCAGTGTGTGTGTGTGTGTGTGTGATGAGAGAAGTAGAAGTAGCCAGCAAGTAAGGGTTTTTCTAACTGGGGGCAGTGGTATTTTTTTGCTTCTCAATTTAGTTGTGGGGAGGTCTTGAACTAATTTTCATTTCCAGAGTATCAGTGTGGGGATAAAGACCAAGACGTTCCAGAGCTTAGCTGAGTTGCAGAGAGGTCCTGCTCTGTAAACATTTTGGTGTGCTGGACTTAAACCTTCCCATCCAGCTTGCTACAATGGGTATAAGAATGAATCAGCTTGGGGGGGGGGGAGTTCTGCACAAGGGTGTGAATGTATGAAAGGTGTGTGGGTGTGTGAATGAAAGGGAATCCAACAAGCTGGACATGGAGGGCAGCAATCTCTAATTTCCTCATTTCTAGGTTGCTGTGTTTCTATGCTGCATGGTGAGGACAGCAGCCTCCTTCAGTCATGTAGCATAGAAGGCCACTGGTTCAGACAGGGAGAAAGAGAGCAAACAGCCCCTTTCCCTCCTGTCTAGATCACAGTATTTCTGTGAATGGGAAAGGAGGGGGCTTTTTCTCATCACACAGCACAGAAGCCCAGCCAACTGGACATGGAGAAAGAGGTTGCTTTCTTTCTCTATGTTCAGAGTACTTGGTTTCTGTGTTGTGCTGTGGGGAATGGAGGTCCCTTCCCACCGCACAAGCCAAATGTGTTTGTGTGTGCATGCATGAAAAAGCATGAAAATAAGGGAGAGTATAAATGTATGAGTGAGTAACTGAATCGTGTATTGTGCGGACTTCTGGTGCTTGTGTTGTAGGCTTTCAATTCATGGTGCATATCAATTCCTTGCATATCAATTTATGGGGTGGGGATTTTCATAGTTTTAAAAATCAGTTTATGAGGTGGCAATATTGGCTGTATTACTGTACTTCAATGGTAGAGCCTTCCCCTCAGTATCAGAGATCTTACTTTGCATGTACAAAGTTCTTGGTTCAACCTCTGGAATCACCAGTGATTCACTATTTACATCTCTCCATTGGAAGAATTTACTATTTATTCCTACTCTTTGCTTTCTGTTCTTTAAACAGTAACAGATCTATAAGAAGGCCTCTCCTCTTATTTCATGAATGCTAACTTTGCTCAGGAGTCTTTGAGACAAAGGACTTTGTCAAGAGCCATTTGGAAGTACAAGTACAAAATGCCACTGGATCACCCCTGTATACATGTTTATTGACACTCTCAAGGAACTCCAAAAGGTTAATGAGAGAGAACTTACCTTTACGAAAGCTGTGTTGATTCTTTTTCAGCAGGGCTTGTCCTTCTATATGCTAACTAATTTTATTTTTAATACTGCTTTCAAACAATTTTCCTGGAACAAATGTTAAACTAACTAGTCTGTAATTTCCTGGATCCCCCTGGATACTTTTTTTAAAAATTGGTGTTACTTTGGCCATTTTCCATTCTTCTGGTACAAAAGCTGATCTCAGGGGCATGTTGCATATTGGGCCTAGTGATTTATTAACTATCAGTTTGTCAATAAGATTGAGATTTTCATCTTTTCTCACAACTATTTGCCTCATTTCCTCAGACTCCATTCATGAAAACAACAGTTCAAGCACAAGTATCTGTCCTGTATCTTCTGCAGTGAAGACTGATAAGAATTCATTCACCTGAAATCTCCTTATCCCCCTTTAACTTATCCTTTAACTCCATTGTCATCCAATGGTCCAAATACCTCCCTAGTTGGTTTCCTGCTTCTGATATACAGTATTTAAAGAATTCTTTACTGTTGGCCTTGAAGTTGTTAGCGATATGCTCCTCAAAATGCTTCTTCCTTTTTTCCTCTCTTATTGTCTGCTTGCATTGCTTTTGTGTAAGCTTGTGCTGCCTTTTGTTTTCCACATTTGGGCAAGACTTCCATTTTCTGAAGGAAGCTTTCTTTTCTCTAATATCTTTCTTGACACTGATCGTTAACCATGCCGGCATAGATAGGTGTGTGTGTGAGAGGGAGAAAGAGAGGGAAATCTTACCATAAAGTTCATCAGAACTATCCTAGAATCTGTCATCCTTGCCTCACCACCTTGGCAGGGCCCACCACTGATACCAGCCCCACCCCCATCCTTTAATTTTTTCCAGGTTCAGTACCTCAAGCAGCACTAAGTATCTGGGTTAGCTCCATTTTAATTTCCCACAATGCCCCAATGTAGCATCACTCCAGGGCATTGTGGAAAATGCTGTTTGGAACACTTCTGGCAGATGTGTCCTTCATGGTCTACAAGTATTTAAGTGGATCCCCAAAGGGCTCTTTGCCAAAGGCCACCTGTTCCCCTGCCACTTTCCTAAAACCGTTTGTATAAATGTTAATAAATTTGTGACCTAGCTTCTCTGATGGCAGAAACAGTACCTCTTCTATCCCAACCATACGTTAACTATGTACTTAATGATCTAGTAGGCTTGGCACTCGGGTAAGTTCTAAAAAGAACTTTATAGTATTTAGCGTCAGTTGAACTAAGTTGTGGAACACAAAAGGATATCTAAATCTTTGACTGGTGAATACAAAACGTGATGTGCAAGATTAGCTGATGGTGGAAAGGACAACTGCAACACAAGGCAATTCTGGCTGTAGTATATAGTCAGTGGCAAGCCTCCCACTGGCATCAAGGAGAATAGAATTTAATTTACAGTTAGTAATGAGCTCAGGAGTGCTCAACATCTTTCCAGGGTATACATCACTTCATCATGACACATGCAGATTGTATTGTAGGCACCTCCACCCTTTCCCTGTTTACATTTGCATAACATGGTAACTAAAGCAATTGCTTAAGCTGGAAAGAATTTATTGTATTACTTACCCTCCCCCCAAGGTATCAAACATTGTTTAATAAAATTTAAGCAGCTGGATGAAATAGAGAGCTAGAATGTAGTGTCCTACCATCTTTCTAATGTTTAATCATACATAAGCTTTACCCCAATTACATACACCATGACATTTGATGCTTTAGTCAGATACAGGCCCATAATCAAGAAAAGGAATATGGAGGAGGTTAAATGCCTGACTTAAACTTTTCCTGTTCTATAAAAATATTTCCTTGTTTCATAATCTGAATTTTGCTTATTTGAGTCCAAGTCTTACTCAGACTTTCAACTATATGCTGAGGGATTATATTTGCTGAGAATTGAAAACGATAGAAATCTCCGAGATTGGGAAAAAACACCCTTTCCAGTAATAGTTACTGTAAGATTTTAAACATATTTTGGTTGTTTAATGTTATCCCTCCCAGTTCAACTTCAAATATTTAAGGAAATATCTTCCGTTACAGCTATTGCTAGAGGTCTTAAAAGGCAAAAAGTACTAATGTCCAAATGCCCATCTTCTTACCCTTTCATACTAACAGCAGGGGTGCTTCTAAGTTATGAATGAAGAAAACAGGTTATCTCAGAGTTACCAATAGCATCTCTAGTTACAACAATTCTACTACTGTTAATTGGAAGGGTTATAGTGGAGGTCAGAATGCAATTGTCATATCTGGGAATTTACCATTCAGAAATAAAACACAACACTTCTTTCACCTGATGAGTTTGGTTCTCCACTAATCTAAATACTTTCCTTACTAGTTATTTTTGCATATCTTTTCTTGCTTAACTCCCCACAGTTCAAACATAAGTTGTAAGCTCCATAGGAAAGGGATCTTTTTAGTTTACATTTTTCTGTAATGTGTTATCTACAATGACAGCTATATTAATTATTAAGCTCTAATATGGACAATTTTGGGGGTTCTGTTAATTTTGTATGAATCCTGATTTTTCCAAAAACTAAAAAGTCTATCCAAAGAAACTTGCAGTCCTAAAGCTCAAATGGATGAAAAGTCAAAGAACAATAAGAAATGCTGGAACGACAAAATGTTATTCCAAAATGAACTTTTGAGCTGCTTCTGAGTTGGAAAAACAAAGACATTAAACAACTGAAATGAAAAAGTAACAATGACTCTTGTTTGAAAGGCTGTATAGTTATAGGCTCTATCAGTTGTAACAAAAATTAGAATTTGATACAAGTAGCTATGGAGAAAGGATCAAATACTGTTTAAGCCCGCAAAGTTTGTTTTTTTGAGGTAATTTGAAGTAGCTGACAGTGGGAAGAATTCATATGAAAGTAAAGGAACCCTTTACTCCAGGGCAATGATCTGAAGGGACATGAGCAACTTTGCTGAACCTAAGCAAGTTTGGGTCAGGTCAATGACAAGATAATCTACGTACACATCGTAATCTTTTGCTTTAACTGTCAAGTTTCATAACTCTAGGGACTCTGCTGACTGACATTTAGGGCGCAATCCTATGCATGTTTAGACAGTCCTACAACTAGATGGGGAATGCTGGGACTTTCTTTCTGTCTCAACATGCATAAGATTGCAACCTTAGTAATTCAATGTGTGTAACCCTCTTAATTCCTTAAAACTGTCACATTTAACATCACAACCATATGTGACCATAATTTCAGACCTCCTATCCCAAGAATTTTGTATTTTAAAGGGGAAAAGTTAATAGCTAATTCTGTGCAATATAAAATTACACTTCCAGAGGAAAATAAAAGTCAAATGGAATTCTGGCTGGAGCTTCATTTCTACATAATGCAATATACAGTTTTCAGCTGGAAAGGTTATAAACTCAAGTGACCTCTATGAAAAAGAATGTAGTGCACACAGACTATTGCAAATAAAGACATATGTTAATACTGTATAGCATTTTTACTGCTTAACCCTGTAATCAGGAATCTACCATATTTCCTCACTCCTGGCATGAAAGCCATGTCATCATGATGCAATTTGATACTGCTGTGGTGCATGTGTGTACATCGAATATACCAGAACATTCAGGTAGAACTAACTGCGTGGGTCTTTTCTGTGTGATTGTCAAGCCAGGACAGGGGAAGGTTCAGGAGGAAGTGGCTAGGTAAATATTAGACATTCACAAACATCTTGCAGTCACCAAACACTAACTTGAAAAAGAAAAGATTCTATAAATCAATTTTACCTGCAACACATAACATTTAAATTCAGGAACAACCTTACCTTGAGAAATTGAGGAAATGAACGTGTCTAGTAAATAAATAGGGCTGCTCTGCAGTGCTTATATTTTTAATCAACTCCATCTAAAAAACAAGAACATACGTAATATGTATCAGCATTTCCAAAGTGAAGCCTTCATACAGAAATCCACAGAAGAGTTGTGCTTGAGCCGGGAAATGGTCCATTAGATGCAATATAAAATACCCATGTTACAATGTGTTGGCAGAAAAAAAGATAAATTCTGTGGCCTCCTGGCCTGCCTGACAAGCAAGAACCACCACTAGCGCAACAGGAAATTGGCGCTTTCTAAAGCAACCCCAGAAATGAGCAGAAACACTAGTTTCTGGAACAGGACAAATTAATGGAGCTCTTTTCTGCAATTTCCACTGACCTGGCATTCTAGAAACTATTGTTTCCACTTGTTTCCATTTGCATTAGGATCTGCTAGCTTCCTATTGTGTTAGCGTTGAGTCCCACTAGTGCACGTGCAACACTGAATACTGTCCAGAAGCAGCACAGCCTTAAGAGCAAGCTCTTACAGCTGAATGACTGGTTCATTTTAAGAAGACAGGAGCATGATCATACACATATATTTCTCAGAAACTGGAGATGTGTCTCTTTACTTCACACTGAATTGGAATACCCATTTCCAGTTTTAAAAATATATAGTTAGAAACCATATTTTCTACCACTAGCACATCCAAATGTGAGCATGAAGTACACATTTCTCAAAAAGATTACCCTTCTTATATTTAATTAATTTAGGAATTGGACACCCTCATAAAACAGCACAAAGTGATCTACAAGAATTTTATTTATATAATACCATCAGTGTACATCAGTGCATTGGGCCCTGAGTGAACACAATCAACTTTCCATTTCCATAATTTCAAGGACATTTATGCTGTTTCCATAGAGATGCTTTTTTCAAAAGCTGGTCCCAACTATCAGGATAGTTTCACCAACCATTCTCTCCCTATTTTGGCGTGTTTGTCTTTAAGTCATTCAAGCAAGTGTTGTCTGTTTATCTTTGCATTAAATGCTAACATTTTATTATGCAAGATCACTGGTTTAAAAAGGGGTCGTAATATAGTATGCAGCAATGCCTTGTAGCTTTTAAAGTGTTCTGTAATATGCCAGACCCCTGAAAGTGTTAAATGAAATATGTGTAAAAAAATTCCAGGCATTCTTGCAGCTCTGATTTCCTACTCTCCTCAGATTATTCTAATTGGCTGTATAAAAACTGCAATTATATGGGAGGGGGGGGGGAGAGACCCTTGACCATGACCATGCTTGCACTCTGAATTAAGACAATATAAATCAATGCACAACACAGAAATAATTCACATTTTATAGAAAGATGGCTAATATGTACTTTCCTTCAATTCCTCAAAGTTCAATTCAGTAGGACTAAATCCTATGAATATGCACAGGATTGCAGGCTAAAAGAACTAAAATTGTTTGGAAGTCAGCTCTAGCTTGGATGCATTTAAAGGAGGTATATAATCTCTAGATATAAAACTGCACTCATTGTGCACCTGATTTTTGCAGTAGCTTCATGAGTGATTTAGTGGGGTCATTTCATTATCATACTGCTAAACAAAATGATTTGCAGAAAGCTGGTACTAAAAGCACTTTAAGACAGCAATTTATAATACGGAACCTGAGGGTCATCCAATGAAGCTGAATAGTGAAGAGATTCTGAACAGCTAAAAGGAATTATTTATTTTATTTATATTTATTTAATGGTATGTTTTAATCATTTCTATTAAAGACATTTTAAGCAGTGTTCAGAGGACAAGATTACACTCCTGGGAATGTCTTTTTCACACAGCTTCAGGGTAGATAAAAATCAATGTTTTTTTTAAAAAAATTATTAAAAAAAATGATTTTTTTTATTTAAATTGGATTTTTTTAATAAAATGCTTTTTGAGGAAAAATCTATCTAAAGGTAGTTTTCTATTTAAGATACATTATAGTCCAAAGGTTATTCATCATGAAATAAGATTAGTTTTTAATTATGTAGCATGAGGCTGTTTAAATTTTTTGGTGAATCCATTCGTAATGTCATGCTCTTCTAGAGGTTTCTGTAAGATTATTTTTCTCCTTCCAATAAAGTACAGCAGAAAAGTTGTCCAAATATGAATGATTAACCTATTAAACTGGAGATAGTTCATCTTGCAATAATTTCATTATTATCTATCTATGATGTGTTTCTAATAGTATAACCAAATCAGTATTTTTGGATATAACTGTAAAACGAATCTGAAAATTTATTTATTTATTTTATTACATTTATATACCGCCCCCATAGCCGAAGTTCTCTAGGCGGTTTACAAAGTTGCTCTTCTTAATCTGGTTGTAAATATTAAGATTATACCAGCAAGAATGAGTCTTTGGTAACTCTCAGTTGTGTAAAATATACCGAGGAAGAGTGCATTTTTTGGGGAGGGGGTCGTCACATGATTAAATCGAGTCTTTCTGAGTAGTGATTTAAATTGTGATTTAAATCAAATTGATTTAAATCAAATCCACCCTGCATAGTATATAGTAAAACTATGGAATTCTCTAACACATTATATAGTAATGGCCAACAACTTGGATGACTTTAAAGGGGGATTAAATAAATTCATGGGCAATAAGGTTATTAATGGCTACTAGTCAGAATGGCTACAATTTATATCCAGGAAATTGAAGGACAGAGCTCTGTGCACACTGAAAGCTTTACAAATGCTAGAGTCTTTCTGAATGTAAAGACATCTTTTTCTTGGATGTCTTTACTACCTTTACCTAGGGCAGTGATTAACTTTAAGTGACCTAGATTGGTGTTTATTTTTACATTACAAAAGCTTGAAATCACACACACACACAAAGGCAACAGCATACAAACATCACAGTTCTATACACTTTTACTCAGCAGTAAGTTACAGTGTTCACTGTGCTTACATTGTAGTAAGTGTGTTTAAGATAACAGCCTAAGCCAACTTTTGTTTTATGTCACCTTTTTATAGCCCTTCTCAGATTGCCAGCTCAGTATAACACTGAACTGCATTTTCAGCAAACTTCCACCTGGTAGTGTAGAGAAATGACTCACAATAGGATGAGAGAAAGACCACTTAAAATAAAGGCTGAAAATAACCTCCAGATTTACCCAAATAAAATATAATTTATTTGAAAGTAAAATCACTTTATTGTCACAACACTTAACACTTAAGATTTCCAAATCATTGCTCCTTTATTTTTAGAGGGAAACAAAATCTTTGTTTCACTCTAATAAAATCTAGAGAGAACTTTACGTCCATAATTTCAACAGCTGTCTTAAAATAATTTCACCAATGTTTTCACTGCACAGTAATATTTTGGCAGTCAACAAATATATTGTACAATAAAAAATTTAAAAATCTGCACACAATTAATAAATAACACAATAAAACACATAATGGCCTTAATTTGATGTTGCTTTGAAATTAATTGGAAAAAGATTTTAAAAAATGTATTGTAATTATTTTAAAATTAAAGTACTAACTATATCTAATTCTCCTTAGTAATGATGCTCAGGGCATCACCCTGTTTGATTAATTATCACCCAGGTTTGTGGGTGTTAGCAGTTCTCTTACATTCCCTCCTTCTGATGAAAACAGTTAGTGAGGCCTTAGCTAGACCTAAGGTTTATCCCAGGATCATCCTGGGGTCATGCCTGTTCATGTAAATGACACACAGGGGATCCCGGGAGCAGGCAGGGATGACCCCGGGATAAACCTTAGGTCTAGCTAAGGCCTGAGTCTCCCTTATGAATACTCCTTGTAGATGCATTAAACCAGTTTGCTATTCCATTTCTCATCCCTTGCTCTGTTCTTCTCCACTACTCTCTCATCTATTTACTCCTGTCTTCCCAAAGGCCTATATAATGCCTCAGCCCACCATATTCATTGCCCCAATCCCTTTGATATACTTGATTTGATCTGACAGGTTCTCCAGCCCCTTACCGCAAACCTGCCTCTGATTAATTTTTTGGATGAGTACAGCTACAGGATTTCATAGCATGTAGCAACAGCTTTGATCCTAAAAGCAAGCATCATTATCTTGCACTGGGAAATTTTATGGTTCATTTTAGGGCTGCACTGAATGTTTAGCTACTTTGGTTTTCAGAGAAAAACATCATGGCTTGAGGACAGGGACCAGAAATATTTCCCAGAAAAACAAACGTTAATGTCCTATAATATATGCCTCTCCCGCACCTGTTGCTGCCAGTGTTCCTCTAGACCGCTGTTCCTTCAGTGATATTTTCCTCCTTGGTTATGGGTTCTCTCTTTCAAGAATGACCACAGCCCATCTCAGAAAATGCAATAGCACAATGCTGCACAGCCAACTTTGGCCTATATGCTCATATCACCAAAGGAAAAGGAAACTGATTTAGTCAAAGGCAAGTCTTCCTGGGCTGGTCACATAGGTGATACAAATCAAGAATGTGATCCTGTTCAAGGCAATGCTTCCTGAATAAATTAACATGTTCATCACTTTTGCAGCAATCTCTCCAAAATTGCCAAAACAAAGGCTACCTTTCAGCACTGACAAAAACTTTCAGAAAAGCTGATTCCCCTTTCCACTCGGGCCTATTTTATTTATTATAACATTGGCCAGAATTGATATCTGTCAAAAACTATGTGGTTTCCTAGATTGGAAAAAGTGTCATTTTTTTTTTTTAAAAAAAAAGACACCTGGAAGTTTTAATAAAAATAATTTACTGCAAAATATTCCAAAAATGCTGATAATTAATAGCTAACCTGTCTTACCTGCAGAACACAAAATATAGGCACATTTACGTTTTGGTCTTGTGTGTAACCAATTCAAAACTGAACGAAACTAACACATATAAAACAGCACAAATGACTTACCTGTTCATTCTTGGTAAGTCTGGTTTTATTATGAATGTCTGATGTAACCAAGTTGAACCCATGTCTCTCAGACAGAATTCTTAACAGCAAAACCACAGTTCGACTCCCACACTTTCCAACCCTATTGTATACCACTTGGCTAGGGAATGGAAGTACCTAGGAAGTAAAAAAGATAAGCACATTAGCCTTCCCGTTTGGAAATTCCTTAAATCAACAAAATAATTTTAGTATGACTCAGGAGAGATGAGCAAATCAATTGCACATGCTTCATATATCAAAAAGAACTTGGCGTCTTTTCAAAAACCAGAAGCATTTTCTTTTCAAATTCCAGAAGGGTAGCTAAGCTATGTATTATAGGAAACAAAGAAAGTTTTGTGGCATCACAAGACTAACAGAATTATTTTGGAGTAGAGTTCTATTCTACAAAAATCTTATGCCACAATAAATCTGTTTAGTCTTATACTGGCAGAAGAGCCTTTTTAAAATCAAATGTGCTATAGATAAGATTCAGTTAGTGATTGTTTCTATTCAATGGGCTGACTGCACTTTTCAATTAACACAGGGGAGTATGTGCATACTCTTCCCTCTTCTGTCTGGTTCTTACAGAGCAGATCAAAATAAGTACAAAGTGTTTTAATCCTAGTAAATCTACCATCTGTAACATACTATTCAGTGTTACGCTCCAAAAGGAAATTGTGTCTGGACAATGAAAATAAATAATCTCAAGATGTGTTCTTTTAATTTGCTATCATCATTTTTTTAAACATGCACAGTTTGTTTATTGGCATTTATCTAAAGTCAGTGGAAATATCTGACATCAAGCACAGGGGTTGCATACAATCATTAAACCACTTTAAAATATATAAGAGATTACTAATTAATAAATAATATTTCCTGTGGCTAACCATGAAGATGTACTTCAGATAGAGCCATATGACTTTTGATGACAGACGATGGATACAAATGAGATAGCAATAATTCAAAATATTAAAAATTAAATTCAAAAGTAAATGAAAGCTGTGATTTCCCAAAGGCCAGTTTTCTGTACGAAAAACCTTATTAACTTCTCAGCCTGTCCTTTAGAGACTGTATTAATGTGATTTTAAATTGATATGCATATGTGGAAAGGCTGCTTTTGCAAGGTAAGTAGTGCAGATGAAGACTGCATACAGTAGAAAACATTTATACCTTGTCGATTCTGCTCTCCCTTTAAAAAACCCTTATTTAAAGGGGCACAATACAGAACATATACAAAGTATATTTATACAGTATTCTGAAACTACATATTTAATATTGAATGCTAATTTTATTACAGACTGGTTCCCACAAACATGTGTCTGTATTTAGCCACTATCTAATTGTTGAGTGCTGAATTTGTGGGTTTGATTCCATTAGAGAGCCTTGGGTTTGAGAGTATGTAAGCCAATCTGAAACCTTACTGGCAAACGTAAAGCCCTCAATGTTACAGTCGTTCAGATGTGCACATGCATGTGTGTTTTGTCTCCGAAGTCTTACATATTTTATCTTTTAGGTAATTTCCCCCCTGAGATTTGTTTTATCTGCCATTACTCTAATTCATTTTTGAAAAGGTGCCAGATTAGACAACAAGAGAGTAATCTTACTGGGGTAGTATTGGTTCACTAAGTCATTCAAACTAGCTATTAGTCAAGGCATAATGTATGTTCTCAATTGCACAAAAGTGTCACAGTACATTTGTTCATTCCTTAAGGAATAAGCTCTTTCTAAGGGTCTCTTCCTCAGAGTGACATCCTCTGTTCCCAAGACAGTTGAGGAGCTGTCAGCCTGGGAATGGGACACCATTTTCATGTCCCCAAGGTCTCATTCACAAACCTCTCAGCTTCTTCAAGTCAACCACCCTGAGAGCAAGAATTCATTACACTAAGCACATTCAGCTATTGGGCAGTATAGAAATGTAATAAATAAATAAATACTTGGCTATTGGACCTCTCACCCTATTGATAAACTTGCACAGGTGCTTAACTTGCCTGTCTATACCAGACTCCAGCAAATGGAATTTAAACGGAATTTAGATCGGTTGAGCACCCTGGGAACAGTAATTGTTAGTTTGGGGAATGAACAATCAGTTATGATTAAGGAGAGGGTGTGAGCAGTTTGAGTCCCTCTGGGAATGCAAGGATCTGACTCACTTTATGGTTGCTTCAAGGTGTGCTTTTCTAAACTTGCACTTAAGGTTTCAAAAATGAACTAAAATCTGACAGTTTAAATTGAACTGAGGTTTACACTGGCACTTTCAACCTTAAAGTCTAATCTGAGCCTACAGTGATCTTGAACTGAAATAACTTGAAAAAAATTGTAACGTGGAACTGGGAACGAAGGACTCTGAAAATAGATCAAAAAGAGCCCAACGTTAGTTTTGTTTTTGTTGTATCATGAACCTCATTCAATAACAGGAAATAATTATACAAACTGAATTCCAAATGTTTTCTGCTCATGCAAGATGAACTCAAAGAAGATAGGAGTCAGGCTACAGAAAACTTTGAGGACCAAGCTGAATGTTTTCAAGACTGTGTTTAAACTTTTGGATCCTACTGGCACTGAATCTACTTTAGAAGGACTAGAAAATAGACAGACATCCAATTCTCCTAAATACCAAGAAAAATGAAAACTACAGCTACTAGACTATTGTATCTGTTTTATGGTGTTATGTGTTTTTATAGTATTTTATTGAATATTATGTATTGCTTTTCTACCTGGCCTATTTATGGCCAGATCTATAATCTGCACATCCACATAAAAGCTAGAGTAAAACACACAAAAATCAGTTTGAGATAGCAGGCCAATAATTTTAGGGATAAATGTATCTCCCCGGCAGGGAATTTCCATCCCATATATCACCCATTTTGAAGAATATGAGAAGCAGAACTTTTATTTTAATTATTAAAACATTTTGACTTTCCATCACTTCACAATTAGAAAGTTGAAAACAATGTTTTTAAAAGTTTTAAAATAAAGAACATACAAGACAATTACACCAAGTCAAGAACTCTCGTGATGTATTAGGTTTTAGTATGTAAGTTAGGCACCCAAAGGACAGACTATAACATACCTCTGGGAGTGTCAAACCCCCAAAAGATGAAGGGATGTACCCTTACATAAAAGATTCAAAACTACAATGCCTTCATGAACTTAATATGTACCCAACTGATATTGCTTTACTCTGGTTCTCCAATAATCCATGTTGCATTACTTTTATCATGGTTAATGCAATTATACCACTCAAGTACTTTGAGCACTCAAACATTATAAATACTGTTTATATTCTCCATACTGAATACCAATTTCCATATTTCCCTAAGATGACATCTCTCCTACAAAACAAATATAACATGCAGACACATTTCTATGTACACTTTGCTCATGCTCAAAGCTTTTCAGTAGCATCCCTGTCACAGGACAATGAACAGCACAATATGGCTCTGGCTTGACACAGAAAAGGGTCTCTAAGGGATGCTTTAGGGTGGATTCCTGCATTGAGCAGGGGGTTGGATTCGATGGCCTTGTAGGCCCCTTCCAACTCTGCTATTCTATGATTCTATGAAAAGTCAGTCAATTAGAAGGAAATGGTACCCACAGTTTAGGAGTACTTGCTTTCAATAAATTGCTATTTCAAGGTTTCAACTTTTGCCACCACAAGAAATTTACTCAACTTAAGTCTGATTTCCATATAAACAATTATAGCTGAATGCACGTGCTGCCTAGTCACATTCATTATTATACAGTAAATGGACAGGTTTCATTTATTCCAGTCTAGTCAACTGATCACTGCTTATTACTACTAGAATTCTATAAGCACCACCCATTTCTGGAAGGAATCTTTGACAAAACTATAATCAGCTTGATCTGAAATTTACTTCCTAAATCCTCCTCAATCCTCTTTATAATGATGATATTTCCTTTAAAGTATGCTGTAATTCCCACAGACATATCACGTGCTTTAAGAAAGCTGGGAGGTTTCCTATTAACAAAGCTTAGCAGACTAGCCACATATAAGTGAAGAGTACAAAAGAATCCCAGGGATTTTGAGAAAGGGAAAAAGTCCCTCGCATCTAAACTAAACTTTGTAAGCTGATGAGAGGCAACCACTTAAACGCCGGCTTAGGGGCAACCACTTAAACAAAATAAATAAATAATAGACAGGACAAAATATGTACCCTTCTTTAAAGTCCCCAAAATTACAGAAATCTTTAATTGGTTTGCGGCCATAATATTATTGCTAACAGCTGTAGGGACAGGAGTTCACGAATTTCCTCTGGTTGCTAGTCACTCGGGTCCATGGTTGCTAGTGATACAGCTTCTCTTCCAAGACCTCTGACACGCTTGACAGATTAGCTCCTTAACTTCATGTCAGGCTCTGGAGACATTCAAAGAACAGAGAAATTCCTGCTGCTTCAGAATGTCTCCCACTGTTAGCGAGAAGTAAAATTGACCCTTCTTACAAGTTTTCTACATTTGCTCTTGAACTCAGAGGTGGTACAGATCTATAGCCATCTGGCATGAAGTGATAGACCCCTCCCACTCCAAATTCTCTACAATGTGTGAAAAACTTTTATTTCTTCGTTCATTTATATTTGTTTATTTTTATTTATTTAAAATATTTCTAGGCCCCCTTTAAAGGCAAAAGCCCTCCCATGGTGGATTACTCCCATATAATAGAATCCTAAAAATATGATAAAACAGCTAGAATGAATAAAACCAACAAATGCTAGCACTAAATCATCTATCCCAGACCCAGATGGCAATAGACTCTAAAAATGACACATAGGGGATGACTTCACAGTGCCGAGTTGGTGCCTCATCCCTTGGAAACCCTACACTTTCCCTCCCCCGAGGTGGGCAGTCATCTTCCTGGTGGAAGGTGACGAATCACAGGTCACCTGGCTATGCCTCCACTGCAATACTGGAGCAAGGCTTTGGGGCTGTCTTGACGCCATCTTGTACGTCCTTGCTTTACTCTGGAGAAAAAAAGCCAGGGTCAGTCCCTGACTTTTTTTCTCTGCAGCTTCAGTGGAAAGACCCAGGGTGAGTGTGCGATTGCTGCTGCGGCGTAGAATTGACACTGCACAACTGTGCACCCACCTCCTGGGCTTTCCGAGCATTTAGACAACAGAAGGCCAGAGAAATTAGTAAGTCTTCATAAAAGTTTCCAGTTAATGGACCCCAGGGAGCAACCCATTCCAGAAGTGTGAGGGGTAGTGGTGGAAGGGTCTCTCATATTGTATTGGGCCTCTGGGGTGAGCAACTTCCCCACCCCCTCGTACCCCATCCCCACTTCCAAATTCACTGTGGTGGTGACCCAAACTGTCTTGTTTCCAAGCAGAATTGTGGTTCTGGGAGCGTGGTTCTGCTTGCAAACAAGGCACATAATCCCTGTGCACCTTGTTTCCTGAAAAATCACTACGATTTTTGCAAGCAGTGTGATTTTGGCAACTGCGGCAGAAGGACAAGAACATAACAGGGCCCAAATAGATAGCCATGGGGTGCCACATGTTGCCCACCTCTGCTGTAATCTATATAAATTTATTTAGGATTAAGTACTAATTCTCAGAGGGAGTTACTTCTGAATAAACAAGCAGTGAGGTTTACTTCCAAGTAAATATGCAAAAAAGGAAGCTGATACTAAGCGAAATCCAGTGGCAGTCAAATAACCTTCTGTTCATGCCACAGGTATTTCTCCTCCTCTCCATGCTCGGTACCCCCCCCCAATTAATCTAGAGGGTCTCCAACCAGAATGGATTGATTTAAAACAAGGTGACTTAAACTACTGGTTTCAATCAAGAAGAAAAAAGGTTGATTTAAATTACCAATTTAAATCAAGTATTCCATCAATACTTTTTCACATATTTCCTGGTGCAAATCTGACCACTAAATCATGTTAATTTACAACTGAATAGAATATTATTTACACTGTTTTATTTTTGCAACTAGGCTTTATCTCACTGTATATATTTTTCATGCTTTATTTATTTATTTACAGAAGAAATGCCTTTAAAATATTCCCATGTAAGGTTTTTCTTATGATCAGTACCCAAGACAGTTTGAGTTTAATAGTACGATCCTATTGTCTACTCAGAAATAAGTTCCATTGTGTTTGATGGGGCTTACTACCAAATGATCGATATGCAGCAGACAGGCCAAGTGATAGTTTGTGCACTGCTCACCACTCTGATGGGAACAAGCACTGTCTCCACCAAGTCCCTTTTTCTGTGCCTCTCAGCACGGAGAAAGGGAAAATGGGGAGAAGTGATGATGATGTCAGTGGATGTAGACACACCCATTTACAATATCTGGCCTGCAAGGGCCCGTTGGGGGGCAATTTGGTCCCCCCTCTTATAGAAGTTCCCTACTTCTGTGGAATTAGGATTGCAGCCTAATTATGGATATACAGGAAGATCCACATCGGATAATTTTGTCTTTTCTTTTTCTTCCCAACACTGCTCATTTCTGATTCACTCTGTATTGGGCTTGGCCTCACCCTCACAAAAACAAGAAAGCAAACAAAAATGAAATGCCCATGACTGATGTTGATGCAAGATGAATTAATTAGATGTATTAGGCAGAATAATTTTCATTAGGTGAAAATGAAATGGCCATGTCTTGTAGGTAAACTATAAATACTACCAGTATACAGTGACCACAAGATTCAGTTCAGACCCTGATTAGGTGCTTTGGAAAACAGTTCAATTTAGTTTGGACTGATTTGGAAGTCAACTGCTTTGAATCTGATCCAAATCTTGGTTCAGAAATCCAAATCTTCACGCTTCCATTTACCATTATTTTAAAGCAACAAACAGCTATAACGTATTTGATGTTCAGAAGTAGATGAGGTTTTCAACCACAGTAGTACCCTATGAGGGAATTACATCTGCCAACTGCAGACAAACAGTTAGCAGATGTACTGTACGCCTTGTTTTTTTAGGAAAAAACGCTATTTGATAACTTCCTTTTTATTATTTTATTTTTTATTTTATTTATTTATTACATTTTTATACCGCCCAATAGCCGAAGCTCTCTGGGCGGTTCACAAAAATTAAAACCACAGTAAAACACCCAACAAGTTAAAACACAATTACGAAATACAGTATAAAAAGTGCAACCAGGATAAAACCACACAGCAAAGTTGATATAAGATTAAAATACAGAGTTAAAACAGTAAAATTTAAATTTAAGTTAAAATTAAGTGTTAAAATACTGAGTGAATAAAAAGGTCTTCAGCTGGCGACGAAAGCAGTACAGTGTAGTTTTATTATTATTGTTATTACATTTATATCCCATTTATCTACATATCATATTCTAAAATCTTTTTTAAAAAAATTTCCTCCGTATTCTCTTAGCAGATTTTGAGGGTATGCACTGATCTGCGGGAAGGAGGTGGAATCACCCCCTCCTTGGTCTGCTAGCAGCTGTTCTGTTGATGGGAGGGAACTGAATACCAGTCACGGTCTCAAAATAATGTGACTTACGTCAGCCTTTCAAATGAATCCAGAAAAACTATTAGCAATCTTATGATAACAACCTGGTTCACATGATCACCTCAGCCCACCAAGGCTTATTTAAGCTACGGGGAGTTGTGGTGTGTGCTGGGCGGCTTTTGAACATTCAAGCCACAACTGCAGCTTGTTGTGTTGTCCGAACTCAGTAAGGGTGGGTTGTTGATGTGGTTGACAAACCACCCCAGAACCCATGGACTCTTTTAGGGTTGTGGGTCTGAACCCTCACCAGGTTTGGACCACACAACAAGATGCAGTTGTGGCCTGAATATTCAAAATGGCTGCACACACATGCTGCAGACCACCATGGCTTCAATAAGCCACGGTGGGCTGCTTGATCGTGCGAATAGGCCCTGATGGCATTTGCCAGTGGGGCAATATATACATTTAACAAATAAATAATAAATAAAAGTGATGACGATAATACAACATAAAAACAAAAGTGATGATATGCCTCTACTAGCATGTTAATTGATATCATCTCTTCCTAGGCTTCAATTCCAACAATTATTTAAATAAACCTTTAGAGAAATGCCTCAAAGCCTAAGATGTTCCACTTTCCACTGCCCTGTTGCATGGTTCAGTAGGCAATTAGCAGTCAGATTAAGTTAGAAACAAGGGGCAGAATTCTTTATTGCTTTCACAGGCAATCAACTCTACATGATCCCACTCTGGCATCTCAAAACATCTGAATCAAACTGTGAAGATCAAAGTTACAGACTACAATTTTCAGGCTACATAGATTTGGACCTAAAGACCACAGCAGTATTTGGTGAAACAATCCCTACTATTCTGTCCTGAATGTTTTTGTTTGTTTAAAAGTCAAAATTATATTATAGCTGTAGGAGAAAGTTTATTTTTCTTAAGTGAAATGAAATAAGGGATTTGGAAGATATGTATTACATATATCAATAATTTCTAGCTTGAAAGAAGGACTTTCAAAAAGCAGGTGGGTTGGTAAAAGTAAGAAACATTTTAAACCCTGTTTAAAATGCATAACTACAGTGAATGGCTGTAGTGCTGTAGCTACGTTTATACATGCATCACATTCTTAGCTATTTCTTGTGCAATACAAAATAAATCAAACCAAACATTTAATGTGGACTACCTTTCAGAACACATTTAAGATTCCAAACTTTTGATCACTGATTTATGGAACTTTACCTATTGGCACAAGGGGAACTCTAAATGTTAAAGCAGACATGAAGATAGTTGTGCCAGTTAAGACAGAAGCACTGATTTAGCCAGATGTTCCCAGAAGGGGCCAAGGATGTGCAATTCTTTATTTAGCAGTTCTTTATTGGTGCCACAGCAGTTTCAGTGAGTAAAAGAGTGACTTTTATTCAACAGTTAATTATTTTAATGACACATAGGCAGATATTTCCTATTATGCAAAGATAGTGTTTAATTTATGCACTGACCCTTTAAAAGTTATTAATAGTGAATGAGAGATAGCAATGCTCACAGACATAAATGAAGCTGGCATAAAATACTGTGCTTATACATTCCATTTAATTGTACATAAAAATAATGTTTTGTGCAGAAGGTTTTTTTAAAAAAACAAGGCTTTCCCTATCCCATTTTATTCAAGTAGTCTCTTAGACCTAAGGTTTATCCCAGGATCGTCCCGCGGTCATCCCTGCCTGCTCCCAGGATCCCCTGGGTGTCATTTACATGAAGAGGGATGACCCCGGGACGATCTTGGGATAAACCTGCTAAGGCCCCATTTTTTATAAAGACATTTCTAGACTACCTTTTGGTCCTAGTAAGGGCATCTAAGATGAATTACAAAACAAAAACAAAAATATAACAGAATTAAAACAAAATATTAAAACCAGGGGACTAGACAGGAAGGGAGAAAATAGAGTATTAAAACAAGAAGAAGCAACCATTAAAAGCCAGTCAGAATAAATATGTTTCTGTCACCCACTAAAAATCAGAGACAGGCCTATTCTAAGCTTCCTTGGGAAGCAATCTCATAACTGGAATGCTGCCACAGAAAAGACCTTGCCCTGTATTCCCAATTGATTCTCCTTTGTTAGTGGGCCATACAACAGGGCCTCAAAAACCGATCACAATTTACAGGCAGGATGATATGGAAGGAGGTCTTTCAGCTATCTTGGTTCTGATCCACTTAGGGCTTTACAGGTAAGCATACACAACTTTATTAGGCCCCAAAACAAATCAGAACCCAGCAAAATGTATATAAGACTGATGTAATATTGTCTGCAAAATGCACTAAGTAAGCAGTATGAAACAGGGCCTCCATTTGCTGCATTTTGCACCAGCTGTAGTATCCAAACAATCTTGAAGAGCAGTCTAAAGTAGAGTGCTTTCCATTAATCTAATCAGGAGGTGACCAAGGCATGTACCATTGTGACCAGATCTACCTTCTCGAGGAAGGAACGCACCAGCCAAAGCTGGCAGAAGCACATCAAGCCACGGCAGTCACCTCAGCATTCAGAAGCAATGCCAGATCCAGCAGCACCCAAACAGTGAAGCTGATCCTTCAGAGGAAGGGCTGTCTTGTCCAGAACAGGGTGTACTTCCAATCCTGAATTAACTTGTCTAGTAAACAAAAGAACTTGTTTGGATTAAGCCTCAATTTGTAAATCTACTTTCAATCCGTCAGTTCATTCAGGAAATGGTTCGGAGCGATGAATTGGAAAAAAGAGAGTTCTTGACCAATTGGAAAAAAGAGAGAGAGAGAGAGAGAGATGGGTATCTTCAGCATATTGAGACCCAAATCCCAATGATCTCCCAGTGGTTTATTTATTTATTTATTACATTTTTATACCTCCCAATAGCCGAAGCTCTCTGGGCAGTTCACAAAAATTAAAACCATAATAAAACAACCAACAGTTAAAAGCACAAATACAAAATACAGTATAAAAAGCACAACCAGGATAAAACCACGCAGCAAAATTACTGAGAGAATAAAAAGGTCTTCAGTTGGCGATGAAAAGAGTACAGTAGGCACCAGGCAGACCTCTCTGGGGAGCTCATTCCACAACCGGAGTGCCACAGCGGAGAAAGCCCTGCTCCTAGTAGCCACCTGCCCCACTTCCTTTGGCAGGGGCTCACGGAGAAGGACCCCTGTAGATGATCTTAAGGTCCGGGTAGGTACATATGGGAGGAGGCGTTCCTTCAAATAACCTGGCCCCAAACCATTTAGGGCTTTAAATGTCAATACCAGCACTTTGAATCGGGCCCGGACCTGGACTGGCAGCCAATGAAGCTGGAAAAGGACTGGCGTAATGTGATCTTGCTGGCCAGTCCCTGTTAGTAAACGGGCTGCCCTGTTTTGTACCAGCTGAAGCTTCTGGACCGTTTCATGTAAATTTAAGAAGCATAGGGGATAAAACAGAGTTCTAAAGAACCCCACAGGCCAATGACCAAGGGGCTGAGCAATAACTCCTGGCACCAACTTCCAAGACTGTTCAACCAGCTAAGACTAGGATCACTGTAACATAGAGACCACAATCTCCATACCAGCCAAACATCCCAGAAAGATACCGTAGTCAATGGTATGCAATGTCACAGAGAGGCCCAGCAGAGATGTATTCCCCCTATATAGTTCCCGCTGTAAGTCATGAATGGCTGTTTCAGTCCTAAAACAAGAAATGAACTGAGATTGGAAAGGATCCAAAAACTCAAATTCATCCAAGAAAGTCTCTTGCCAATGCAAGTTAAAAGCACAACACATCTTGGTCTTCAAAAGGTCCCACAGGACTGGTTTTTGTGACCAGAGGAAAACAACAACAACCCATAACTATCGGTTTTGAAAATATGTCTAGGATACAGAAAAGAGAAAAGAAGCAGGAGGAAGTTACTAACACAAAGATACTCTGAAATTCAAAGTTACTTTGACAGTCTTTTGAAATAAAGTTTAAAAGAAATACAGAATTCAGCGGACTATTTGAGGCTAAACTAGCAGTAGAAGAACCAGTCTGAATGGGCCCACCTCTGTTCAATCTAGATTAGGCTCACCTCAAATTATTATTTTAGGCTTGTTCTCAATCAGTCAATTGACCTTCCCAGGGGAAATGGAGGAACATACAGGACTTAAGCCCAAGTGCCCCACTTCTAGGAGGTCTTCACTTGCAAGTCCCCTCGTCCTTAACAGGACAAGTTTGGAACAGCGAGGACAGAAGAGAAGGGGATGATGGCTCTGTCAAAGACATTTGGCGGCTTCCAAATTGATGACATAAGTTCAAATGCCTCCTGTTCCAAATTTGCTGCCATCACTAGCTGAAACTGAAAATCTACAACCTGGTTTCAGTGCAGTTTTTTCTGTTTGTGGTCTTCTTTTCATAGGGGGAAGAGACTGTGTCATCATAACTTGCCACAGGAATATATACTTTGTTTGTAAATTAGTATATGGAGTAGTGTGGATTAGAATTTGGCTGAACTCAAAATAAAGAAGTGGCTCACCTTACGAGGTGGGGGCCCATGGTCATCCAAGTAAGTGGAATTTCCTAGAAAGAAAAAAGTGAGATGTTAACATTAAAATGTTAAAGTGCCAGAAATTAAGCAAATGACAAACATGGGGTAACCAATTTCTAACAATGGTTTATATTAATCCAAAGAAATATAATGCTTTTTTTTTGGCAGAGGTTTCTATATGACATAGAGTAGCCATCCCCAACCTGATGCTGTCCAGATGCGTTGCCCATGCTGTGGATGATGGGGACTGTAGTCTAACATATCTGGAGGATACCAGTTTGGGGAAGACTGAAAGATTGCTCAACTTCTAGTTTTCTTGAAGAGAATAGTAGTTCCATGTATGGGTTGTATAGGATTCCCTTAGCAAGGATGCTCCCACTCCTGGTTACATTGAGTGAGTGTGTGCATTCAAGCAAGCTCCCAGGAGGGAAAGATTTACAGCTACTGCTGGTATTCTGCCATCTGAAGCATTTATTTGCTTTCACACAGCTCATTTATAATATTTTGGGTGGAAATTTTGGGTGGAAAGGGTTTTGTTGGGATGCCCTATACTGGAATCACATATAAAACTTGTCATAGATTTATAAAATGAGATTTTAATTGTTTCTATGTGGCCTTTGTAGTTTCTAACTGAATCTTAAAATGCATTGATTTTAACAATACTTTTCCCCCCATGGCTTTTCTTCAAAGCCACAAAATGCATTAGTTATCATTGATATGAAAGTAAGAGCTCTTCATTCTATTCCAGATGTTATAGTGAACACTTGTCCTTGTATGACTAATTCTTTCAGAATGTCTGTTATTTAGGCCAGGGAGCTCTTTTTCTCTATCCAGAAAAACCCTGGAATTCGAGATTTCATCCAAAGTATTGCTATCTGAAGCTAAAATAAACTCTTCCTATGAAATGCATATAAAATATGACTGACATGAGGTTTGTAAAGATGCTAAACTATATTGACAATTCATACCAGAATTCCTATAAATTCTAAATGCTTATGTTATAACCTATTTCATAAATACATAAATTAAATGAATCCTTAGTAATCACAGTATTTTAAAATATGTTCTTAAAAGTAGGACTATTTTATACCTTGATAATCTTATATTTATATAATCTTATATTAATCTTATACCTTATATTTAAGTAATTAAAAAAAAGCTTCTAATGATCGGGACTCCATAATTTCCTCTGTTGTACTTCAATGTGCAACTAGTTTATGCTGTAAAATATTTCACGTTCTATCATCTAAATCTTTATGCCATTTCAATAGTTTTAACATTTCTTCCCTTTTTGCATTCTGGCACAAGGCATCACAGGGTTGTCGTTCAATCCCATGTTCCACAGGAAGTAAAAGACATTGCCAGCATCATGTAGTGGGAAATGGAGAGGCTCACAGGGCCTTTCTGATGTTCTTTGGAAGCCAATGCTGATTGTTATCTTTCCCTTCTAGTCCATGGTGAGTTTTTCCCTCCTCAGTGGGAGAGCAGAAAGGGTAGCAGGTGGCAGAGGTCCTGCATATTCAGGCTACTCCAGCATTCATTTTGAATTCTCAAAGGGCCAGATTCATTTTCAGGATGAGTACCAACTCCTCACCCATATCTAATACGAACTTCACCCACCTCAGAACTTTCTTTAAGAATGAGATAAAGATAGATGAATCAAAAACTGGGATATGCTATATTATTTGCATTTATTTCTAAGTGATATAAAAATGGAATATAGATTCATTATTTCTGTATAGCCATATAGATATGGATAGCATTAACGCACACGCACACACACATTCTGTCAGTTGCACTAAATTTATATTAATTCTCTTTTCAACACTAGCAAAAGCCTAAGTCACCCTATGAGCCAGCTATTAGTACACACTAATTTTCCTTAACAACGAGGTGTCTGTATGAAGAAGCAAACCTCTCTGTAATTAAGACAGCCAACAGAAAGCTATTGATATAAAAAGAGTGATCCTAGCATTCTCTTAGTTTCACAAGTATTCTTTACACCATGTTAAAACAAGAAATCTTTCAGTCTACACAGATACTTGAAAGTAAACAGCACATCAATAGTTCTGTAGATCATGTACAAACATAGCTATCTTTTATGATACCAAAACTTTAAAAAAATAACAGGAGAAATTTATTGGTTTTTCGGACTATGTTTCATGCTCTTAAGATGAGAAAACACCATCACTTCTGAACAGAGATCTCGTATTAGCTGTCATGAGATAAAGGATCTCCTATATTTAAACAATAAGCAGGGAACAGCAAACATTATTATTATATTTATTTATTTATATAGCACCATCAACGTACATGGTGCTGTACAGAGTAAAACAGTACTGCCCTTTGTGGTAAAACAGCATAAGAGAGAGAGAGAGAGCACAAATATTGCACCCTGGACCAAATCCTGTTTCCTCAGGGATGCTACCTAGCCTACCAATCAACAACCCAGTATTCAAGTATGCATAAAACACCTTCATGCATGATACACATGAAAAGGCTCCACATTATTAATGTGAAGCCAGGCCACAACACTGTCCCTTCCTTTGCATATAAGATGTGAAGGGGGCTAGAGTGGGATAGGAAAGTAAATAAGAGGAAATTAAAGAGCACAGTAATGAAAAATGCTTATGTCCTGCTTCGTAGGGTTTTTCTCTCTCTCCCATAGCTGCTGCCTCTAACCATCAAAGGGATGCAACCCACAGTACTCTTCAGGCAGCTTGATACCGAGTTCATTCACTCACATGCAAACTAACTTCATACATACTAAAACAGAAAACCTATGACCCTCCAGATGTTGTTGGACTTCGACTCTTATCAGCCCAGACAGCATAGCCAGAGACCAGGGATACTAGGAGTTGTATTCCAACATCTGGAAGGCCACACAGGTTCCCCATCACTGTACTAAATATGGAAACATTTATTTTCTATGTTGAAGCCCTTCATACAAATTCCAACCCAGCACAGTTGTTTATATATTTTCTGACTGATACACACACATGCACAAAGTAACACACACTGCTTTTAAATGCTGTGTAAATTGTATTTTCATTCTTTCATTACATACTGAGCTCCTATTTAAATTGTTTTACTGTAGATGATCCACAACCATATCAGTGATAGACTAAGAATTATAATAAGTGAATTTGTTTGCTTTAGTGATCTTGTTATATTATTATGTATGTCATTCCATTTAAAATGCACCCCTTCCCCTCCCTTACCAATCATCTGTGGACAGAGAGGCACAATGATATCTTTGCTTCAGGAGCAAAAGATTGCCCACTACTGGTAAAGAAGCACTTTTTTGTTTTACTAAACTTACACAGTATTTCAATGCAGTTCTATACCCCAACATGTGCATTTACATTCTGTTAGTATAAATGGGTGAGAAATTAATATTTATTGTTTTCCATGGATTTCTGAGAATACCACCATAAGAATGTAAGCAAGGGGAAAAGATTTGCTCACACAGGCATTCCATGTGCCCAGCAGAGCTCCTATACACGATTTGCTGCTATATCAGGGTTACACAACCTAATTCCAGTTAAATCTGGCAGTGCAGATTTTATTTTAAATTAACTGGTGAGCAAAACCACACAGGCACTCTCAGGATATGTTGCTGGCCACCATCACTGTGTACAAAATCATTTGGAGAAATCTACCGTAGGCATAAACAATATTCTTTCTACTTAACTTGCCAGAAAAATAATTAAGTAAAAGCAAGGCTACAGAGTCGTAATAACAAAGATAAGAGAAAGCAGCAAAGCAAAAACTAGTAATGGTGGAAAGAGCATTATAATTGTATCTCAGTAGAATTCACAAGAGCTTAGTTTTACCCCAAAATAATCCAAAAATATTTTTACATTATTGTAAGTATCAATTAAGATCTTCATTTCTAGTTTCTTTTCTATAAGCCTCTGATTTTGGCTCAGCAAATGACATAGGAAGTGCACATGGATTAAACAAGCTTCACTTCAAAGGCAATGCTAAGCTGCTTTTTCTACAGTCATTTTACCAAATGTTTTGTGATACACTTGGATTCCATTCTTAATTTCCTAACTAGCATCATAGGAGTATTCTTTTAATGCAGCTTCAAATCTTACAAGTAGATGCATTATGCTAGATCCATTATTCTAGCCCATGGAAGTTCCCCATTCAGTGGCCCTGGCCCCTCTGCTACTGAAGGGAAGTTTTATCTTCAATCAGCTGCATTTCCCTAAAGGGGCAGAGGACTAGGGCAGAAAGCTGCTGAATGGTCCAGTCCTGCTTCTTTCTGAGCCTTTTTCTGTTGAGGCTTGTCCTGCCTACTTTTGAGGCTTTCCCTGCTTATTTCTGAGGGGACATGATACTCATGCTTTACTTCTCAATAACTGTACAGAGGCTTGGTGTTTAAGATGCTTTTTAAAGTGATGCTGAGCGATTTTTTGCTGAGTAGATATGCAGACGTTCGCTCTGCTTACTTCTGTGTAGACATGCAGAGGCTTGCCCTGTTTACTTGGAAATAGATGTGCTGCTCATGCTTTCTTCAGAGTAGACATGCTTCCTACTATAAACTGCTAACAATTAAGTTAGCAGGGGGGTGGTTTTTCAGCCCCATCTGCTTTCGCCTGTGGCCTTGCACACCACTGGAATGTGGCTGCCCTCAAGAGTTTCTCCAAAATGGAGCTCAGCCCTTGAGCTGAAAAAGATTTGTCACCTCAGTGTTCATCTTCCTATGCCAGTGCTAAGTTAATTTGCTAAATTTGTGACGGCTCAGCATTTTAAAAACCTGGCTATGAAGCAGCTTTACCAAAATTGATACTCCAAACATTTTAGATAAGCCTTATAGTGTAACATATGCACAGCTGTGTAACATATGAACAGCCATTATTTGTTAATCAGATTCAGACACATTTCCTCAAAGGAACGCTTTTCTGGAGATGCCCCATTCCCCCAATATTCAAATCACAATATATTGTGAGGAAACTGCTTTTTTCTTCTTCAGCTAGTAGGAGTTCTATTTGGCAGTGATGGGCACACTTCTGACTTGTGATATCTATTTTGGTTTTTTTACTAGAAACCTGAGATCAACCAACTGAAACTGGCTATAAAAGACATACATTTATAACTAAAGAATTAATGAATTCGTTATTCAATAATTTTGAATATCAGGAATGAATGAAGCTCACAATCCTTCCACACCAACATCCACTGCTAACTATCTCAAACATTTATTTCAGCAATATAGTTGGAATGTGGTCATTCTATTGCTCCTACTGTTAAAAATTAGGAGTCAGAAATCCTTGCCAATCTACTACAACTCATCCAGAGATCTACCACTAGTTCCAAATCTACTTTTCAGCCCCCCCTGCTGTTTGGAATATAGTTGTGCCAGTGTTACAGGTACATACCCAGATAGTGTGCATGACTGCCAATGAGTGACAACTTTCCCTCCCCATGTCATCCTGTGATCTTTCTAAGGCCACTACTCAGTCTGGAAAGACAGGATTTGGGTTATAAAGCACCCAGATTGTTTGAATCCCAGAAGCCCAGTATTGAGCCTTTGCATTGAAACTTGGGCTTGCTGGTGGAGGTGAAACTGATGGGTATTTGCTTCTTCAAACAATGCATAATTAATATACAGAATTCACTGCCCCAAGTAGTGGTAGTAGCCACAGCTTTAAAAGGGAGTTAGACACATTAAGGATGATAAGTTTATAATGACTAGTTGACTATTAGCTATGATGACTATATAGAACCTCCATATTCAAAGGCAGTCTGAGTGTGCGTGTGTGTGTGTGTTTATCTGTGTGTGTATGCAGGCTGTCTTCATGCCCTTTTCACAGACTTCTCAGAAGCAACTTGTTTTCCAGTGTGGGAAGCAGGATTCTGGATTACATTAAAGTTTGGCCTGATTCAGCAAAGCTCTTCTCATGTTCACACTTGGCCTTGAGAATGGACAGTTTCAGTTCCTTCAGTTCTCACACAAATCCCCTTTGTGCAGACTGTACACTCCCTCCACTCATGTGCTGCAGTTTATATCACCCGGTCCTTTCTTAAAAGGAAGAAAACAAACAACAGAATATTCATGCTCTCCCACTGTAGAGCCCAAATGATCTGCTCTACCTCTTTACATTCATTTGTTCACCAGAAAATATTACCTGTATACTAGGAGAAAAATTAAGCAGTACTCTACATGGATTTGAAACTAGGGAAGAATTAATCCTAAATCTTACTAGAAAGTCTCTTGTTTTCAATTATCACTGATGCTTATCTCTATTACTTTTCCTTCCTCAGTAGTTTTCACATTCGTGAAGAAGGCTTTTACTTTCCAGTACATTCTGCTATAAAGCCAATTAACTTTGTAATGTATTTATAGGAAAATTTGGCTAACAGGAATCAAGGTTTATTCTCATCAATTAGGATTATACTAACCATCTACTGAATAGACTTGGCACCAAAAGTTCTCTGATATTTTTTTTAATCAAGAGAGTTTTAGTTCCACCTGCCCACAGGATTTCACTTATGACTACTATTTAAAATGAAATTCAGTGAATTGAGAGAGGAGTACTTGTATACTACACTTGTTCATAGGTGTTTCCATTTACCGTCTCTCTGCTAATGATTAAAGAAATAAAGAGTAGAACAGAGATTTAAATAATTTAAATTACTCTTAAAAAGCATTAATTACTCAAAAAGTTTGTCAATTATGGGCATGTTTTCCCATAAACTAATGTATTCTAATGAGAATAGCAGGCACTCTGCTCATGCACTTCAAATATAAAGATGTTTTTCACTAACTGTGCCAAGATTTAAGTAGGTGTAGCAAGCCTTTCCCACCCACCCCTTCATTTTTGGTCGGTAGCCAAAAACAGAGTATTAAGTGTCCGGCTAATCTCTCTTTCCTCCTTAGAAATGTGTCCACTTATAAAAAGTTAGTTTTATCCATTGCAAATTAATCTAAGTTTAAAGCATAGAATGTTCCTGCTAGCAAAAAACTTTTTGATACTATATGGGAGGGGATGGGGGATTTTGTTTGGGTGGGGAGGCCAGATAATTCTTCAACGAAGCCCACTGAGGACTGGATGACATCATGGAGATGGTCTGAGTCAAAGTTATAACTCCTCCAGCCAGGACCTCAGTCAGGGACCTAACTGAGGAAAGTCCATGTACAGTGTTAAGGTGAATACTCACTGTTACTTCCTATCACTGATCAGAGTAAACAGTGGGGTTCCTCTGGCCTTCATGGGGCAGGGAATGGAAAGGGGTCTCAGCCAAGGCCCAACAGGCCAGATGTGCTGGCCTAGAAGGCCAAAATGGCCTGGAGATTCTCCATAGCTGCTATATGAAGTCTACCCCACTCAAAATAGGGTAAAGGGCTGCCTACAAAATGAGATAGGGACATCAGTTCATGAATTCTCTCTGTGAGCACATATTCTTGCAAATATCAGGGGGCATTGAGGAGAGAACGGGAGAACTCTTGAAGGTTGATGGAAGATTCCTGCTGCCCAAGATTGTACCTGGCAGCATACAGTTATGGGACGTGCTCTGAAATACACAATCACAAAGTTCTGTTCCAAGTGTGGTGCAAGTGGTGAAAGCCAAGAACAAGTTAACCTGCTGACAAAGACATCAGATACACGAAGGATACAGCGGACACTATATTTTAACAGATCCCTTCAAAATCTTGGCAGGCAATTGCATGAGCACATGCAGTTTTGTGATCCATTTGCTTGGCAGCCTCCATCTACTGAGGTATTTTGCTGGTTCTTGAGCTACGGGCATATCAACTACAAGTTTAAGAGGAAAAAGAAGACCATGGCTTAAGTATTCAGCTACAGCCATGGGAAATTCTGCAGCTATTTTTGGCACAATGAGGAGGAAAGTACTTTCTTGGCATCTAACCTGTAAGACATCTCTAGACTGAAGTATTTAACCCGCAAAGCCTGATCTATTAGTACAAGATAGAGCTCACATATATTTTGTTCACCTTTCATTTTGCTTTTAAAAATCTATTTTAAGGTGTTTTATTCTTTTTATTGTATTTTATCTTGTACACCACTCCAAAATTTTGAAAGGGGAGCGGTATATAAATATTGTAAATAAATAAATAAAAATAAGTAAATATATGCAGGTGCACTTTTCCTTTATATCAGCCTACCTTTGCTTTAAGATCATCAGGGGAGGCTCATCTCCAGGTGCCATTATGTGACAATAAGAAAGAGAGCCTTCTCTGTTGTGGTACCCTCTTAAACCAAAACCAAACCTGAAAAGTTTAAGTTTAAGAAAACTGATACAAACAATATATCAAATTTAGGTATAACTATACTTATAATAAAATAATATTAGTAGAAAATATTTTAATCTTAAAGCAAATACATACATTTAAAATTTAAACAGAATAGTCCACATACATCAAACTTCAAACAAAAATCCCCAAACGCATTTCAACCACACAGGTCTTCATCTGTGGGGAAAGGATATGTGGATTTTTAAAAAAATTATACAAATATTAAAACAACTTTTTATGCCCCAGATATAGGCAGTTTCTATCGGACCTGAAAAGCAGAACAAAGAAAACATAATTGCCAAATGCCTATTGTTGCTCTACCCCCTTTCTTTTGAGCCCAAGGTTTTACTCTAATAATGATTATTTACCCAAAGTTGGCTCTTGTGAATCTTCAGGCTTGTAACAAGGAAGATGGGGGACTAGATACTCCCTCCTGTCTTCAAGAGCTGGTGGATAAAGACAACTAATTAGTTTGCAAAGTTGGCAAAGTGTTGTTTTAATTATGCCAACTTTGCATGTATTATATTAGTTTTGGCACCAGTTCTAAATCTATTTGTTTGCCCAGGCACTTAAAATGGTTTAATAAGCTGTTTATGGGCTTTCTATTTTATGTTCTTCCTGCCTTTATTGCAGTATTTGATAGATTTATTTATTACTGTATATTATTGTCTATCAGTGCTTATTACATCAGGGTCTTGTGCAGAAAAGTCACCCCAACTTAGCTGCGCCACATCCTCCCCAATTGGATAAGGCACAACACAGGCAACCCCAAACCTTTGTGCAGTGCACATCACTCACAATGGGGTAAGACCCAACATGGGCAAAGTCACCCTGACCAAGGAAGTGGCTGGAGCAGTCCCACCTACGCCACCAATGCAGTGACTGCAGGTGCACTGGTAGCTGTCAAGACCCCCAAACATGTCCACCAGACCTGTTGTATTCCCCTTCCTGCTTGTGAATGTCCCCCTTCTGTGGACTACCTCCACACTCACTTCAGCAGTGTCAAATCCCAAATGAAGTAGCAGGAAGTCAGCATTGAGAGAAAAAAGAGGCAGTGAAAGTCTACTGATTTGCCAACTTCCTGCTTCCTTGCTAAGCCTTGGATGTGGCTGAAGTGAGGGTTAGAGAGGAAGGCAACAGAAGGAGAGGGGAGAATCCCTAGCAGGGAGGGGAAACTCAGTGGGGTCTGGCAGGCGCCAGGGCACTCACTTAGGGGTCTTGGCGGGTGCCAGGGCACTCATAGGTCATGCATTGCTGACCCCTGCTATACAGGATGAATTAAGCCCTCAACTGCAACCCTATGGAATCATCTGCAGTTAAGAGTCATCCAGCACGCAGAACACGGCAGCAAGAAAACCTCAATCCACACAGTTAAGGCTTTCTCAATAGGTACAGTTTTCTGGTAAATAAAGTTAAGTTTCTGCTTTGTAAGGCAGCTTATATAAAAAATTACATCTGGAATGTGTTTAGTTACGCATAGGACCATAGAGTTGTCTGCATTACATACATGAAACTTGGAAGCAGATAACCCCATGAGCTTGATTGCAGAACCTTGCCAATTACATTATCAAAACTAGCGGTTACTGTAGGGTAATTGAGGTGAATGCAGAATACCAGAGATTTGCTCTGAGCTACATACAATAATGATCTACACTGATAAAACGTTATTATTAAAATTAGTCACAAAGAATTATAATCCAAGTTCTCTTAAACTGGTAGTACAATATGAGCACTTAGAAGAAACTCTTTCATGCCTCCCATGTGCACCTGCTTCTTTTTATGTTGCTGACAGATCAGTGAGTAAATTTCATGAAGAGATAAGAACACACCAGATGAATTTGGAACCACTGGTTTAGCTGCTGGTTTTATTTTGGGAATTTCAGAATGTGCAGACCAGCTTTAACATTCTACAGTGCAAACAATAATTACTTAGACAGGCTCTATTTCTTTTTGTGTCTCTTTCCTGTTTTTGTTTAGCTTGTAAAACCACAGACGTATGTCATCGCCATGCCAGAAAACTTCAGTAAATTTTGACATGCACACACTACTCATAAAACTCTGCCACTGATCATACCCTTTGTTAAGAAAAATCTTCAAATATACACACGTCTCTGTTGAATACGCCACCTCCACATAGCAACAGAGGCTCAAGCTCAGTTTCTTGCCATCCTGGTGCATCTAAAATACAGGCAGTAAATACTTACTTATACAACTCGCTGTGCTGGAATAAGCCCCTTAACTTACCTAAACGTCTGATCTGTCAACACACACAATTAATCAAAGACTGAAATGAACTGAAGGAAAAGGAAAAATGTAGCAATAAAGGGAGGCTTGTCTCACTTCTCTTTCAACAAGTTACTAAACTGAGAGGTGATTTCACTCTACTCAATTTTTCTATACTAGGCTCATAGCGTGCTCTATGCACCTGCTGCTCCTTATGTCTCTGCTGGTACCTCTGTCCTGGTTGTCCTGTCTTCTTGGGTTCTTCATCTCTGTATGTATCTGCTAGAGAAGTAGCAGAGACATTAGGGAGAGGAAGGAAGAGTGGTGGGAGGTGAAGAGGCCTATGTGGCCCATAGAGTTCTTATTGCAGATGTGGATGAGGTGTCAGTTTCCCTTCTGTTAAGGGGTAATACATAGGAAACTGCCTTTATATCGAGTCATTGGTCCCTCTACCCCTGTATTGTTGACACTGAGTGGAAGTGGCTATTCAGGAGAGTCCTACCAGGAGATACCAGGATTTGAACCTGGGACTTCTGCATGGTTCTGCATAGTTCAGTAGTAGAAAACTCTACTAATGAACTATGCCCCCAGTAGCTCAGTCTAGGAATAGAAAACCAAAACCAAAATGGACAAGAATCTCAAGAGGAAACACCATAGTATCAGACCGCACAAAGCAGAGGACATTTTGGTAAAGGTTTTTATTCATTACATTAATGTCCAGCCTTTCACTGAGAAGCTAAGGCTTTTATATGGATTAGCCCATATTATCACAACAGCCCTGTGAAGTAGATTAGGTTGAGAGAGTGTACAGCTGGAATAGGGTCATACAATGTGGTTCATGCCTGTGTGGAAATGTGAAGCAGATTCTACTAATTTACAGAATTATTCTATCCATTATAACACAGAGGCTCTATACACTACAGTAAAAACATGATCTGCTATGTGTTCAAGGTAGGCACCTACATTTATTTTAAAACGCTGGACATAAGCGGTCCCCTACTTTGAATTTATTGCATTCTGATACTTATTGTCAACAATGTATTCAATTCTGCCTAGATCATGCCCAGCATGTTTAAAGTTTTAAAGAACATGAGTAGCAATATATATTGTAGAATTTTATGACAACTAAAATTTTTCCTCCATTTCGCCAAAGCTGTTATTTATACAGCAATTTTGCAATTACCCCTAGTAAAGAGGTTCTTGCTTATGATTGCTGTTTTGATTACATTTTTATAAATTTTGTAGTCGCCATACACTGATAAACAATGTATGAATTGGAAACACATGTCTCTAACAGACAAACCTTTCAAAACTGATTTTCATGGATCTGTGCAGGAGTTAGGTCAGTGAGTCACCAACCTGAATATGGCATGCACCTTGACACAGGAAAGAAACAGCTCCTCCAAATACAAAAACATAACACGCAAACCAGCAAATGGGATGGGGAGGGGGAACCTAGTCACTTAAGGCTCCAAGTCGAAGTAAGGCTGAGCAAATACACAGGCTGGCAGCACTCCTCAGGAATCTGCTTGATCACAGGCTAAGATTAAGCAAAGAAACTACCATTTGTGCTTATTTTGGGGCTTGCCCCAAGAAGTGTGATATCATGTGGCAGACGTGGTAGGAGCTGCTTGTGGGGCAGGGTCTTTTGTGTGTGGACTGGAATTAGTGGGGCTGGCTGTGCATGGAAGGCCCAAACTGGATAATGCTGCTTGTGTTAGTTTTCTCCTTACTGCTAAGGATAGTTTTAGTGTTACTCTGCTTTTTAGCTGTCAGTGTCTCTATTTTTTTATTGATTGATTTTATTCTGTTTTGTATATGGGTAAATCCAACATAGGTCTTAGTTGGCCAATCCCATCACCACATAAGCAGAATACATACCTAGCCTATGTCTTTGCAAATTTAACTTTTAGAGAAACTGAATGTCGAGAACTTTTATGTAGCAAAAACTGTGAGGCTGGACAAAACCATGTTCATGAGATAAAAAACTGAAATTAGTGTCCTTGTTTGATTGATGGGTAACTTTATTTTTATGGAATTGTAAATGTAGGTGTAGGATAAGATGTAATTGTAACAAAGCTTTAATTTTAAGTGAGAGAGAAATTTAGTCTTTTATTTATGATGCAGGTTTTTTTAAAAAAACAACAACACCTAAATATATAGAATAAGATTTTAGGTCAAAGTGAAGTAACTCAATGGAAGCAAGTAACTTAGGGCCTTGCTAGACCTACTTGAAAATCGGTGCTTCAGGCATGGCGAGGCCACGCTACAATTAGCACAGGCCGTCGTGCCTATCTACATGTCAAACGCGATGAAGCCCCGTCGCGTCCGCCATTTTTTGTTAAAGGGGCCGCGTGCGCAGGAGTGCACCACCGGAAAGGTAAGGATTTTTTTTTTTAAAAAAAAGGGTTTCCTGTCCCCCAAGTTCCCCACCCTGGCTGTGAATCCCCCCCGCGATCTCCCATTCCCCCCTGGTTACCGATTCCTGCCCCCCATGTCGCTGGCTGCTGATTACACCCCCCAATGTTGCCGGCCGCCAATCGCCCCCCCCCCCCGCATGTCCCTAGCCTCCATTTCCCACTGTTGCCAATGTCCCCTGGCCTGTGATAGCTGCCGCCAATGTACCCCAGGCCAGGGGACAACGGCGGCGGTGGGAGCGCTGCGGCCCATCCACCGCTGTTCCCGGCTACTTGTGTGTAAGTGCAGTAGCCGGGAACAGCAGCGGAACAGGCTACCCGCCTGCAGTCTCGGGCTGAGCCCGAGACCGCTGGAAAAACCAGGCTAAATGGGGTTTCACTTACCCCGTGATCAGGGAGGTTTCACCCCTGGCCTGACCCCGGGATCCCCTGTGCATCATCTGGACGCACAGGGGCAAGCACCGGGCTAAACCTCCGTCTAGCAAAGCCGTTAGTAAAGAATATAAAGCATTGGCTTCCATAACTGTCAATCAGAAAAAGATCAGGGCATTCTGTCTTGTCATGAACTTCTTGGCTCAAAATACACCCAAGTTTAGAGGTTAGGCAAAAGGTTATTGCAATGCAGGCTGACCTAGGTCAGATGTCTGCTGAAATGGGAGCACAAGACTGCACAGATTTAATCTGGATCTCAGTCCTGGTTCACAAAACAGGCCTAGAAATGCATCAATGATATGAGAAGCCTGTACCACTTATTGTTTCTGACAGATCCTACTGTCAGTTATCCCCATTTCAGCCATCCATAACTGCATCTACGCTCTAAAACTGCAGATTCCCTTTGAAACACCAAACAAGAGGAAGACCAAATAACTTGGTTTTTTCTAGTGCTGCAAGGAAAAAGTCTGCACTGCTAGAAAACCATAGCATGCAGGCAGCAGAACAACGAAGAGATAGAATGGTGCTCTCTGGCTGCTGGTAGCACCAAGCCAATAGGTTAGGTTATACCAAGAGCTTATTTATTTATTTATTGCATTTTTATACCACCCAATAGCTGAAGCTTCCTGGGTGGTTCACAAAAAGCTAAAGGCCTCTGATCCTAGGGAAATTCTTTTTAGGCCGATTTATTCATCATTTCACTCTTCCACATGGTTAAACTTTCCACATGACATCATCAGCAATAAGGAGGTAATTCATGGCAATTCATCTTGTCATCTTGTCATACATGAGGACTGCTATTCTACAACATGGAAAAAGGACAGAAAAACAAATGTTTTTCACTGCACATTGACACTGAAAAAAACATTGCCAAGCAAGGAATTATGGATCTTTATCATTCATTATTTGTAAAATAATGAAATATTTGTAATTCTAGAAGGACCAAAATAAAATAAAAATCCAAAGAGTTATCTCTATACATAAAAAAAAACTCATCAGAATAAAGATGAAGATGTTTGTAATCTATTGATACTTAAGTGCCTTTCAATCAAAGTCATCCAGAAGGCTATTTTCATCCGATTGGCATTTAATGCCCATTAAACAAGTTAGACCCTGGTGTCTCAAAGAAAGAAAGCCCATATAATTTCACCTTGCTTCTTTCATGGGTATTCATGCTTTGAGAAGTATTCATTGTTACTGAGACATAATCAACAAGTTTGAGGTTTGGTAGAAAACATAAACATCCAGAAATCTGAGCTAAGGGTGTCTTGAATAATAAAGAACATTTTAAAACCAAAATCCATGCTGGAGAAAGACAAACATGACATTACAAGTGATTTGCATTGCAAAAATAATTTTGCTGTAAACCTGCATGTTTTTTAGCATCCACTGATGTATTTTGCTTACAAGATCTATCAACCCTAATATAGACAATAGAATGGAAATATATTTTAGGGTCCGTAGCATGTTGAATGAATGCCACTCTACCTCACTGTATGAGAAGAAAATAGAAAAAAGGAGAGGAATCTCATTTTTCCATCTGACCAAGACTGTGAGGTTTTGAAGGCTTGATGTTGAAAGAATCTGTTAGTTGACTGAGCCTGTAGCAGTAAATCAGTTAATATTGTGGGACTTATTAGGACAGAGCTCCTATGACTCTTCGTTGAGATAGGTCACCAGGCTGTGCTAGGTATGCCTGCTTCAGGTAAAAGGTCTCTAAGATGAAACAAACCTACCATCCAAGGGAGAGATCTTTCCTCATAATGACTGTGGAAGAACTGACAAGATGAAGATGAAATTGGTCCAAATAATTTTTTAGGAGAACAAAGACCTAAAAAGAACCCGTACACTGACCCACCACCACAAAGCGGCAACAAAGACCCATTTCAGCCATACTTGACAAATGGGTGTGGCCTATAAGCCAGGTAGTCCAATAGCCCACAAACCAAAGATATCAGCAGAAGCTTGTCAAATGTCATACACCTTTTCTAAATGACCTCCAAGGCCCAGCATGGCTATTAGCTACACAGTTGAGTAAAACATTCCAAAAATCAGGTAGCCTAGAAAGGGCACATAACTTTCATTCAATTAAACCAAGGAAGGCAGTCTTTGCTACAGTCAGATACAATTTACCATTCAACTCAAGGCACATTTCAGAATACCCAGCAAAGAGGAGTGGGGAGCACAAAGAAGATAAGGAAATGTAGGATAGAAGAAAGCCTGGCTAACATAGGCTTCTCCTAGCCCTATCTATCTCCACTCAGTCACAATAAATTATTCACATAAATGGGCTCCAAACTATTAGAACGGAACAGATCTCCAAGGCTGGTCCCATCCCTAGCGTCCCATCCATACTCTTGGTTCTGTCTCCAGCCTACTTACACTGAGCAAAGCTTGAAATGGGAGCCAATCATATTCATGGAGGTTCTATACACAATCCACATCCAATAATGGATGAAGGGAACCTTAAAGTTGCTTTTCTGCCTATGGAATACTTTTTCTTTTAATATTAGTGTGCTAAGTGAGGAAGTGGTCAAATCTGCAGAATTCTCTCCCAAGGCAGGATAATTTATAACAACTAGCTCTCAGTGGATATTCTTCAAGAGTTGGGGCTATTTCTGATAGAGAAAAATATGCAGCCCACCTGGCAATCTGAGACAGAAAACACACACTATGATTGATGAAAGGCTCTACGAAGAACTTGTACCCCTATGGCAAAAAAAAATTCAGTAAAAGCTTTCTCCTGTCCTCCCCAGCCAAGCATCACAAGCCTGTCTAAGTAATACCATAATAAAACAAAAGAATAAGGCTATGGGCAACATAAAGGGGGATTTTTTTAAAAAATAATAATCTCTTGTTCCAGATGCAAGAGACATTCCTTGCTAAAGTCAGGAATTTATATTTTTAATTTCCTGTTTGGCACACACCTGCTTTCCTTTTTGGATGGCCAGTATTTCTACAAGGATTATCATCATCAACAACTACAAGAAAATCACCCTCTTAAACTACTTGTTACTCCACATAATTGTTGTAATGAGATCGCTTGTCGCATCAGTGGCCTTGAGCCAGAACGAACATTTTCTGAGTTCAGAAGCTTAAAACACACCATCTTGTTCCCTTTATTCCTCCCACTTATCAAATGGATTTTCATATATAAGCCCCCAAATCTCTTCAGTTCCTTCCAGGCCAATGCAGAACATTCTTATATTGTTAGACTTCAGTTGGGTCACAAATACAATCCAAAAGTTAGAAGTACATAACTTGTGCAGATGAACCTGTTTCTGTAGCATGTAGCAATGAAACATTTAATTTTACAGAAGCTAAACAATGAGGATGTCTTTGTAATCCAGCAAACCAGTGAGCTAACTAAAAAAAATCCCAAACCCATGCAAAGCAGATAAGTCAAAAACATTATTCACGCCAAAACACACACAACACACACACAAAAATCTTTCTGAAACTGAAAAAAACATGAAGCCACCAAGAGAACTCTTGGTAAAAAACATTAACAACTCCATACAGAACATTCAGATGAATTTGTTTGTAAAGTGGCCTCTTGCATATTCATTTGACCTTATGAAATCTGCAAGACTACTGAAGAGTGCTTTAAAATATACAAATAAATAAGAACCTAGTAGTTCTACAATTGTTACACAATGTATATCATGCCACTTACCAATCCGAAATAACTGAATACTTTGATACATTAGAACCTGATCTTGAACTCTTTGGTACAGATCATAAAGGGATACCTTACCTGCTTACGCCAGTGCTTGGAGCCAATATGGGATACTACATTAGGGCATAACTGGTAAAAGGAATTGTATACAGTGCCAGATAAGGGAAATGAGCTGTAAGCCTGATTCCAAAGGCTGGTCGTGCTAGGTAGAAAATGTGAAAAGGAACTTTCCCACTAAGGTTAGTTGCTGTGACCGGATGCCCCATTAGCTGTTACTGCATAAGCAAAGGAGATGAATTATTGACTAGCTTAGACTGAACTCAATTATAGAAAGCATCAGGTAGATATTTACAACATTTGCTTTTGAAGTGTTTAAGACAGCTTTCCCCAACCTGGTGCCTTCCAATTGAGTTGGGCTATGCTGGCTGGGGAATTATGGGAATTGTGGTCCAACACATCTATAAGGCACCAGGCTGGGGAAGGCTGGTTTAAGATAAAACTTCTTGCTTAATTTACTGGAAAGCTTGAGGAGCAGAGTGGAAAATCAGATAATCCTGAGGTAAAGTCACTATGAAAATGTATAATTGTGATTTCTTTCTGTGCTAAGAATCATTTAGTACAGAAACAGTTAAAAATGTAAGGTTAAAATGTTGGGACTTTGCCTCTAGCTGAGAATAAAAGATAGAATGTCTGTTTTGGCCTTCATCTGGCATTCTTCCAAGAAACAGCAGAATTGCAACACAGTTGCTATGGGGAAGAAAGTAACTATCACCTGAGAAGTTTACGGTTAATTCGAAGTGACACTTGGTCATCTGCTGTGATAAAGGACAGAGGTGCTGCAAAGGAAGCAAAGGTCAGGTACTGATTTTATGAGCAAACCAAGTTATACATAATACATTTTATGTTCTGAAAACAGCCTTCCCCAACCTGGTGCCCTCCAGAAGTTTTGGGCTTCAGCTCCCATTTATTATTATTATTATTTATTTATATAGCACCATCAATGTACATGGTGCTGTACAGAGTAAAACAATAACCAGACCCTGCCGCATAGGCTTACATTCTAATAAAATCATAATAAAACAATAAGGAGGGGAAGAGAATGCACTAAACAGGCAGTATAAAAGTCAGAACAAAATCAAGTTTTAAAAGCTTTAGGAAAAAGAAAAGTTTTTAGCTGAGCTTTAAAAGCTGCGATTGAACTTGTAGTTCTCAAATGTTCTGGAAGAGCGTTCCAGGCATAAGGGGCAGCTGAAGAAAATGGACGAAGCCGAGCAAGGGAAGTAGAGACCCTTGGGCAGGTGAGAGACATGGCCATTGGCCAGAGTGGCTGTTCTATTAAATATTTCTGTAAAATGCCTACTTTGCTGAAGTACTCCATTTTGTAAGTTTGACACTTGGCATTTCTGTTTTATAAATATTTATACATCAATTGCTCACACATATTCAAATATTAATAGTTGTACATTAAGCTATTTTTAATGTATGAAACAAGGCCACAATATTTTCTCTTCTTCTCTGCTTGGCTATCTGCCCACAGTCCCACATCCCCTTCTTAAAAACATGGCCTGAGCCACCCACCTCTCAAACATATATCTGAACATACAATTTGCTTGCCACCCACAGTGACTTTTTGAAGAGAGCTACTAGCAAACATTTCTTATTCATTTAATTAATCAAAGGAAAGTAATCTCCTTGCCAAGAACTAAAGTAGCAACAAGTCACCAAATGAAATTGGAAGTCTGCTTAATCTCTGTGCTTATTTCTTAATAAAGGAATTATAGTCCTTATATAAATCAACAGTAATGCAGATAAAACTAGTTTTAGATCAGTTCCCAACTGCTATTGACTAATACATAGAACATCAAATATCTGTTCTTTATTTTGACGTTTTCTATCAAAACCTTTTCTATGTTTACCATAGATTTCAAAATGACTTCATTTTCGTTTTAAAGATGCAGACCAGAGGTTTCTATTTATGTGTCTATGTATTTAATGTGGGTTTCATACAGGAAAGCAATTGACGCAGGCAATGAAAAACAGATTGCTTACCTATAGTTGTAGTGTGTGTTATTAATTACCTATACATGTGGGTTTTTTTAATAGTTATCTGTTGAGTCACACTACTACCAGACTGCTTCATATCACCCAACACCATCTATTACTTTTGCTGTGAATTTCCTAATCAGAGTCTCTTCAATACAACAGGTAAGATCTACTCCAGGGAATTAAGCACAGCCTTTTCTGCTTTGGCCTGTCAGACAACCTCCCAGTGTCAGTAGAGTCTAAGCCTGCAGGGTTGGCATGTAATCTGCCAAAGCATTTTTCAGTCCCCTCTAGAGTTCTTGTCTTTTGAAGATTTTTTTTTAATGCAGGTTGCTAGTAATAAAGCTTTCTCCCTGTAGCTGTTCAAATACAGACTCAACTGCAATTTCACTGATGTTTGTTGATTATTTCTTGGGTGAATTGAACTGTAAGAAGATGGGATACAAACACCTAAAATAAAAACAAATTTAGGAACCTAAGATTATTATTATTATTATTTATTTATATAGCACCATCAATGTATATCACAGAAGGAAGGTCAGCCAACACAGTAATTAATTACTCAATTTTGTTACTACTTATTTCCTGCTTCCTCTTTTTTTTACAAGAAGCTGGGGAAGAATGAAATTGCTTCCCAGTATTCAGGATTAGTAATGGGCAAGAAGCAAGAGTAAACCAAAACTAATCTCAGTCAGATGAAAGTTCAGAAATTACTGGTTATTGCAGAAACGAATTACATCAATAAGTTCTGCATTTGAAGAGTACATACAAAAAGAAGAAGAAAACTAGTCCCAAATGCTGCTCTGTTCCTCCATTCATGAGGAAAGTGCTTTTTCAAATGTTGTATTAATGCATCCTCTGCTATGGTATATTTATTATTTATTGTTGTTTCCCTTGACCCTTTCACAGACTTCTCATAAATTATCCTTCCAACTTTTCCCTACAGCAAAACATGTAATTACCAGTGACCCTGTTTTACCTTAGTTCTTCTTTAACAAGGCACCTATAGTACCTGCTAAAGCAAAAGTGGGACAATTCTATCCTTTACAAAAGAAAGCAGAAACATGTTCCTGTTTGTGTTGCATTAGAAAGTTGGGCAAAGAAAACAAGTTGAACTGTGAGAACTCATAGGGCAGTATCTTATTTGACACTGCCACAAATGTAAATTATGTTGCACTAGCATAAGTGACCTCTTGCACAACACAAAATCTATTTGCCAGCACAACATGTTTAGCACCAAACACTTCTGGCATTGTGCTAGAGGTTGCTAACTCTAATGCAAAGTAATTTATATTCATGGCAGTGTCATATAGATAGGATACTGCCCATTGCATTTATTTAGCTCAAGTGTTTGAAGCACTTAAAGACATCAATCGTCTTAACAATAGCATATTAAGCCTATTATCCCCATATTACAGATAGGGCACTAAGACTGGCAGAATAGTAGTTTGACTAATAAATATAACTATGTCAATCCCAGTTCTAGTGGTAAACTTACGCGACAGTAGTATAAACACAAGCAGTTAATGGTGCAATCCTATGCACATTTAGACAGAATAAAGTCTTACAACTCCCAGCATATCCCAGCCAGCCATGAGAGTAGTTATGACTTTTTCTGTCTGAACATGTATAGGATCGTGACCTAAATGATGTTACACAGCAACAGCACATGAACAAGTTGTCATAAACCAACATAAAACATTTACAAAGGTGGTTTCCCCTCCAGTCCACACACAGTGAAAATACTGGAGCTTTCCTTTGCCTTAGTATGTAGGTCTACACCTTGCCTGTATGCCACTTCAGGAAGGTGCAGTCCAAAGAGTTTTCCTTTTTTAAATCAAACACTATGCATGTATACTTTGGCACCACAAGGAATTTTTTTGCAGAAAACGAATCAGACCACCTGTGAGTTATTTTCATTAAACAGGCTCCTAATCCTTTCATGCATGTCAGAAACATTGGTATACTTTAAGAGCCGCTATTGTACATGGGGTACAGTGTTTAAACCTATTCTCTTTTGACAAGCCACATTACACTGCACTTTCCTTAGATGACAAATCAGATACATAATGGATTACATCAAAATCTAAAGATAGAAATATAATTAATTGCAGGGTGTGGGGGAACACCCATCCCACATGTCAGTCAACCAAATACTGTCCAGATTAGCTGTATTACATATAGTACATATAGAAAATGTACAAGCACACAAAAATTGTATTTGCATTATTCATTCATAAAAGGTTCAATAGTTTCATAGAATATAACAGCTGCTGAAAAAGCCACAAACATCAATGGGGCCTTTTAAATATATTTTACCACAGAATATTTCAATCCCTATCTCTGAATCATAACTACTGTATGTGGAGAATGTATCATAAAATAAGGAGGAAGTTCCACATACCAAAGTCTAGGCGTCTTGACATTTAAATACCATTTTATGAGATGGTTTACCACGAAATACAAGGTTGTGTTTTCTTCGTAAGCAGCTTGTCAAGATGATGGAGAACTTTCTGCCATATTTGCATAAAAGTGATATTCAAAGGCCACTTTACTGTCACACTTTTAACATGTATATGTTTCAGAATAGTGATATCTACCTGCTAAAAAAGTAACCTTTTCTTTTCCTCACCTCATGCACATAATAGAACATGGACTACAGATCTGGAATAATCAGGGCACACCACAGAATTTTTCCTAGGCCTCTATTAGGTGATATACATATTTACTTAAAATGCTACAGTGTCAGTAAATATGCAATGCCAATTTGTAACTTATACACATTAAAACTTTTGTATGTGCAGCAGCCTTAAATCCAGAGAATGAAACTGCTGGCAGATCATAATGTTGCCCAGTGAGAGACTGAAATTATCTAACAGCCCCATTTGTATCGAAGCAGGAATGGTTTTGTCAGATAAGGTTGCTGCATCACATGCCTTCAGTCACAACCTGGCATCATTTATGAAAAAATAAAAATAAAAAGCAAAATATGGAAGCATATTGACTAAAACCAGTGTCCTGTTTTCCCCTTTTTGAATTACTGTACAGGCTATGTTATGGTTTTGGTTTTTTTAAAATAGCCTCTCTAGCATAATTGCTTTATGCCCATACACATAATTACCAGGAAGGCCAACATAATCAAATTGTACTTTTTTTGGTACTGTATGAGTCAGCCCTGAACTGCACAATATTTAAACAGCAGAAACTAATTAAAGATTCAATAATTGAAGATATATAAAGCTATACGGATTGAGAAAGAAATGCTGTGCCCAAGCATCCTAAAAAAAGTCAGGGGGTGGATGTAAGTATGTGTATTGTGTACAGGGCAATTCAGAATCACCCTAAACTTACTGCTAATGTTGTGGAATATTGCTTCAGTGGAGAAAGATTGGCTTAATTCTCAGAGACAGATTTGTAGCTCTGATGATTTTGTGATAAAGTGTTTAAGGGTTCTGACTTAATAGAATTTTTTATTTGCAACTTTGGAAGTCTAAAGAAACCATGAAAAAGATAAAACTTGCAAAGTTCTTGAATGTACCTCATCTAATTAAGTGCAACCAACTTAAATAGCAGGAAATTTGAAAAACAGCTGTTTCGTTCCTGTTAAGGGAAATACCCAGAAGATATGCTGTACTAACTAAACAGGAAGATTCAGGATGTAATCCTATGCTCACTTACCTGGACATAAGTTCCATTGAACACATTGGGAGTTGTTTCTAAGTAAATGTATACAGGAGTACAGTGTCATAGTTCAATCTCTACATAGCTAATAAATTGAATGCATTGAATTAATGTGCCAAGATGTGTACACACCCAACGGTAGCACCCTTGCAATAAATATTGTTTTATTTGATACATGAATATCTCCTTTTCAGTGATATAATCTCAAACAGCAGTTTACAAGCAATTAGGGATTTGGACATAAACCTATATAAATATATAAACACAGCTCTATCACAATTGACAAAGTTAAGCCAAATTTAAGGTAGCTGAACACATAGACTGACCTGGTTCACACAACATAACAGTCCACCATGGCTTAATTTACCCACAGGGGTTGTTGCATTGTGCTGGGCATGGCAGGGGTTGTTTGAGGGCTAGACAACTGTAAAAGAAGCCATGGGTTATTTAAGGGATGTCTAACTTTCAAACACCCTCTGCTGCCTGGGTCTGCAAGACCCAGCAAGCTGGGAACCTAGCACAACACAACAACCCCAATGGGTAAATTAAACTACAGTGGGCCATTGTGTCATGCCAACCAGGTCAACACCTACCTACTCAGAAAAGTCCAATTTGAAAAAAAATATCTTAAAGGCCTGCACCAAAGGTATATACAGCATGAAACATCAGGAAGGAAGTTTCAAAATTGAGGGGCCATGACTGAAAACCCCCTGCCCCTTTTATTCACCAGTCTACCTATTTTAACTGGTGATCATATGAGCAGAGCACCTGACAACAGCCGAACTGTATGGGCAGAATCATATGAGTAAATGAGTTTACCTTTAGGTAAACTGGTCATATTAAGGCCATTCAAAATTTATAGCAAGGGTACAGAACCTCAAGGGAGAGGCCAAATCTGGTCTTCCAGGTGTCCCAATATGGCTCTCTGGGGTTACCTAGATGACCACTCACCCTTGCCCTGGCCCCAACTCCTTTTCTTCAACTACCAAGTGTTTGATATTTTCCAGTTTTTATGCAGTTTTCCCCATTCCAAAAGGTTGAACTGCTTCTCCTAAAGCTTAGTTACTGGTAGTAACAGCTTTAAACTAAAATATGCTGGCATTTTTGGTATTTTGGTCCTGCCCCTTTGAACTCTGATCCTGCCCACCACTGGAATGGAGCCTGAAAGCTTCGCTGGAATGGAATTCCACATTCAACATGAAAGAGGCTCAATACTTCTGATTTAAAGGTAATAGCTGGCACTTTGAAAACAGGCCTGAAACAAATTGGCAACTGGCACAAAAGAACTGCCCATGCCTAGATTTCTTCCTCTAGTTCTGAAGTTTGGTTTCTGTCTTTCAATCTAGCCTTCTCCAGAGAGGAAAAGAGAGGGATACTGTAGGAAAGGGAAATGGATTAAAACTCCTCTCTTAATGGCATTTTATAATCTGTTTCCCTTCCCTACAGTATCCCTGTCTTTTCCTCCTAACTGAGCCCATTGTCTGCTAGTTGAAGGCCATGGAAATTGTATTCAGTTGCCTCCAATTTCAATAGGAATTACGTGTGTGTGCGTGCGTGCGCATCTTTGGACACACACATCTTTGGAGCTGTAACTGCAATAAACTTGTAATTGTAATGGAAGCTGAGATTTTCATGGAAGCTGAGATTTTCAGAACTATTCATCACTATGTAGCTAATCTATACTCTATGTACTAAGTATCCATATGGCAAATATTTGGCACTATGGCAAATGGGTGGTAGAGCAGCATGAGTTCAGCAGAAATCAAGAAATAGCTGGTGACCTTTTAGAGAAGTACTTACTAACAAGCACATTGGTTTGATAATTATAACAGAGGAAAACAGCACGAGAAAATAGTGCAGACCCAACAAAAAAGAAAAAATGAGTCATTCAAAAAAATTAAATCTAATAGCAAGTGGAAAATATACACCTAAGACTACACCTTTCAGTTTCAGTTTCATGTACTACACCTTGTAAAAAAAAATCCAGAGAGAGAGAAATTTATTCCAAATAAATTGGAAGTCATTCTGATCAAACAGCCAGGAATAACACAGGGAAACCCACCCATAAATTTGGCATGACATGCCGTTCTACTATAAAGTAAATTCAACGGAACATTAATACAGCACACCTTGCATTCCAAGGCACATTTTCTGCCAGCTTGAGGTCTAAACCAGGACATGAACAACTTACCTAAACATACTTCATTTGCAATCAGATTATAGTTGAACATCTAAAACTCTGTTTTATACAGGATTTTGAGATGGAGGAAATATATCCAGGTCATCTTGTAAAAGTATGAATACAATATCTTACCAAAATTTCTCCCAGATTCACAGTATTTAACTAAAGGATAGCCAAACTTTAATCCTTATTATGATTTCTCAAGAGCTAAAAGGATTTTAAAAATAACATATTATTGCCTGTAGTCCCCAAGTTCTGTTTTTGTTGATTAAATCTCTAAATCACTATATTAGAAACACAGTACAGCTAAGAGTTCTTGTAAGAACTAAGAGCTTCCCTGGGCTACTTGCAAGACAAAAAATGTAAGATATAATTGTATTAATAATAATGATGATGTCAAGATCCTAAGCCACAATCTACAAGTCAGTTACTGTAGAGCAACCACACCAAGGTGAACATTTTTACTTGAATGAACTCGTCTTCATTTATCATGTCCATTGTGTCTAAACATCTGAACCAAACCCTGAATGGAAAATCTACATTTGCACAACACAGTACCTTTTTCAAACAGTCATTACAGGTTTCAGCTTCTTCAGTGCAAGACCAACAATACTTTAGTAATATTACATTCTGGGGTGAGCTGAATCCTTGACCTCCTGCCTCCTAGCCCTTCATGAATACATGAATACTATCTACTGAAAGGCAGCATAAAATAAATACAATAAATAAATGTGAAGTGTTTTGAACACTAAGACACAATTCAGATGTTAACAGAAATCCATGGTTTCCCACTAACTATTAAAAGCATTCATTTTCATTAGTGGCTGCATTCAGACAATACAACAGTCAATGCTGTGTTAATAGTCAACTTCACTGTTGATTATTGGGGGGCTACTCCCCACACACCATGATTATAATCAACCGTTGTGTCGATTAAGGCCAGCACAAAGTTGAATATTAGTCAATAGTATGTTTGATTGACCCATCCCCACTCTCTCTCCCCCAGTCCTCCTGCTGGTATCCCATCAGCCATTGTGAGTTCTGCCAGCTGGACTAGAATGGCAGCCTCCACTTTGGTCGCTCTTGTCAGACTGTGTGCGATGAATTGGTCAATAGTACATGACATGATAACCAACAACTGTTCAAATAATCAACTCTGCACTGTGTGCTAAATAACCAACTGTGGTGTGAAAAAGTCCAGACAGATGACACTATAACCCACCATTGACTATTTAACCCCATTGACTATTTAACCCACTGATGGTTATTGTATCATCCAAATCCACTGTTTAAGTCACGAATCCCCTACAACACACACAATGAGGAAAGTGTGGTTTATTTAAACTATTGTTTGAAAACAAGCAAAGACCAAGATATGGTTTCAGATCTTGGTTTGTTCTTACCTTCTGTGGTAAGAGAAACAAGGGGGGCAAGATGTTAGAGCACAAGACTTATACATATTTATTCATGTAGTGGGAAACAATTTAAAACAATTTGGGTGGGTGGGGGAAGCTGCTGATGGGGTTGGCGCAGACCAAGAAAATTATGGGTAAGTAGGGAAAGGTCAAGTGCCTCCTCCTCTATCACTTTTTTGGTTTTAATTCTCTCTCCCAATAGGCTTTGTGAGTAAGCCTGAGGGCAGGCTCAATTTCAGTTTTATTTTTTGTACAGCACAAGTGGCTGTAAGCATTTTATATAGATCAACCAAAAACGCTTTGAAAGAGAACCCCAAACATTTCCACAGAAATAGAAGGGAAAGCATAGCACCAGAGCTGACCCAGTAAAATGTGCTTTATTCATTTTGTGCACTGCACAACCCTAAAACATACAAACATACAAGTACAAGAAGAAGACACTTGTAAATATGAAGCCAAGTGCTGCTGGGAAGGCTCAACTCTGAGGAAGGAGAGCTACAGCACATCAAACCGTTAAGGGGAAATAACAACAATCGTGCAACCAAGCCCTGCAAGGCGGGATGGGCAGGCACATTGGAGGAAAAAGCTTTAACAGAACAGGCAGGCACGCACCCACGCACTGTGGGTGGAACAGGTGAAACAGATCCCTCTCTCTCTCTGCAAAGAAACACAGTCATCTCGAGATCTCATAGATCTCTTTCTCTCTCCTCTAAATCTCATTTTGCAAATAAACACCCCCATCTCACTCTGACTGAAACAAATGCTGCAAGACCAAGAACAGCAATGAGCACTTTGAGAAAATTCCTTCCCCTGAACACCACAATTGGAGGAAAAGAGAACACAGTCATGGACAGTGCTGCAGCAATTCCTAATTGGTTAACCATAGCTGTCAATAATAACAATTATCAAAACTACCCCACCCCATGTTCCTAATTGGGAGGTTTTCAATTAGACACACCACACACAAAATGGTTGAATAATTTCGAAGACGTTAGAAGCACTGAGTGGGTTCATCTCCGACAGATAATTCTGGGGCTGAGAGCACACCCCTAATACTTACAATCCAAAGCACACAGCTGGAAAACCACGATTTTCATCCAAGAAAAAAAAAAGTTGTGAGAAATGCAGTTTTTCAGGTCTATGCACACTGAATTAGACATAAATAGCTCAGTTTCCCGTTATGACCAATTACAAACTGGGACTACAGCAGGCTTATGTAATCCTGCTGCTCCAACCATGTTGTTTTTACCCATTTTTTCATATAAGACTGTTCTGTTATTCCACTAACTTAAGTTCCTTAGAGCCATCACCAATTTTGCTGCACAATCTTTGTAACTGGTTTTTATTCAACTGTAAGGATGTTTGGGCAGATGTTAGTTATCTGTTTATGAAGCAATAAGGAAACTGGAAAAACAACAACCCTGCCTAAAGAATTCTATTACTGCTTTTTCTTGCCATATCCCTGCTTATTCAATTTCTGTCCAGAAAAGAGTATTTGTCTTCCGGACACAGTTATAATAAGCAACTGAGAAGACCACAGCAGCCACCACCATGTAATTCATTTCCCAGCAACTCCATGATTAGAGCAACTGACTGCAATGTGACTACTTAAGACGGGTTTTCACGTTTCCAGGTGCCCAACGTTTTCTTGCCCATGTCAAAATACCTTCCCTACAAAGTCTAAGTAGGCAGCATCTACAAAAAACAACAACCCTAAAAACACTGGTCACACAGTGGCCAACCAGCTGCCCACAGGAAACCCACAAGCAGGATCTGAATGCAACTTAACTGCTGGTGAAAGAAAGGGATTTCTCTAGTGATAGAATTGACCCCTATCATCAGTTTCTAGAAGACAAAGTTTCATAAAGAAAAAAGACAGACAACCCATATGGAACAAAAGGGAAGCAATTACTAGAGTTCATGTTATGGTCTGGGTGCCAAACAAAGAATCAATCGATGCAGTTTTTAGGACATTCATGTGGTAAAACCTGTCTCTGTGACTACTGTGGAAGGTATTCCATCTGACAAATTAATATATGTTCCTCTTATGCTATACCATAAGTAAAACTCAAAGAAAATAAGACAAGAAAATAAAAGCCTATTAATTGCTAAGAAACACACACCCTTTCTATATTGTATTTATGATTTATTTCAGAGCATATATATTTCATTCAGCAAACTCTTATTCCTTTATTTATTCCAGGTGTAAAGATCTTAAAGAAACAGACTGAATCCAAGTTCTTTTTCCTTGCCAAAGAATAGTATCGAGAAATCTACAGAGTAGCACTGTGAACAAGCTACAGCATGACTCAACTTTTACCCATGTATAACTTCAGATTAGATATATAGCAAAAGAAGGCAGTGAGAACAAGAAAATATGCATGCCACCCCAAAAGTCTGCTACTTCATATGAGATTTCCAACATGAGGTTCTTTCTGTTAAGGAAACTCAGTTATGCACCGACACATGAGCTTCTATACTGTATGTGGGTTTAAAATGATAATGTACACATAATGCACATCCTTGATGGGTCATAAGAAGTTGCAATCTCATGAAGGGAATCACTCATTTTTCTCCACCTTCCGTAGAAGCTTGTAGGAAACTAGTAACAAGAAGCAGCCTTTAGGGTTTCAGGTTTGAATATTTTTATGCCAAAGTTTTTGTTATTAAAGCCAGGGCCCACAAATGTTCATTTAGACTTGGAACCCAATGAGGCTTTCTGCTCCAGAGAGACAAAGTGCATCTATTTTGTAACCACTGTCCACTGAGAACCAACAGATTGGGTGTGCATAGTAATCACTTCCCTCTTCCCCATGGTACTGATGCTGCATTCTAACACAAGATGCAAAGGGTGATTATTTCAAAATTGAAAAGGCTGAATTTCTGTTGTGCTGTTAACTTGTAAATATTAGTTACTCCTGTGAGAAGAGTATACTGTAAGCTTTTCCTACTTGTGACCAGACTTAAATTTCTAGATACATATGGCAATCATATTTGGCAACCACGATTAAGTTGTACTTGATTCAAATGAACCTCATTAGAATCTATGACTTGTATCTCAAAACTTCAACTGTATTCTACAACCTGTCATATCCAACTGAAGCACCCCCAAATTCATGCACAATTCTACCAACCACAGTCCAAGTGGCCCGAGCTCTAGCAGAAGTTTGATAATGCTAGATGCAACAAAGTGTTTTGCATGGAGAAGAGAATCACAGAGAAGGATTCTCCCACTTACCCTACTGTTTCTGGACAGATGCTTGATATAAACACCCATACCCAATCACATACTTCAAATGATCTGCAGAACATGTAGAAAACATCAGGATCTTTTTATACAACTATGTGCTAATTTTTTAAAAAAATCATTATCTAAGCTTTTGATCACCTAAAGTGATCAAAATGTGATTATTTTGAGGTAACAGAAATAATGGAATTTCTACATTTCTGTCACAATTATAAGTAGGAAAAATACATGCATGAGTGAGTATTCACAAGATGGAATCAATATTTATTTTCCTCATAAGAACATAAGAAGAGCCATGCTGATCAGACCAAGGGTCCACTTAGCCCAGCATTCTGTTTACACAGTGGCCAACCAGCTGTTGACCAGGACCATACAAGCAGGAAACAAGTGCAACAGCACCCTCCCACCTATGTTCCCCAGTAACTGGGGAACATAGGCTTACTGCCTCTGATACCAGAAGTAGCACATAACTATCAGTACTAGTAGCCATTGATAGCCTTCTCCTCCAGGAATTTATCTAATCCCTTAATCAATGAGGATGCATCTAGGCCAGGCTTCCCTAACATGATGTCGTCTAGATGTTTTGGACTACAAATCCCATCAGACCCAGCCATAATAGCCCACAGGCAGTGATGGGAGTTGTACTCCCCGAAACTGGTGGCATTTCATCATTTTTAAATTACAATTTAACCTTATAGAGTTCTTGTCCACATGGGTTTCCAATTGGATCATACGCCTTATAGACACTAGCTGGCTGTTTAGTGGGAAACCAACTATGTGGACAATAAGTGAGAGTGGATGGGAGATACCTGCCATTTCTTTAGATATTTGATGCACTCTCAATTATATACTACCCAATATTCATCAATCTGAGAAGTGGAACTCTACTATAAGTTACAGTACAGTGCAAAGTTTAAGCCACAAGAATACTTGATTTCTCCAAGTAAAAAACTGAAGCTTAAGGGTCATATCCAATGTTAGTCCTATGTAGAGTAGACCCACTGAAATGAGTGGAACTTAAGCTAGTTGTGACCAACTTGTCTCATTAATTTCAATGGTTCTACTCTTCGTAGGACCAACATTGGATGCTATCCCAAGATATCTAGATTTAATGTCAGCTTAAGATGCACCAGTTTTTCAAAATATTTTCTCACAGACTATCCTCAGAATAAGACTAGCATGGCGCAACCACTTTTGCACTTATCGCATGGTACTCACCATCTAATTGTATCTGATAACTTCTAGGGAGGGAAGAAAAATCTATACCACTTTTCTTCTTATGCCATCTCTGCCTTCTACTCCTACGTGTTTGCATCTGAGCTCAATATGTGGGCTGGGGAAGGGGGAAAAGAGTTATTTCTAAAGAAAAGACATACTACATTTCATACTAGCAACTGTCACTGATGGATATTTTGCATAAATGGGCAGCATTTCATTGAAGTCATACATCATTTCCATAACGTATGTCAGCCTCCAGGTGTTTTAGATTAGAACTCCCCTCATCCCTAATCCATTGCCCATGCTGGTTGGTGCTGATGGGAGTTGTAGTCTAAAGTATCTGGACGATATCCTTGAGGAATACTTTTCACCTGTCCCACTTAAGTGTTATAGATGTCTAGTTACTATGTAGCCTTTGGAATACTTTTGAAACCAAAATGTCTAGAACAGTGCCATTACATTCTGTATTCCAATACAGAAGAATACTTTCTTGTGCCAATTCTCATTTCCTAAGCATTTCCTTTCCTTCTTGCTTCTTACTACCAATTAGCACAATACAATTACCCTTTCACTGCACAAAACAGAAGATAATTTTCATTGCACAACACAGAAGATAAAAAGTCACAGCACATTTTACTTCTAAATGTTTCATAATCCCCTCCTCCCCTTCGCTTCAAGCCAGAAGTCTGGATCACACTATTTTGTTTGGGTATCACTTATTTCTGCTTCAGGAAACTGGAAGCTCAGCCTCTCCAACCCCCTATGGTTTTCCCAGCCACATACTTGAGAGATTCACATTCCTTCAAGGAAGTTTTCAGTGTTAAATGGAGTCAGTGAGTATAGTGATTCGAGAAGTACCAAACCATACAATGTCATGTGGTAGTAGTTTAAGTAGCTTGGGACAGAAAGTAAAAGTAAAAAAGAAGCAGCTTTCAAGAGATTTTATTTCCATTTTTCAAGGCGAGACAGAGAGAGACCTTCTTCAAAAATGCCAATTTTATCACATGTGAAGCAGAGAAACTACTTACACACACACACACACACACAGAGAGAGAGAGAGAGAGAGAGAGAGATGAGCACTGAGCTTGACACTGCATTCATGAAATTCAAAATTGTCCATTCACAATAAAGTTATTTGAGATTATTAATACAACCAGAGTCTGATATATAAATTTAGTATCCATCAAACATGTTAAGATCGACAGATTCAAGAAGAGTGTGCTCAATGGCTAAACCTGATTTTTTTTCTTTTTACAATAAGGACACACAATCGCTCAATAGGGCACGTATAGAAAACTACCAGAAAATGGAGCATGAAGTGCAATAAAGGCTGCTGGAATTAAAGCAGAAGATAGTGGAGACTAAAGGGGATGGATCATAATATATAAAGAGACACCCAAGTCTATACTGAATTAAGTATAACACTGGATGAAAAAGCACAAGGTTTACAATTAAGCCTAAGCAAACTGTGGGGAAAAGAATGGCAAAAGTATTGAGAGCCAGATACGTAAGATTGCTATGTATCTAAGGGCCATTTCAGATGTGACAATTCCTAAAAGATTATCACTCCAGGAAGGAAAACATGCATGCAAGCTGTACTTGGTAAGCAGCTCAACACGTATATCCATAATAGTGAACAGTGTACAAAGGGGTTGTTTACACAGAAGTGATAAACAAGGAATAATTTTTTTATGAACCGCCCAGAGAGCTTCGACTATTGGGCGGTATAAAAATGTAATAAATAAAATAAAAATAAATAAGTTTCCATGTGTGAAGTATCTTTTAGTAAGCATACATGAGTGCTTGTTCAATAAAACAGCTGAAACAAACCCAGTAAGATTGCTGCTGTTCTGCTACAGTCATTTTAGGCCTATTGTAACATTTACTTCTTTAAAAAAATTATAGACCGCTTTATATCTAGCAAGATATACCATGCCCATTATTCTAGTGCACAAAGATTCATTATAGCCAACTTATCCAACATTACTGTCATTTGGATTTCCAGCACTCTGTTATTTCCAACTGTCAGTCTATCATTCATCTTTATTTTACTGTTGGGACTAGCTGTGAACCACAATGATTTATTTTGTGGTCAGGCCAATGGTGACCTGAAGAACACCCTCCTCCTGTAGACTCTAGTTTCTCCACCACTCAGCAACAGTCTTCATGCGGAAGTTTAACAAAAGTACAACTAAGCATGTGTGCCATCTACTCTTACTAAAGAAATGGGTTCATTTAAGCTAGGAAAAAACCTTGGGAGGACATTGACACTTTCCAAGCATTTAAAAGCCATTAAGGTGGCAGGTGGGGGTAATTATTAACTATGACTAGTGAAGGCAGGACTTAAAACCAAGGGCTTAACCTATAGAAACTAAATACTGGGGAAAGTCTCTCTCTCTCTCTCTCTCTCTGACAGAAATTTGTCAATGAAAGAAGCCAATGGAGATCATGGACCTTGAAAGGGTGGGCAGGAAACTGCATCAAACATTTAAAGTATGCCTTAGTCTTTCCACAAGATAGCAAGTTGGACTAAACACTACATATCCAACACCACTTAAATGTAAAGTACATTTCAATATATTAACCACTCTTCCAGCAGCAGTTATAGAGAAGAGGAGCCGTCCCTCCTTGCCCCACATGCTTATGGAATTTGCTTAGGAGGACAAAAAAGGTGGTACTTATTCTGGAGCATACGAGGAAATTATCCTGATTAACCCAGGTCTCCTTTGCCAACTCTAAAACATTCAAAACATCCATACCATGTATTCGAACAGATTAACATCTACCAATTTACCACCAAAGGGACAGACATTTGGAAAGCTGGTAACACACTGCCGAACAGTGAAGACATTTGCCTTGCTTCCCAGGTGTGTGTTAGGGGGGCCTCTGTCCTCAGAACAAATGGATATTAAACCTGTTTAATAGACAATGGCAGGTTCATAGATAAGATGCCTCTTAATGCGTTGATTGTCAGGAGAAAGAGAAACCCAATGCTCATCCTTCCAACTTGGGAGAACTCTCCCTCACACCCATAACAGCACCTAAAGGAGCCTATGAAGTGGTTGTTCTCTCCACCGGAGCGGGGGGGGGGGAGAAAACCCATCCTCTGCCATCAGATGAAGAAGGTTCTTGCCTAGGCAAGCTCACTTCACAAATCAGTGCATTAGTCCATACGGTGTTCCCTGGCCTTGTTCTGTCTACATGGCTAACCAATACACCCACCCTCGCTGCTGCCGCCGCCGCCGCCACCCGCCTTTCCTGGGGTCTGTCCTTCCTCCTCCTGCTCCGCCGGCGGCAGCATCACTCCCTCTCTCCCTCCGTCGCCTTACCCAGATAGTGCCTCAGGTCCAGCAGAAAGTGAGGAGGGCCCCCGTTGAGCTGGTAGAAGAGGGAGCCTAGGCAGAAGAGCAGCAGGGCGGCCATGCAGAAGCCGTAGTCGCGGAGGGAAAGAAAAGGCAGCAGCGAGAGGGGCCTCCTCCGCCTCCAGCCCATTCCCTGCCCGGGACCCCCAACGGCGGACGGGGCCACATGAGACCGGGGTTCCGGGCAGCCCGCGCTGTAGAGCAGCTGTTGCTGCTGCTGCGGCGGCGGCGGCGGCAGCTTCTTCTTCATCGTCGTCGTCGTCCCCGTCGCTTCCTTCGCCGCCGTCTTCTGCTCAGACAGCCCGCCGGGGAGAGCGCATCCTCCATCCGCCTGCTCCGCTCCGACCGACCGGCGTGAAGGAGGGGAAAAGTTCGCCGGAGGCTCAGGCGGCTTCTCTTCTGCCCATTGCCGGCTTCCCCCGTGTCTTGGACGTCTCTAGGAGCGGCTGGAGGAGGCGGTCACCATCCCCCTCGTTGGTTCCTCGGCAGGGTAGCCTCCCCTCCTTCACCGCCGCCGCTCTTCGCTCCGTCTCTCCTTGCAGCGTCGCGCTCCCGTATCAGGTTACAGTTCAGGCACGGCGGGCTGGTGCCTGCAACTCGCTGCAAAAAGTTGTTTGCGTCTCTCGCTCTCGGCCCTGCTCCTGCTGCTGCTGCTGCTGCCTCCTCCGCCCAGCTCCCGAGAGGCTGCCCTTATCCGCCACACCAGCGACCCCTAGGGACTCTCGACGCTCCTCCACCCAACGGAGCTCTGAGGAAGCTGTGGGGCTCGCTGCCTATCCCCTCTTACACAGCCCGCCTGATTAGCCCGAACTTCTCCCAAGTGAACCCCTCCCCTTAGCGCCGCAGGCGTCGTCGACCTCCTTCTCCAATGAACGCTCCAGAGCAGCTCTTTCGGTTTCCTGTTCCCCATTATCACATTGTCAGTGGCGGTAGTTTGCATTGCCTGCAAAGTCCCCAAATGCAAAGCAGGTTTTGGAATGGAGACCACGACGAACAGCAGGGCTACCTGTTGCAGCTCATGTGGGGATACAAAGTCTCTTAAAACGTCTTCAGAGGTTCTCTTCTACTATAAGCCTCACTGAAAGTAGGGGAGTTTGTTTCAGAATATTTGTCATGCGGCATACATAAGGGGGATATATTACCAAATCTTCACAAACACTGCATCTTTATAACAAGGCAAGCATTAAGTTATTAGATACATCATACGTACATAAGTTTGTGCTATCCTCCAATGCACGATATTTCAAAATCTTTTCAGGAATTTCAAAAGAAGCCATATTTTTCATAGCCCTTATTGTGAGATAGAAAAATTATAAACTTCTTTTACCAGATTTCAGAAAAAAGGGTCATCAAGAAAATATGTAATGAGTGATGGAAATATTTAGCATCAGAAAGTATCATCAAAGCAAGCGTGGTTGTTCAAAGTCATCAAAGCTGTAGTCCTATGCATGCTTACTTGGGAGTAAACACACCTTCACAAAAGCCTTTAGCCAGAGGAATACAATCTTTAGTGGGAAGTGGAAGAAAACATGTGGAGACAAGTTCTCTTAGAATAAACTTTGGGATTATCTTTTTCTTTTTTATAAAAGCTTGTGTTTAATTAGTGAGGCTTTATTGGAACAAGTGGAATAAATGAAGATGGAGAACTCAGACAAAACCTATTGAAATGTATGAGGTGTTATATAAAATAAAGAAACGTTGCACTGGACCATAAGAAACGTCTTCATAATATTTGGGCCACAACAACTGCAAATTCCACAACCAAGATTGCCTTCTTATATTCCTTAAAGAAATACACAGACATGACTAGGAATCTACTAATCTAAGGGTTAGTGTCTTATGACCCATTACAATGCCTCCCCCCAGTCAAGTGGGCTTTTTATGTGTCAACAAGTATGGACTGTAACATGGAGAGGCATCCTTGGTAGAAGAATCAAGAGCAATTTTCACAGCCAATGTTGTCCATCCCCCTCACCCTTAACCACAACAAAAAGGAACTTTCCAAGACAATTCAAGGAGTTGGAAGGTCACCCAATTCCTCACTAACCTGTTCAGGTTCTGGACTGGTGGCACAGCTTGTGCTGCATCTAGCACCAGACTATGTGATACAGTGTGTTATACTTATTGTACTGGTGAGGTTGGGGCCTGCTCTCACTGTCCTCGCTTCCCTTAATTATTGTTTTGGAGGGGAAGAGAAACTGTGCCCTCTTAGTTCTTGCAGGCCTCTAACTTGTCAGTATTCTTTTTCTAATCTCGGTCTACCCATAGACGGATGGCCATGGACAAAAATGGGATAGGTGGAAGAGCACAAGAGAAGAATCTGTTTCTTTTGTAGAGAACCCACCCATAAATAGTGGGTAAGTCAGATCAAAGCCCCACTCCTCCAGCCCTCCCATAATCTAGAGATCACCAAGTAGCGCATGAGTTCTACCAATGGGTTGGTAGAGGAGGGTTTTGTTATTGTCAAGGATATACTGCCTAGATTCCTTTTAACAAACACTGATCTGACTGGAGATTGTCATTGGTTTAGGGAAAGTACACAACACAACATAAGGTTAAGTCTATTGAGTCAATGGTCTTAAGCTTGCTCAGTTCTGTATTGGACTATTATGTGCAAGGAAGTCACATTAGGTTAAATTAAAACATTACTTCCATATAATGCATTTAGGATCAGGATATAAATTTCTAAGAACATAATTTCCTATTTTGGTTTGATAGTTGACTGAGGTCTTTGCTTAATCAGTGTTATCTGGCAAAGTGCCATTTACTTCAACAGAACAATAATAATAATAATAATAATTTATTTATATAGCACCATCAATGTACATGGTGCTGTACAGATTACACAGTAAATAGCAAGACCCTGCCGCATAGGCTTACAATCTAACAAGTTACAGTGGCTGAACATGTCACATATAAAAACAATTATACTTAAAGGTTTCCCAACTTTTTAGCAGCCCCTGAAGCTATGTGAAAATAAAAAGGTGGTGAGTTACATTGGTAGCAGATTTTACTACTATATTTTTATTGTAGAGCCAGCGTGATGTAATGGTTAATGATGGACTGGCGAGACCTGGGTTCAAGTCCCCACTCAGCCATAAAGCTCACTGGGTGGCTTTGGGCCAGTCACTGACCCTCAGCCTAACCTACCTCATAGGATTGTAGTGAGGATAAAATGGAGAAGAAGAGGATAACGTACATCACCTTGGGCTCCAAGGTGCCCAAGGATAAGATGAGATATAAATGTAATAAATAAATTAATACAAACATTAGCCATTGTAGTAATCTTTCTGTTTTTCTTCCTCTTTCTTATTCTGGTGTTGTTGCAGATTGCAGGGGCAAGGGTGGAGGTAGGGGGACAGGAATGGGAAGTCCCATTGCACAAGTGGAAGTCTGCTCCTATGATATTGGAGAGGACCCACCATTTTGTTTTATAGATATTGATAATGGATTGATGGTGGCATTGCTCACACAAGGTAGGCACTCAATTTTCCCCAATCCCCCTTACCAACTGCAACCCCTTAAAAAGCTACTCCTGAGACTTGAGTGGGCAGGCTATGTAAAACTGAAGAATTTATCTGCTACAGAAACAACTTAAAAGGCTTATTTTAGTTTTGATTAATGTTTTGAGAGTTTCATTTTGTTTTAACTATTTCACTTTTGTGATCCAAGCATTTTTTTCAAATGCTGAATAAAATAAAAGTACAATAATAATATTTGTAAACCTTTATACTTGAGATACCAAAGCAAACAATTAAATTTTCTTTTTCAGCAGAAGCTGATACACATCTGGAAGAAAACTTATAGGCAATTAGCCATTAGGCACTAAAAATAGTTTGGAATTATTCAGGAACTCTAAAGACAACAAGAACATTTACAACATTAAAGAAAAAGATGCAATGCAACTGGCATAAACATTAAAGCATGTTTATTGTCAAATAACTGATAAACACTTTGGTAGAACACCAGCACTTTGTTTACCTACAATACTCTGCTAATTGTGTTCTTAGCCAACATCTAAGTTCTCCTTCTGGCCTATTTTATTTTTGTACAATCTCTGTCCAGAGTCATGTACTTGGAGAAAAAAATATTACTTCCTTTAAGCATTACCAGATGTGTAATATGAAAATGTTAAATCATAGAACTTCTAGAATCCTATATCAACCTTTCTTTAGAAAGGGCCAACACAACAAGGCATTTCTTATTCTATTACATTTCTCTATTCCTGGTAGTCACAAAATATCCATGTAGAGATCTCAAAACATCGATCAACATTTCTGATAATTTTTAAAATTAAACTGATTAGGGCTGTCAAAAAGGTCAGAAAGCCCCGGGTGTGTGTGGTGGCATGGCATTGATTATACAAAGCTACTTTATACACCCTGAGGCTTTCTGCTGAAGCTGTGGAGAAAAAAAGTCATGGACTTACCCCAACTTTTTTCTCCAGAGCGAGGTGAGGACATGCAAGATGGTGTCAAGACAGTGCCAAAGCCTTGCTCTGGAATTGCAGTTGAGGTATGGCTGTGTGGTGCCTGGTGGAAGGTAACCTTGGTCACATTCCACCAGGAAAGGGGGGGGGGCGCTCTGGTCCCTGGATGGCCTCTCAGAAACCCCACACTCCCTCCTCAGTGTCAGGATTACCCAACGCCACGTCAGGGGAGGGAAAGAGTAGGGTTTTCAAGGGACACGGTTTCAACCCGACACCGTGAAGGCACACACACACCCACACCGGTTACTCAATTATAGCTTTTCTCCCTGTCTCCCTGTGTAACATTGGTTTGGTTGACTGAGCAAAGTTTAACTAAGACTGCTCATCATTGTATTTCTTTGTAACATAATAACTTCAGTCAAGATCAAGAAATCAGAACAAAATGCAGCATTTCAAAGATGGAAGGAGGGAAATTCAAAATGTGATGTGATATCTGTCTAGAAGAACAGTGTTTCACCAACTGCCCTGTAAGCAGGAGAGGAAGAAGAAGCCAGCCAGGAAATCTGCCAACAGCAGCTAGCCCACCTCCAGCTTCTGCTTTCGCCAGTAGGGATTCACTCTACTCCTCACAGAATCTAATCCATTCAACTGCTTGTGAGCATGAGAGGAAGAAGCAGCCAGCCAAGTGAACTGTCACCATTGTTGTCTCCATTTGCTGCTGCTTCATCAAGCAGGGACTGGGCCCCTTCTCCACTCACGGATGCTGTTCCAATCAACTGCCCTGTGAACTGTAGAGAAAATAAATGTCACCATCAACAGCTCTTCAAATAGGCTTTATAAACAATTTTTAATTATATAATCCTCCCTCTCCCTCCCTTATTTCTTGTGTCTTAAATTAGATTGTAAGCCTGAGGGCAGGGATTATAATGCTATGTTTCTAAACCACTCTGGGAGCCTCTTCGGCTAAAGAGGGGGGTATAAATGCTGTAAATAAATGAAGACAGACAGACATTGGCTGAATTTGGATGATCATGGGAGGAAAAAAGCCACCATGGCTTCTTCCCCCAGCCCCATCTGTGTCACACGCATGACTTCCATAATTGCCCACGACACAGGCGGCATAGTTTGCCATGTCATGTGAACCCAGCGCAGTGTATGGTGTGGCTGGCTTCTTATCCACCCCAGCCCCCAAACCCTTCTACAAGCCATGGGTTGTGGCATGGGTAAGAAGCCACCCCTGCCATGTGTCGCCTTTAGGTTCAGACAACCTGGAAACTTGTGCTGCGTCGCAGGTAATTATACAAATAGTCATCATGTGGGGGTAGAACCCACAGTGGCTTCTTTCCCCCACCCTCATGTTTGTCCGAACCCAGCCATTGGAATGAAAGTTGGTGTGAATGTTCAGAACAATATTCTGCATGTACTGTAGAAACATCAGTTCAACCTTACATCCATTTTGAAAAATTTTAGTGGAGGAGGGAAATGTAAAAAAAATAAAAAAATACAGCACAACATGATTTTTGTCTTAAACAGTAAAATATTTGAATTAAAATTGATTGCTAGCCTCATTTAGGCATTCCTGATCTGTTTATATGAAACATTGTGTCATCTTCTGCACCCTGCTCTATACCCTCCTTTTCTAGATTTCATGTAGAGCCTCATGTACAGGAAGTTTTCTTCTTTAGAAAGTCATCTTCCATGTGTAGAGTTCTCCCTCCCTTCTTATTTTATATTTGTCCTTCCACATAAATCCCTTCCATCATTCTTGTTTGTAATTTGACCAAGAGACACTCACTCTTCCAGTGATACCAGAATGTAAATCTATCACCGCAATGAAGTCAAGCACAATTATTTTAGTCTTTACATGAGTTTTATGTAAAACTATACTGGAATTTTAAAAAACATTAACACATGAGCAAGCTTAAGAAAACATCAGCATCAGCTGCTTTTTCTGGGATATGTCCCAGAACATAATGGGAATAACTCAGAGGTTTTATGATATCAAATAAAGTTGTTATATACTTTCATCTTTATTGATTGCTTAAAACAAACAATTTCTATATCCTGTGCCACCACACCCCAAAACATAAAGCGATATTTCTCATCACAAATGTCACATACAGTTAGCCTCAAGCATTTTGGAAGCTCATACAAAATGTTAAAATGGCACCCAATGCACTAAATGCTGGAGTCTGAGGCCTTGATTCTCCCCTCTAACCTATCCCACCTGGTCTGTTTCATCCATTTCTCCATGCCACATCAACAAGCAACAGCCACTTTAAATCTCCATATTAACACAGTTGAAATGCATGCTTCAAAAATATGCTGGGTCATCCAAATCAAAGCCTAAAGCCTCTTTATACTATCTAGGGCTAGATGCCCCTTCATCAATTGAAATCTCTGATTTGACACAGGTGCAAAATTTTAAGTGTGTGTGTGGGGTGGGGAGAAGAGTCAGCAACTTACTGCAAAATCAAGGGCTCTGGTTCACATGTTTTTAATTCCAGTGAAATAAATTCTTAGAAATAACAGCATAATCATTATCTTATCACTGCCAATCTGTGTGACTCAATTTCACAGAAAAAGTGTCCTCTGACTGACTCAAGATAGATTGCAAAAGTATGTGGTTGAAATACTAATGCTGCAATCTTAAACCCACCTATGTTGGAATAAGCCCCATTGAATGCAATGGGACTTACTTCTGAGTAGACATGCATGGGGGGTACTCAGTAAAAGTCCTTGTTCTATGAGCAAACTAGATGTGATGTCAGCATATCCATTTGTTTAAATTCAGGTGTGCCTCCATTATGTATAACCTTTGTGTATCTGATTTTTAGCAAAAGGGGTTCATGGGTGAGGAGAGTTGAAGTGAAACCCCCTGTGCTTATTGGTTACGTCCTTGTAGTCTCTCTCCTTCCCAAGCATTTTCTTGCAGACAAATTCACTCCTGGTTCTGAGCTTGACTGAGAAAACAGAAGGAACACTCTTCACCTGTGTGCCCCTATGTTTTGAAAATTGGATCCTCACCCAATTTATACATGCCTGGAGCAAACCCAGGTTTAAACAAATGGGTCTGCAGCAATCACATCTAGCTTGGCGCTGCCTCAGAGTACAGAAACTCAGGCCAAACCTATCCCCCTGGCATTTCCCTGGTGGCCACATCACCTTTCCCTGGCACTACGTCCTTTTCCCCAACTGCTGAGATCATATGGTGGCTTCTTGGCTTTTGCACGTTTTTTGCCATTTTAAAATACAACTCCTAAGGCTTACTTACTTACTAGCAAAGCTTTAAGTGACTCCGCCTATCACTGGGGCAGCCTCCTCAAGAGCTTCCCTGAAAGTAAATGTGACCTTTGGGGTGAAAGAGGTTCAGCAACCTACATCCTGATTTGAAGTCAGATCCTTTGTCTTGGCTATTTTTCACTTTCTATTTTAATCTCTTGTATTTTGGGGGGAAATGTTCTAATTTGTGCTCTGACACTATTGTACACTCTTATCAACAATGCCCAGACCATGTTCGTCTATGAGATGCTCAAACTGTAATCATAGTGCACCAGAGTAGGGGTAGGTGGAAAATAAATCTGAAGAACTTTTGGACTTCAATTCCCAGCATTCCTGATTGTTGGCCATGCTGGGAAGGGCTTCTGGGAGTCCAAACTGTCCAGAAATCTACTTTCTGCCCTGCAGTAGAGGGCAGATAGCACACTCAGAAAAATTAAGATTCTTCTCTTTGGGGAACTGTGGAGTACAGTACACACAGTACTTACTATCTTCTTGCAGGCCCAGACCGTAAGCTCTTTCCTTTCAGCAAGCTAGCCTTCACACCACACAAATGGGAAAACACAGCAATAAAAACAGTCAGGCAGTCTCTTGAAGTCAGGAGTGCAATGAACCACCCAGAATCACAGGCCCGATTCAATGACTAAAACAAGGTGATATTCTTAACGAAAACATATCCTAAAATAGATGTTAAACTATCTGACCATTACATAATTAAACTGTTCCTGGATTTATGCAGATGGAATACGAGGTGCAGAATGTGGGTTTGTGGTGGTGGTCTCTGTGCAGCCCTGACAGCTTTTGGTGAGGTCAGAATCAATCCTACATTTTCTGCCTGCTGCCACCATTTGAAAATAAATGACAAATGCACATTCCAGACTTCCAGTAAATGAACATAAAATATAGTTGTCCCTTTTCATCACTACAGTTAAAGCTGCAGGAGCCCTGCCCTCTTTTGTATCTGGTCAGAGTGACCAGATACAAAAGAGGGCAGGGCTCCTGCCATGTGTTCAAGTCCTGTCTTTGGGAATTGTAATGCTCAGAGGTGACTACAGATCTCTAAAGTATTTGCATCTGTTCTACAAATGTGGGCCCTTTTCTTAGTTGTTAAAAGCCTAAATATCACAGCATGTTTCTCTGTGATAATTAGGCTTCTAACAGCACAATCATATGCATGTCTCAGAGGTAAGTCCTATTTAGAAGTTAGTGGGACTTACTTTTGAGTAGAAATCCATAGGATTGCACTGCGTATGATAGTTTCTGTCTCCTGATTTGTTTCAGGAAGTTTTGGAGTACATTCAGCAACATCTTTGACAGAACTTCACTAGGACTTTTTAATATTAATTTAAAACCTCTGAAAAAACTTTAAATTTTTTGTTTACTGTCATGTGGCACTTCCAAGCCATTTAATTATTACATTCCACCATTACAGAGGCTGGTTTTAGTTGTGGAAACTGAAGTGAGAAGCTGTACTTTATGCTGACATTTTAATCAGGAAGACGTACTACTCTTTTGGACAGAACTGATTTGTAAAATCCATGATTACATCATTTGCAGAGCCTGACATCTGGGGATAATTGGCTAATTTATTACACATTTCTGGGTCATTGGTTTTTCTGTGGAAGAAGGAAATTAGAATGAAACTAGCATCTATTTCTTTCTTCCAATCAATCATTTTGGCTGTCATAAAAGTACCCTTTTATATTCATTTTCTGCTTCACATTTTCTATTCAATGAGGGTGTGTGTGTCTTTATCATAAAGATAAAACTGCCAGAGGCCTCTGAATTTGGCACAGCTTGTTTTATTTCTCAGCCACAAATGCAAATTTTATCTCAGAGAATTTGCAAAAATACTTCTAGCCAAAGAAATGTGATTGACAAATAGTACATAATTTTGTTTCTTATTCCTCTCAAATCCTGTGCCACCATAATCACTTCTAAAATTCTGTTTTGTTTTAAATTGTTCCAAATTAATAGTCAGTTCATCTGGGCCTACTAGGCTAGCCTTTTTCCAGATTCTTGTTTTCCAGTATTGTCACAGATAATGCCTTGATAATAATGGCATGCACATGGTAGTGGGTGGAGAGAGAGTGAACAAGATTCAGCCAGTGTAATGCACCTCAAATAAAATCTCATTATTTATATCAGCAAGAGAGATGATTTTCCCCAATGAGGTAAATGAAACTTAAAAGTATTTAACATGCAACACAATCTTATGCATGTTTAGTCAGAAGTAAGCCCCAGTGTGTTGGGGCTTACCTGCAGGTGAGTGTAAATAGTGTTGTAGCCTTAGGCTGAATCATGTCCAGTGTTAATACTCTATACTAGCAAATGCTCAACACTTCAAAGAAGTTTTTAATCCACACTCCGAAGGAGCATTGAGGTAGTTCATTCCATAATTCAGGCTGCAGCAAACCCACATATTTCCTTGGTCATATCTTAGTTTTCTGATTTCCTGGCTATAGTCGTTGTGTTGAGTATCAAATGCACCTGTCAAAATACACCTTTTTATCACTTTTATAACAAACAAATAGTCCCCGTCCCCTACAGTTCTTCTAATCATCCACCGATAAACTGTCCCCGAACTAAAGGATGCTCCGCACGTCATGCTTCAGGAGATGTTTCTAAACTGATGTAATTGGAAGTGATAAGTCTGGGGACTACATTTCCCAACAACCCCTGCTGTCTCTCTGATCCGGAAAAAAGGGAGTTGTCCTTCGTGAACGAGAAGAAGAAAAAGAGGCTGGATAAAAAAGGAGGGAAAATGGAGAGTGACTGGAACAGGACTACGGCATACCTATGAGTTAGTAAAGCACCAGTGGGAGACAGCTGGAGACAAAGATCCTTATTAGCAGATTGGAAACCGAGGTAGTTTGGGAATTGTTTGTATACAAAGCGACTTGTGTTGGGAAAGCCCTGGAAGAGAAGGGCCTACTATAGTGTTAAGTGTGCTCACCTGGTTAAAGACTTTTCTTACAGTTTGGATTCCCTAGGTGGCTGCAAACTTACCTGTTTTATCTGTCCTGTTCAGCCATGTATTTTAGGCACATCCTATCTGTTAGGGCCAGACTGCACGTTCTTCTAATCACGTAGGTGCTGTTTTTCTTTACTCTTGTGTAAGCACATGTGGATTAGACCTCCACCCGTTTCCCTCCAAAATTCTGTGACGGAATTCCAGTTGAGACCTTTTTTTAAACAAAACAAAACAAAAACCTTCTGCAGGGTATGTGTGGAATTTCTGGTGGCGGTGAAAGTTTAATCCTTCCCTCTCGGAGTGCCCTGGTCCTGGTGCTCACACAAGAGTAAGGAAAAATACCCGCAGCTTCACCTACTTGTTTAGTAGAACGTGTAGTTTGGTACTTAGTATTGAGGGTGCTGACAGTGAAGAGCCTTCAATACTTACTGCCTTTGTCTGGTTGCAGAGGCACGCTACCGATTGAGGATCTCATTACAGTATACCATGGGAAAGGACTAAGAGCGTTCCTTCATTTTCCTGAGGGAGATTTTTGGTTCCAAGAAAAGCCCTTTTTCTTAATGTTAAGGGCCACTTTTCCTCAGGGATAATCTCTTGGGGGCTGCATACTGGGGCTGAGTGGGGCTGGAATTGTGTGGGGCAAGAGCAGGCAGTGGGTGGAGCCACACTCTTATCTCCTCAACCCCCAGTTAGGCTCAGGAAGAAAGCACTATTAGCACTATTCTCATACTACCATACTTAAGGCAATGGAGCACTTTCTCCTTTCTAATTGTCCTTTAGTCTGGGGCTGCTTACCTTGCTCCTTGCTGTTGTTGTTCAAACATGCTATGGCCTAGATAACTTGTTTTACGAAGTAAAGAGACGGTTTTTGCTCTGTGCGTTTTTTATAGTTTGATGGTTGATGTAGGACCACAGCTGCTGTTTTAATAGGCAATCTAACAGCTCTTTGCTCAAATCTACGATGGATTTTGTACTTTAAGGTTGCAATCCTATATGTACCTACCTAGACTAAGTCCCATTGAATGCATGGACTTACTTCTGAGTAGACATGCATAGGATTGTGTTGTAAGGGCAGGCTGGGAGTTGTAGGACTTTCCCCCCTGTTTATATGCATAATACTGCATCCTACGTCACATTCATCTGCAAAGCGATACAGGACTGAAGTGTGCAAGCTGACTGGTAGCGTGCATGTGAGGACAGTTATAAAAAGCAGTTTTGGACTTAGCTTAAAGAGAGCTGATCTTGGTTTTGGGGGGTTCTATTCCTCTACAGAGAAGAGTGGGCCTTAAATTTGCTGCTCTGCTGTTGTAATATCCAGTGTTATATTGTAGATTTCTTTTTTAAACTAATATTTCCAAGCAGGTAATCCCTCAAATGTATTTAGGACTAGGATGGGGATGCATGTTTGTAAACCAATTACTCTGTTACCGTCTGTGAAGAAACTGATACTAAAAGCACTTAATTACTAATGATTTTAGGATTTAAATCCGGACTCACCCGACAAGTGAAATGCAATTTACTCAGGATATAAACACAAGAACTCATGGTGAAGTAAAGACGGGGGTAGTTATCTCTACACATTCTCCTTTCAGTATAAAAACTTGAAACCCCCACCCCTGCTTTATAGTGAATGGACAAACACATAGAATCATAGAATAGTAGAGTTGGAAGGGGCCTAAAAGGCCATCGAGTCCAACCCCCTGCTCAATGCAGGAATCCACCCTACAGCATACTTGACAGATGGTTGTCCAGCTGCCTCTTGAATGCCTCTAGTGTAGGAGAGCCCACAATCTCCCTAGGTAACTGGTTCCATTGTCGTACCACTTCCAGTCTAACAGTCAGGAATTTTTTCCTTATGTCCAGCCGGAATCTGGCTTCCTTTAACTTGAGCCCGTTATTCCGTGTCCTGCACTCTGGGAGGATCGAGAAGAGATCCTGGCCCTCCTCTGTGTGACAACCTTTTAAGTATTTGAAGAGTGCTATCATGTCTCCCCTCAATCTTCTCTTCTCCAAGCTAAACATGCCCAGTTGTTTCAGTCTCTCTTCAGAGGGCTTTGTTTCCAGACCCCTGATCATCTTGGTTGCCCTCCTCTGAACACGCTCCAGCTTGTCTGCGTCCTTCTTGAAGTGTGGTGCCCAGAAATGGACGCAATACTCTAGATGAGGCCTAACCAGGGCTGAATAGAGAGGAACCAGTACCTCACACGATTTGGAAACTATAATTCTATTAATGTAGCCCAAAATAGCATTTGCCTTTCTTGCAGCCATATCGCACTGTTGGCTCATATTCAGCTTGTGATCTACAACAATTCCAAGATCCTTCTCATTTGTAGTATTGCTGAGCCAAGTATCCCCCATCTTGTAACGGTGCATTTGGTTTCTATTTCCTAGATGTAGAACTTGGCATTTATCCCTATTAAATTTCATTCTGTTGTTTTCAGCCCAGCACTCCAGCCTATCAAGATCACTTTGAAGTTAATTTCTGTCTCCCAGGGTATTAGCTATCCCACCCAATTTTGTGTCATCTGCAAATTTGATAAGCGTTCCCTGTACCTCCTTGTCCAAATCATTAACAAAAATGTTGAAGAGCACTGGGCCCAGGACTGAGCTGGTTCCCCACTCGTTACCTCCCCCCAGTTTGAGAAGGTACCGTTGATTATGCATGTTTAACAAACCCAAACCTACATATATCTGGGGGGTTTGTTAAACATCTACCTTTTCTCTAAGACAACCTATATGAGACCTTTTTTAAAATTGGTGATCAATTCCTCCCCTGGCTGTCTCCCAGAGTATTTATTTTCTTTTTCTTTTGTGTTGTTTAACATTGTTTACTGCTGTTTATAAAATATATCACAGCACTGAACAAATTTTAAAGTACAATGATAAAAGCAATAATGCAGCACTTCAGTAATACCAGGCTAAAAGAAGGAATGAAGGTGGGGGAAGAGTACACCTCAAAAATATCAGCTTAGGCTGATATACCAACTACGCCCTTATCTGGACAGAGATAGCCTAGCTACAGTTATCCATGCTCTGATAACCTCTCGTCTGGATTATTGCAATGCATTATATGTGCGGCTGCCTGTGAAAACGGCCCGGAAACTTTCGCTGGTACAAAACAGGGCAGCACGTTTACTAATAGGTACTGGCTAATGAGACCACATCACACCAGTCCTTTTCCAGCTTCATTGGCTGCTAGTCCAGGCTCAGGCCCAATTCAAAGTGCTGGTATTAACATTCAAAGCCCTAAACGGCTTGGGGCTAGGCTATCTGAAGGAACGCCTCCTCCCATATGTACCTGTCTGGACCCTAAGATCATCCTCAGGGGTCCTTCTCCGTGAGCCCCTGCCAAAAGAAGTGAGGCTGGTGGCTACCAGGAGGAGGGCCTTCTCTGCTGTGGCACCCTGGCTGTAGAATGATCTCCCTAAAGAGGTTCGCCTGGCACTTACACTATATTCTTTTAGATGCCAGGTGAATACCTTTTTATTTTCCCAGTATTTTAACAGTCTATTTTAACTTTGCTGTTTTAAATCTGTATTAATTTCTGCATTGCTGCTCAGTTTTATTCTGCTTGTGTTTGTTTGTTTTATACTGTTTACACTGTTTGTTTTATATTTTAAATGCTTTTCATGGTTTTAATTTTTGTAAACCTCCCAGAGATCTTCAGATATTTGGTGGTATAAAAATGCAATAAATAAATTAAACTTCAGCTGGCTGATAGCAGTAGTCGAAATAGATAATAGCAATACATTTCTGTTTTCAAAGGTCATGTGGAATAAACAGGTTTTTTAGCTATCTTTGGAAAGCCAACAATGAAAAGGTGGTATGAACCTTTAGAAGGGACATCAACAAGCAAGCATAATGTACATGAGACATCAAACTTAACATCTTGTTTTATAAGCTAGTTAAATTGTTCAAAATTGATGTCCAATAGTAGAGAATGAACCAAGTAGTGATAAAAAATAGCTGAACAGTGAAATTACAAGTACCAGAGTCTAAAAAGGAGATAGTAAGGAACTGTGTTTGAACAGAACCCCCAAATCATACGTATGACAAGTTCTATTGAGAGAGTTTCATATTTGAATATATGCACAATCCTATGCATCAATGAATTCTCAACAATGAGGAAACAAGAAACACTTTATTTATTTATTTATTTATTGCATTTTTATACTGCCCAACAGCTGAAGCTTCCTGGGCGGTTCACAAAAACTAAAACCATTCAAAGTATAAAACAAACAGTATAAAAACATGATATAAAATACACATTAAAAATTGATTAAAAACATACCATACGTGATTAAAATATCTTTAAAACATTAAAACATTCTAAAACATGTTTGCATAGTTTCAAGCAATGCATGGGAAACAGCCCATGCCAGTTATGCTCCTAAGTCTGTGAAATTGGGCATGCTAGAAGAAAGGAGCAGACATTTTATGGTATGGCCTAGAAGTGAACGATGAGAAAATGAGGCTAGGCTGTTGATGTTTCTAAACGTATGAATATGGTCAAAGGCCAAAGATCATTGCCATCCTCAATATGGAACACAGTTGAGCTGGAAATAACCTAGAGGTTGCACCATACAGAAATAACCTGTGATATGTAAAAGTGTGTGTGTGTATGTATGTATGTATGTATGTATGTATGTATGTGTATTCCAGAAGTAAAGATTTGGATAGCAATTCAGGGTATGATAGAAGGCTCCTGTTAAACCAGCAGTTCTTTGTTGGCATGGGAGCTTTAGTGATGTGAAGGGAATGGCTTTCCCATTCACTTTAACAGAGGAGAAAATAATTCCATCCTTACAAAAAAAGAAGCAAAAAACGAAAAAGCTGAGCAATGTTGGAATTCATATGTGAGATAGAGGGTGGGTAGGTTTCTGTTTTGTAAAGGTTTCAAAAACCTTGGTTATGAGGTGATTAAAAAATGCAATAAGCAAATAAATAATGTCATGTCTGCATAGCCTAACAAGATGCCTAGGTGTCTACAATTCTTGAGAATAGTATCATTTTTGGAGTAGAAGGCATGGATGTAAGTTCAGTTTTTGCCTTCAAAATACACAGAAGCAGGAACAGGGAAGGATCAAGACTCTGTGCATTTTGTAAGCAAAAGCAGCAAATGATGCCATGCATGTGTATTTTGAACAGAACCACACAACCATTTGAGGATCATTCAAAGGACAAAGGTAGTACATGAAGGGACCCTTAGTCAATTGACCTGTTCATGTATTTGAAAAACAAAATGTATGTTTAAAAACCTTGCAGGTTTGTAAGGGGAGTGCTTAGTGCCTTACCCAGAAACATCTATAACTATTTCAGGAAGACTTTAGCAACTGACTTGAATCAGAATCAAATTCAATGGAATTAAAGTATACATAAGTTACTTTACATGTGAGTGTGGTCTTAAAATACCAGATTCAGCAAATGTTTGAAGTCCCATTGCCTTAAGAGACATTCTTCAAACCATCATAAAGTTGCTGTGTCTTTATAAACGTGAAGGGTTGGCAGTCTTTAAACCAAGTAATAGGGGAAAAGCTTGTTCCTTTGCGTAAGCTTAAAGGTGGTGTGGCTTGACTCCAGGAAAACAATTCTAGCCGTTAAAGAAGCTGAAAAATGTAAGAGACATAGGCTGTACTGTGACTGCAGTTTCTGCTACTGCCAAAAGTGTAAGAAGTGTAAGTCATGTATTTATTGAAATTTGCTTGAAGTAACAGCCAGGCCATACTAATACATTTTTGCCTGAAGGGCACAATGAAATATTTTAACAAAAAGGGGTATGCAGAACTAAAAGGTATTTTCAATGTATGTAGATGTTATTTCTCTCTTTCCTAAGAGATTATAATTCCTGGGGCTGTTAACGGAATTTATTTTTGGTACATACATAAATAAGAGGAAAATGCACCAAATCAGATAATGGTGTAATTATATTCTTTGTCTCATCAGTATTATTGGACAACCTGTGATATTATGCTGGCCTCCCTAGCAGACTTTAGGTGATGGCACCATGTTGAAAGAGCTGCCATCATCTAATGTTGCAGCATAACGCTCTACATTTACCTGGCTCTAAGCTTACCTGACAGAAAGCGCCATTGAATTTAATGGAACTTACTTAGAATCATGGATTTGGGAGGGTCTGTTTAGGTAATCGAATCCAACCCCCTGCTCAGTGCAGGAAACTAGTTTAAAGAGTCCCTGACAAGATACAGTGTCACCTTGAATATGTTATATTTCTAGTTACAATCCTTTAGGTACTTGAAAAGTGCTCATATGTCCTCCCACTCCTCTTCTCAAGGCTGAACTTACCTAGTTCCTTCCATCTTTCTTCATAGGATTTAGTTTATGGTTTCCTGTTCAACTTCGTTGCCCTTCCTTGAACTCATTTCAATTTATCTGAATCCTTCTGAAGGTGCATTGTCCGGTACTGAACACTACTACTTAGTAGACATCCTGTAGGCTTCTGCTCAGGCAAATCTCTTATGGGTATGGAGGTCAAATTCTTAGCAAAATGCAAAGCTATATTCTCCCTGCTAGAGTAACTTTTTTATAAATGGAGAAGCCAACTTTGCATCTGCATTCTGTTGTATGCACAGTTATCCCTTCCATTGAAATGAATGAGGGAGGCCTGCATTCATGTGCATAAGAGACAAACATAGTTGTGAAATTAAGATATTAATAATTGATATTCAAGGAGAGAATAAGGAGTGCTTATACATGCCTGTAGCAAAAATAAATATTATTTCTTTTGCAATAAACTTCAGCTTTTTCAGCAAAACTTAATGTTCAAACAAGTTCATGGGCAAACTGCTAGTAACTTCATCACATGCATTTGCTGTAATGTTTCTTCCCCCCTTCCCCCAACAGGCTTATGTGAAAAACCTATAAAGTGGGAAACCATAATTCCAACATTTTTTTTTGAGGTCAAACTAGTGAATAAATCCAAAATATTTAGTGGTTTGGCAATAGAAGAACAGTTTGGCATCTGAAGTTGAATGCAGAGCCAATTGAGAACATCATAATAAAACAAGCATCATAATAAACAAAAACATTTTCAACTCAAAGTGTGATCAATTTCATAGCCGGTTTATTCTTATTTGAGTGAAAATGCAAAGGATAATCTGAAAAACAGAAATTTATAAATGAATGCTACCAGTCCAGGCAGACAAACATCCTAACTGGCTGGGAGTGGGTTTTGCTAACATAAAAATAGGCCATGCATGAAAACTGGCATCCCAGTGCCAAATGGGTTGGTGCCGAGATTTCTTGGCAGGTTTATGCTTGCATAGACAAATATATGGCATTGAAAGAATCATATCAAAAATAAAAATTTATGAAGCAATTTAATAAACATAGCAAATTACCTTGCCAAAATTTGTAAAAAAAGTTTTTAAAAAGTTGCCCTGCAGAGAAAGTATATGCTTATCTCTGCTTTATCAGTCATATGTAAGTAATTAGAAATTGCAATTTAAGTTCTTTGCAAACAGCACGAACACACCTTCCACTCCTTGTACAAACATATTATGCTACTTAACACTCATCTTAAGATATGGGCACATTTAAGCCCTAAGGATATTATGAAAAAGTTACATGGAAAGGGAGCATAACGAAAGTGGGAAAGTGTTGCAGGGAGAAGCAGGAATGGATTGAATGAAAGCACATACAAAGAGAAGTGGGGGGAGACTGAAAAAATATGTAGGAAAATAGAATAGAGCTGTCAGGGCTAAAAAAATTATTCTCCGGTTGGTTGTGTTAGCATTTATGTATTTTTTTAAAAGAATATTATCATGTTATGAAGATAGCATTACTGATGCCATTCTACTTTCTTGTTTGAGTGCATAAGTACTATTTTAATAATGATTGATGATACATGGATATAGGTCTGAAGCAAAGATTAGTCTGGTAATTTCAGATCTGTATAGGACCATCTCCTCTTCTTCCTCCTTCCAGTTTTCTTACATTCTCAGACTCCTCCCTTTGGCTTTGTCCACTTTTGTTGTGTCTGAACCCATCCCCAGCTGTAAACCACAAATAAAAAATATGGCTTGTTGTTGGCTTATAAAGTCTAACTTGTTTAAATCATGACTTGTCATGATGTCTGAACCCAGAATCTATGGCTTATCCTTGGTTGGTTGGTTGGTTGGTTGGTTGGTTGATTTTGCACTGCTGGCAATCCTGCAGCCAAGGTAGTCTAAAAATGAAACCACTCTGAAGTTTGGCAAAATTGGTGGAAGAGAATCAAGGCAGAAATAGAAAAAACAAGCCGTGGTTGGTTTGCTTGTCTGCAAAACAATTCATGGTTAAAGCAACAAATCATGTTTAACTTAAGTTTAGTGTTATGTGTGAACACAGTCTATCCCTTTAGTGTGTTACCATAGAGAATGTAGCTTCTGTACTACTGAAGGAGAAGTCAAGTCAGGAGAGCACAACTGTTATAGGTGAAAGTATTTCATGTAGCCTGTATTCACACACAAGACTTTGGGCTGAAGGCTGAGATTCCAGGTGCAGTTGCAGCTGCTGTTGCAATAGAACTAGGAGTATTGGAAACAGGACACTAGAAAAAGCAGTCTCTGCTATAGACTGGGGATGGCCAGACTTTAGGCTTATAAGATTCACTTTATTTTTCACTAGAACCTGGATGTCTATCAATCAGAGCCAGATGAAAAATAGTTGCTCAAGAAAGTATTCCTAGAATTGCAGAACAAGGTGCCCCTGAGCACATGCTCAGCCAAGGAACTCCTGTTCAGTACCATAGTTGGAGTTGGTACACCCTTCAACACAAACATTTATTTCTATTCCCCACCCCCACCCCCACCCCCACCCCCGCCCAAATGATTTCAGCAGCTTAATTTAGGAGGGGAAATTCTTGTTTTGTCATTATCATTTAAGTACTGTGAATCAGAAACTCTTGCTGATCTACTCCTGCATATCACCTGGAGATTTGCAGCAGATAACAGGTTTACACTCAGATGATGTGGGAAACAATCTTAAAGTCGTAATCTGTGTGACTTGAGTGCACTGTAGAAAAGCTTCCTAGTATGCTCTCCAGTGCACGGGGGTGCTGGATGGTCTGATATATGAGGGTTTCCTTCAAAGGGGAGAGGTTTGAAAGCCACTGCTGTAGTTTGTAAGACCTACTGTCTTTGGTAAAAGCTTAGCATGGTATTGACATTACATTCATATTTAGTCTCACTAATCAAACTGATGCCAACAAAGGAACTGTGTATAAACTGTTCCATCTTTTAAAGGCCGTCTAAACACAACCTTTTATAACCATGCCCCCACCCCATCTCACCCCAATTTTATTGGATATTTATTTATTTATTTATTTATTTATTACATTTCTATACCGCCCAATAGCCGGAGCTCTCTGGGCGGTTCACATATCCATGCTCTCATTTCTCACAATTCCTTTCTTGAGGAGTGACTTATTTATGGATGGCTCCTTTTCAACTTTTGAATGGTCAAAGAAAGAGAAGTTACTGCCCAAGCCATGACAAAGGCACAATGCCTACTTGCCAGTTGAAGGAAACTAGGTTACAAGGGTCTGTGCATTCTGTTGGGGGATTTGGGTGGAGAGGAGGAAGTCAAGAGTGAGACAGATCAGCCATGGAAAGGAGAGCAGAGGAGAATGATGGTAGGAATGCAATTGAAGAGAGTGTAGATTTGGGCTGATATGATGCATGGAATTGTCTCTTGTCTAAGTGCTCAGCCTGGTTAGAAGGGCTGCTTGGTATAGTGACAGGGCATTTAAATTGACATCACTCATAATTACCCTTAGTAATTTGGTTGTTGCCATGCTTTGTCAAAGCATGATGTATTCAATATTGTGACTGCTTTTTTAATGGGAATATGTGAACTCTTTCATCTGAGACAGTAAATAGTTTAATTTTACTAGGGATGGTCTAAGGCAGGATCTACACCACTTCTTTAAAGCGCTTTATAACAGTTTTGACAACTGTATGTGGAGTGTGTCCTGGGCCCCAACAGTTCTCAAAACTGTTATAAAGCACTTTAAAGCAGTAGTGTAGATCTGGCCTTAGACCACTGAATTCTTCTGTATTTTTCTGCAACTCCAATTAATTTTAGTGAGGCTTGCACAGAAAAATGCCCCAGTGGATTGTGCCCATGATCAATACTTGTAAAAGAAGAATAGGAGATTTGGATCCTTGATGAAAGCAAAGATTGTTTGCAAAGTTTTTTTTGTCTGTGGCTGATTTGCTTTGGATGGCACAACTGAATGAAATTTCATGTGTATTTGACTTCTGGATATTTGGAAATCTCTGCACCATTCTTTCTTGTCACTTAAATTTATTCCCAAGACTGTTTCCCAGTTGTCTGCTTGTCTTTCTTCCCCATGGCTAGAAGATTTGTTCTAAAAAGAAAAAGGTCATTAACTTCATCTAGCATGACTGAGTAATGTTATAGAAAAGGACAACAGCTCTTGCTGATGATGGTGAAATGATATTTGAGAGAGAGAGAGAGAGAGAGAGAGAGATGAAAAGGCTGCTCCTCCCTCCATAAAATCAGATAAGAATATATTCCTAAGTATTTTTGCATGTAGAAAACCAAGGAATTGTAATCTAGGCTCATATTTAATATTATGTAAGTGAAGTTTTCCAGCAATTGATATTCAGAAGCATACTGTCTGTGATACTCATTCACTGATTCTCTTAATCACTCAATACACCGAGTAGAATATGGTTAGAAGAGTAAAAAATTTCAGACTTTAAAAGAAGAGTTAAAGGTTGTAGGTGGCAACATAGCTACAAAGAGCACACTAATGATGCTTTGAATATTTCTTATTTTGTGAACAATATAGAGGCACAATCCAGCCAAGGTTAAACACTTCTTAGTCCCTCTAATTTCAGTGAAGCAAGGAAGAAATATAATAAGAAATCACACACAATTTAGAAGGGTCATGTGAATTTTATTTTTTTCAAGCTTGACTTCTTAAAAACAGAAATACAGTTACTCAGAAAACCATAATTTGTTTATGAAAGCATGCGCTCACACTAGTAAACTTGAGTATTTGTGCCAGCTTGATGATGCTTATGCACATTTTTATTGCACAGAAATGATTTTTGTTAACCACTGAAAATTCAAATTACTGATAACATCTGGGGGCAATAGAGCAGATAGGAAAAGGAACAGTGAAATACTGCATTTCAAAAGAGACAACGCTAACTAGGAAATAGCACAAAAAGGATCCGTACTATAATGTGACGAAGGGTTTCTGGGTGACAGCGGCAGCAATGAACTACAAAAGGAAAAGCCACAAGTGCTGCGACTATTGCAAAAGCAGCCTTTCCTAGCCTAGTCCCCTCCAGATAATTTGGACTACAACTCTCAGCATTCCTGACCATTGGTGATGCTGGGTGGGGCTGATGGGAGTTGTTCAAAACATCTGGAGGGTACCAGGTTAGGAAAGGCAGCAAAAGTGGTAAAGGGTCTGGACCGGGAAAGGGACAGTGCCAATAGTCACTGCAGCATATAGAAGTAAACTGATCTGAGCTAACCAACTACAGCAAAAAGCAATAGAATAGGCAAACCCTCACTGGGGGATGAGAAAGTGATATGCTGAGTGGAGGTTGTGACTCAGGCTTTCCCTTAACCTCCCTCCCTCCCTCCACTGCAGTGGTAGCTTTGAAGGTGGCTAGCACTGTAAAGAGCAATTTTGGTCCTTAACTTCATCTTTATTAATTTATTTGATTGATATCTCACTTTTCCACTTAATAAATAATACTCGAGGTGGCTAATCATAATGACACACTAAGATGACACGTTCAGATGACACGCCAAGCATTTTGAGCTAAACTTTTATGGTGACCATTCACCTGGTTTTTCTTGGATTTGTCCAGGTTTTTGCTCCCTCCTGGGAGGTCTGGGGGATTTTTAAAATATTTTTTAAAAAAGGTCCAGAGAAATGTTGATGTCCCAGCTTCGAGACGTGAGACTTCCAGGAGAGGCTGAGAAGCTGCCGCTTATGCACTGGCTTCACTTGGAAGCTACCGAGTGATGCGGCTGCCTAAGTGCTCTGACTTGCTACCTTCTGAGGTGGTTCTCCCAGAAGTCCCCCATCTCTCCCCCTCCTGATCCCAGAAGTCTTGCAAGATGTGAGACTTTCGGGAAAGGTGGAGAAGCCGCTGCTTGTTCGCTGGCTTCCCTGTCTCTCGGAAGCCACTGAGCAATGTGGCTGCATAGCACTACGACCTTCTGCCTCCTGAGCTGGCTTAGGAGTTAGTGGGACAGAGCACTACGCAGCTGCCTCTCTTGGAAGTCTTCTGAGGTGCTTGTCCAAGAGGTGAGGAAGCCAGGGAGTGGCAGCTGTGTCTTCGCTCTGCTCGTGCTGGGTATGCTGCGTCTGCCGGGCACGATGTGCCTCTTTGCCTCGCCCGGCTAGCGACACTTGCACTCCTGCTGCTGCTGCCGCCCCTGCTCCTGCTCGCTACCACTTGCATCCCAGCTCCCTGTCTTTGGGGCTGCGCTGCCACCCATGCCTCCAGCAGCAGCAGCTGGATGGGGCTGCCCATCCCCTCGCTACCCACCAGCATTATCAGCAGCTGAGCCCAGTCAGATACATTGAATGTCTCACTTGTTCATTATTTCAGTGCTTTTAACATTAAGATATTATGTAGAACAGGTTTGTCTTATTTGTCAGCTGTAGAATTAAACAAGTGATATGGGGGTGAGCAAGCCCCCTTCGTGGCTGCCCATGTTGGGGTGTCCTCCTTTTTGGTTATGATGATCACCCCAGCTAAACATTGCATAGTGTGTCATTTGAACCATTCCTAACCATGGTGGCTACATAACCACGGTTTAAACATGCTGCAAAAGGATTAATAGCCTAACTATGGCTTAGCATGTTGTCTGAACAGGCCTAATAAGAACCAAAATTTAACATAATAAGAACTTAGTTAAAATCACCATAAAAATATATTGAAACACAATTAAAACATAACAATAAAAGGATAAAAGCAGCATCCAACCCAACAAACCAGCGTACATGCCAAAGGCCGGCTTGAATAAAAATGTCTTTGCCTCCTGTCAGAAGGACAGTAAAAAGGGAGCCAACTAGCCTTCGTCAGCGGGGAGTTCCAAAGCCTAGGAACAGCTACTGAGAAGTCATATTTGTCATATCTCTGCCAAACGTTCTTCTGCTACTGATGGTATCTTTCAAAGCTAAAACTCACTGACAGGCTGCATTGGAGGCTTTGGACCTCTAGTCTTTTTCCTAATTAAAGAATTTCTAAAACAAATATTGAAGCCATCAGCAAATATCTTCTATCTTGTCTTTCAACAGCAAAGCCATAACTTGAAGCAAGGAAAGGAAAGGAACCTCTCGTGCAAGCACTGAGTCATTACTGACTCTTGGAGGGACGCCAGCTTTCGCCTTATAGTGGGGTGGTTTGCCATTGCCTTCCCCGGCCATTATTACCTTTCCCCCAGCTAACTGGGTACTCATTTTACCTACCTCAGGAGGATGGAAGGCTGAGTCGACCCGAGCTGGCTGCCTGAAACCAGCTTCCGTTGGGATCCAACTCAGGCTGTGGGGAGAGTTTCGGCTGCAGAAACTGCTGCTTTACTGCTCTGTGCCCCACGAGGCTCTAACTTGAAGCAAACCTAACCTTTTTTTTTATTATAAACCTCACAGTATTGCAGGGTCATAGTTCTGCTTGGTGCTGAGTGTTCTACAACTTTGAAGTACTTAACTATATATTTATATCCAGATATATGAATAGCCTTTTTATTTCAGTGAGATTACTCATGTGGGTAAATGTTTGCATGGCAGGACATGTGATGTCAGGACTATGTGATGGCAGGACATAAATTTTATTTGTGTTTGAGGTCGGAGTTATAAGATAGCCATAATGAAAGCTATAACCAAGATGAGGTTAGTTAACACAGGGTTGGTTTTGGCAAAAAGATCTTAAGTTCAGAGGCAGGGTCGGTTAATGGAATCCTGGAGGAGAGATAAGGCTGGTTAAAAATGCAAGAACCAAAGACTGAAAGTCCTTCTCACCATTTCATTTCCAACCCATGGTAGCCAGTAGGGTATGATGGCGATAGCCATTCTGTTTCCCTTCCAGCATCTGGCATTCAGAGGGATAATGCCTGTGAACTTGGAAGTTCTTCCAGATGTGTTTGTAGATTGCCACAGTCTAAATAGGATTGGATAATTCTGCATAATGTGGAGTCATCTACAAATTTTGGACCAATCTACACATCATACTAATCACGTGATTTGCCCTTGAGTGCATTTTTTCTTTCAGAAATAGTGATAGCAAGTTGCTGAGACAAGACAAGACCCTAGTATGAGAAGTAGGGGAGCTTGAGCCTTTTGCTTCCTACTGCAGCCCTGATCTGGATTCAAGCCTCCATGCCTGCAAGTTGGAGTCTTCCCCTCCCGATCATGACAGGGACTAGAGCAGAGGGAGCAAAGGTTACCCCATCTGCTAGGGTCCTGATCTGGGTCCTGTGCTTGCTATTTCTGAAAGAAAGACTCTGCATGAAGGGCAAACCATGGGAATAACATCACATCTGATTTGGCTCTTAGACTACTTGGCCCTCAGTCCCATCTGATTGAAGCTCATTAACAAGGGAAGTAGCACTGCCCCTGCCCTAATACCCTAGCATTCTTACCATTAACTTCATTGTTAAAATTGCCAATTTATCCCTTTGCATCCTGTATTTTTAAACTAGTTGCTGACCATAAGAGGACATTTCCTCTCATCTCATGACTCCCTTAAGATTCTTTGGTTAGTAACGTTGTCAAAAGTCTTCTTAAAGTTAGGTGTACATTACAAAGCACACTTTTCACACCATGTTCCTACTTGAAGATTTAGGTTTATAATCATCCCATGATAGCAAGAACATGGAATACTTCATTGGCTATTAGGTTGCCCCATGAAATATACATTTCCCAGTCCTGGAAATTTCCTCTTTTGGGCAGTACTCTGTGTTGCTCCAGTGGGACCCACTGTTACTTCGTTGGGAAGTTAGTGCTTCTTAAAAGAACCCTGAAAATGAGTGGGAACGCTAATTTCCGGATTGGGAAAGGTCAACAGAGCTCACTTGTGTGAGCTCCGCTGACCTGTACCATTTCAGAAACTAGTGTTTCTGCTTGTTTCTTGCAGAAGTTCTAGCTCCCTGTTGCACTAGAGGTGGGGCTCACTGGCATGCAGGCAGCATATGATACTGCCCATTATTTGTAACACTTTTGTGACTGCCCTTCTTCCAAAGACTTCACCATTATTAGAAGTAGTGTGGCTTTGTGTTTGCTGAGGGCCAGTAGTAGAACTGCTTCAAGTGCCTTTAGATCATTGTTTGCTACACAACATATTGTAGATAAGGAAAGAACCAAGACAGCTTTTCCAGATTATGTAACAGCTATTCATTACACATGCTGAAAGGTGCCCTTAATCATAGTTAGAAAGATTGTCAAAACTTCGGAAGCTGAAAAGAAAACTGAAGCACAAAGCTATCTAAAAGACCATAGACGTTTTGAAAATATTCATCCTCCAATTTAGATTCATGTGGCTTCTTCGGTATGAATGAAGTCATAAAATATCTGTGGCACAGTTGTGAATTGCCATTTTAGGAACTCTCATTTGAGCTTTCAATTTAAGGTTATTCCTCATCACTTTGTGATTACTGGCCTGTTCCAGCAACTTCCATAGCACAGTAGAAGAAAATTTCCTGTTAACTAACATGTTAAACCTGTATACTCTACCCAGATCTGAAAGGCAAGCTATTTTCTCCCTGGCATATTCCTGGCTAAGTAAGTTACACTGCAGATATATTTGAAGTGTACTGTTTGATTTATGAGCAGGAACTAACTGGTTTCACACTTCCAAATCTCTTAAATCTAGCCCACTACCTATGACCCTTTCAAAATACTCCAGTAAACCACCATTTGCTACCTAGTGAGTTTCTGGAATCTCTTATGTGAAAGTTTTCAGAGTAAAGGTTGGTCAGACATCAGTTAGAGATGCTTTTATAATATCTGAATACTCTGGCCCAGAACAGCCAATTGATTGAGTTAATTTTAAGGTCTTTTCTGACCCTCTCTGATGCTGTGAATTCTGAATATTATCTATAAATCTGAGGCATTAATCCACCTTCAGTTCTCTGCTTCAGAAATAAAAGACAATAATCCTTCAGAACTTTAAATAGGTCAGCAACGTGAAGAAAATGGCCCCAGCAGTCAAGCTAAAACAATCAGGAACATGTGGGGTCAACACTGTTCAGAGAGATCCATGATTAGTAGGACAAATGTTCAGTGACTAATGCATTTTTTTAAAGCTCTTGGCTCCTGGTTCTTCACCAGAATAACAGTTCTAACAGTGCTAAAAACTTCTGCCAGATGGATTGCTCAATCCTTGGAAAGAACTCTCATCCACACACACAGTTAATCATTGCAGGCAGCACTATTCACAGGAATGCTACAGAAAATGTAGCAGCAGGATGTTTAGTATTTTTCCTGGGGATAAATTGTAAAGAACATTGAATATGACCTCAGTATTCTAAATAAGTATAACACATACAAGTTTAGATAAATTATGAAGGTAGAATGAGAGTGACTTTTTTCATATTTGTATGAAAAATATTGTAAATATTGTTCTTCAAAAACTAGATAATGAATTTTCTCTCATCCTAATGTCGCTCTTTTGCTTTTTGCCCCAGATATGTTACCTAATTTGTTTCTGCTTGGGTGCTGAGGGGTCCTAGGTAGAAGGAGATGATTTGCATGCAAACAAGAATCATACTACATGGTCCACTAATCACAAAATCAATCCCTTCATCCCTAATAGAAGAAACATGGTTTTAATATCCTTCACCACAATTGAGTCTATTCAATCTCATGATAGATATACAAATTATAGAAAGAAATTTGCAAATTATAGAAATGCTAATCCGTTGTGAAGCTCTATTAACCAGATCCAAGGAAGGCTTGGGAGGGGAGGAGTGATATCTAAATGTCCTCTTCCCAAATGTTTACCTAACAATAGAAACTTGTCATTTTATCAGCATCCATGTTTCCAAGTGATGTTTATATCTCCCATTCCATTTAGTAATGGTTTTGTATTGGAATTACATAAAACAGAAGAAAACACTGTCAACACATACAAGTGTATTTTGTTTAAACAACTTGTGAGTTACAACATCTGGAAAAAGATGCACTTGTACTTCAAGTCACAGATCATTCAATTTAAAAGAAGGATACTTTAAGTAACTTCATAATGTCACTAGGGTAATTTATACAAATAATATTCCATGTCTTTCTCTTGCCACCTTTTTATTGAGTGTATGGAAATAGATTTCAATAAACTATGAAGCTTTATAGTTCATGATGATTTGTTGAAAGATTCCGAGAATATAGTTTGTACACTCATCTTAGTTTTCAGAAATAGTTACAGTGGTGGAATATATTAGTCAATATTATCTATTCTGTGTATGCACGGCAGTCTTCCATATATAATTATTCCAAATTTTGCTATTTTGTTCTCAATCTGGAAAGAAGTGGTGAATTGCTGTACCCTTTGGCTTAGGTGACACACAGACACCAGTTCTTTGTACTAGATGTGTTTCCACCATCTCAAATTAAGATTCTTAATGGATTTTTTTAAAGCTTTTGGGAAGTGCAAATGTCAGTCAAAATGAATCTCGAAAAATAACTGTTCAAAATAACTGTTTTCTGTGATGAAAATGACCACATCGTTTTCTGGAGTAATCCCGTATGTGATTATGCAAAGCATTTGCAGTATTTTTATGCAAAGATTGTGATTTCATATATATTTGTGGTTTATTACCCACTTCCTGTTGAAAAGTAAAGAAGTTTACTAGTTGCAGCGTTCAGTTCTACAGGAAATCCTTGATTGATTCAGCACAGCTCTTTTTATGCTCTGTGGGCATTGGAAGCTGCCTGACTGTTGAGCAGGGCAATGGAAAACTGAGGGGAGGGGACGACGGAATGGAATATACTCTCAGAGGGCCTGGCTGGCTGGCTGGAATTCTGAACAGGAGCAGTTCACAATGCAACATTTTGTTGCAGGTCCCAGTTGTAGACCTATAATCCACATTTGTTCCAAGATAATTCCTGCTTTACTTGCGTTCCATTTTGTAGTTGCCCATTTAATTGGATTCAGGTGGACTGGGAGCCACAACTGGCTCAAGGTGAAACCCTCAAGACAGGGATGGGGAATGTGTGGCTCTCCTGATATGGTTGGACTGCAGTTCCCATCATTCATCATCATTGGCTATGCTGGCCCCAATACATGTGGACATATGAGGCTGTAATACAAATGCATTGAAAGTAGCAAGGACGATGGAAACTAAGAAAAGCAAGCCAATCTGCAGAGCCACTGTAGGCATTAAAATCCTTGCACATTGCCCAGAGCATTTTTATGTTGACATTAAACAATTTTTTTTAATAATTGAAAATTGTTGTTAACCAATATGGCCAGTGATCAAGCAGATCCCTAAGAAGCAATGATAATCATATCTAACAAACGTGGTTGTTAAGAAGTTAATTTCGAAAACACTGTGAAAGTTGAAAAACTGAGGCATTCAGAAGTAAGAGGCTAACTTTTGTAACGGATAGAATAATACTTGAGCCTCAAAACAAATACATCCATGTAAGGAAAAAAGATTTGACAGTTATAATGGGAAGTTGGGGTGAATTCAAACTGCTTTTTGAGGTGGAGGCAATGTGACCCAAGTTGGTTTTTCTTGTCTTCATGGCTAGTGAATCACCAAACATTAATTTCCAGCTTTGCCTGTATAGGAAATACACATTTTTCTTTACTTCTGCTTCACCATTACAGGGGATCCGTGTGCTCTGCTCAATGCTTGTGATTGAACCAAATAAATACTGGCAGGATTAGTTTCAGAGGGAATGAAACTTATGCTTCTTATTCTCTGAAATCAGGAGTGGGCAACTTGTGGCCTCCAGTGTTTTGTCCTACAACTCCCATCAGCCCTAGCCAGCATAGCTAACAGGAAAGGGTTATGGGAGTTGTAGGCCAAAATATCTGGAGGGCCACAAGTTGCCCGTCCCTGCTGTAGCCTTTGGGGCAACCTGAAACCCTTTTAGTACCAAGCATGGGTTAACCTAAATGTGTTTTGCATAACCTCTCTCCCATTCCATGGCTACCACCATCTGCAGATGTGGGCTCTTCCATCTTGTCCTTCCCTACCTCCCATCTCCTGGGATGTACAACATACAGCCTGATTAGCATTTCATGAACTCACAAGCTTACTCATCCCCCACTGCCTTAATGAACTTCAGTTGGGTCTAAATATAGTATTATTCAATGAACAAAAAACCTACGGTTTATAAAACAACGTTAAGGCCGTACAGTTTCCCACCAAGCACCAAAAAGCGGGGAAATTGGGAGTTAAGGCTCGCCAGCCTTAACGCCACATCCTCCCTAAGGAGGCAGAAAGTACCAGTGAAATTCTCATTCTGCCAAAGCAGATAAACCATGAGGACAGGATGGAGAATAGGATATGCAGAGGTGACTGTGGGGTTGTGGAAAACTGATGACGAACAACTTAGAGCCACCTACTTCTTTTTTTGTTTAGAGCAGCCCTTCCCCAACCTGGTGCCCTCCAAAGGTGTTGGACTGCAACGATCTATCATTGCAAGTCAGTATGTCCCATGGTCAGGAATGCTGGGACAGCAGGATGGGGAACGTAGGGCGGCGCCTCCAGGCAAGCCCCCCCCACCCCACCCCGCTTACCTGCTCTGTCATCGTTGGGCCCGGGCTTGAACTGAGCGCCCTGGTGCACCTGGAAGCAAGGCCACACTTGCAGCCTTGCTTCTGGGTGGACCCAGGGGCTCAATTCAAGTCAGGGCCAGCCGATGACAGAGCAGGTAAGAACACACACCCCACACACACCTGGCCCCTTACCTGGACCTGCTGCCACCGCTGCACAAAGTGTGGCAGCTCCAGCCAACCCCCCTCCTGCCTGGCCCCTTACCTGGAGCTGCCACTGCACAAACTGTTGCAGTGGCAGCTCCAGGCAAGCCCACCCCAGCCCACCCCACTTACCTTCTCCGTCATGGCCTGACCCGTGCTTGAATCAAGCCCCTGAGTCCAACCAGAAGCAAGGCTGCAGATGCGGACTTGCTTCCGGGTGGACCAGTGCACTCGATTCAAGCTGGGGCCCAGCAACAACGGAGCAGGTAAGTGGGGTGGGCTGGGGTGGGGGCTTGCCTGGAGCCGTTGCTGCAGTTTGCACAGCAGTGGCAGTGGGTCTAGGTAAGGGCCCAGGCAGGAGGGGGGTGCTTACCTGCTCCGTCGTCCCCGGGCCCAGGCTTGAATTGAGTTTCCTGATGGACCAGGGTGCTCAGTTCAAGCCCGGGCCCAGTGACGATGGAACACGTAAGTGGGTTGGGGCTTACCTGGCAGCAGGGCCAGGCAGGATGGGATGGGGTTTCTTACCTGCTCCATCGTTGCAGTCCAACACCTTTGGAGGGCACCAGGTTGGGGAAGGGCTGCTCTAAACAAAAAAAGAAGTAGGTGGCTCTAAGTTGTTCGTCATCAGTTTTCCACAACCCCACAGTCACCTCTGCATATCCTATTCTCCATCCTGTCCTCATGGTTTATCTGCTTTGGCAGAATGAGAATTTCACTGGTACTTTCTGCCTCCTTAGGGAGGATGTGGCGTTAAGGCTGGCGAGCCTTAACTCCCAATTTCCCCGCTTTTTGGTGCTTGGTGGGAAACTGTACGGCCTTAACGTTGTTTTATAAACCGTAGGTTTTTTGTTCATTGAATTTCATGGCTTTTTGTAAAGGATGACGAAAGCCCTGCCCTCTTTTAAATGCGGTCACTGTAGTATGGCTCCTGCAGTTTTCACTGTTGTGATGAAAAGGAGATTTCACCAGGTTCTCCATATATACAAATGACACCTGGTGAAATTCCCTTTTCATCACAACAGTGCAAGCTGAATGAATCCATGGGTACGTAAATCCTACAATCCTATGCAAGGTTAGACATAAAATCCTACAATCCTATGTATATACCCACGGATTCATAGACCCACTGACATCGGAGTCACCAGCCCCACCTTGTGACCATATGCAAAGGAGTACAGGGCTCCTGCCTCTTTTACAGTTGCATAGAAAACGGAATTTCAGCAGGTGTCACTTGTATTCATACAGCACCAAGTGAAATTCCCTCTTCATCACAGCAGTGAAAGCTGCAGGAGCTGTACTAGAGTGACTCCATTTAAAAGGGGCAAGGCTCCTGCAGCTTTAACTGTTGTGACGAAGAGGGGATTTCACCAGGTTCTCCATATATACAAATGATATCTGCTGAAATTTATATTTATAAATATAACTGTAAAAAAATTATATTTTTTACTTAATTAACATTAAAGAATGCACAATGCACCATTGTGCATTCTTTAATGTTAATTAAGTAAAAAATATTTTTTTCTCCTGCACCTTTAACTGGTGTGATGAAGAGGGAACTTCACCAGGTTCCCCTCTGCTGAAATTCCCTTTTCTATGCAACTGTTAAAGATACAGGAGCCCTGTGCTCCTTTTCATATGGTCACAGGGGCAGGGGGCTGGTGACTCCGATGTCGGTGGGGCTATGAATCTGTGGGTACATAAAGCCTACAATCCTATGCAAGGTTAGACATAAAATCCTAAAATTCTATGCAAATACCCACAGATTCATAGACCCACTGACATCGGAGTCACCAGCCCCACCTTGTGACCATATGCAAAGGAGTACAGGGCTCCTGTATTTTTAATAGTTGCATAGAAAAGGGAATTTCAGCAGGTGTCATTTGTATGCATGTAGCACCTGGTGAAATTCTCTCTTCATCACAATGTTTAAAGTCACAGGAGCCTTGCCTCTTTTGTATCTGGTCAAGATGGCAGGGTTCCTGCAGCTTTAACTGTTGTGACGAATAGGGGATTTCACCAGGTTCTCCATATATACAAATGACACCTGCTGAAATCCCCTTTTCTAGGCAACTGTTAAAAATGCAGGAGCCCTGTTTTCCTTTTCATGTGGCTAGGGAGTCCATATGCAAAAGAGTACTGGGCTCCTGTATCTTTAATAGTTGCATAGAAAAGGGAATTTCAGCAGAGGGGAACCTGGTGAAGTTCCCTCTTCATCACACCAGTTAAAGGTGCAGGAGAAAAAAATATTTTTTACTTAATTAACATTAAAGAATGCACAATGGTGCATTGTGCATTCTTTAATGTTAATTAAATAAAAAATATAAATTTTTTACAGTTATATTTATAAATATAAATTTCAGCAGATATCATTTGTATATATGGAGAACCTGGTGAAATCCCCTCTTCGTCACAACAGTTAAAGCTGCAGGAACCCTGCCATCTTGACCAGATACAAAAGAGGCAAGGCTCCTGCGACTTTAAATGTTGTGATGAAGAGAGAATTTCACCAGGTGCTACATGCATACAAATGACACCTGCTGAAATTCCCTTTTCTATGCAACTATTAAGCATACAGGAGCCCTGTACTCTTTTGCATATGGCCTCCCTAGCCACATGAAAAGGAAGACAGGGCTCCTGCATTTTTAACAGTTGCCTAGAAAAGGGGATTTCAGCAGGTGTCATTTGTATATATGGAGAACCTGGTGAAATTCCCTCTTCGTCACAACAGTTAAAGCTGCAGGAACCCTGCCATCTTGACCAGATACAAAAGAGGCAAGGCTCCTGTGACTTTAAACATTGTGATGAAGAGAGAATTTCACCAGGTGCTACATGCATACAAATGACACCTGCTGAAATTCCCTTTTCTATGCAACTATTAAAAATTTAGGAGCCCTGTACTCCTTTGCATATGGTCACAAGGTGGGGCTGGTGACTCCGATGTCAGTGGGTCTATGAATCTGTGGGTATTTGCATAGAATTGTAGGATTTTATGTCTAACCTTGCATAGGATTGTAGGATTTATGTACCCACAGATTCATAGCCCCACCGACATCGGAGTCACCAGCCCCCTGCCCCTGTGACCATATGAAAAGGAGCACAGGGCTCCTGTATCTTTAACAGTTGCATAGAAAAGGGAATTTCAGCAGAGGGGAACCTGGTGAAGTTCCCTCTTCATCACACCAGTTAAAGGTGCAGGAGAAAAAAATATTTTTTACTTAATTAACATTAAAGAATGCACAATGGTGCATTGTGCATTCTTTAATGTTAATTAAGTAAAAAATATAATTTTTTTACAGTTATATTTATAAATATAAATTTCAGCAGATATCATTTGTATATATGGAGAACCTGGTGAAATCCCCTCTTCGTCACAACAGTTAAAGCTGCAGGAACCCTGCCATCTTGACCAGATACAAAAGAGGCAAGGCTCCTGCGACTTTAAATGTTGTGATGAAGAGAGAATTTCACCAGGTGCTACATGCATATGAATCTGTGGGTATTTGCATAGAATTGTAGGATTTTATGTCTAACCTTGCATAGGATTGTAGGATTTATGTACCCACAGATTCATAGCCCCACCGACATCGGAGTCACCAGCCCCCTGCCCCTGTGACCATATGAAAAGGAGCACAGGGCTCCTGTATCTTTAACAGTTGCATAGAAAAGGGAATTTCAGCAGGTGTCATTTGTATGCATGTAGCACCTGGTGAAATTCTCTCTTCATCACAATGTTTAAAGTCACAGGAGCCTTGCCTCTTTTGTATCTGGTCAAGATGGCAGGGTTCCTGCAGCTTTAACTGTTGTGACGAAGAGGGAATTTCACCAAGTTCTCCATATATACAAATGACACCTGCTGAAATCCCCTTTTCTAGGCAACTGTTAAAAATGCAGGAGCCCTGTCTTCCTTTTCATGTGGCTAGGGAGGCCATATGCAAAAGAGTACAGGGCTCCTGTTTGCTTAATAGTTGCATAGAAAAGGGAATTTCAGCAGGTGTCATTTGTATGCATGTAGCACCTGGTGAAATTCTCTCTTCAACACAACATTTAAAGTCGCAGGAGCCTTGCCTCTTTTGTATCTGGTCAAGATGGCAGGGTTCCTGCAGCTTTAACTGTTGTGACGAAGAGGGGATTTCACCAGGTTCTCCACACCCCCCACCCACACACACACTCCACCCACACCCACACCCCACCCACCCACACACACACCTCCACCCACACACACCACACACCCCACCCACACCCACACATCCACCCCCCCACACCCCACCCCACCCCACACACACCCCACACACACACACACACACACACCCCACACACCCACACACACCCACACACACCCCACCCACACACACCCACACACCCCACACACCCCCACCCCCACACCCCACCCACACCCACACCCACACACACACCCCACCCACACACACACACCCCACCCACACCCACACACCCCACCCACACACCCCACACACACCACCCCCCCCACACCCCACACCCACCCACACCACCCACCCACACACACACTCCACACACACACACACCCCACCCACACACCCACACACCTCCACCCACACACACCACCCCACCCCCCACATCCCCCACCCACACCCACACATCCACCCCCCCACACCCCACCCCACCCCACACACACCTCCACCCACACACACACACCCCACACACCTCCCCAACCCCCCCACCCCCCCCCACCCCCCCCACCCCCCCACACACACTCCACCCCCCCACACACCCCACCCACCCACACACACACACACAACACCCCCCCCACACCCCCCCCACACACACCCCCCACCCACACACACCACACACAACACCCCCCACACCCCCCCCCACCCACACCTCCACCCACACACACCACACACACCACCCCCCCACATCCCCCACCCACACCCACACATCCACCCCCCCACACCCCACCCCACCCCACACACACCCCACACACACCCACACCCACACCCACACCCCCCCACCCCCCCCCCACACCCCTCCACCCACACACACACCCCACACACACCTCCCCACCCCCCACCCACCCCCCACACACACTCCACCCCCCACCCACCCACACACACACAACACCCCCAACACCCCCCCACACCCCCCCACACACACTCCACACACACACACACACACACCCACACACACACACACACCACCCACACCCCCCCACACCCCACCCACCCACACCCCCCACCCACCCACACACTCCACACACACACACCCCACCCCCCCACACACCTCCACCCACACACACCACACACACCACCACCCCACATCCCCCACCCACACCCACACATCCACCCCCCCACACCCCACCCCACCCCACACACACACACACCCCACACACACCCACACCCCACACACACCCACCCCCACCCCACCCACACCCCCCCACCCCCCCCACACCCCACACACCCACACACCCACACCCACACCCACACACCCCACCCACACACACCACACACCCCCCCCCCACACCCCCCCACCCACCCACACCCCACACCCACACACACACTCCACACACACACACACACCACCCACCCACACACCTCCACCCACACACACCACACACACCCCCCCCCCACATCCCCCACACACACCCACACATCCACCCCCCCACACCCCACCCCACCCCACACACACCTCCACCCACACACACACCCCCACACCCCCCCCACACACACTCCACCCCCCACACACACCCCACACACACCCCCACACACACACAACACCCCCAACACTCCCCCACACCCCCCCACACACACACTCCACACACACACACGCGCGCGCGCCGTGGGAGAGGAAGGACTTCCCTTACCTTCCTCTTGCTGCTCTGGTGGGGAAATGGGCTTCCCTGCCGGAAACAGAAGTGCCGTCACTTCCGTTTCCGTCGGGGAAGCCCATTTCCCCACCAGAGCAGCAACGAGGAAGGTAAGGGAAGTCCTTCCTCTTCTTCCCCCTCTCCCCCGCCCAAGTCGGCTGCAAGCCGGCTGTGTGTGTGTGTGAGTGAGTGAGTGAGTGAGTGATTGACTCCCTAGCCTCCGGCCGCTGCCGCGGTTGGCAGCAGCGGAGACCAGGGAATCAATCTCTCTCTCTCTCTCTCTCTCACACACACACACACACACACACCAGCGGCGCGGCTCTTCCCTGCCCTCGCCGCCGCAGTTCGAGCTGCGGCGAGGCTAGGGAAGGTCCCCCCGCACCCCCACCCCAGCGACGCGGGGGCCCCTCTCCTCCCCCCCCTCCGCCCAAGTCGACTGCAGCCCGGGGTTTCAAGTGAGCGCCCGGCTTGCTTTCGGGTGCAGCCGGGCGCTCAATTGAAACCCCGGGCTGCAGCCGACGGACAAGGTGAAACCGGGGGGTGGGGGGCGACTTCTCCCCCCCCCGATTTCCCCCCCCCGCTACGCCTGGGCCCGCCGCTGCACGAATGCAGCAGCGGCTCCAGGCAAGCTCCCCTAACCCCACTTACCTGGCCCGTCGCGCTCTCCCTGCTCTCCGTTTCCCTCTGGGGATTCTGATGCTCACGCGCATGCGTGAGCTTATCAGATTCCCCATTGAGAAACATGGGGATTTTAAAAATTAATTAAAAATTGATGGAACGGTCTTTTGAAAAAAGAAAGGCCATTCCATCAATCGGATGGATAGGGGAATTTAATCCTGTTTTTGGATTCCACCGGGAGGCTTCCCCTTTTGCGCTACGAGTGCGCAAAAAAAAAGTCGCCACCCCCGAGAAAAACAAAGCAGATTGTGACGGACAGAGTTTCTCTCCCTTTTTCTCCTTTAAACTCCCACCCAGACCTCAATATTTCAGGAATCTCCCTGAAACGCGCAGGGAATGTAAAGCCAGCATTTCTTTCTGGCAGTACCCGCGTTTCAGAAAGATTCCTGAAATATTTTTCATTTTAGGGTCCTAGGTTCCCCTCCCCCCCCCCGCTAAATAAATATAATGGTGGAATGCTCAACTTACTCATCGGCCTTAACAACAGGAATCACTACAGTGATTCCTGTAATCTTATTGCTTCTTTTGAATTCCAAAGGACTGACAGGACTTACCTGCATTTCAAGACAAAATAGGCATCGATCTCTCTGATCTCCAGTAGATGGCAGTATGCACTTGGGCAAGGAGCCTGTTGTGGGAAGAAAATTCAGCGTGTGGATTTTTTTCCTCATTCATGCCACAGCTGCTTGTTTTGCTTTCATGCAGCAAAGTAAAAATGGGACTCAGGGGGTCTCCTTGAATACCACTTTAGTTTAAATGTATTGTCATATTATACAATTTGAGAAAACTCCCAAAGGCTTGTTGTGTGATTTAGGATGTGTGGCAGCGTTTTTAGAACCAATCTGCATAGTGTGAATTCTGACCATGTCAGAACATCTACTGAAGCCTTGGCTCAAAAGGTTCTGAAGTGTTCTGCTTCCAGTTACACCCCAGCTTTATATTACAGAACAGTTCCTCTCTTCAGGTTTCAGATTTTATGAAGACTGATGATACTTGGATTTCTAAAGCTACAGATGGTGAAATTCAAATGGATGGGAATTGTGACTTTATTACTTTTGGTCTTTGAGGAGAACAATTCTGGCTTCATAGAAGGCCCTAAAAGCTTTATGAGAATTTATTAATAATTTATCCTCCCAATTTTAGATTTATTTTTTTAACAATATATCATACTGCAGAAAGGTGATAAGCAACAACTTTCCCTCCACTCCCTCCCTAAACCTGGGACACTATGGTAGATTTATCCACAGTCCTTAGATAAATGGGCCACCTTTGATGATAATATGATCTACCTACTTCACAGGCTGTAATGTTACAGTATTGACAGCCTTGTAGCAGTCTGATTACCTCATGGTCAGTTATAAGGTCGTTGTAATATAAGGATGGGCCATGTGTGGCCCTCCAGACGTTGGGACTGTAACTTCCATCACATCTCTCACTATTGGCAGTGCTGGCTAAGGCTGATGGAAGCCCCCACATTCTCCACTTCTTTCATAATGGAACCGTGGGGCTTTCACAATGGTGATCTATCTTGCGGAGCTCATGTAAGGATGGTGGAGACAATAAATGTAAATATGTTTGAGCACCCAGGAATTATACTCAGTCGTTCCTTAGTACTAGAGATGTGTACGGACTCCAACCTACGACCCTGACCCTGATTTGGAGCTTTGGAAAATGGCCTGATCCAGCTTTGACAGATTTGGAGGCCACTTACCTGACTTGGGAAATGAACATAGCTATAACATTTTTGTCTTCTTCAGAAGTTGAGAAAAATTACAGGCATAATAGCCTTGTAGCAGAGGATTGCACCTGACAAATGTCAGAAATATTGGTGTAAAGGGATTTGTGTATTACACACCTTGAAATTGTGATTTTGTGTACAAAAAGAAAAATTCATGGCAGAATTTGCTGAGGTTTACAGAGATAATTACCCCTTCTGCGGGAATAAGCCTGCCAAGTTTCAGATGAATAGGTGCAGGGGGGTGGTTGTACCAAGAGTAACATTTAAATTTTGAGGGTATCCAAAATAGGATGCACTTATTCCCCTATGTTCCTTTTGGACCATTGTTCCCAAACTTACAGCCCAGAGGGAGCCCTAAGTAGGAAACCGGGATGTTTTAGGAGTATAGGTGCAGCAGTTAATGTGGAAGGGGAGTCCCCTTCCCTCCCCCTGTAGTTTTTTTGGGCAATTGGTATGAAAATGACATACACAGACATGTCTCTTGGCAAGAAATCTGTGAAGTTTCAAAAAAGATAGGTAGCAGGGCTAGTGCGTTTTGTTGCTTGAAAACCAGTTTGAGGCTTTTTCACAGTGACATTGTTAAATGTAACATTGTGACAAATGTGACATTGTTAAATGTAAGAACCATGCTGAGTCATAGCAAGGGTCCATCTAGTCTGGCATTCTGTCATGCAGTGGCTAACCAGCTGCCTGTGGGAAATCTCCAAGTAGGACATGAGTGCAATAGCACTCTCCTGCTTGTGTTCCCCGTAACTGGTTACATAGGTATACTGCCTCTGATACAAAACCCTCAGGACCTGTAGCCATTAGATAGTTGGAATGGGCCATCTCACACTGCCATCCTTGGCCCACCCTTTCTCTGTACTGGCTGGCCTTGCCTAATTGTCTATAGTCCATATAGCAATGCCAGTCTCGCCAGGGGAGAAATAACACGTTTCACTCCTTGGCTGGTTATGTGAGCCAGGATCCATGCAAAGGCAATGCACTTCGACTGTTTATTGTACAATGCCATGCAAAAGCCAACAAACTCGGAAGGCATGCTACTTCACTTGAGTCAGGCGAAGGTGATATGGAAAGCATTGGTAACAGACGGCAGCAATGAGAACGACAGCGGAATACAGAAGACTACCTGGGTGGTGGCCAGCAGGTAGAGGCAGAGGCAGGGAAGCAGATGTTGGGTCTGGAGGAAGCAGATAGTTACAGGGGCAGGCAGGCAGCTATACAGAGATGTGCCATTCTTCCAAGGCAGCCATGGTCTCCTTCATGGCAAATAGGAACCTTGTGCTTGGGCAGCGAAAGGTGCACTATCTAGTCAGGCTAGTAGGGTGTCTGCATCAAGAGAGCAGCCAGGTGGACAAATGACACAGACAATGGTGGTGGCAACCGGCTAGCTGCCAGACCGAGGAGGCAGATGTTGGGGGAGGCACTCACGCACAGGCAGCTATGTAGGGCTAAATGTCACCCTTACCGGGTGGGCACAGTGTCCCTGGTGCCTAGCCGGATCATGGTCCTTAGCAGCAGCAGGTGAGCCAGGTGTTCTGGATAGCGGCTGCACCAAAAGAGCAGCGAGGTGGGCAGGAGGAGGCAGAGGCAGTTGGTGATGGAGGCTGGCAGAATGAGGGGGCAGGTGGGAATGCTGGACACATGTAAGCCTTAACCTGTGATTTGACAGAGTGAGAGAGAGAGAGGCAGAGACAGTCGGGATTTGAATTATAAGCCGTAGCCTTGCATTGGTACAGGGGCATCGTGTATGAACAACAAACAATGTCTCGAGGTACAGTGTTGAGTTCCTGCAGTGAAGGGGAAGCAGCAGGAAACAAACTCAATCAGAGTTTAGTTACTGTGCTGGAGAAATGCAGATTTCAAAGTAAAGTTAATAAACAAACAAACAGGATACCAGGGGCAGATGCAAGAGCAGCAAGCAGCAGAATGGACAGACTCCTGGATTTTGACCTTAATGTTTGATCTGGAGAGAACCCCGTGAACCTACCTCTTTCAGTAACTGGGAAGCTGAGGAATTTTACAGTACTTCTGGTTTTGATGTCGGGAGTAGCTGTCCTGGAATGCAGAGGACGGGAGAGTCCCAAGTGCACATGTTTTCTCTCTCTCTGGTATGTGTGCTATCAGCGTCTTTGAATCACAGCCAAAATAGTTTAGTGGGACCAGATGGAACTGAGCAGCTCTTTTCACTTAGCATTAGAAGTGGGCCATTTCAATGTATATAAAGTAAGCTATAATACTGAAATCTTAGTACTGTCTTCTTAATGTTTCCTTTCTCACTTCACTTAGTTTTCCATTTCCTCTTGAAGTCTCCAAGCCAAATGGTACTACAAACATATCCCTAATCCTGAAACAGAGGGCAAACCTAAGCGCTTTTGTACTTTGCCTTATTTCAAGTATTTTTCTTCTTAAATATTACCATCAAATTGCTTTAGTCTTTTTCCTGTTACAAAGACATATATTAAGTCCCAAACTGAGTAAGTAAATTGGACAAGTCAACATCCTGGCTTCTGGTCAGTCAGTGTTTAACAAATCCAGAAATCTCTATTCCTCATCATCTCAGGACAGAAGTCTTTAGTGAGGAGCCAAATAAATTAAAGTTTATTTAAATATGCACGTTCTCTAAAAGCTACCTTCAACCCCTTTCATGAGTGACCATGCCCAAGTCCAAAAATAAACCCCACAGGAGCATTTGAGAGGCCACAAAGTTAGAAGTGGAAAAACATGTGTGGACCCATCCTGCAAATGTGCTTTCTGTCAGTCTTCCACCACACAGGCCAAAGTAAACTAGAGCCTAACCCACCAAAATCACTGTGGCACAGTGGGCCTTTAAGTAACTACTCAGAGATGCAGAACTGAAAAGGCCTGTTACTGGTTATTAGAAAGCAGAGCCTAGCGATATGAAAAGAAGTCCAGATTATTTTCATCTTGATGTCATTCTTCTCTATCCCTTATCAGAGTATTGTCGTCTGATCAGTTAATATATAAAAAGAGAGGTACTGGGGCTCAATCCTGTTTGGATGCTACATACTGGCCACGTTCAGATGTCCAGTTAAGCCATGATGGTTAATTTGCTTAATTTTGAAAATAAGCTACTGTTATGTCCCTCACAACCAGGCAAATATGTTACTGTGCATAGCTTGTTAAATTACTTTGCATAATCTGAATCACTCCCTGTGCAGTCCTCCTGCCCCAGTAGTGGCGCTGTTTCACCCATTGACCACATCGCAGCAGCCTGTTTTAACCTTCTACAATATCCCAATGAGACGGGAGAGGTTAATTCAGGCACTCGGAGTACCCCCCCCCCGATGTTGATCATAGTGTCCGGGTATGTTCAGGACAGGAGAGGCTTTCCATCAGGTATTGCGATCCCAAGCCATGTAAGGCTCTATAGCTTAAAAACAGCAGCTTGAATCAGGCTCAGAAGCATTCAGACAGCCAATGCAAACAGGCCAGAATTGGTCTTATGTGCTCAGACCTTCTGGTCCCATTTATTAATCTTGTTGCTGCACTTTGTACAAGGTGCAGCTTCTGAACAGTCTTCAAAGGAAGCCCCACATAGAGTGCACTGCAGTAATCTAACTTTGCACATACTTGTAGGCCTTCCTTTAATACCGGTCCTCATGTTCAAGAGCTGATTCCTCATACTCAAAATAAGGTCCAGAGCAGACCTCTGCCTCTGTTCAAAGCTACTGACTTGAGTGGATCAGCTTGTGATTTCAATCTAAAGGAGATCCTTAATTCTATATCCAAGATCACATCTGCTGCTCTGACCGTTGTGCATAATCATAAATCTTGCTATTGAGAAACTTGATTCACAGTGCAGTCCTATGCATGTTTTTTTTAGAAGTAAGTTCCACTGTGTTCAGTGGGGCTTACTTTGTATTACAGACTCAAATGTTTACATCTTTTACAAAAATTGCCTCTGCCTCTTTGACATATTTTTAAAATTTTGTGGTATGCGCTTACTGTGACAAGAATAACTGGAAATGTCAGTTACATCCTCCTCCCCTCTTCTGATGAAGCTGCTGTTAACTGAACTGTTACTCTCAAGGACTGTAGCTACTTTCTCCAACAGACCTCCAAGGAGGGATAGTGCTGAGCAGGTATAGAGAAAAGGCTCCTTTGATTATGGGAAGCCGAGTTCCATGCGGATTCAGGCAGGAATGAACCTTCGTGAGTTTGCAAGAAAACCACATTTTCTAAACTTTGGAAGTCTTTGAACTCTTCTCAAGGAAATGAACCACAGTGTTACCTTGAAAACTTTGCAGACTCATATCAAATTCTGTGGCCATATCAATACATGAAGGAGTCAGGAAGGACAGATTACTCCCCTTTAGTCAACTTTAGCTAGTCTGTGGAGAAAGTAAAGGTTGCCCAATGCAACCCCTGCCGCCTGAGATAGGACAACACATCAAACCATGGGATTGAATATTCAAAATGGCCACCAGCATGTGCTGCAACCTACTGTTGCATGAACCATGGTGGGCTGGAGTGATCATGCGAACCCAGTCTTCCTTCCCAATTTAGGATGTTAGTCTGGAAGAATGCCATGTCCCATGTTAAAATACCTTACTTCCTAGGGTGACCATATGAAAAGGAGGACAGGGCTCCTGTATCTTTAACAGTTGTATTGAAAAGGGAATTTCAGCAGGTGTCATTTGTATATATGGGGAACCTGGTGAAATTCCCTCTTCATCACAACAGTTAAAGCTGCAGCTGCCCTGCCCTCTTTTAAATCTGGTCACTCTAGTATAGCTCCTGCACCTTTAACTGTTGTGATGAAGAGGGAATTTCACCAGGTTCTCCATATATACCAATGACACTTGCTGAAATTCCCTTTTCTATGCAACTGTTAAAGATACAGGAGCCCTGTCCTCCTTTTCATATGGTCACCCTATTACTTCCTCAATGTTGTCTATTAACCATGTTTTTAGATCCTGCACAGAAAAGGGTTTGTCTTTGTATTAAAGGGCAATACATAATAAAGCCTAGAAGAGGATATGGAGATTGTGTTGGGAATCTGTGTGCCATCTCCTCTCTTCTGGGAGGAATGATGATGTCTTCACAGACCAAGTGAGTCTTCTTTTTCGCACCCGGGGATCCCATGTACTATTTGGATAATGTTCAACTATTATTTATTTCAATGGAATACTAGTGATTGTTTGTGATAGAGAACTGGTTTTGATAGTAGATGTACTCTCTGAACTCCATTTTTGAGAAGGACTGCTTGATACAGGGTGTAGAGCAGCAGCCAGCTGGAATAAACTGGAGGAAACTGGGCAGTCAGGAGACCTGGCAAATGCTTATAAAGAAGCTTACAGTAATATCTGCAGTAAATCTTACTGTCTCCAAGCTCTGAACCTATGATATTTTTCCATAGCAATTTGATTTTAGCAAACTATCACGCAAATTCCACATTATTAGCAGATTTAAAATAAAAAATCACCCACATCATATTGAAGCTGCAGGGGCAAAACTCAGCCCATTAAGATTTCTGTCTGTTTCCTGTGAACAGAGAACATATTGTCTCACTGACTCTAAAGAAACAAGAGCTGCATCATAACTTTAACTTAACTACTGAAGCATTTTGGCTCTTACAGACAATAATGCAGGTATATATTGAAAACTCCCTAAGCAAGACAGTTTGTTTTTATCCTTTGAAAGCGGGAAAAACAGCACGTTTTGACGGAGAATTTGTTGTGTCCTTTCTTCTGGAATGGAATTGTCCACAGATGTTTTTCAGGAAGTTATGGCCTTATTTCTGGAAAGTGTGTGAGTCTTTGCTAGTAAGTTGGACTGGATCTTAACACATGTTCATGCAGAGCAGATAGGAGAACTTCTCTGATTTGTGTTTGAGAGACTCCCAAAAGTATTGCAGGCCACAGCTAATTCTTTCCAGGTATATAGGAACACAATTGCTGTTACTGTCATGTTGGTTTTGTTTTTATTTTGGGGTTTTTACTCAAAAGTATCTGGGAAACAGCATGTGGCTGTATGAGAACTCCTTATAATTCCTGCAGGGTCCTATTTCTAGTTAGTAGAACAGTGCCCTCTTGTGGTTGCAAACTACTGAGCCAGTGCTGAAGACAAAAGGAAATCTGCTTTTGCACAGCGCGTTTTGCAGAACTTCTGTGATTGTATTATCTGCATAGAGTTTAGGATTCAAAGTGTTGGCAATGCCCTTTAAAACCCTAAATGGTCCCATCTATGTGGAGGCTCCTCTCTTGAGGATGAGAAATGTTCAGGGCCTGCTCTGTGGGGTGGCTTCCCCTCTTGTTGTTTTCTGCAGGTTGTTGAAGATGGTTTTATCCCAGCAGGCTTTTGCCTTGCCATATAGCTGCTGTTTCATCTGAAGAGATGGAGCATTTTTTAATCATGAAATTTTATTCTGAAATAAAGTTAACAAAATAAAGGCAACAAAAAGAACACACAATAATAAATCAAGATCACTAAAGAAACAAAGGAATTCGCTAATTATATTTGTCTATAACTGATATGCTTATGGAACATATATAGTAAAATGGCCTAAGTAGGAGATCAATACCTAATGAAAGAGTAAAAATACAATTCAGACAACATATCAGAGGAGCATGTATGAGTGTATGTTATTTTGTCTGTATTAGTCAGAAAAAAATACGGGCAAAAAGAGCAGCATAGGAAATAAATGGAAACGACGCTGCCTTATCTTTCTTAAAGTTAGGATTCCTTGCTTGCTGCATTTGCTGAGCAAGTTTATATAGTCATGGTCTCCCAAATTTTTATCAACTCAATGCTTTTTAATTGGCTGCTTTGGAGACTTCCAGTTGCGTGCTATACATAACTTTGCAGCTGTGTACAAGTGCTTAAAAGGGATTTTAAGAAGAGATGGTTTTATCCGTGAGGCCTGTCTCCGTTCTGTTGTATTATATTGTATTTGACTGCGTCTTGATATTGGGGGTTTTATTATGAAATTGTCATCTTATTTGTTGTAAGCCAACTTGAGTGACAATGTGTTCCCATTATAAATGGTGGGATGGCGTGTGGGTGTGATATATATATATATACACATATACACACAAATAAACTGCCCTGCATGCCTTCGAAGGTAGAACTCTAGAAAATGATAGTCTGCAAAGATTCTCAAATGCAGTCTGTATTTTTACAGACTATAGATTGAGTTTTTGTGACTTATCAGAATTGAAAACCTTCAATATATTACAGGAATCAACATATTGAAGCTACTTTAATTCAGTGGGATGCTACCACAATGTGCATTTCTAATCTTCTGTGTATATAAACATCTCATTTTTCAATACGGACCGGTTATTCCCAATATCTGTTGCCCTTGTTAAGGGTGAAAAAGAGTAAACCTGGGTACCACAACGGGGTGGTCATCCTAACCAGGTCCTGTTTATAAGCTTCCAAACACCCCAACTAGCCACTGTTGGAAAGAGAATGTTAGATCAGATATTCTTTTGGTCTGAGCAAGCAAGAGACAATTTCCCACATATTGGTTAGTCCCAGGCTTTAATTTAGGTCACTGCCTTAATAAAGCCAGATGAGTCGGCCCAGCCTACCTTGTGGAGGTAGTAAAAATTATGGTTTTAGGAGGGATGAGAAAAGCAGTGTGTAATTGGTATGAGTCTTTGCAGCAATTCCAAGTCTGAACTACCTATGCATGCTCACATCATCATCAAATAATAATAATAATAATAATAATAATAATAATAATAATAATAATAATAATATTTATGTACTAACTTGCTCCAGCCCCAGCCATCTTCTTTCCCAAGTCTCTCCCTATCCTATATTACCCAGTCCTTCTCTTTTCAGGCTGCTTCAGGACAGGGAAAACATAGCTGGTGATCCTTACTGTATTGAGTTATGCATGAGGCTGCCCATGAAGACAGAGAAGCTTCGGTTAGTGCAAAATGTGGAAGGTAGGAATCAATGGGTTTGAACAGGTGGAGCCATGTTACATCACTTCTGAAATAATTTCACTGGTAGCCTATTTTCTGTGGTGGTACCCTGACTCTGGAATGCCTCCCTGAGAGATATTTGCCTGGCACCAACATTGTATTCTTTTAGATGCCAGATGAAAATGCTGTATTTGCCCAGACATTTTAATTGTTTTTTAAGTGCCGTATGGATTTAATTGGTTGACAAGTTACTTACCAAGTCAAGGCCAGCAGAGGGCCCATAGGATTGCATGGAAGTAAAGTGACATGTAGATATATGAATGCCAGTTGAAGATATTTCCACAATCTCCTAAGATAAAGAAGAAGTATCTAAAATCAGAAAAGCACCAACAGCTGATACTTAGTACTTACCAGCTCATATATTATCTTGTGCCTCTGAATGCAGGTCTAGCAGTCCCGACCCCCGCTTGCAGTATCCGACCCTAATTTAATGTGAGGCAGCTCTCTGCCTTACTAGCCCAGTTCAGCTTTTATTACAAAAACACATTAACATGAAAAAGATGTATGAACTTAAAGGAATTTATTTATTTTCCTTTGAACAATAGTTTTCATACACAGAAAATTCATTTTGTTGCCTCTTTTTGCTAAATAAAACAGAGCACAATAATCTTTACACATTCATAAGTTGTTGTTTTTCTTCCTTTTCTCTCTCTACTATACACCGCATTCTCAGGTTGAATCAAACTGCAAGGACATATTGGTACTGGTATATTACAGCTACTTACATTATTTAAGAACAGCAAATGGAGAAAAATAAGTTATTTAAATATTGATTCATATACAGAAAGTGCAACATTTGTTAGTTGTTACATAACTTGCTTAATGTTTTTGTTTTCCAAAAAAGAGGTTTCAATTAGGGGTAAACATTAGCTTGGACTCAAAAGTATTTAGCTTAAAAATAATACAACACAGAAGTACAGCTATGACTTGGTGAATTGACCTTTATTGCTGTATCTAGGACTGTGTGATTAGGATCTGTGCTCTTATTTCCACTTGCACTCAAAACCAGTTTTACAATTAGAACAATGGACTCTCAAGAATATCTTGCTAACTTTGTGATTAACTGCCAATTAAAACTGTACACCACTGATAGTGAACTGGCCCTGTCTAGAGAAAACCAAAACTAATTCAGCACAAGAATCTAGCTTTATATATGTTGATAGCCTCTAATCCAAGATTTGTTTGGAACTCTGGATGTAAAGAGCAAACAGTAAATAGTACATTACTGTTAACACTGAGCTCATTACATCACTGGGAATTCCTCTGCAGAAGGAGATATTGAACATTTTAACGCTTTTCCAGGGTCAATATATATGCTGGTGAAACAATGAACCACCAAATCAGTGACAATTCTCTCTCTCTCTCTGCAAAAATGTATCTTAAAAGATGGAAGAAATTATAAAAACATTTAAAAGCAATGTACAAAAAAACGAACAGAAAAAATGGCATTGGATTCTTGTATGAACAGGCATAGGAGTTGAAAGCCCTTTGGCAGTTTTTTTAAAAAATCATTATGGTTTCCTTTCTAATGTAGCTTAGGGATATTAATGTAGACAATGCTTTCCTTGAGAAGATGGAGTACTGAATTATTCTTTTGTTTAATTATTATTTATTACATTTGTAAACTGCCCCATAGCCAAGGCTCTCTGGGCAGTTTACATAGGCTTAAACAATAAAGGCAGCTTCATATCTATTGCCTTAAAAAACACTGACCATCCTGAATCTGATGATGCTGTTTAAAAGTAGTTGCTTTTCATGAGGCTATATTTAAAAGGATAATCATTAGAAGTCAATCATTAAAAAAACCCCCAAAATCTAAGTTATCAATAGATGAAAATCCAGCAGTTTATCCCATATTTGCAGTCATATAACCAGATGCAGAGCACAACATGTGCTTTATGCATGCATACCACTCAATTAATTTCAATAGAAATAACTAATTTATACATGCAAAGGAATGTCATTATCTGCTTTTTCCATTTAGGATGTTACCTTACACACATTTTCCTGGGAGTGAGTCTCATTGAACTTAATGGGACTTTCTTCTGAGTATAGCATTGCACTGTTAATTAATGGAAATCTTTCCAAGTGTGGTACTTGTGTGGAAGTTGAGAGTACACTGAACAGATTGATGGAATTAGGGGTGGGAGAGATTGTCAATGTATATTACAATCTCTTATGACATATGTTGCATTGAAGGAATGTTTCTCTTATTATTAACTTGGTCTGCATCAAGAGTAGACAACTTGTGGCCCTCCAGATATTTTGGCCTATGGCTCCCACCAGCTCTAGGCAGCATAGCCAATGCTGAGGGATCATGGGAGTTGTAGGTCAAAACTTCTGGAAGGCCACAAGCCCACCCCAGTCTACGTGAGTCTTGGTCTTGGCTGTGACATATGAGAGAACTTTGATGCTGTAAAATGTAATGTGGAAAATTAATCCTTTCAGTTTGTTCCTAGTTGCACAGGTCCTTGACACATACGGGCAGTTGCAGGTGCAAATCACTGCTCGGGAAATAATATAATTTGGGGTGAGAAAGACAGAAAAAGGTTAAGTCCTCTTTATAGAATGGCATCTTTACAACTTCCCATGCACCATGCAATCTTAGCTTTGCCCATATTTATACTTATACCAACAAAAAGGAGCATTTTCACACATTGCTAAAGCAGCCCTGTTGTTCCCAAGCATGTAATGGTTACTCTAATATCCACAGTAAAGACATCTGCTGAAATAGGAAATTGAGGTCAATAGTCAGGAGTTAAAGCAATGTTTCATTGTCTATTTGTGTAGGCATTGGAAGTACTTCCAGTACTCTAAGTATGTAATCAATATTAACATGCTTGGGAGGAAGTTAATTGCCTTGTTGGGTTTAGCCTAGTGTCCCGAACCTAAAGATACTGGGCATGATTCAGCCAAAATAAGTCTTCAGTATTTAGCACTCCCATTTCAAAGAATGTAACTTTGGCTGATTGTGGCCATCATGTAGAAGGAAGCCAGCCAGCCCAGATAATATATTCAAGTCTTGCTTTTATTTTATGGGTTAGATCCAGATTTAGGCATGAGCAACTGGGTTGGTGGAAGCGGACTTCCTCACTCCTTCCGTCCCACGGCAGTCCTCCAAAAGCCCTGTTGAGTGGGGTTAACTGTTGTGCAGGGGTAGGCAGGGGAAACCTTCCAAAATTGGGTGGGGTCAGCTTCTGTGAGCAAAGGCCTTCCATCAAAGGAAAGCAGATCCTGGATCTAGCCCAGAGTTATTATTCTGCCAGTGGGAGCATCCCCAAGCAGAGCCCCATTCAGAATCCTCTCACTAGCAGAAAGCAGAGCAGGGCGGGGGCAGGGGTGGGGAGGGGTGAAATTGGCAAATCCCCTCCTCCCTTTGCAGTCTCCAGCATCACCTCCTATATTGTTCCCAAGGGTTCTCCAACTCTTCAAAGCATTTTCAGGAGATATATGGGACTGCAAGAGAACTGTTCAGGCAGTGGTAAAGGCACTGAATCTAAAGTCTTCCATGGATGGAAGGAGCCCTTGTATCCATTGCTGGCTTTCGCTAGATCCAATCGTCTTTCATTAGGATCAGGTGAAAAATCACTTCAGAAAATGAAACTTTGGCACTTCAATCACTGCCATTTATCTTGGAAGTTTATGCCATTTATTTTAATATACTTCCAATTTAAATGTGTTTAGGATTAAAGCCTTAACTGCTTTTGAAGGAACTTTTGAGTTTACTTACTTTGAAAATCCCATTTTCTCACATTCTCCACAGCCATTCTGTTAAGAGCTTACAACTTCTCTATGTCCCCGCAAAGGAAAGAAAATGCAGAGCAGCTTTGAATACATTTTTAGGCTTGATTATATTAAATATCCTTGGTTTTAGTTTTAATTATTGCAAAGGTGACAATAAAAAGCATGAAACCTAAAGAGATGAAGTTAAAAGCAGTTTTTGGAAAGGCAGTATCATTCCTTTGTGCCTTTGCGGCAAAATGTTCTAAGTTGAATGCACTTTCAGAGGTTGTATAAGCTATTTCCTTTTTCAGAGGAAGAGCAAAGAAAGAGGCACAGAAAGGTGATGAGACTGGCTTAAAATTACATAGCCGGTTTGAATTAGGTGTCCGAGATCCCAGTCCCTCACTGAGCTCATTACATCCTTCAGTCTACTTGCCTGTTATCTATCCTTGAAAAGCTTCTACTAGTCTAGCTTGTTAATGGATACTACAGAACCATAGATATTAGGATTCAAGCTGAGCTTATTTGGTATACAAAATGTCTGGTCATGTACAAAAATAAACTTTTATCTATATTCACAGAAGCAAAGAGGAGATTTTACACTGTATATTTTAATAGTTTTAGAAAACAAGAACATGGTACTATGTAGAAAGAACAAATTGCTCCAGCAGCCCAGGTGACTTCTACTCTAATTAAGTCATTTCAACACCCAATAACAGAGGTGCTCTATTGATTTTTACAAGGAGGATAGCTTGATATTTTCCCCCCATGAATAAAATGGAATACAATTCTTGTTCTGATAGTGCGTCTGAGACACAGTTTGCTTATTCCGTTCATTTACTTTCCCTGGGTAACCTTATGCTTTAAAAAACAAAACCATTTTTCCCATTGATATGGTCAGGATACCAAGTCAAAGCTGCAGAAAAGTCATTGACAATATAACACATTACACCAAATTGCGATTAACATGGAAAGCATTTTTATAATGTTTTTAGATATAGATATATATATATGTACATACACAAGGCGAAATATCTTTTAGCCTTTTACTATTACCAGCAAGCACAATCTGCCACAAACAAGTTGTTAGCCTGAGAACTGAAATCTCTGATTTAAAAAAAAACCAAAACCACAAAGCAACTTTTCAAAACAGACATGACAATAAAATAACCTATAGAAACTGCTTTTTTGTTTTGTCTGCTGCCAAACAGTGATGGCAGTAATGAAAGGTCTGAGAAACATGGATGCTGGTAAGTGAACTGCTCAAAAGCATTTTAAGGCAAATAAAAATCTGAGTGCTAGGAAAGCAGTTATACAAATTAATTCTATAATTTTTTATCAATCTGCCTAATAAGTTGCAAGGAGGATCAGCTATAAACTAAATCAAGTCCAGAGCTTTGGCCTACTTAGAGCAGAGGCAGGGAACCTGTGGCCCTACAGCTTTATTGTACTACAACTCCCACCATTCCCAGCCATTGGCCATATTGGCTGGGGTTCATGGGAGTAGGGAATCCAACATCTGGAGGGCCACAGGTTCCCCTGACCTAGAGGCACAGCAGCCGGAAAAAAATTACACCAAAAGCTGCCAACAGGAAGGTGGAGGAGCTTTTTAAAATTTTATTTTACATAAAATTGCTAGGATGAAAAGGATGAGCAGATAACTTCCATCAGAAGATTCAATCCTTAATACCATTATTTGTAATAATGTCCACTCCCCTATGGGATGTGTACCATCGTATGTATATTTAGGACAGTAGATTCATGATGGGTTAGTGAGCTGTACTTCAATGAGTGGACCCAAAGCAACTGGTAGCCTAACTTTGCCCTCTTCCACCTCCTCCAAGTACCTGGGGCTTAAAGTTGATGTAGGTTTTTGTTTTTTGTTTTAAAAAAGTCTACTTTCCAGCAAGTAGAAAAATCCCTTTTTTTGTAATAATACAGACAATTTCACTGGGCCCCAAGACAACCTTAGAGTTTTTATGAAACTAAAGCCATTTCTTGTGCCTTTTTTTTTTTAGAGTAAATCTACGAGTACCAGTACCACTCTCGTGACAGCTACTTCTATTTTCCTTGATGAATCCTGGATAAAACCCACAAAGGCTTTATCTTTCCCAAGGACCTGCTTTATTTTATCCCAGTTGGTGTTCTGTAGAAATTAAAGGTGAAATGGACACTGAAGGAAACAGGAGGGTTCTCCTACAGGCAGTTGCTACATTCCAAAGCATGTTAGATGGTCTCTGGGTTGAGGATTTTGAGAAGATTTGCTGCTGCCAAAAGCCTGCTTATGTGCCTCTCCTCTGTAATGCCGGCCTCGTGAAGTGAAGTTTGTGATAGAGAAGGCACTTTGCTTAGGTCACTGATGCCTGCAGTCATGAGTGAGCTTGAGTACATCGGAAGGCCAATAGAAACCAGCCAGTCAGTTATGGAAGTGATGTGCCCAGGGGACACAGGTTTGCGGCAGATTTCAGTGAGGCCTCCGCTTGGAATCTGGAAACAAGAGAAAACAAAATACAAGCAAGTTGGCTGACTTTTTTCTCTCATGAGGAAATACCTTCAATTCAGCAATTTGTTGGTAGACTGGGCACACCAGTTCACACCCAGATCTAATGCATGGAGGAGCACTGCTCCATCTTTCCTATCCATTGTACTAGTGACTTATGTCCCACACTGCACCTTGAGTGTTGTTTTTTAAAATGTGGTCTTGTTGGCCACATTTATTAAGTTGAAATGATCTACAGTTAAAACAGGAGGTTTTCAGTGGGAGAATTGCCTTGCGAATAGTGCTATCATCCACCTTTATACGATTTCCCCCCAATACTTCCTGTGTTGCTAGAGTCTTCCTCAAACAAAGTATCTCCAATCTGCACACGCAAATTTAGAGGCCTTGAAAACAGTGGCACCTGGAGTGTGCACTGTTTAGTGAGCAACTTGAATGCTCTCCTCGTTTTCCACACTTTATGGGCATCCCTGTTGCTTCCACTGATTTACTCACTTTATAACAGAAAGCTTCAGCAGCAGCAGTGTCTCAGCAGCAGTAAAAGCAGCAGAAAAAGTTCTTGCAAATAAAAACTAACAAACCAATGAGGCTACTTTCTGTGCTAGCTTTCTATATGCAGGGAATTGTTACTTGGGGGATTATTCCATTGAACTTGAAATGGAGCATTTAATCCAGACTTACTGCCATACGGTGCTGCTTCCTCAGCTGCTTCACCCGGATTTGGTCCAAGTTTGTAGCAACATCCTTTTCAGGCTGCTCTAGGTCTTCAGAGTATCTTTGCACCAAAGGTTCAGGAATCCCACAGCGGCCGTGCTGAAGCCAGAGATGACGGATAGAAGTTAAAGAAATAAAAAATCTAGTTAACTGGAATGTCTGGAGTGATTAGTACAGGTTAGTCCCTGTGCTTTAAGAAACCATAAAAGATTTAACTTGGCGTCTATCTTCTCCAGTTCCATAGAAATCTATGTGTGTCATCTGCTGCTTTTTCCATATTTTCTATAGAGATATCTGTGAATCTTGGAAATTAAATCTATTCCTTAGAAAGTTCAGAGGAAATTATTAGGAAAGTATTAATTAGTGTGCTGCTGTGGCACATGAGGCAGCTCCTGGAATGGAATTTGCAAGTTGCTCTGAAAGAAAAGGCATTATCCAGCCAAAGTCAAGCATTGAAAGACAAGACAGAATTAAGCATGCACTTAACTCTCCCGCTAAAATTAATGGAATTGAGATATCTTTAACTTTGCTTGATTGTGCCCAATCCAAATTATGGACATCTTATGCCTTGTTGCCTCTGGACAGAGGCTGACGTTTACATGCTCCCAGGCAGCATTAATATTGATATTATCGGCTCACCACATGAACGCAGCAAGCCGCACTACCACTGCAAGCATCTGGAATGAAAAGCTTGCAATGGCTGAAAGTCATACACATTGCAGTGTTTCCTTTTTATTGTCAGATTGGGCATACTTCTAAGGAACAGTTCCACAGAACATTCAAAAGGGAAAGAAAAACAATTGGAAAGATGTACATAGTTAACGATCGGAAATGTTCAGCCTTCCTACATTGTACCTTGTCAGAGTATGGGTCTTCTGTGAGATCAATATCTTCCAATTGCAGCTTGTTTTCTATCAACGTCTCCAAATCCAGTCCTCTAGTGCAGGAGATTTTTCTCACTGACGAAGGATCTAGTTTTAACACATGTTGCTGGACACTAGCAGTCTCTGGAAGATCTGATAACCAAGGAGGCCTTATGCTGGAAGGGCTCCTGGGTTCCTGTTCAGGAGATGATCTGCACACAGTCAGTTCATGGAAATCAGAAGAGCCAGACTGGAAGGTCTTTTTTGCTGGCAAAGATGGCACATCTGGACAAGAAAGGGCTGAGGGCAGATGACAGTGTCCATTAGAAAGGCGTTCTCTGCTTTTTTTGGCAGGGACTGGTGGTGGCTGTGGTTTTGCCTCACCCATATGCTTCTGATCAGCTTCTATACTCCCCTTGGAGACTGGGGAATGATCAGCACCTCCAAGATCCTGACTGCTTTTTTTATAGTTTTCAGAAGGGGTCCAAGTTACACCACGTGAAAGTAAAGATGACCGAACTTCACAGTTCTGAGTCAGAAACAGAGGAAGTGTTCCACTGGAAGAGATGTTTGCAGAGAACTGCAGTTCCTTTGCTTTTCCCTTGAGAGATTCAACACCATCTTTGCTCTGCTTAGACAGTACTGTCATACCACCACCACCATTAGAGCCAGTCAATGTTTTTGTTAAATCCAGTATACCCTGAGGAAAAGCATCCACCAACTTTACACAATCTGTGCTAGTTTCCCCATGAAGGTCTCCAAGAGAATGAGATCTTGGCCACATATGTACACTCTGGGTGCCTTCCAGAAGCTCACAGCTCCGACAGATACCAACTGGTAAACTTCTGCGGTTCTTCTTGAAGCCTATGGCTGTTGGGGGCTTGAGGCAGCTTTTTGGAACTTGATGCATGCAGCTGAACTGTATCTTCTCTCCTTGCTGGAGGGCATCTACTGATTTAGGTAAGGGCAAATTTGGATAAACTGCCAGTGGATTTCTGTGGAAATCCTTAAAACTGTATTCACTGGCTAATTTTGAGGGCAGGAGACAAGACTTTCGGGTCTTAGCTGAAACAAAACAAAATAGATATTGGGTTTTGTACAAGTAAGATAACAAATGAAATAGATTTGAATAGTCAATGTGCTTGATGTGAAATGTCAGTACAGGAAGCCCTATTGAACACAATGGGAGCAAATATGTATAGGGTTGCATTGTAAGCAGTGTTTAATATTCAATAATCAGCAAACAGTTATAAAAATCTTCACATTTCTCCCCAGTATTTACTGTGATCATTAGCCTTGCTGGCAAAATAAAACCCCAACACTGCCATTTTCTTAATAAACTCAGAATTTGCACAGTAACTCCCGTGCAGTCATAAACTGATATGTGCGCTGAGCTGCTTTGAATATTATATTAGTAGTGACAGAAGAAACTTTCATTTAGGATGGTTGTTGCTATGAATTAAGCACTACCTGCCTATGTTTGCTTCTGAACCTCAGTGCTATCTACTTCATCTGCAAAAAGAATATATCAATACAATACCATAAATCCTCAATGTTTTCTTCTCTCAAAAAGAACCTGACCCTATAAAAAATTCCTGGAATTTTTATCAAAGATAATAACGTAAGTACTGAAGAGCTGCTGGATCTTCAAATTCTAATAAAGCATTTTTTCCCAGTTAAGTGTTTAATGCCCATCCACAACATCTTCCAGTTTAAGTGCTATTGGCAGAAAATACTGTTCAAATATCTTATTTGCAGGTTATTGTTTTGGGGAATGTTGCGTGTGTTCTGCAAGCTCACCTATGTAATTTTAATATGTAATGTGGAAAGTTGACTTGTGTAATTGTTGTGATGTGGGACATAAAAGTCTGTAGGAAATGGCTGATATTTATACCATCCCATTCTGTGTGATGCAGTCAGTTTATTTGCATCATCTGAAATCTTTGTCTGTATGGCTAATCTGCACATCCCTTTTATGTAGCGGAGGGAACCCTCTGGTAGTATTTCAGGCAGCCTTAAGACCCAGGACATAAGGTCCTATCTTTAAAAGCGTTAGACTTTTTAAAAAGCAATGGATGTTATTTTCAATACATCTCTAATTCAAAGCTTTATCTCCAAAATGCTAAACTTTGATATTTAATACCACACATTGGCCTGGTTCAGAAAACACGCTAAAACCATGCTGCTTAACCACAAAATGGTTAACGGAATGCATTCCATTAACCATTTTGTGGTTAAACCGCCTGGTTTAGCGTGTTGTCTGAACCAGGCCAATTAGTTGCTTTGTATACAAATCTAATGCACGTTACTACAGAATATAGTAGTATTCTTCTCCGCGAGCCCCTGCCAAAGGAAGTGAGGCAGGTGGCTACCAGGAGGAGCAGGGCCTTCTCTGCTGTGGCACCCCGGCTGTGGAATGAGCTCCCTAAGGAGGTTCGCTTGGCACCTACATTATATGCTTTTAGACGCCAGGTGAAGACCTTTCTATTCTCCCAGCATTTTAACAGTCTATAAATAAATTTTAACTTGGTGTTTTAAATTTGTAATTTTGCATTGCTGCTGTTTTCATCTGGTTGAGCTTTTATATTGTATTTTATATTATGGTTTTATACTGTTGTTTTATACTTTGAATGGTTTTAATTTTTGTGAACCGCCCAGAGAGCTCCGGCTATTGGGCGGTATAGAAATGTACTAAATAAATAAATAAAATAATGTCCTTTCAGAAGTTCCAAAATACAGTCAGAAAAAAATGAACTTCTTTACACTAAAATGGAAAACTATCTTCATTACTTTCTCTTGATGTATAGAATCATCAGACAACTGGAGGTGAGGAAAGGGGAAGCACTTGACTGTTTTCTCTGGTTGTACAAATTGACAGGCCCCTGGAGCTTATGTAGACGGGCTTGTAAGAAACAGGCTCAATTTATAAACAGGAATGGCAACAGCATCCCAGAGACTTTAATCTGAAATTGAAATAGTCAAGCAAGCATGTAATTATTCATATAATTTTTCTCCCTTGATGGTGCTGAAGTCAAAAATTGTTTTCAACTTAGGCTCCAAATGGCCTGTTGACTGGAAAGGGCTGCACTCATTTTTGATGCTAACATTTTGTAAAGTTGACAATGGGAGAAGCTTTGACATTTGTATGAGAGTGTATTCTCAGGACTGTTGCTTCTCACTGTGAGATGGCAATGTTTTCAATCCAAAGAGACACATAGAAGTCCAGATATGTTGGCCTCCACCAAAACTGGCTTTACTTGATTAATGCAATATCAAGTTATGAGCAATATGTATAAAATAGTCCAAGAGACCCCAGAAACACCACAGGGAGATCTTTTCTATCACTTCACACCACCTCAAAAGCAAAGTTTATTAGTAACTTAACAAAGCTTAACAATTCAGTTGGAAGTCATGCAGTGATATACACCCATGTGTGAATGGGCCATAGAGGTATCCACTTCCATGGTATCTGTGCACCTTGCAAACATGCCTATGTAACAGCCACAGGAGGTACACAACTGAATTTGCAGCAAAGGAGCAGATACATCGAATCTGGGTATTCTTATGCTAGAAGAGCAACAAAGACTGCAGACCTTCATCAAGGAAGTCATTCTTTATTCATCAAAGCAGTCACTCTTGATTCTCTTTTTACTATTCATCAGCAAATTTTTATTATACATTTTTAATGCACTTATGTAAAAATTGTACACTGGGGGCCAAAGTAGGATGAGACGTTAATTGTATGATTGGAATGAACATGTCCAGGTTTTAAACTTTAAATATCAGCTGCTGGCAGCGAGTGGGGAGTACATTCAATCAGGACCATGGCACACAGAGAAGGGCCAGTTTAATAATTTCCTCCTATGCCTAATAAAAGCCATTCACCCACCCTGCTTCAGAGCAGCTATTCACCCCAAGAGAGGGTTTCCTTTTGGCCCCAGTGGATGTTTCTTTGGGCTCATGGCAGCTTGGGCAGAAAAGAGCAAACAAAACTCTCCACACAGCCTGATCCTGATTGGAGCCCTGCAGCTGCTATTTAAAAGTTTAAAAACTATATGCATCCACTGCAATCAACATCATGTCTAGTTTGGTCCAAAGGAAAGAATCAGAAAAAGAATATGATGACACCAAAACAAAAAATGCTGAAATGCCATGATCATTTTAAATACTGTATAAATTTTATTTTAGGAATCCAATATGAATTTGGATAGGCCTGAAACACCCTCCTCTATATTACACCATCCACTTTAAAGGCTATTTGGAGATAGATAAAAGTTCATTCGCATACCATTACAGACTTGTTTCAGTTCTGAAACAAACTGTGATTAGTGGGACGCTACGCAGCAGGTGGTTCTCACTCTCCTGGCTGCGAGTGCATGAATCTAGTTGATGTATTGCGGCTCACACGAAAGACTACAAGTAGCTCAACAATACAGCCCTTTGAGCTAAGGAGGACGCTACGTGCATCTCGAGTAAATAAATGCCTTCCCAGAGAACAGTCTTTGTTACGCTGCTGAATAATTCTTCCTAAATCCCCTTAAGCAAACAAGTTAGACCTCCATTTTCAACAGTCACTTATTATTCTATCGTATCAGGGGAGCAAACTTCATCCAGCACTATTTGCGTGATGGAAAAGAGTTATGTTATGCCTGAACAAAGCATGTTCTCTCAAGGTGGAGCCCTTTATTCTCTGTTAAGACGAAGCAGCATCAGTATGAAATAACAGTGACCTGGTCCACATGACACAGTGGGCTCATTGGGGGTTGTTTAACCCATGATGAGCCATGGTGCATGCGGCCAAGATTTTGAATATACAACCCATGAGGGGGGTTGTTTAACCCTCAAATAACCCTCGGTGACCAGGTTCTCACGACACAATAACCCGCAAGTGGGGTTTGCATATTCAAAATGTCACCTACATGCACTGCAGCTCATTGTGGGTTAAGTAATCCATGTGTTGAACAAGCCCAGAGTCACAAGCATAATGGAAGGAGGTGAAGTAAGTATACACACAGCTTTGAAAAACTAGACTACAGAATCCACAAAATAAAGACGAAAAAAATTAGGTCTGGAACAACTGCTTTGGTAAATTATGATTATGGGGAAAGTGCCAAAATCACTATAAGAAGAATTTGTAAGACTGCTTTTCTTAGCAACAGAATGTCCTGTGTCCTCTTAAAAACTAATGAATTTGGCGCAAGTTTGGATATGGATTTAGATTAATCATTACCATTCTCTAGGTTTTCACTGCTTTCATAGCAGCCTGAATCCCGGGGAGAGCATCCACCTAAACCCTGGCCATCTACAAGGAGTTTCTCCTGAGAGCCTGATTGGTCACTGTTACCTGGAGGAGGGAGAGAAAAAGCAGAAGTGAGAAGGCAGCATTTACACGAAGAACAGAGATAATAATACTTCCAAAATACTGAGCAACATGCTATTGTTTCATAAGTGTCACAGAAGCATTGTCAGTAAATATGCTGCCCTGAGATCCCAGTAATATAGGGTGGGATGCAAACGTTTAATAAATAAATAAAAGTACTGTTTTCATGAGAAGACATAATGGGCCCATTTGTACATTCACAGTTGTGGGGATTTGCATAATTATTCTGAGCAGCTTGTGTTGTGTTGTGTGAACCCCACCAGGGTGGCTGGTTCTTGATGGTTTGTTACCCATGGCAACAAGCCACGTTGGCTGGGTTCGCACAGGACGACAAGCCACGCTGCCCAGGTAACTATATAAATCTGAGCAGCAGATGTGTGTGAGGGATAAGCAACTGTGGCTTGTTTCCCCATCCATGTTCATGCGACCCAGTCAATTGAAGGAGGGAGAGGGCGAAGAATTGATTACAGGAAATATTGAAAGCAGAAATTTTCAGCGCTAGACTCTATAAGTAAGTTCATATAGTGGTAGAAATTTTCTGGGTATTCACAGCAACTTAAAGTGTGAACTACTTGAACTATTAGTTTACCAGCATGGTCATAATGGGGTGGGGATATAGAATAGCTACACTTTCAGATCTGACTAGACCAGTATGTGTATCATATACTTTTGGAACGGTTGAAAAATTATAATTCAAAACCTTCAAGCAATACTCAAACTACATTTTACACCATTTCCCAGGCGTTGCATCGTGACACAGAACATCCAGATGGTATGGAGGGAAGAACAGCCTATCTTCTTTCCATACATACTGCTCATTACCGCCTTCCAGAAAGTAAGTTAAAGAAAGGGGGAAGGCTGGGGGGGGGATGGGGGTGGGGAGAATTGGGAGTTCTACAAAATTTTAAGGCTTGTTTTTAGGTGATCTTTACAAGTTTCCAGAGCTTGTATTTGACCCCAAGCTTGGAGTACTTCAGTGGCATCCTTATGTATGTTTATAGGGAAGTAAGTACTTCTAAGTTCAATGGCACTTACATCAAACCATTTACAGGCAGTTGGTTGTATGTTGTAAAATAATTCCCCAAACCCTGCTGTCAGCTTCCACCTAGTGCAACTCCTGGCTCCACAGATGTTTTGGCCTACAACTCTCATGACCTCTCACCATTAGCTACGCTGCCTAGGGCTAATGGGAGATGTAGGCCAAAACATCTCTACTGCATTACCTGCAGCTAGAAAGGTTAAAAGGTTAGAAGAAATGTGCAAACTACTTCTAATATATTCCATATTTTGTGGCATTAGTATCCAGATTGCTTGACTTTGATTCATATGTTGATCATAAGTTATACAAAATACAAACAGAAAGGTTAAAAAGGAAATTATGATTATATTAATAATAAGAAAGTACTTGTCAAATGAATTCATCATCATCAGGTATAATTCCGTAGAAATTTTGCCATTACTATTTTAGATTTGATGATACTGGAAGTATTACAATTTTCCAGTCCCTAAGAGGTTACAGCTGCATATTGGAAAAGAAATCCAAAGCCTCACTCACTGTCATATTCCTGAAGCAGTTCCACTGCTGTCAAGAGAACGGCTCTGTGCTCTGGATCCCGAATGTTTAGCTCATCTAAATCTTCTTCCTCTAGGAGCTTGAAGGTGTCTAAGTCTTCATAGCCATTGAACAGAAAGGTGGGCATGTGCTCCTATGGCAATGCAAAAAAGGAGTTTTTCAAGAAACAATAAACAGTACAACTCAAAACACCTTCAATGCCATGTGTTTCTAAGATCCTTCTTCCTAATCAGGTACTACTTCAAAACAAAAATATCTCTCTGAGGGTGTTTGAGGATTAAGCATTCTGCAGGTGGTTAAGTGCATGCATGGGCTTCAGCTGCATATTTACGCTTTGGGTGGCTGAGCCACTCAAACTGGTGGGCCTCCAAGAAGAGGCAGCAGTTGCCTTCTGGGCTGCTGCCCTTAGGAGAAGCACTTTGGAGCCCAAAGAATATTTCATCAGGTTGGTTGGTGGCAGCAATACTGACATGAATGCTCCTTCTACCTTTCCTCACCTGTTCCTATGTGCTACAGATGTCATTGGAACACAGGGACATAGAGATCATCTATATATGGAGTCAGACCATTGCTCCATCTAGCCCAGGCAGGATTTTTTCCAGCCCTGCCTGGAAATGCTTGTATTGAACCAGGGACCTTTTGTGGGCAAAGCATGTGCTTGATCACTGAGCTATGACCCCTCTCATTGCTATTGCCCTCGTCTATCTAGTCTCATTTTTTCCTTCCTTTGTTACCATTACATCCTGTCCATGCTGCTTCCCCTTCAGTTCCCAACTTGTTTTATTTGAAAAATATTACCAACGAGTCCCCACAGAAACAGACTCAAACAAAATAAATAACTTGTCCCAGGCAAGCAGGTAGCTGGATTGGGCTCTGCTGCATATATGGGCACAGATAATTCCTTGATATCTCCATCTCTTCACCCCACACTTATCTTTCCTTGAGACATTACCTTCAGCCACCCAACCCAAGATTCACCTGCTGTCTGCATAAGTCTCCCCAACACATCCACCTTCCTCTGGCCTCAATATTGCCAGCATCAGAGTATAATATATAGTTATTGTAGCAGCATCTTTCATTTTCAGAAATAGTCAGAACTGAAGTGAGCAGGTGCTCAGTGCAATGCTGGTTCTCCTCTGTGTGTAGAGCAGTCTTTCCCTATATCATGGTTCCACCCTGTCTCGTTTTGGCTTGAGATGAAGCCATTCACCTAGCTTCTGAAATCTTTGGAGAAGAGACTACTGTATGATCAGAGTTGTACTTAATGTATAAAGATTCTACCCTATTTATTTAGGGTGCATTGGCTGGTTACACACGGCAACCATGGCATTCAGGTAACATTTAAATCAGTCTTTAGCAAATATAATTCAGCATCCTACGTTTTGGTCTCTCCTATCATTTTAACACCTAACATTTCCTTGTCTATAATTGATGTACAAACTCACATACAGAGAGAAGTCAGGCGAATAAGTGAGGTTTGCAAACACGAAGCAGGTGGCAGGAGGAGCAGAGGAAGGGATGCTTCAAAAGCCATCCACTCAAAGAGTCTTTTATTCTGTCCCTTTTAATGTTTAAGCTACACTGGAAACACTATGTGATCACAGCGGTTGTGTTGTTAGCTGATGGAGAAGACTGCTTCAAAAAAGTCACAACCAAGAAGAAGCAAATGAATTCTGCAAATCCACTAGCAGAAGAAATAGAACACGGAAAAATGCAGGGTAAACTTTTTCAAAACCAGCATCAGTGAAATGGAACAAGAAAAGGCAAGTATATTTAAAATTCTAAAACAGGTCTTTTCAGCACATCTCTTCAAAATTAATGAATGTCATGAAAACCTTGAAAACCATCTATGTCTATGAGGGAAGGTTACAACAGGTGGGATTGTTTAATTTGGAAAAAAAGTGAGTAAGGGGAGAAATGATACAAGTGTACGTTAGGGAGACATTTTTTCTCCTTCTCATAATACTAGAACCCGGTGACATCCCATGAAACTGGTGGGTGATTCAGGATAGATAAAAGGAAGTACTTCTTCACACAGCACATAGTCAAACTATGAAATTTGCTACGACAAGACACAATTTGGATGGCAATAATAATAATAATAATAATAATAATAATAATAATAATAATAATAATAATAATAATAATAATAATTTCTTACCCGCCTCTCCATTTTGATCGAGGCGGGGAAGAACAATAAATTATTAAATACATAAAAATGAATTAAAACATAATATACATTGTTAAAAACATCCTAAAAAACATTCTAAAACATCCTAAAATTCCACTGGATAGGCCTGCCAGATCAGTCTTTATAGGTTTCTTGAATGCTAGTAGACTGTTAAGTTGATGAGTCTCCTCCAGCAGGCCATTCCACAGTCTAGTTTTTGCTAGCTGTAGGGCTTTAAAGGTGATAACCAACAATTTATACTTTGCTCGGAAACTAATTGGGAGCCAGTGAAGAGATTTTAAAACTGGTGTAATGTGGTCACCCCTTGGTGTACCGGTGACCAGCCTGGTTGCCATATTTTGAACTAGTTGAAGTTTCCGGACTAGGCACAAAGGTAGCCCTATGTAGAGCGCATTGCAGAAGTTTAGCCTTGACATTACCAGTACGTGCACTACCATCTTTAGTTCTTATAACTCTAGGAAGGGGTGCAGCTGGCATATCAGCCAAAGCTGACAGTAGGCACTCCTGGTCATTGCATCTATCTGGGCTGTCATTTGGAGCAACGGATCCAGAAGCACCTCAAGCTGTGAACACAGTCTTTCAGGGGGAGTGTAACCCCATCCAGAACTGGTTGACACACCTCCAAACCCAAGTTGTGGCCTTTGACAGCAAGCACCTCCGTCTTGTCTGGATTCAGCTTCAATTTGTTTTTCCTCATTCAGCCCATTTCAGACTCTAAGCATTCATTCAGAGGAGACACACTATCCTTAGCTGATGCTGTTGTTGAAGGCATAAAGAAATATATTTGAGTGTCATCAGCATACTGATAGCACCCCGCCCCATGCCTCCGGATGATTTCTCTCAGCGGGTTTCATGTAAATATTAAATAGCATTGGGGAAAGGATGGCACCTTGTGGTATACCACACAGCAGCTCCTTTGAGGAGCAGCTATCCCCAAGCATCACCATCTGGAACCTGCCCTAGAGGTAGGACTGGAACCACTGAAGCACAATGCCCCAATTCCCAATCCCCTCAGGTGATCCAGAAGAATACCATGGTCGATGGTATCGAAAGCCGCTGAAAGGTCCAAAAGTACCAACAGGGACACACTCCCCCCGTCAATACTCAGGCGTAGATCATCCACTAAGGCGACCATAGCTGTCTCAATTCCGTATCCTGCTCTGAAGCCAGTTTGAAATGGGTCTAGATAATCTGTATCATCCAAAAACTGCTTGGAGTTGATTTGCAACCGCCCTCTCAATCACCTTACCCAAAAATGGTAGATTTGATATTGGTCTATAGTTATTAGGATCCAGAGGATCCAGGGAGGGCTTTTTTTTAGAAGCGGCCATACCACCGCCTCTTTTAAGCATGATGGAAAACTCCCCTCCTTGAGAGATGCATTGATAATATGTTGTAATTGCAATCTAACTGCGACCAGCCAAGAAGGACAGGGATCGAGAGGGCAAGACGTCCTCTTTACTCATCCAAGCAGCTTGTTCATGTCCTCGGTTCTCACCAACTAAAACTGATTCAGTGTAATCCTACTCGCAGAGTTGTTGGACAATCCATTTTCAACTTCTGCTTATCCAAGAGATTTTATTTGTGAAATGATCGTTAAAGGCATCACAGCGAACTGTCGTAAGCTCTAAAGTAGGGTTCAGGGGGGGAGGTATCTGCGTTAGACCCCTCACCACCCTGAACAGTTCTGCTGGATACGAATTCACAGACGCAATGCGTGCAGTGAAGAAAGCTTTCTTAGCTGCACGTATTGCCACCCCATAGGAACGAAGATGTTCACTATGTCATGTCTTGTCAGATATAAGTCGAGTTTTCTGTCATCGGCGCTCTAGTCCTTCCCGCTTCAGCTCCCTGAGCTCTTCTGTATACCAGGATGCCCGATTAGAAGCGGGCCAGAGAGGACATTTGAGGGTGATCATGTCGAAAGCCCTAGTTAGGTCTTGATTCCACCTATTGACCACGGATTCAACAGGACCGTCGACGATACCAGACACAGAACCCTCTAAGGCTTTCTGGAATCCAAGAGGATCCATCAGCCTTCGAGGGCAGACCATCTTAATAGGTCCGCCAACCTTGCGGGGGTGGATAGTAGCCGTGATACTAACCCTGACCAGAAAATGATTTGTCCATGACAACGCAGAGGTATTTATCACTTCTGCCCACAGAGGGGGTTAAACAAATTCCTGGAGAAGGCTATCAAAGGATACTAGGCCCGTTGCCTCTATGCTACCTCCAGTATCAGAGGCTACATAATCCATTTGCTGGGGAATATGGTTGGGTTGCACTCACGCCCTGCTGATGGGTTTCCTGTCGACAACTGGTAGGATGCTGGACTAGATGGATTCTTGGTCTGATCCAGCATTGCTATTCTTATGTTCTTAAAAATGATTCAAATATTAAGGGCACTATCTATGGTTTGCACCTTCATTGGACATAAGTATCAGAAGCTTCCGAGTATCCAATGCTCTGAAAGGCTGTTGCTAGTAGAGCAAGAGAAGTGATGGAGGCAATTTCCATCCTTCTTTGTCTTGTTTTTCAACTCTTGATGAGCTTCTGAGTCCTGCTAGCAGAGGCAAACTGGCAGGGTTGGGCATGGAATCAGCCAAGAATTGGTGACCAGTGCAGGTCTTTGCAGGCAGACGTAATAGGGTTCCAATACCATGCACTCTCCATGAAATTTCCAGACACTATTCAGGGTTAGACCCACATAAAGTGCATTGCAATAATCTAAACATGATCTAAATGTTGCCAAGTAAGACCGATTCAGGAAGGGTTGCAGGTGGTGCGCCAAGTAGAACTGTGCAAAGGTCAAAGGCTGTGGAGTTGAACAGTAATTCCTCAGCCACCTTCTGGGCACAATCTGACAGAAAGGACCAGAACCACCGCAAAACAGCACCCCTGAGGCCCAGCCCTGCCAGTGGTCCACAAGGATCCCATGGTCAATAGTATCGAAAGCTGCCAAGAGGTCCAAGGGAACTAATAGGGCTGCAGTCCCCACATCCAGTTTCCAGTGTGGGTCATCCACCAAGGTGAACAAAGTGGTCTCAGTCAAATAACCCAGATGGAAGCTGATTGAAATGAGTCCAGATAATGAGCTTAATCTAGATATACCTAGAGTTGCAACACTGCCACCTTCTTGATTACCTTAGTCAAGACCAGTACATTTGAGACGTTTCTTTAAGGAAGATCTTGTTACTGCCTCTTAATCAAGAGGGAACAACTCCCCCCCTGCAAAGAGGCATTAATCACTTGGGCAGTCCCACCTTGGCCAGCAAGGGTCAAGTACACAGCTGATGGCTCATTGCTCTAGACACCCTGGTCACATCCTTGAGATCCACAAGTGAAAAAAATCCAAAAGAACTGGAAAAGTGGTGCTGAGCTTAAGTACCCTATTTCTTTGATTCTAAGACACACTTTCCCCCCATATAAACATCTCTAAAAATGGGGTGCGTCTTAGAATCGTGGGTGTGTCTTAGGGTTTTTTTTCTGTTGGTGGTACTGAAATTAGTGTGTGTCTTACAATCGATGGCATCTTACAATCGAAGAAATAACGTTAAGTACGATTCTTTCTTCCCACCTCCCCTTGACATTTTAGCTTTTGACTTGATAAATTTTGTATTGTGAAAGAGACATTTTGTTGCATAAAAAGAGTAGAGGTTACACATCCCACTTTATACTTTATGAAGGGATGCCTTCCAGGGATGACTGTGGGAAGCAGGGGCAGGGGATGGTGAGCTTGAGCATTTTCCACTAGAGTGTGTTTTTAGTCAGAGCAAAATATACAGTTGGAGCTCCATAATGAAATGGTTGTACTGGGTATGCCTCCGAATAGAATTCATATGGCCATTCCTCCTTGTTCAGGCCCTGAATCTATTTTCCACAGGTGATCTAATAAGAAGCTTTTCACTTGCCAAATGCTTAACTGTTAGGAATTGCTCTATTCAAATAGCTTGACTGGCAACACAGAATGTAAATGCCTTTGCGGAGACAGCTAGCAGGCTTCTTAATGAGTTTACCATTTGTCCATTGATTGCTTGGATAGCCAACAAGTGTTGGGTTACCTTCTCCTTGGCTTTCCTTTCCAGACTCTGAAATACTCATTTGAGGAGGCCTACCATCTACTTTCCTCAATGGATGCTTGATCCTTCAAGCCTTTCTAGTAGCAGTAAGATTTCAAGACACTCTGGACAATCCTGCTGTAACTCTTCTGTAGAACTTTGCTTTATCTAGTGGCTTATCCTTCTCTATGCCCAGAATGTTAGTTATGATCATAACTTGATTTTCCTGAGAGCTAGTCTTAATCATGTCAAAACCCAGACTTCGGTTCAAGTCAACCTGTCCTGAGAACAAGTCCTGACCAGAAAGACCATTGAATCTTTCTTTGAATGGGCTAAATATTAATCTTCTATTATTGTAAAAAATTGAAGAGGTATTGTTTTTTTAAAAAAACAACCAACCCAAAACAAAACAGGTACAATGTATCCCAATGAAAAGTTAAATCAATCTTCATAGATGAATATGATCATCTGTTCCTGTAAACAGCCACTATGGGAATTTTGATTACATAGAACAACTTGCCTTGCAATTTGGGGGGTGGGGTGAGATTGAACAAATGGGATTATTTTTACTCATATTATAAAGCCAGAAGTTTAGTAAATATTTACAAAGAAAAGAAATTATGGGATCAGAGAACATCAATCCTGAACACCCTTCCCATTGTTGAATTTAGAACCCACTCTTCTAATATCCAATTGCTAAAAAGTCACTTCTCTTTAACCAGTAGAGTAGGAGGAAGGCTAAACAGCAGGCACAACAGATTTATTCAAATCTGCTTGATGTTGAACATCAAGCAACGCATGTAGTGGGCTAGATCCAGACTAGGTTAGTTGAATTTAGGTCCCAATAAAATCAATAGTAAAAGTTAGTCATGGCTTAATTATGTTAGTCTTAAACCTAAATTCAATTAACTTAGTCTGGATCCAACAGAATGTCCTTTGATATATGCTGCTCCTAATGGACATCACTTTGTACAACTGCTAAACAAACCATAATAGATGAATCATAGAATAGCAGAGTTGGAAGGGGTCTACAAGGCCATCGAGTCCAACCCCCTGCTCAATGCAGGAATCCACCCTAAAGCATCCCCGACAGATGCTTGTCCAGCTGCCTCTTGAAGGCCTCTAGTGTGGGAGAGCCCACAACCTCTCTAGGTAACTGATTCCATTGTCGCACTGCTCTAACAGTCAGGAAGTTTTTCCTGATGTCCAGCTGGAATCTGGCTTCCTTTAACTTGAGTCCATTATTCCATGTCCTGCACTCTGGGAGGATCGAGAAGAGATCCTGGCCCTCCTCTGTGTGACAACCTTTTAAGTATTTGAAGAGTGCTATCATGTCTCCCCTCAATCTCCTCTTCTCCAGGTTAAACATGCCCAGTTCTTTCAGTCTCTCTTCATAGGGCTTTGTTTCCAGACCCCTGATCATCCTGGTTGCCCTCCTCTGAACACGCTCCAGCTTGTCTGCATCCTTCTTGAATTGTGGAGCCCAGAACTGGACGCAATACTCTAGATGAGGCCTAACCAGGGCCGAATAGAGAGGAACAGTACCTCACGTGATTTGGAAGCTATACTTCTATTAATGCAGCCCAAAATAGCATTTGCCTTTCTTGCAGCCATATCGCACTTTTGGCTCATATTCAGCTTGCAATCTACAACAATTCCAAGATCCTTCTCGTTTGTAGTAATCTGTCAGTTTCCACTCTCAAAAATAAGGACTAATTAAACTTTATTTGAAGCAAACACAGGAAAAAAGGAATACAGGAGCTAGTAACCTTCAAAAACTATGGGTTATCCATTCACCAGCCCAAACACATTATTGTCAATGTATTCTGCCACCCCAATTCCATAGCTAAGGACCACAATACATCTTCAAATCCAAACATAGGCAAAGAAGACTCAAACCATGAAGGTACAAATGCAACTAAATTCTACACATTCAAATCTCATCTTGCTGCCCGCTTAACACAATGAGAAGTCAACTTAAACAAGAATGTCTTACAGCATTTTCAAGAAATAGTCCGTTCCAGACTCAAACAAATCTTCAAACTAGGGAAACTCCGTAATGCTACTTCATTCTGTTTGCAAGACAAATCATGTCTTCAACTTCTCACACATTATTTTAAATGGAGGGATTTAGGCATGATGGAGAGGTATTCATAGTAGGAGAGTAAAACAAGAATAAGAAAATGGAAACCAACCTTTAAGTTGATGCGATCAAGGAGATCTTCCACAGATTTGGGTTGAGGTGGTCTTCCTTTCCGTCGCCTTCTTGTGGGTCTTTTTGGCTTCTCTTCCTCTTCATTTAATACATCCACATAGATGAACTTGAAAGTACCCACTTTGTTGTTCAAGAGACCCATCCAGGTACCCATGGGAGGCTTGCTAATTATATCAATGATATCGCCCTTCTGTAGATGAAACAAGCAAGAATATATTTACCTGTGAACCTCACAGGGATTTGCAAATTACTATATCAATGCTATGTCATAGTGATTGCATGCAGACTTTGTGATGGACATCTTAAATAGAAGATGTCCATCTTTAACAACCAGAAGTTCTAGCTGACAAGTTTTCTTTTTTTGAACGTGAGACGATCCAGAACCTATTTCCCATCTCTGTATTATTTTAAACCAAGTGTGTTTAAAATAGATATTTCTTCACTCCCAGCGTTTTAAAAGGGGGCATCTGTACAGAAGATGTTGGAAATTATATGCTTAATTCTTCTTGACTAAGAATTTTGTACTAGCTACTCATTGGTACTAGGTTTATTTTTAATTAAAATGATCCAAACATCCACTGAAGATCCTGAGAAGAGGGAGCACACTGTGACACATTATGGAACAAGGGACAAGCCAAAATACTAAGAATTCCAACAAAAGATATCAATGCAGAAAGATTGTTGGGACTCATTCTTGATCATCTCTCTGAATTCAAATATCAGATTTAATCTAGAAAAAGTACCTTGAGTTTTAGGGAGTCAGTATCATAAGGGCTGGGGGTAAAATCGGTGTGGACCCTGGCCCGGCCACAAAAAGGTCCTCTGTATGGAAGTTCCTCATCATCACCATCTTCAGACTTGACACTCTCTCTGTTGCTGGCTGAGGAGTCTGTTGTGCTTACTGTCTGCCCACCTGTTTGTAACAGAACAAAAGAGAAGAGTTTACCCAAAAAACTAAAAAATCCACAAGACATACACACAAGCACTCTAGAAGCACTCATTTGACATTTATTTCTACCACAATTATAGGAATGATAAGGCAGCAAACACAGCAGGTTCTGTGCCCCTGTTTGTTTGTTTATGGCATCTTTTAATGTCAATGACGACAACAACAACAGTCTTCATTTTCCAGCTCACCAGAGATCCATCTACAGTTGCTGCTTGCTTGCCACAGCACTTTCTCTGTATAGGTTGGTACAGGCTCTCACAGCACATACAGAAATGCTGGAGGCAACAATCCCTGTCACTCCCCAGCCTTCAATCCAACCCTGAACATCCCTGGGCTGATGGTAATGGAAAGGATGCTCCCCCCCCTCCCTGCCTCAAAAATGAAGAGAAGCAATAAGATGACTATCATTAGAGGTTTGCTTTGAAACAGTAATAGGCTCAGGTTCAAGGTAAGAAAATACCGGCTTTTTATGCTAGTTTTAAACATAAAGGAGGATTCTTGGGAACCACACCTGTACTTAAGATCCAAAAACATATGATTATAATTATATTTTGAAAAAGCACAACCACTAGGCAGGTTTTGTAGTTTATTCCTACATGTTTTCTTCTCTAAGATGGAGGCATATTATGGATCCTGTTTGTATCCTCAAGTACTTTCAAATTCAGCCATAATTCTTATATTTAAAAAAATTATTCCCAGCAATAACTTAAATATTGTTTTCTTTGATTGTGTTTGGCTTCACCTTCTGCGTAGACTTAAGGGTCACACAAGGCCAGTTATCCATCTCCTTTGCCACTCCTGGTTTAAAGTATTTAAACTATGATTCTTATAGTTATTAATTTAAAACAGATGGGGGGGATTGACGATTGCATGTAGATTATCTTTATATCGAGTCTACCCAAGCATTAACTTTTATATCCTCCATGCTTCATCAAGCAAGAATGCCCAAGTTCTCACAAAAAAGGTAGCAAAGCATTGGTTTTCAAGTACTATCAAGCATCCCACAGTAGAAAATCTCACAATTTATTTGAACCAAGCATCGGGTATTTTCATTCCCTTCACAGGCTCAATCCCTATTACCTCAAACAAATCTGTTCCTTTGAGTCTGACTAACTCTAGACAAAAATACTCCAGGAATATTGGCCCACATGCAGTCTGTCTGAACAAGATAAGCACTGAAGTACTGTTCTTCTAAATACTGACTGACTTGCCCTCTAACATTTGTGATTTAAACTATGCTTCATGTTTAGTTTCCCTTGTGTGTGGCTTTTTTATGAGTTTTTTAAAAAAGAAATATGAGTTTCATATAAAAAGATACCGGATTGGTTCAGCCATAGCTATCTTGGCCTAATAAGCCAAGGTTCATTAGACTACAACCAAACATTGACCAGGCTCAGATGACACACTGAGTTGGTGTGGGTTAGTTAACCCATGATGAGCCATGGTGTCTATGGACACCAGGTTGCATCTGCAACCCCCACTCAGGTGAGTGCAGCCACCATTATGAATATGCAATCCCGGCTCAGAGGTTGTCATGTTGTGCAAACCTGGCAATTGTAGGTTATGTGAGGGTGAAGTAGGGTGACCATATGAAAAGGAGGACAGGGCTCCAGTATCTTTAACAGTTGTATTGAAAAGGGAATTTCAGCAGGTGTCATTTGTATATATGGAGAACCTGGGGAAATTTCCTTTTCATCCAACAGTTAAAGCTGCAGGTGCCCTGCCCTCTTTTAAATCTAGTCACAGTATATCTGCAGTATAGCTCCTGCAGCTGTGATGAAGAGGAAATTTCACCAGGTTCTCATATATACAAAGGACACCTGCTAAAATTCCCTTTTCTATGCAACTGTTAAAGATACAGGAGCCCAGTTCTCCTTTTCATATGGTCACCCTAGGGTGAAGCAAACCATGAAGTGACTGGCCCCACTGTGTTCACATGCTTTCTCCTCCTATGCCCCATAATACAACACTTCTGGGATTGTTAAATTTCAGTATCCCAGTATGAAAGCACATGAAGGGATGGGTACAATACCAGTTTTTGGTCTAATAAACCCTGAGTTACATCTCAACCAGGCCATGTTGAACTTTGTACTTATTACTTACTCATTGAACTCTGGCCACTTAGTGAGCTCCTCAAACTTTCTACTGAACCACCAGCTTTCAGCTTGGGTTTATCCAGAGAATCAGTATCTGGCTGAGGTGACTGAGGAGATTCTGGCATTGCATCCAGGCTAGAATCCTGAAAGAAAATTACACACAATTTATTTTCAGATTCTCATACATTCAAGTCTGAACTGTTTATGTAGTTTGCCAAATGTTACCACCTAGAGTACAGCTCATTGTTATGAGGCTGAATTATAGTTACCTTCTAAAGGACCTTACTGAGGGAATGGACAAACCTAGAAAAGGATAGTAAGAGAAGGCTATCAATGGCTTTAGTCCTAATCATAGAATAGTAGAGTTGGAAGGGGCCTAAAAGGGGCCTATGTGCTACCTCCAGTAGCAGAGGCAGTAAGCCTATGTACACCAGTTGTTGGGGAACATGAGTGGAAGGGTGCTATTTCACCCGTGTCCTGCTTGTGGGTTCCTATTTCAACAGCTGGTTGGCCACTGTGTGAATAGAGCGCTGGAATAGTTGGAGCCTTGGTCTGATCCAGCGGGGCTCTTCTTATGTTCTTCTTTCCTAACCACTTATAGACTAAAATAGCCTTCCCAAATTAGGCACTCCTGAAATTTTGGAGAACTCTCATAATCCCTGACCACTGATTATGCTGGCTGAGGCTCATGGGAGCTATATTCCAAAACATCTGGAGGGTACCAGCTTGGGGCAGGCTGGACTAAAAAGACGCAAGTGAAAAAATGAGAAAATATGGCCTGAACCCATGAGAAAATGTGACCAGGGTCAAGGCTGGAAACAAAAACATATCTTTCCCTGCAGCTGTATGAAGCCATTTGTCTACTTGCATGTTTACTCAGACAGCAGTCCTACTGTGTTGAATGGGAATTACTCCCAGGTAAAAATACATAGGACCTGCAGCCTTTGTATGCAACGCCATAGTCCTTTGGAGATTGTTCCTAAGGACCATAGGGTGGAGAAAGATTGTCAAAGGTGGAGAGAGAGATCTCCTCCCATCCCTGCATAAACTTCCGCAGCTCTTACATCCCAGGAGGTAATGTGGAAAAAAAAACAATGAGAGGGAAGCTGTTCTTTAAAAAAATACTCAATCAGGAACAGGGCTGATGGGAAGAAAGAGTCATTCCTCAGCAGTACAGAAAAGGCATTTGCATAAAGAGAAAAACATCTACAGTAGAATTAATTAAAAGACTCATTTGACTATCACCTATATCTACTGTGATCTGGCTCCTTCATTGTGTTTTCTAGACTTGTGAAACTTTTATAAACCTTAAAATCAACCTTTTCATGTAATTTGCTGAAGATAGTTATGAAAAGTTAATACCGCATAAATGAAATGGCAGATGAAATAACACAAATGTTACAGTTTGGACTGAAGAACTAAGCACATTACTTTTCATAGGTGCAGTGTTAAAATGAAATAACCTGAAGATACAACAACTTATAAAAATTGTAAACAAAGCAAAAATCCTTTACGTGTTAAGTTAATGGGCTTTCCCCCCATTCATTCAAGTAACAAGACAGATTCAAAAAGATTGAGACAATAATTTCTGGGAGCTAACTGCAGTCAGAACAACATTTATTTATGTTTGTGTGTGGACGTGTGCAAACATCCTGGTGTAAAGAAAGCATTTTGTTTGATAAATGACAATTCAAGAAAATAACACGGTACAATATTCAAGACTATCTGCAGCAAGAAATTAAAAGAAACCTGCTGATATACAAGAATCGTTGGCTATTCCACAGACATGCAATCACAAACCATCTGAATGAAGCCTGTTATTTGCATGCTGCAGAGTCATCAGGAAACATCTTCCCACAAATCAAGCAAATCTCCAGAGAGAATTGGAGAACCGAAGCCACAGATTGCTAATAAGAAAGTGCCTTCCATTTTTCTAATGTCTGTGTTTCTTGTACTCCAGTCTTGAATATTTTTGCTGCTGGTAACTTTGCAGAAATGTCCATGCAGTTCTTATGAAATCAGAATTAGAAATTGGAATCTTACTAAATTGTGGGCACATCAACTCCCTAGGACTTGGCCGTGAATGCAAATATTACACCGCTCACTCTCTATGTTCCAGAAATCATAAGATCAGCTACAAAGCAAGGAGAATACTTATGGATGGGCCATACAATATTTGTAGGAAAGGGTACATTTCATTTTATTTAAACATTTTGTTTCTTGCTGTATGGTACTGGGAAAAGTTTGTAAACAACAAATATGATGTTAAACCTGATATCTGAGCACTTACGACACAGTTGGAACTGGCAATCCCTGGGCTTCATTATTGCCACACCTGATTGTAAGATTCAGCTGGTACCACAAACTTTATGTCTGAGAGGGGAAACTTGTGGCCTTCCAGATGTTTTTGCCTACAATTTTCATAAACCGTCACAATTGGTTACGCTGGTCAGGGCTGATAGAAGCTGTAGGCGAAAACGTCCGGAGGGCCACAAGTTGGCCACCCCTACTTTAAGTGAAACTGCTATACTTCCAAGTTAAGGCACTAAGGGTGCAATCCTATGTGTGTTTAAACAGAAAGTCCTACAACTCCCAGTATTCCCCAGCCAGCCATACAGGGGGAAGTCCTACAACTCTCAGCATTCCCCAGACAACCATGCTTTTTTCTGTCTAAACATGCCTAGAACTGTGCCCTAAAACATTCATTTTTTAGCTCTTCCTAGCTCACACCGAATTTTCAGGATGACTCTTGGTATAGATGAAGATAATCAATCTTGGTATCAAGACACAATATACTTAATATTTTAAAACCAACTGAGGCTTGGTTCTTTAAAGGATTATTGTTTTAAAATTGTTTCTATGCAAGGCTCAGGTACAAAACTTTTTTAAAAAGCAGCTGCAGTCTGATTTATCAGCAGCATTACTGTCAAGCTGCCTCTAGTGCACTAACATTAGTTAGGAGATGCTCTTTAGTTCTACTGATTAGCTAATTACTATTTCTTATTACCCAATTATGGTATAAGTAGTGCTTCAATGAGCATTGCTCCAGGTAGGCTACTTTGAACTTCCTTAACCCCCCAAAATCAAGAAAAGATGTATATGTTCAGCTGTGTTACAATACTATTCAATTTTAGAATCAACAGAGGACATGAAGTTTGTATTACATCCGTCAGCATTATAGTAGAACTTTGTACCAACCTGATGCACCCGAAATGGGCTTTGGGAGATGGATGTGCTAACATGTTACTCCTCCTATTCTTATAGTAGGAGTCTGACACTACTGAGATGGTCTGGTGGATAACAATGGGCTTTGCTTCAGGGCAGACAATAAGGACTGCCTCATTCCTGCACAGATCCTCAAACAAATTATTTATTTGCAGTAACTCAGGGCTCCAGAGCCACTGTGATAGGATACTGAACAAACATATTACAAAAGTGATGGGCTTCTGGCTTGAAATCAGTCCCATGCCACTGCAGATAAGAATGAGTCAAAGTAAAATACAGGGGCTGGAGACCTGAATTTAGCTTGGCAGTATTATTCCAATCTGCCTCGGAAGACATAAAGATAAACACATGAAGCAGTGTTCTGCTTATCAAATACCAGCCTTCAGCTCCTGAATGCAATGTACTGGTTACACTGCTGCAGCCTGATTATTCAACAGTCCTCTAGAGGGCGATATTTAACAAATGGAAATTATTTTTCCAGCCGATGCCAATGCCTGTGGTTGCTCTCCAGCAATTACTTGTTATGCTTATAGTTCAAGTGGAAAGACTGATGAGGGAAAAAAAGAGAATAAAAAAGTGTTGGGTATTTTGACAACCTACCAAACCAAATTGAATGAAGTCTGCCAAACGCAACTTGCTTGGAAAAACAGATTGATTTTGACCAGAGGAAATTGAAAGAGTAGCTTAAAAGGAATACGTGTTCAGAAAGGACTTTAAGAATCAACTATATAGATTTCTGCAACGAGAAAATTAAATATGTGATAAAGGCACAGCATGTTCATTTGCAAAGTTCATTTGCAAAGTTTTCTGGACAAAATGTAATTCACAGACTTTTCTCCTATATAAAAGGACTGTTTTAGGCTTATATGGAACATCACTGGGGATGATACTGCCTTCCATGCAGCACAGACAAACTGCAAAGTGATACAGAGATGCTCTCAGAGACGCATTCCTATTATTGGAACTATCTTTCCCAATCACATTTGAGCCAGTGTGGTGTAGTGGCTAAAGCGTCAGACTGGGAGTTGGGTGATCCGGGTTCTAGTCCCCACTCGGCTGTGGAAACCCACTAGGTGACTTTGGGCCAGTCACAAACTCTCAGCCCAACCCACCTCACAGGGTTGTTGTTGTGAGGATAAAAATGGAGAGGAGGATAACTATGTATGCCGCCTTGGGTTCCTTGGAGGAAGACAGGCGGGATATAAATGCAAAAATAAATACATAAGTATCTGGAGATGACGGGACTGAACCTGGGAACTTCTGCATACAAAGTATGTGCTCTACCACTAAGCCAGAGATGTTGAAATGAAGTGAACCAGAGTGACTCCAGGATGCAATGCAAGTGGTTTTTGTATTATCTATCTATCTATCTATCCCCAATATTTTAAAATATTTTCTTAATAAATTTTACATATTTTGTATTTTTAAACAGTATTTATATTTTAATATGATATGCTTTTTTCTTTTTTTAGAAAGATGGTATGTTTAAGTAGCTATACTACTGATAATTTCAATGGCAGAAGATTTAAAATAGTTCTATTGCATCTTTTTGTTGTATGATGATTGCACAAAGAAGTGATGCACAGATATTTTAAATAAAATAGAAATTACCTGGTTAATCGGACATGGCATGACATTCATTTAGATAGGAAAGTGCAGTCTAAATTTGAAAGACGTTTATTCCTTTTAATCTAATGTAAAGTGATTGTTGTAAATTGCATGTTGCTGTATAATTTGGAGCATGTATTAGGGTACTCTGACATTGCTAGAAGACTAACGCAAAATATATAAAGCCATTCATTCTTTACAGCATGTGAACTACCATCATATATGGAATGAAATCATATACTTTACTAGCCTAACTCAATTCTACCTCCCTTTTATTATGTTATTGAAGCTCTTTTCACAGTAAATTGTTTTGAAAGGGCCTTGGAATTGGTTTACTACACTATACCCATGGGAAGTTTCTCTAGTGACACTATTGTACCTTTCAACGATGTCTCAAACATAGGCATCAACGGCTCTTTCAGTATTTACCTTTGAAAGTAAAGCACCCAGGTGTTAACTTAAAGCAAACAAGGAAATGACCAAACTTGCATACCTGCTCTGACAAGGAGCTGCTGTATTTTTTAGACATCCTCTTCTTCATGGTTTCTCTGACAGATTTCACCTTTTTACCAAGAGATATGCGGGACGTAGAGGGAGATTTGATCACTTCTTTGTAAACAAAATCACCATCTTTCCCCTGTAAAATGAGAGAGGAATCAGAATAAAGAGCACAACTTGCAATCCTCATATTTCTCTGGTCAACTCTCAAAGCAAATGAATCTTAAGGAGACAACAACAGATGAAATTTGTAGCTCACATTTAACAGATTTTGAAAGAAACTGAGGTTCTCCTGACAAGGCCGGCTTTTCCCAGTGAGATTTGCTTCTGGAGCATTTTTGTAATGTTACTCCACAGAGGCTTAATCCCGGTATAAATAGATTCAGAACCTCTTACTGATGTGGCAAATAATGCCTTCCCCATTCTGGTACCCTCCAGAAGTTTTGGACTATAACTCCCAGTATTCTTGACCATTGGCCATGCTGGGGATAATAGGATTTGAAGCCCAAAGTATCTCGAGGGTACCATGTTGGGGAAGTTTATGAAACTGTAAACAATTGCTCCTCTGCCCCTCCCCTGGTTTTAGTGTACAGATCCTGGCTTGCACTAAGCACAGGTTCCTCATTATGTCCAATCTGGGAAAAACTGGTTGGTTAACAAACCAAGATAATAAGTCAGAATCTCCATACCAAAGCTGACACTTCATAGGAAGTGGTGAGGGAGAAGCATGGGGACAAACATCGAAAAACTTCCAAGATGTGGAAATTGGCCACTCACATTGATTTTTCAGCAAGAGTCATGGGTCAGAATGCTAAATAACTTCTAATTCCTGCTCGATGGATCTTTCTACATTGAAATATAGAGATTCTATTTGGCAGCCATGGATAGTAGCTAATGACAGACACAGCCTCCATGAATTTGCGTAATCCTTTTAAAAGCCACCCAGGTCTGTGGCCATTACTTGTGAATTTCACAAAATAATGTGCTGTGTGAAAGACTGCATCTTTTTATTTGTCCAGAATCTACTGCTGTTCAACTTTATAGGATGATCCTAAATTCCAGGGAGAAGAGAGAACGTTTTTTTCAATCCAGAAGGATGTTTGGGGGGGGGGGGGTTGGGGTGGAGGAATCCAAACTCCAGCATGATCTTGTTACTCATTTAATATTCCATACACTGTGTATGTGTTTGTTCCAGATGTCCAACCTTCTGCAGCTGCACTTCACCACACCTCCCCTTTCCCCAAGACAGGCCAGCCATCTGGCCACTTTCAGCTAGGATATTTTCCAACTAGAGCCATTTCCTTCACATTCACACACCAATTCATGGCAATTCAGGAACTCAAAGGATTTAGATTCACTGGGACAGCAGTAGGATGTGTTTCAGTAACAAAATCATGGTTTTAAACTGAATGCCTGTTTCCTTGCTTGCTTTCAGTATTCTCAAAAATGCCTGTTGCAAGGATAAAGTTAGCTCAAGGAATAGAAAATGAGAGAAAAAGACTTTAGAAGTAAGAAATGTGAAATTTTTTTGGTGGGGGGATGGGAGTGGGAAAAGCCTACCTTTTTTTAAAAAAAATCATAAGCACTGTACTTCATGAAAAAGCTGCACCTAATCTTAAAACAATGTCAAAACGTAAGTGAAAAACCATAAATCAGTAACCATTTTTTTTTAAAAAAAATTATTCTGCCACCCTGCCAGTGCAACATGCTCAAATATCGTGGGCAAGCTGCCAACTTGCACAAAGGATAGAACAAGAATTAGAGCCAAACTAGTTGATATGCTGGGAGAGCCATGATCAGATCTCCCTTTCCCCTCTTCTTTTCGTTCAAAGCACTTGCAGCCCACCCACTCTTAAATCAGGTTGGGAAAGCTTTCTGGGGAAGCGAGTGATTAATCCTTTCCCCAATATTGTTTTCCTGATCTACATGTTCCCCTTCCAGTGATGCTGTCGGTTATCCCATAGAAGAAAGCATAAAGGTACCATATAGGGACCACTCCTCCTCCAACTCTCCCTCCTCCCCATATAAGTCTCCTTGTCATTCTCAACACTTTCCCCACCCCACATTATGGCCCATTTCATATAAACAAGCAACTGTGGACACTGGATACACCTGTACTTTTATCACACACACTTAATGCTAATTTATTTTCTCCAATATAAACAGGTGACAATTGAAATCAAGTTTTAATCACTATAATTATATGGCAAATACTAACTTGTAATGCAGTATGTATCAAAATGTAGTGGCTAAAGAATCAGCTCAGCTTCTAGAAACTGAAAATTGTTGTGATTTTCCTGGATTGTAGAGCTACTATTATGGCAGTTGCCAGAGCATTTTAATTCTATTATAAATGCCATCATTGTGCCTCACTTGTAACATGAAAAATAAGCCTCAGGCAATGCCATATTTGGACCTGTATCTCATACTTACCATCTGATCCAAATTGTTTCCAATGTGCAATGAGCGATTTGTCAAGTCAAAGCCACCAAAGCTGCAGGTCCTCTGTGAAATAAGACAGATTTCTGCTAATCTCATTAAAACTAAATCAGTACACAGAATCAAACATTTTCTGGAGGACAGAAGACAATGGAGAAATCCAATTGTACAAATAATAGTAGCAACAAAACACGATGAGAAACTTAAAAGATTCTGGCACTACATTCATGCATTCTGATGTCTCTCCCTGAACGTTTGCTGTTCATTTTAACACCTCTGATTTTCAGGTAAGAAAGTTCTACAAAGGAGTACTGGAAGTATTCCTAGAGTGAGGAATCATGTTACATAAACCACAACATTTAAATCTTATCATTTCCAGTGTCTTTTTTTGTCAGTGGGGTGTAATGTAATAACAAAAAAGACTTAGACCCAAACATACATGGTACTGAACAAATTCTGGGAGCAGACAAACATCTAGAAAGTCTAAGGATCTACTCAACCACAAAAGGTGTGGAAGATATCAAAGATACCTTCAATACCTCACATCCAAAAGGTAATTTGCCTAAGTTTCCAAGTCAGATACATTAATAGGGGTTTAATTCTTAGAAAGCATTGGCTCCACCAAGACCTTCATGATACAAAGCAGCTTTGTTACTTCTACAAGAGAAAGTAGGTTATATTTACAGTGGCACAGAATCTAGTGGAACAAGACTAGTGGACTGAGTCACTCTCAGACCAGCAGCACAAGCCAGAAACAGTGATGCTGATTTATAATAGTTTTGTCTGCCTAAACATGTCAGCATTATAACATCACCTTTCTTCGAAAAAGCTAAAAAGAACTCTAAGCAAAGCCACATTTCCACAGTAATGGAAGGAAGTACTTGGCTCTAGCTAATGGTCCTCATTTATAACACATTTTCTGAAAAGGTGCTATACTGTAGGGTTACACAAGAGGAGCTTTTGCCCCATCTAGAAGTAAACCAGTCTCATTTCTATACCTTGATCCAGTGGGGCTGTTCAGACACAATGCTAACCTACACTCAGTGGTTGAATGTGAGTTGTTGTTGAACTGTGGGTTAGTTGAACTCAGCGTGTTGTCTGAATGTCCACAAGGGTTGCTTGTTAGCCACCCTGAACAACGCAACAATAAACCATGGGTTATCAAGGTGCCTTGTTTGGAAAACAAACTGCATGGTTAACAAGTCACCCTGGAGAAAATGTTTTGAGTTCAGACAACACGCTAACCCATGATTCAACAAGCAACCCACATTTCATCAACAACCAACACTTAACTCACTGAGTGTAGGTTAGAGTGTTGTCTGAACAGCCCCATTGTCTGTCTGTGTTTATATCTTTCCCTATCTTATGGAAAATATAAAATTTTCCCCCAAAACAAAGATAAAGTAATTGAGGTGTAATTATTATCCTATATTATACAGTTGTATGGCCCCAACAATATGTCACACAATAAATGCTTTATAGTATATCTCTTATTAATATTATGTTAATTGTGTCTATTACTAGTTTACAAATTACCAGAAGCTGACTAATAAGCTGCATCTGGAGACCTTTGCCAAGAAATCTTCTATCCTTCATCAAAAAAAGCCTTTGTTGGGGGAGCATCCACTTGTTGGAATTAAGTTTTGAAATTAAATGTAACTGGTGGGCATTTATCATAGATTTGGCATATGTGACAGCATATATAAACATAGTCAAAAGATGCCTTTTGGCAATTTGCTAGAATGTGATGAATGACCAAAAGTAGTATCAGTATTTAAGGATTCAAGCTGTATTCCTAGAGCTGGTAGAATTAAACTTGCTTTCAAATATATACTTCATAGCTTCAAATGTATGAGTAACATGCCAAATAAAGACTGTGGGTATTCAATGGAATGGTCATGCAATCAAAAAACATTTTGGTGCAAGTTCGAAGATCCATGCATATTTGGCCACCAAAACAAATTTAGATGCCAAAAGTAAATGAAAATACAAGACAAGTAACCAGTCCTACTGAACAAGAGGCTTCCACAGTTCCCTGAGGTTACAGTAAGCATGAACTATGATTTCAGAGGAAAAGGGTGCAGTGCTTAAAGTTCACAAGCAGGGTATCAGGCTCTAGCCATTTTGGGAAAGAAGAGAGCCACAAGAAGTAGTTAACTAAAGGCTCCATTTGGAAAAAAGGGGGAAAGACATACCTTTCTCTCCTACATAACAAATTAAACTCATATCAAGTAGCATACACAGAGAATTGGCTCCTGATTACCAAAACCATAAACAACTATATGGAATGGCAGTTGTGTTCAGAACAGGAAAATTTATGGGACAAAAATTCTCAACATCCTTAGAAGGATATGAGAGTCACACTACCTATTGATATATATGCACATTATGAATATTCAAGCCAAAGTATATTTATCTGGTGTATCTGCTTTACTCAGTAGTAAAAAAGAAAAAAGGGAATATCACTGGAGAAAGAGTAAAGTACTTTACAAAGCAGGGCAGAACCAACTAATGTATGACGCACCTAGGGAAAAGGGTTAATTGTCCTAGGAATATAATAATGTAGCTCACAGTGGTCACTAGCTAAATGGAGCAAAGCTGGCTACAAATTAGCAATAATGATTTTGTAATTCTTTTGTCCACCAAGTCGCACCCTTAAAAATGAACTAACACTAGGCTCTTAGAACTCTTAATGTGCTATACTACGTAATTGTTTCCACTGAAATCTCCTCTAGGTCTTATGAATCTATTAATAAGTATGCTTCCCTTCCCTCCTACAAAGAAAATAATTTTACAGCTGTAGGAAAATAGGACAGATGATTTGTTCTTTCTCAGCATCAAAGGAATATGAGAGCCACTGAGAATCAATGGATACTGTGATTGCATTTTGAACCAGGGTCTCCCGAGACAAGGCAATCTAGTCATGGGTTTGCTAGTGGCCTTTGGCAATTCACTTGCTCTCAACACCAGTTTCCTATCTATGAGACTGGAAAAAAACTGTCCCACTTTATAGGGCTGTTGTGGGCTGCAATCCTAAACACACTTTAGGTTATAATCCTAAACACTTAACAGGGATTGTCCTGTTAATGGGGTAAGTATTTGTACACCCAAGTGATTGGGGCCTCATCCAAATGTTGACCCTCCTCGCTTGCTCCCCCATCATTTACCCTCTCTTCTAATTCATTTATCCTCTGCCCCTTAATTTATCCCCCCCTCTCTCACACACACACCTCATTCACAACTGTCACACACACACTGCCCAAGAAACCATCCTGTCTTTCCTTCATTCATCCATTCTTGCTTCCATTCATATTCTCCCTCTCTCTCTCTCTCCCCACCCCCCATCTCAGCATACAGGATCGAAAGGTTTTAATGCCCGAAACCCCCCCCCCCACACACACACATTCCCCAGCATCAATTAGCTGGGAAGAGGCACACAATTTAAACGGGAAGGATGGTGCACAAGTATGGTTCTCCCCATGTACCATTTTCGCCACTTAAATTGCACTCTCACCAGCACACCGAAGAGCTACTGGGAGTGCAATTGTGCTAAGAAGTCAGTGCAAAAGGATGACTCAACTCCACATACTGTCCTCCCAGTACAATCACATTCATGCAAGTTTACCAAGCAGCTGAGAAGCGAGCTTGGCTGAGTACAAACTCAGCAGGGAGAGGGGCAATTGGGGCTTGAGCATGGGTATCCCCATCAAGCCACATGCAGGTCACAGGGCAGAGGTTGCCCACATATATTTTTAGTAATCAGTAGAAAGAAAGGAAATGCAAGTCACTGATACAGGAAACTCTGAAAGGTACGTATAAAGACTGCCAAAACGGCTGCATTAAACTCCTGCTCTAACCTCTCCTATGTAGACCTTCTATTCCTCTTTTGGTTAGGGAGAGCATTGCACAAACTTATTTTCATCTTCCATACAGAGCCTATCATATGGAAGATCCATGTGCATGCCTGCCAACCTACTTCTGCCATCCCCACATGTTCATGAGGGACTAGAACATCTGCATTATGGGATATATACGTAAAACCTGTGCGTGTAGGCCTCAATTCTTTTTCCAGAGATGTTCCATCCCTGTGTGAAAGGATGCAGGTGGGCCATCTACCACACTCAAACATCCCTTTTCCTGAGGGGCCAAGACTGGTCCTTCAAGTAGTCCTCCAAACTGGCCCACGGTTTTTCTTTGTCACCATGTGGTCATTCAAGCCAAATTGATTGCACATGCTGCCATATAATGGTAAAAGACTGGCTTGCTGAAAATATCCTAAGTGAACCTTCATTTCTAGTCTTTATGCCCATCACCACTTGCACTTTGTGCAACACAGCAGACAGGGCCAGACCTTTTCTTGTTTGAAGAAGCACATTAGAGATAGCAAATTAGCAAAGCCGTTAACCTGTTTAAGAGGTAGTTTCCCTGACTTTGAAATTAAAAGGAAAGTTTTTGGAACTACATGGCAGCTAAAAGGAAAGGTGTAGGAAATATTGCTGAGATTTTCATCTCTTTAAACTGTAAACAATGTAACATTTTATACTTTTATTAATCTTTTATTGTTGCTTAATGTTGTTTTGTTTTTAAACCATGTAATCCTCCTGGAATGTGTTTTTTTTTTTCCAGGGGACTGGCGGGATATAGTTGTCTTCAAACAAACAACATAATCCAAACCTCCATTATCCAATTGGCCTTAGGAACATGAAAAATATTTGGGTTATCAAATGTGAGGTAAACTGGGATTTACCTCTACATTTACAGTTAGATGGGGGAGTTTAGGTAAGTAAAGTTTGCACGTTATATTTTCTTCTGAAGCAGGGGTGTTGAAACTCAGGCCCATGGGCCAAATCAAGGCAACTTGGGGTCCCAATCTGGCACTCCAGGGTTCCCCAAATGGCCACCCCCCTGACCATTTGATGGTTTCCTACCATTTTGCACAATTCCCCTCGACTATTTGGTGATTTTCTAGTATTTTGCGCTATTTCTCTGGACCATTTTGTGGTTACCTAGCTTTTTGTAATTCCCCAGCCCCAGCCTAAAATGCTGAAATGTCTCTCCTAAGCCTTAATTACTGCCAGTAAGAGTTTTAAAGCTAAAAGATGCTACTGTTTTTTGGTAATTTTGACCCCTGCCCATTGGTGTAGTGGCTAAAGTGTTGGACTGGGAGTTGGGAGATCCGGGTTCTAGTCCCCACTTGGCCATGGAAACCCACTGGGTGACTCTGGGCCAGTCACAGACTCTCAGCCCAACCCACCTCAAAGGGTTGTTGTTGTGAAGATAAAATGGAGAGGTGGAGGAGGATTATGTACGCCGCCTTGGGTTCCTTGGAGGAAAAAAGGCGGGATATAAATGTAATAAATAAATAAATAAATTTGCCTTAGGCTGTATCCACTACTGGAATGTGGCCCTGAAAGTTCTCTGAAATTGAATTTGGTCATCAGGTTGAAAGAGATTCAACACCATATTCTAAAGAAAGCTAATTGTTTAAAACATCAATCTTCAGCATAATTTTTATTAAATACAAACTCCAGTTTTCTATGTTAAAGTCCCCCCCCCCTTGAATTTAATCATCCTGAATAGGAAGGGCAATTTGTTTTCTCCTTAAAATTTTGCCAGTTTGGACACTAGGGACTAGAACATTCTGTCCAAAAACTTATTAGAACATCCTGTTGGCAAGTAATTGGGGAGGGGGTGGGGGAAAAAAAGAGCCAGTGAACTATTAAGCTTTTAAATAGTTATGATGCCAAAATACAAGTAACGCTGACTGTAACCTCATGGAAGCTGGTAGGCCACCTTCAGTGATTGTTCTTGGACTCACAGACTTCTGGTGGATTCTCAAGAGAACCCTTTTAGTACAGCGGTCCACTGTGGCAGCCCACTTCTTCTTTGCCTCCTCCTCTTCCTCCAGCAGGCATCGCCTCAAATCATGTTCTTCAGATTTGCTCAGGGTCCTGTCGGTAACGGGCCGCACCAGATGTGACAGGTTGAGGTGACTGTATAGGCTTCTCTCCACCACATACGTGATATTGAACTCGCTGACCGAACTGCGCCCTCGAAGCCTTCTGTTTGGGAAGCCACAGCTTCCTCCTCCTCCTCCTCCTCCCCCCTTGGCTTTGTGACGAAGAAGCTGCAGGTCACAGATGGAAGGAGATACACCTTTCCTAGCTGGACGCTGGCAGAGAAAAGCTCTAGAACATGAGTAGTTAGAATCTGTCTTTTTCAGTCGGATCTGCTTCCTGATACTCTGGATTTCCTCCAAGGATACCAGGACATGGTGCTTGCGCCTGTTGTCATAAATGCAAATGCTTTCTTTACTTACCCCATGGCTCAGAGAGCCAAGGCTCTTCTTCATCTCTCCATCTGTCAAGGAGCGGCAAACTTTTGGAGTTTTCTCCTCTTCTGGGTAGGAAAAGAATGTCCCAAGCTTCTTTGGGGGTTTAATAAGGCCACGGCTATCAGATTTACTGAAGGTTTTGAGCAATTTCCTGTTAGTACCCCAAGTGTCTAGGCTGCTGGATGACGGAGATGTGGTCAGTGAATCAGAGTCATCATCAGGCTGTTTCTCAGAAGAGTTATCCAAGTAGACTTGCTTCTTGTGAACCCCGGAATAAAGTGCCGTTCTGTCATCTGGTACTGGAGAGTTGTCAAAGGAATGCTCATCCGCACCTAAAAGGGAACATACCACACATCAGCTTTCACTTACTCAGATATGAGTGAGAAAAAGGCAACAGAGGGGGATCCTGAAGGGAAGACTTCTGCATCTCCTGCAAGCAAAGAAATATGACGGTATCCACATTTCTGAAGAATAAAACCATCTGGGTACAAACCAGCAATGAGACTGATGCGAGGAAAAAAATGCTGGGATACTGGTGTACATCTCAATAGCCTTAATTAATTTCTGTAACAAAACAAATCTCTACTAGTAATATATTTTATGAAAGGCAAAAATATACTTTTTATAGCAAAGTGTTTCTTCATTATTATCCCAAGAACAATGTAAAAGATCCAGAGTAGCAAAAACAAAACACCACAATCCTATTAAGTATGCAAGAATAAATGAAGCTATTTAGTTACAGTTAATGAGCCAGAATGGTAATTATCTAGCAATGTTGGAGGGAAGCCAGTATAATGGAGAGAAGACTAAGCTTATGAATAAGGGGTGAAGGCACTGGACACATTTGGCCTACAAGTACAGCACCATGTACATTGATGGTGCTATATAAATAAATAATAATAATAATAATAATAAGATATGATCATAGAATCATAGAATAGCAGAGTTGGAAGGGGACTACAAGGCCATCGAGTTTTCAAATATTTAAAGGAATGAAATATTTTCAAACTGTTAAAGCAATGAAAGATATAATAAGTTTTCACTTTTTGCAACAAGGAGGAAAGGATTAAAAAACAGGCTGCTACAAGTGACAGCAGTATCTATACAGCCCCCGCCTAGCGGGTAATGAGTCCTCCCAGTAATTGTAAACCAGTCTAAAGTAATTAATTTAAATCACAGGACTGTAGATTGAGCTTAAACATAGCAGGGGAAACTTACCAACTATACGAGACAGGAAAAACTATTATATGAATATGCTGCCTGTAAAGCTTATAGAAGACATTCCATAAGCTTTACAGGCAGCACCTGTTGGGGATGCTTGACATACAGGATATGCTGTTCTAGGTAAGAAGGGGTGCAACTACAGAATCCACTAGATCTTCTGCAAGTCTATGATTATATGTTGGAGTTAAAGAAAATGATAGGTAAAATGATTCACGTTCCCTATATATACTAGCTGCCAGGCTGAATATAATGAAAGTCATGTATGACTAGAACTACTGAAGTTTAAATGCACCCTACGCTGGCCTACAATTGGAAAGCTAAAGTTTTTTATTTCCTGTTTTCCTAAAATGGGTAGAAGGAAAAAACAACTGCATACCACATTAGAAAATGTTTATCTATTTTGACAGAAAAGAACAAAAAAATACCAGGGATGGAATCAAGTGAAACACACATAACTTTAACTTTCTATGTTCCAGATATTATGATTAAAGTCAGATTTTTCAGCAATACATTCACTAAGCATTCTTCTATGTACTAAGTTGATTTTCTTCTCAATAAAATCTTGAAAGGATTCATCGTGTTTTATCACCTACAAAAATTTCAATACTGTACTGAGAAAGGTTGTAATATAGTCAAATGGAATACCAAGATAAATATGAAATCGTACCTGATCTATAATACGTCAGTTAAAAACCCCACATCCCTGTCTCATAATGGTTAGCCAGATCATTCTTACAGCACAGTTCTGTGCATGGTTATTCAGAAATAAGTTCAATTTATTTATTATTTTATTTTGATGTATATCTCGCTTTTCTGTGTGCTGCGCAAGTCAAGTAACAATAAAACAATCACTATAATAATAATTTATTTCTTACCCACCTCTCCGATTGGATCGAGGCGGGGAACAACAGCAAGCATAAAATACATAAAATACTGATTAAAAACAGTATACACTGTTAAAAAAAAAATCCTAAAAGCATACTAAAAGTATCCTAAAATTACACTGGATAGGCCTGCCGGAAGAGATCAGTCTTTAAAATCAATCATCAAAAAACGTGCTAGTCAGATGTAACAACAAACTATGTTTTTTGCTATGTAAATGAGCAGTGGCAAAACTTGGGCTCATATCTGTGGAAAAGTGTTTGCCCTCAATCTAGGATCTCAAACCAGATTCACACTAGTCCCATCTTGGTTTAGAATTCCAGTTTGAAAGGTTGAGGGCAAACTCTTTTCCACAAACACATTTGGCTGCACTCAGAGAAAACAAGCTAGAGATTTTTCTGCAAACTAGGAGCAGAAACTTCTAATCTCCTCCCCTCCTTCATGAGGGAAGGAGATGAAGGAGTGAATGAGGCCTACCACTAGTCATTCTTGGAATAAACTATAGTTTGTTGCTAAATCTAAACTGAGCCATGGAGTATTTTGTAGATGTGGAGCCAGATTCACTGTGTTTATGTAGTTTGTGCTCAAAGGTCTGCAGATGTGCACTTGGATACCATTTGGGACATCATACAGGGAAATAGAGAAATCACATCTGCATCAGAACCTTCTTTTCCTAGCCTGAACTTAAACCTTGTTTACAGCATTTAATTGTAGCACTAAAAAGCATTATTAAATGTTTCCTAAACATGCTTTAAAAACCTTTTATAACATTTTCTTTTATTTGCCTAAAAATTAACATGCCAAATAGAGCCAAACCTATGACTACTGAATTTTACTTTGAAGGGTTAAAATCACTGTCTGCCATGGAAGAAATTGTGGCATTCTCCCACTTCCACCCAAGTGAACCACATGCATTTTCTGACAGACTCATCGTTCCCTTGTGAAAGAATAATTTGCAGAAGGGAGTGGTCCTAGTCAGGCAGATGTTTCAGGATCCCTTGAGAAACCCACTGGCCTTCTAACCCTATGGGCTAAGCCCCACTTACATTTGATCTTACTTTTCATTCCCCTATGCAGCACAGCTCATTTAAGAGTCACATTTTATTGCTCCAGAACTAGCAAAAAAGACGCATGAGCGAAATGAAGTGGCAGTAACTTCTGTTTCACAGAAATTTGGGGGGTTTACCAGAAAGAATGATGCCATCTTCTGTTTCTGCCAATACTCGCCACAAATCCCCCGAGCCTATACTCAGCACCACATTTCATCATGGATAAATCTACCCAGCTCTTGAAAAATAAGATCTCCATGGTGACCTTGGCATGATGAGATTGAGCATGGTTTTCAATACCTTCTTCCAGATATGTTCACTACATGCAGCAGAAGAAAACTGCAATGTTTCACTGCTACTCTGCTGATAAAATGGCCTCTATGATACAGGATTAAGTGTGCTAACAACTTTATCAATCAAATTCACAAACCACATTGACCCCTCCACTCTGTAAAATATCAAAAAATACTTTGTTTGGACCCAAAGAATTGTAAGTGGAATTCGGTTTCTGAAATGGGGCTTCTCCCTTGCTGTTGCAGTCACTTGCACGTCCATAAAAAACACTTTGTAGTCAGAGTATCTTCTAGAATGGTGTGCAATCAAATTGGGGGGGGGGAGCAGGCTGCAGCTGGGAGGAGGGGGCAATCAGTGACCTTCATCATTATTTATTCAATTCTTTCATTCATTCATCCAAAGTATTTATATGCCACCTCTCCACTTCTACAACTAATAAAATTACAATAATAAGTCTAACTTAAAAAGAAGAATCAATAACCAAAAACATAGCAAATAAGAAACAGATAAAAAGTCAGTGCAAGTAATAGATGTATCAATAAATTAGAGACAATAAAACAATAACACAGCAGTAAAATGGTAGGTCCCTTGTGTGAGTGCCTAATGCAAATTACTATTTGGATCCAGATGATTAACTTTAACTTTAACTTAGCATATGATGGCAACCAGGTACTGTCATCCCTATTACTCCCGACCCAGGATTTCTTCTACATTTCAACAAAGAAATACAACACCCCATCATGATTAGGAGCAGGCACTTTTTCCTGTCAGTGCTGCTAGTTTTTACCTTCAGTGCTGGGCTTTTTAATTTCTTCCACTCTAATCAATTTCTTTCTCACTCTGCGTGTTGAGTTTACCAGTTTATGCAATCTCTTAAACTTCACCGATTCTTCCGATTCATCATCTGACTGTTCTCTTGACTAGCAAAGAAACAAAAGGAAATGTTAATAAAGGAATTATCCCACAGCTCAGTCACTTTTTGAAGTCAAGACAATGCAGTCCCAGCCTTACTGTGCTCTGTGACAAGGAAAACCACATAACTTAAATGTTATTCATTCTCTCTCTCTCTCTCTCTCAAACACACTCACACACACACACACCCAACTACTTTAAAAAGAACAGAACATACCATTTTAACTCCTAAATTAGTGCAAGGTAAGGTCCCAGGCACCAAAAAATGTTCCAGCCCTCATCCTCCTCTCCACACATATGTGTAATAATAGCTATTTCCACGTTGTCTTTGAGCACATTTCAGGCAAGACTCTTTCCCGGGACTCTTTTAGCCATGCTAGTTAAGCTCCTGCGGTTTGGGTCAGGCACTGGTCTTGTCTATCCTTGTGGAACTTGACGTTTAAAAACCTGGTTATAAACAGCTTCTCCAAAGTGATCTGAAACTCTATCATTGACTACTTTTTTCCAGACTTACAAGTAAATCAAAAACAGCAGCAGCAGCAAAAATGATGGGAGGGGGGAGAAGGAAGGGAAGGGAACGGAACGGGGAGATTTCATCCACTCTGATTTATTTTATTAGCTACAAAGAGCCACAAAATATCTTCTCCTTCCCTGTTCCACAGCTTCTCATTCTGAAGATTCTCAAGACTGGCTGTTAATATGCTCAGAACATTCCTCCAGAACTGACCAAAGGAAAACTTTGACCTTTACAAGCACTCAGTATAGCCCATATTCCCCAACATGCCATTTTGTCCCACATGTGATGCAGTATGCTCCATTCCAGCTGTTTTCCCTCAAGTATCAAACATTACAGAGACCAAAAAAATCCACCCTCTCCAGCAGCAGTGACACCACAAGCTGAAACAATTCATTCCTTGTGAACAAAATCAGAGCTTCCATTTTCAAGTCAGATCCAATGCTCAATATGCTACTTCCTCTGTTTTACTCTGTTTAGAATCTGTGTGAGAGAGAGTAGGAAGGGGGAAGGGGGGGAGAAAGAAAGAGTGGGGCTCGTTTTGCATTTACAGTACAGAACTGCCACTGTACACAATGCATTCCAAGGCACAGGGAAGATTCCAGCTGGAAGTCTCTGAAGACTGTATCCCTCACTTCGCCTCCATATACAGCCCTGACCAATTCATCATATTTCTAACATCCAGTTCAGAAATCGCAAGAGCAACTTCCTGTCAATGAACTTCAGGTCACTTGAGTTTCCATATTGGAATGCACTATTCTTTTCTGGTCATGTTTTAAGCTTGACGAAACAGGCTTTATTTAACAATGGTGCCTACAAAACACATAACCATCAAGTTAGCTATGCGGCCAAGGCAAATGATCACGGAAAGCATCCTCTGTCTGGTTTGTTCATAACGCAGACTAGAACAAATTATATATACCTGCAGAAATATTTCACATAGATGTAAACATTCTGATGGTTTATTCACTTGAAGTATTTTCATCCCACTCCTCAGCCAAAAAGGGAGTGGCCTCCCCCAATAACCCCAGCCAAAAAAGCACCGTTGGATGCCTTTGGCGATCTTTTAGGTCAGACAAAAGTTATTGAATTTTTAAACAAGCCAGGTATATTGCTTCAGAAAATGGTATTTTAATTGACCCTAATAAATTGGGATTATAAAGCTAGATTACAAGCGTTAATTCAAGGAACTTTTAGAGACTATTCAAGATTAGACTGAAGGCTGCGGTTACAGCCATCATGTGGAGGTCACTTCAAATTGCTCCTTGCGTCAGCCATCCTTGTGGTCACTCACCATGCAGATCAGATGACTGTCTCTAAACCATAACTAATAATAAGAGAATATAATGGAGTGGAGAAAACTTCACAATCGCTATCGTGAAAAGCAGCCCATGAAAGACTTGTTACGTGAAACAATTTAAAATAATCTCCACATTTTCACCAGCCCTGAGGCAAAAAGATTTAGTTCATACATCTGGTTAAAATGGTGGTGGAATGAGTGTGTACAATGCCCCTTTCGCAATGGATTTAAAGACCATGTATAGAGGGTATATATGCATAGACCTGACTTGTGTTTCTGTAAGGCGAAACAATTTGATTTGTGATCCAAGTGAGAATGGTTATGTGAATGTGGGTTTGTGAGGAAAGCACAAGGATCACACATTGATGCTGTTCAGACAACATGCTAAGCCATGGTGGTTTAGCATTTTGAGCTAAACATTATGGGTTACTGTGTCTTGTGAACCATGATTTAGCAGGTCATTGACCATTCCTAACCATGGTAGCTATATAACCATGGTTTAAACACACTCACTAACCATTTGCTGCAAAAAGGTTAGTGCCCTAACCATGGCTTAGCGTGTTGTGTGAATAGGCCATTACTTTAAATGCACATAGGATTGAGGGAAGGTTCCACTCTTGCTTTTATGCAGAGATAGTCCTTGACTGGGTCTCTGAAGTAGTTCAAAGAAAAGAATGCTTTGCAAATAAATAGCCTAATTTTAGAAGCAGGTGATCTGGTTATTAGTAATAATGCATTTTTGAGCAAGAATTATCCACTTAACAATAAAGCAAATGAAATATGCAAGTAGATATCTAGCTGTGCATTACACAAACATGAACTTGGTTGTGACAGACCTATTTAAATAAAGCAGTACACAAATTATATGGAAATGAGTAGGGCCCCCTTAATGAAATCCAAAATCCTGCCTCCTGCCTGACCCATACCAATATAGCCTCTCCCACTGTTCTCATGAGCATTATAACAAAGATGAACACTCAAGAAGGAACATACAGCTGCAACTGAGAGTTCCCTGGAATTGCAGACTCTGGCTCATCCACAGGCCAGAGAAGCAAAGGGCACTGAGAGGCTGCACCCTCTGCCTCCCAGGAAGAACATCACGAAAAAGGGAAGACCTCAAATATCATCCAGAGAAGGAACCACTTCAGGGAGCCTGTTTTGCCCTTCCTGCCCAGAAAGAATACCTCTAAAACTTTGAAACAAAGAACTGCTGCCTGCATTTTGCTTGTTTCCTTCTTCCTTCCCAATACCTTTTACTTTTGTGTTGAGTCTTTTACTTTATAGATATATTCAGTGATCAATAATATACAAGCCCCATGATCAGTAACAATGTTATACAATACCAGAAATTGTGCTTGCTTACAACTTTCTCTCCACACATCCAGGTTTTCAGACCCAAATCCAGATGGAGAGGATGGAGTGCTGGTTACCAGCAAATATGTCCATATCATTCTGCCCTCTATTGCTTTATGAAACATCTGAACCTAACTGCATTGCAAGAGGAAACTTCCTTGAGTTGACCCATGCTGGCTTGTTGCATGTAAGCAAGGACAATTTGTGTTATCACAATAGATCCTTACTGATCATGGAGCCTGTCTGCTAAGGCATCAGTCTAGGCTTCCAATTTCCTGGCTTTGTGGAACTCAAATACAAAAACCAGCAGGCTTTTTTGTCATTGGATTTCCCTGGGTTTTAAAAAGGAAATTTGTTATCACACTGTTCTGAAACACACAAATGCGCACTCACATACACACACACCAGTCATTAACTGAATGGATGTGTACAAATGAATAAATACGTCCTTGTATGTTCATAATAGTTTACTTCTGAGTAAGCCTGCAGAGGATTCCAGTACAGCCTTTTCCTCTCTCTCTCTCCCCATCAGTGATCAGCGAGAGTGATTTCCCAGCCATCAAAATTACCTCACTCATTTTCCAATCTTTCATTTGTAAATACAACTATAACAACAAAAACAAGAATAACCAAACCCCAAAAAGAAAAAAAGGCAGGAGAGAAAGACCATATCATAAAACATATCTACACACAATAATTATTTAAGTCATCCTTGATAAGAAAGAAAGAAGAGAATTTAACACTCCCATTTGAAATATATACATTAATATAAGCAGTCCATATATCTAAATAAGCATCTACATAAAATTCATGGTTGTAAGAGTTAAGTTCAAATGTAGCAAGAACAGTAAGATCTTCAGTGCACTGAACGATAAGTGGTGGGTGTTTATCCTTCCAAACCTGAAATGTTTGTATCTTTGCAATTGTAAAGGCACTCAGTATCCACTTTTGCTGTCCATCTATTAATTCCCACATCACAGGGATGTATAATTAAATGTGCATGGTCATCTGTTATTAACACTGATTTTTCAAGAACAAAATATATATGACTACCAACCAAAGAGAAGTGACTACAGTACACAGCCACATCATATGCCTCAATGAGGCACTGTCCCTATTACCTGGCCAATATCTGGCAAAGCTAGCCAGCTTTTTCTTAACAAGCGCATGTGGTGTCTAAAATACATGAAACATCAATTTTTGATGAATCAGCCTCAATGGAAGCTAAGGCAACTTTCCATTGATTAGACTGTATAGAATATTCCAATTCGTTATTACAATCCTCTCTGACTTCTGAACATCTACTTTTCTGCATTCCAAACGATGTTTATAAACAGTTACCGTAGGCTTAGCTTCTGTAAAATTCCTCCTATGGTACAGGAAGTGCTGAAGCACTCATTGCCGATGGCTCGTACATAGACGCCAACCAATGTTGTAGATGAAAATACTGCCTATTAGCACTAGATGGTATGTAATATCTAATCTGCAAGACTGAAAATGGTAAAAATTCATCATCTGATCCTATTAACTGATTAAATTCCACAGACAACCCAATTTCTCTGCATAAAAGGCTGTCTTTCTGTTTTCAAAACTGAATTTCCCCATAAAATTAATTTAGCAGAAGAATATGGATCGAACTGCAGGTGATGAGACTTTACATTAGAAGGCTAGAATTGTTAGTGGAGCCATCCCTCTCTTTTTAATACTCCTAGATCCTAACATCATCCAGCCAAAAAGAGGTACCAAGTAATTTATTTAATCAAATAACGAATGGATTAACAAATAAGCTTTATGATATAAACTAAGATCTGGAAAACTGAATCCTCTCTCTTTAATTGACAATTACATGCTCTTCAGTTAAAAAAGGGGAGGAGACCTCCCCCCCCCTCACACACACCATAAACTTCTGAAATACTGCATAAAGTTTTTGAAAATATGTTTGGGGAATGTATAAAGGACAACTATGTAATACATAAATTACCTATGGCAAGACATTCATCTTAAGTATGTTAATCTTTCCCCAAGAACTTAAATTAAGTGATATCTATCCTTCCAAGTCAAGAGATATGTTCTCCAGTAATGTACTTATGTTCAATATAACCCTTGTGAAATATCTTTAGTCACTTTATTACTTCTGGTCACCAACACTACTATGGCACTACAGTGAACTACTTTAATAACTACTTTGGGTGTCTCAAAACAGGCATTAATGCAGATCTTGATCAATTAATAACATAAAGTGTACCGAAGCTCTGAATTAATCTTATTAATTTTGGTATAGAACACTCTAACCTGCTGATAAATAACAAATCAACTGCACATAAAGCCATTTTATACTCAACTGCTTATGTACAAAACCAAAAATATCTCTGTTCTGCCTAACTGCACACACCAAGGTTTCTGAGCACACAGAGGACAGAGCACTCTTGTCTTGTACCCTGGTCCAAACTAAAAAAAATAAAAAAAAACTTGAAAGAATTCCATTTGTCATCATTCATGGCACAGGAGACAGATATAAAAAATCTAATCAATCTTAAAAATTCTTGTGGAAATCCAAAATTTTCAAAGGTGAGAACAAAAACTGCCAATATAATTTATCAACTGCTTTCTCCACATTAACTGAAATATTTTTCAAAGGTCAGAACATAAACTGCCAATATAATTTATGAAACACTTTCTCTGCATTAACTGAAATAATTGCAGCCAACTCTGTTCTTTTAGAACTCAACCCATATTAACTAAGAAAATTGGTCTATAATTTGTACAATTTGCCAAATTTAGGGATAAGTGATGCATAAGAATCATAAAAAGGGATGGTTAAAGATCCTGACGATAAAGACAGGAAAGCCTAGGAGTCAAATGATACAATGCTATATCCAGTATTCGAGGCAGTAAGCCTGTGTGCACCAGTTGCTGGGAACATGGGTGGGAGGGTGCTGTTGCACCATGTCTTGCCTTGTTGGTCCCTGGCCAATGGCTGGTTGGCCACTGTGTGAGCAGAGTGCTGGTCTAGATGGACCCTTGGTCTGATCCAGCGTGGCACTTCTTATGTTCTTATGATAATCAACGGTGGGTTAAATAGTCAGCGGTGGGTTAAACAGTCAACATTTGGTTACTGTGTCATCTGTCAGGACTTTTCACAGCACGGTTGGTTATTTGGCCGAAATCGCCAATGCAAATAACCAGCCCTGTGCAGAGTTGATTATCTGAACAACATTGGTTATCGTGTTGTGTGTCGGGCACCACAATTTCATCGCACACAGTTGGTTTTTGGCAACTACAGAGTCCCCTCACTCTAGTCAAAGCCAACAGAACTCGTAATGTCTGATGGGATACCAGTAGGAGGGCTGAGGGGGGAGAGAGGGCAGGGATCTGTCAATGAAACACAACGTTGATTAATAGTCAACTCGACGCTGGCCTTATTCCACACCATAGTTGATTATATTCATGTTGTGTGGGGAGTTGACTATTAACCCACCTCTGACTACTGTGTTGCCCAAATGCAGTCTGTATGTGCCTTATTCCGTTCTAGAGAAAAACCATCTAGCCATGGAGCTTTCCCATTCCTCATATTCTCAATTATACACTTTTCTTCCATCTGCAAAAACCTCTGATATCAGGGCCTTTTACTGCAAATCCAATTGTGAAAGGACAAAATCTGAAAAGAAAATGTGAAAATCCTCACTCCTATATAGTTCAGAAAACATTTTTTGAAACTCTAATGTTGTATCTTTGGGGGGTTGTATATATATTTTTATTATGGAACCAATGGAATATAATTCTGGTGTTTTTGTTGTTTCAACCAAAATACCAGGAACGTGCCAGGCCTTTCTCCTCTGTCCCAATACATCTGACACAGACAACACAATGAAAATTATGCTTTAGGTGAATGTAGTCTATTCAATTCATATTCCCTACGTTGTAGTCTTTGATAGAGGTCTGGGGAGTGACAAGGTGCAAATTGACTTCACTGTTTCATCGAGTTCCTCTTCTTGAATGTCCTTAAGTTTTTTCTTTTCTTTTATGAGAAGTGAATACAGTAATCGTTCCCCTTATATAAATCTTTGAGGCCTCCCATTCAATACCACAGATGTGGCTGAACCCTCTTTAATCTCAAAATATTAATTAAATTCAGACAATATCTGTGTTTTAAAATTATCATCATTAAGCAATAAAACTTTCCTGCACCAAGTGCAAGAAGATTTAACAGAGTTAGGTGATTTATGAGTTAGACACAGCTGGAAAAACAGTATAACCCTGCCCTGAAGGATGCAACATATGTCTTGTATTGATCAAAGCTAACTCATACACATATGTATGGATTACAGACAAAAACCTGTGAGTGGGGATTACTCCTATCCAAAAATGGGTCCAAAGTCTCATTAAAGTCTTCAACAATTATGATAGAATCATAGAATAGCAGAGTTGGAAGGGGCCTACAAGGCCATCGAGTCCAACCCCCTGCTCAATGCAGGAATCCACCCTAAAGCATCCCTGACAGATGGTTGTCCAGCAATTAAATGATAAGTAACAGTAGGCAAGTGACTAGACACCCATGGAACGCAATAAGTGAATCTAAATTAGGACCATAAACATTAACCATGGCAATTATCATATTTGTATATTTAACCATCAAAATAAGAAAGCATCCCTCTGGATCGGGTATTGTTTGTAACACTGATATTAGTTTTTTTTATTAATATAACCATTCCTTTAGCTTTCTTATAATTGCAACTACAATAAACTTCTCCTACCCAGTCTTTCCAAAGTCTATCTGTATCTTCCAGCAAAAGACGACTTTCCTGTAACAAAGCAACATTTATTTTAAGCTTCTTAAGTTTGGAAAGCACTTGTTTCATTTGTTGGGAGTACCTGAGCCCCTAACATTCCAAGTAATAATATTCAAGGACATACAAAAACACAGATTAGAAAAACCCAAGAGAAGAATATAACAACAAAAACATCTAAAACACTTATTTAAACCCACCATCCCACTCTTACCACAGCATTTACAACATATGCAAAAAAGCCTTGTAGAAATCTCAGTCCCTGCTACCCACCTCCCTGCTACCCACTATTATAATGCTGTCAGGAGCATTGGAATTCCTCTCAAAACACTGGAGTACTGGTTCAGACTAAAAATGAGCATGCCCAACACAACTTTGTCAGCAGTTGATGCCATAGACTTTCATGGGGCAGAAAAACCTTGATAATTTTTAAACCATGGCTCAGAATTTCACCAAACTATTGAAAGGTATATCTCCTCAACAAGCCTGAATAAAGTACATAAAATTAGTGTCCCCCATCTCCCCTCCCAGAATTTAAAATACATAATATGCCAAGCCACAGTTTGGAGTAAAAAAAAATACAAATGTGTCAATTTTCAGCATACACGTGTGTGTGTGTGTGTGTGTGTGTGTGTGTGTGTGTGTGTGTGAGAGAGAGAGAGAGAGAGAGAGAGAGAGAGAGAGAGAGAGAGAGAGAGAGAGAGAGAGAGACTGACTCCAATATACTCTGCTTTGAATAGGGAAGCATTACAGGAGATTTATAATATTTGCCTTACGTTAAATGGTTCCCTATGAGGAAAGATCTTTCCTTGGTCAGAAAAAAGGGCATTTTATGGCATGTTGCACTGTAGGCATCTCACTCAGAGGTCGGAGTCCTTACAGTACAACAACTCTAAGTGCTTTCCCTGTACATGCAGACAGCTATTCTGTCCCAATATGTTTCATCACAGCTAGCAACTCAGTGCCAAAAACAGAGCCTTATAATATGCATACCCATCTGTATCTCTAAAGCAGTTCTATGAAGAGACCTCCTTGGATATTCTGAAGAATGAAACACACGGATTTGCAGTACTGTAAACAGGAACAGCTTCTCATCCATGAAGCTCCAAGATTTCCCCCTGCCTCCCCACCTCATCCAAAAGCCCCTAATGGCTCAAGTCATAATTATTTTGGCTAATGCTAAATGCAGAAATTCTGTAGTGAATGCTTAAGTGTTTCATTTCTAGTTTCCATGGCAACATTACATCAGATTGCAGACAGCTGGCTCCACAGTTTTAAACCATAACAAATTGACCAAGCCAGTTGAGAAAATTATCCTTTCTTTAAAGAGATAGCACACTATTCCGCTGCCAGCAGAATGGTGCAAGACCAACGGGGCCCAATTTTTTTGGCACACGTGCTAAGGCGGAGTCTCCTTCTCAGCTTCTTTTGGAACAAGTGCATCTCTGACACATCAGCAATGTTCTAATCCCTGAGAAAAGTGAGCCAGCTTGGGTCATTCTATTCCACAACTGCACGGAGGACCACAGGGGAACAGGAACAAGATCAACAGCATCTGCAGTTACCAAGAGCTGCGTACAATAAACTGAAACAACCTTTGTCAGATGGTCAGAAAAGCATAAAGGCGAGCTGTTACTGCTGCTTTGGAGGTCCTTACCCTGTTCTTTTTACAAAAACAAGTGTGATTATAACTCAGAAAATTATCCCTATTCCTAATATGTCCTCCTAAAAGTTGTACATTCTTCAGGTTTCTGTTTTTGCTCTAAATCCATTATTTCTAATGCCTTAACCAAAGGCCATTTCAAATAATTTTCAAAAGTAAATATTTGCAATCTAAAGAAAAAAAGGGCAGTATCCAATGCTGTTGCTCTGCTTATGCCATTGCAGGTACATTTTTGATTTTAACATATACTTGACGTTTCACAGAGGGGAGGTCATTCTAGAGGGAAGGCCCCATGATGGAGGAGTGCTATTGCCATGATGCTGCCAGATGGGACTCTGAAGGATGTGGCATAGAAAACAAGGCCTCCCCTGAAGATTGTAATGATCTAACAGGTCTATGTAAGAGGAGATGATCTTTCAAGTAATCTGGTCTTAAGTTGTTCAGAGTTTATACGTCGATAATAATGCTGTCTGAACTGAGCCATTGATTAATTCCAGATACTACACAGTCTGCATTAGCCATTCTGGATTTCCAGACTGAATTGGGCAGAAAAAAGAACCAAGGATCTGCTGTCTATCTTACAGACACCTTGATCCCAATCTTCCCCATCTCTACCTTGCAGCCACTTTGAAAAAGGTTTACAGTATGAATGGACAAATCTGTCTGTTTCAGTTTCTACAGCTTTCAAACATTCTGAAGCATACATTTGTTCTGTCCCGTTTCTGCATCAGCCCATGAATTTTTGGTTCAAATTGTGCATGAAAATTCACACATATTTTTGTATGCCTTTTCCCCAATATATGTATTTTTGTACATATATTTGCAAAAGTATAGATTTTATATGCTTTTCTGTTAATGTATGCACTTTTGTACACATCTGCCCCAATGTATGCATTAGTAGAAGTACATATAAAATACAGACTTTTGCAGAAATGCATCCAAAAATTTACACATTTGCAAAAAATACATACTAAGTACATATATTGGGAGAAATAAGTAGAAAAATGCAAAATTTGGAGAAAGTCATTAAAATGCATAATTTAAAAGAGTAGAAAAATACATGATTAGGAGAAATGTGTACAAAAATGCATATATCTTTGCACACCTTTTTTTAGACTAGGGGAAATTTTATATTTTTGTCTGCAATTTCACCTAATGTACACATTTCTGTATGCATTTTTTATTGGAGAACTGCATCACAAAATTCAGACAAGTGTATAAACTGAAGTATAATTGCATTCCAGTTCATGTGTTAGTTTGGCAAATACGAATTACGTCAGTTCATATTGAAATGAAAGCCAAACCAACCCCTATTTAATACTGGACAAAAGTGAAAAAAATGCAAAAAGGAGAACATGAGCCGATATTGTATAATTTTATTAAAAGCCTACCTTCTCTCCCTAAATAGCAGGGGCAGAACTATAAGGAAAAAAAACATGGTAGCGTCTCTGAGAGGCTTTGGCCTGATAGAGCAGCATATAACTCTTTTAAATATACAATTAAAACCAGGGATTGGGGGGGAACTACAAGAGAAAAGTCTTTCCTTCCTTTCCTCCCATCCCCTTATAAAATAGGAAGCACATCCTCTGAATATTGTGCCACAGGCTTGATGACTTACCAGCTTTTGCATTTACAAGGCCTAATGTACTGCTCTGAATAACCCTCCCTTGAGTGCTGCCTTTCTCAGCTCTAACCCCAAATTTTAGATTCAAGTATTTCTCCCTTAAAAGAACTATGCTGGAATTCCACCCTTTGCATCAAATGCTTGTGTTTGGGAGCTGCGCTATCAGACATAGGATTGGCTCTACTAACCACTACTTGGTATGTGAAGAGGGTGAAGGGAATCAAACACAATCAGTTGACTGCTCTCTGCTGTACACAATTATCTCCCCACCCCCCTAACAAGCTGCATAACTTACAAGAAAGGCAGAAGTCATTGGATCTAAGCAAATCTATTTGCCACAACGATGGAAAAAAGAGAGTGTTGTACATGGGAAACAATCCCTGGTTTCAGTGGCAGAGGCTTACTGACCTCTTCCTGGCCCTCAGTTCCTTAATTATGGTCAATGGAATTTCAGTGAAAGAGAAATGGGAGGAAAGGAGGAGGAGGAGAAGGAAGAGGGGCCCATCAAACACTATTGCAACCCCTACAAGACGAGGCTGTAGCGCTAAGAAATACAAACCTCCCACAGTTTACTTTTTTTTCTTTTAGAAATCTGTTCAATGGAGACAAACAATGAACACTACCTTCAAAGAAGAACTATAAACGTGTATTAAGGTTTTCTTTGCTTAGAACAGTCTTACCCAACCTGATCCCTACAGATGTTTTGGACAACTCCCATCATCCCCAGGCAACATGTACAATGGTGAGCGATAACAGACATAGTAGTAGTCCAAAACATCCAGAAGGACCTGACTTGGGGAAGGCTGCCCTAGAAGATTTGAGCTTCTTGTTCTACTGATTTTTTAAATTTTTAAATACATTTAAAAAGATTTATCAGCTACTTTTTGACTTATAAAGTTCTGAAAAGCTTAGCCTCTATAAACATAAGGCTGTCATCACACGGGGGAAAATCACATTTCCTTACCGTCGCTTCTCCACCCTCCTGTTTATCCCTTATTACTTCCTCTTTCAAAAGAGGAAGTAAACAACGTGCATGTGGCCCGTTCGGTGGGCCATTTTGACCATGCTGCTTTTCCTGCACACACCAGGAGATCATGGCAACTTCTGTCTCAAAAAATGAGTCGGACTTACTGTGTTTTTTTGTTGCGTGAAGCCTAGAAGGGACGGGAGGCGTGTGGGACACAGACTACGTCATGAGAGGGTCCTGTGAAAATCCGTGAGTGCCCAGCAACGAGCATGAAATAAAATTTTCGTCTGATGATGCCCAGAGTGTCTAGAATAGCTTAGGATCAAGGTACTTGAAGGGCTGCTTTGTCTTGCTCCAATCTGCCTGTTCGATCTTAATCTCAGGTCCTGCTCTGAATCCCCTATCTGCAGAGTTTTAGGTAGGCGGCAAGTTCTTTCCCAGAGAGGTCTGCCTGACACCTTTGATTCTGTTTTTAGGAGTCAGGCAAAGAACATTTTACTCCTCTGACTTTCTCTAATCAATTTTTCCCCGCTGTTTGAGTACAACTCGTTTGCAAACAGATTCGTCTGCAATTGCTTATTTAATTTTTATTATTTATTCTAATTGTTTTAAAATATTATACCTTGGGCAACTAGATGGAAAGGCAGGATAGAAATGTTTTAAATACAAGCACAGACACACTTATCTTATGTTGGGTTACATACTCTCAGTTCCACCAGTGTGCCAAGTTTAGGACATCAAAAGCACATAGAGAGAAATTCTCTGTCAAACAGCTCCTTCCTGACTCACCCTGCAGCACAGCTTATATGCATGGACATACACACGTCTTACTTGGCAATAGGTTGTTAATCACTACTTGCTGTGACAGTGATGCGCCAATAGTTATTTCAGGTTCTGCTCCTTGTATGTTAGAGGAGCCAAGGTTCCACGAATGATACAGTGTTATCTGTAGTGACGCCAAGGTGAAGTAAAGAAGAAGACGATGAAGAAGAAAAAACAGCACAGAATAAAACCAAGATAAAACCATCGGCAAGGAATAAAATCATTCCAACACATCAAACCAAATTAAAACCAGCAGTGGAATAAAGTACTAAAAGCACTAAAACTAAAGTTCTGGGAGAAGAAGTTCTTCACTTTGCACAACACCCCCCCCCCAAAAAAAACCCCTAATGTAGGCACCAGGCAAGCCTTTCTGAGGAGAGCATTCCACAACCAGGGAAGCTTGGCTCCAAGCCATTTATGGCTTTAAAGGTTGGGCCTGAAAACAGACAGGCAGCCAATGTAGATGGGAAAGTACAGGCGTAACATGATCACATTAGCCAGTTCCAGTTAGCAGTCTAGCCTTCTATTGCTGTTCAAAGGTCTTCTTTGCTGGTGTGTTTTTACCCTCTAAACCATTGCTTTGGTCACAGCTTGGTGATAGCATACAGTCTAATCTGAATGTATGTAAGATGGTTTCCCCCAAAAGATGAGACAAAATGCAGCAAATTAAGCCGACCATCTTTGTTTTTTCTTTGTCAATTGTGCAGAGGTTTTGAATTATGCTGCCTTAAAATAAAGGAATTTGCTGTCATTTGAAAAAATCTAAGCAAGGCTAACGTATTTGTATAAACAAGCAGCCTCATTCAATTGCCTATTTTAGAATATTTTATTATTTTATTTGTTACTTTTACATCATTCTACCTTGCCCTAAATTTATATAATCTGAATACAGAAGGCAGCCCAACTGAAATTTTATCAGATGAAATCACATACATTTTCTGCTGCTCACAAGAAACTGGAGAAATCCCACTTCACATCGTGAAATACTTACAGATAGAAGACAGAAGTTTTGATACAGCTCAACCACAACAAGGCAGTGTATTTAATAGTATGCAGTGTGAGACTGTAATAATTGGGGACATATTTAAGTTTGCATAAAAACATTATCCATACAGCGTTCAGGGAAGTTTTATGAGAAGAAAAACCTGCTTGCCACTTTGCATTAAGCATAAAAAATAGCCACTTTGCACAACTCCATGTTGGGTAGCCCACTGAAATCAAATAATGAATTCCGCCAAAGTGGGCATTTGGGATATGGTATTAATTATGGGGAAATCACAAGAATGCTCTAATGGCCACTTTAGGGAGAAGCACATTGCATATTAACCAGTGTCAAAGAGCCTGGTGAAATTAATAGAAAGTTCCTGTCATACACTCAGGATGGAAAAAATTATAGTTTCAGTTTCTTCCCAGGAGGTCTGCCTCAACACTGAAATAATTGCTGAGGCATGTTTGAAAAAGATTAATAATTCACAGAGTTTTCAGTTATTAAAAAAAAAGATTTAACAATGGGTGCAACTTGAAGGGGGGGGGGAAATCTGCATTCCAGATAGGGGAGTCCCTCCTTAGGTCTATGTTGATGCTGCACCAAATACCTGGGAGGGCAGAGCTGGCTCGTCCTTGTTTTTCAGCACCAACTCACAGACACTTTTCATGTGCTGCCATAAGATCTGTTGGTGGATGCTTTTTGGGAATGAAGAAGTGTGTCATTCACTGGTCTAATGTATCCATGGAGCCAGGTCATTAACTTGAGTAGCCTTATTTCCTGGTGGACTAGACGTTCCTATTGTTCTCACCCATACATGAAAATTTTCACTCATACTGAGAATCAAAGTCATCTTGAGCATCTCAGTGAAATCAGCTTTCTCTCTGCTTGTATATTTTTGTATGACTTGAGGGATGAGTAGGAGGAAAAGAGGATATGTATTCAGTAAGTGCGGGGGGGGGCATTTTGGTCTCAGAACATTGGTTTGTTTATACCCTTCTTTCTGGTACCTTGTTACGATTTGAAAATTTCTAGTTGGCAGGAGATGTGAAGAAGTCCATGACTGGCTCCCTGAACCAGGACTTTATGTTGTTGAACGCTATGAGGTTGAAGGGCCACCCCACTGGTCACAAATACTGCTGTCTGAGTCATTCTGCTTAGACTCTGAGAAAGCCCGACAGATGATCTGCCCTTATAGATTGGAGATGCTTCTCCATCAGAAAAGTCTCATGACTTCCTGAAATGAGTATTTAGGATGGGTGCCCCTCATCCCAGTGGTATACAGGCCTTGACTGGGATGTTGCCAATCATTAGAACGTTGCCCCTGGATATGAGCAAAGAAGAGCAATGCATCACCTTGAGCTCCAGGAAGTTGATGCTTAGTTAGCTCTCATCTGATGAACAGAGTCCTTGTGTCCAGGAGTCAAGCTTGCATCCATGAGGTGTCAGGCTTGCATCAATCCTTTCAAGTCACTTGTATTGGTGATTTTCATTATAGGAGAGTGATGGACCAAGGATGAAACTGAGATCTCTGATTTGGAATTGAATGTCAGTAGGAAAGTTTCTAGAGGCCTGGAATGGACCCTAAGCCAGGGCAGAAAGTCCAAATATGAAGTCATCATTTCTAGGAGCTTGGGTAGGGACATTTTTGTGACCTCTGAGTTGGGCTTGTTGGTGAATTGTCGATATACATTATTCCATATGTCTTTGTTCTGATAGGAAGAACCGGTTTAGGGGAATGTTCAAGACTACTCCCAGGTAGGTTAGGGAATGGAAGGGGGCTCTAAGAGGAAAAGAGGACTATGAGGTCATCAGGTAGGGGTAGACATGGATCCCTCTTCCTCCGAGAAAGGCTACTGGGGCCACTAGGACCCAGTAAACAGTACAAACAAACCAATATAGCTTCAACCCTCAGGAAAACCAAAAAAATCTACAGTATGTGAAGTCTTGGTGATTGATGCCAATTGGTCTTCCCAGTGAAGAAGGGAAGAATCAGCTGGAAGATCTTTATTTGGAATTTCTCATCTTCTTGGAAGGGCTTCCTTCTTGTCCTTCAATTAGTATAGCCTGTAGGAGATTCCCAAAGACATGTTTTCCAGAGATTGGAACACTTGTTAGATTCAACTTTATTTAATTAGGCAGAGATGTAGCTGGATTCACTTCAGTTTCATAGGTAGAAGTTCTGCCTGGCAACAACATTGGGGGCCACTGATTTCTCTCCAAAGTTTCCATGGAAGCATCTGCCAGGAAGGCTGTGGCCAAATGGATCTTCCTGAGAGAATCCCTGGTGTTTTTGTCCAGGAGTCTTTCTCCAGAACCTAATTCACCCAGGTGAAAGCAGTTTTTGCAAGCGTTGAGGCTGTGGAGGAAGCTCTCAGAGCCATTGCTGCTATGGTCATTGTGAAGGAGACACAATCTCTGCGCGCCCCTTACAAGGTAGGCCTGGGTCAAATATCCCACACCCCAGCCACCTGCCTCCCTTCAACCAGCCAGCACTGAACACAGGCCAGTCAAGCCCTGAAAATAACCACACTGGAATTAAGACTTAAGGTGGTTTATTAAAAGAATTAAGGCCCTAAGCAAGAGAGTAAATATGAAGGGGGAAGACGGTATGACAGGAAAAGGGAAAGAAACAGTTAAAACACAAACAAGCATAAAATTAGCAACAGAGCAATAAAACCATTTAAGAAGTCATAAAAGTACAATCCCAAGCAAGCTGTTGATCCAGAGCATTCCAAAGCAAAACATAATAAACCTGTCTACCTGTTTCTAACTGGATACAGGGGTCCCTTCACGCCAGACGCCAAATTCTTCCAACAGCATAGGGGTCCAAAGAGACAAAGAACTCCAAATTACTTACTCATATTATCCCCAAAACTCAGGCAGGTGAGGTGACCAGTTTCAGCCAATCTAGTTGGATCCCTCCTGAGTTTCCCCACCTCCACTCCCTCAGCATAGTTGAATGAAGTTAGAAAGGTATAGTGTGTGTGCATTGAGTGGGGGACGGGGTGTTTGAATTAAAAATTAATGCTATGCCAGATGACTTGACTAGTTTAGAAAAGGTGGAATGAGGAGTCTTTTCAGTTAAATCTAGATTAAGAATCTCCACAACTTTGGTCAGTAATTTTGGAAAATTTGTGAGGAAAAAGCATGCCCTGGACAGGTTTGTCTCCTGGGTTCTCCTGTTCTCTGATTTCCCCATCTTCCCTCCATGAGATCATGGATTGCTCTGGGGATCTGCCTTGATCTGTGTGAAGTGAGCAGAGAATCAGAGTATGTAAGGGACACATAGTAGATTGCTTTGGATTTCTTGGCCTCCATGGGGGTGGGGAAAAGGGAACAGACAAAGAAGCTACTGGTGAAGTTGCCCTGTTCCTCTTCTTATCCCATATTTCTTAGTTGATGGACACATTTTCACCTCAAATCAGGGTCTTTGATCCTAGCATCAGGGAAGGAGAGTGGGAACTGACATGCTGTGTGGTAGGATCTAGACCTGGAATGCTTTATGGAACAACAGTAATGCCTAGATCTAGGGTGCTCTCTGGTCCTTTTCCTATAGGGGGAAGGAGAAAAGTTTCTATGAAAGGCTCTATGCCTATCCCTAGAATGGCTGTGGGAGTAGGAGAAATATATGCCCTTGTTGGAATAGGGAGCTTATCCCTTCTTACCGATGGGCTCTCTGCAGGCATTGTATACTGGAACATCTGGCTGTGCCAGTACCAAAAGCTGATCAAAAGTTGCTTTGATTCACCTGATGAAGTCTGGGTAGATGCTTTTGCCCTCCACAAAGGGTGGGTTGGGTTACCATTTGAAGTCAGAGTCTTTCTCATAGAAAAAATGTAAACCTGAAAGCTTCCTTCATTCTTGTTGTTCCATCTGGTTGCTAGAAGTCTCCATTGTTGGCAGAAAGCCATCCTTGCTCCTTAGACTCTGCCTGTATAGGGGACTGATGGGTGTAGCACTGGCAGATGCCCAAAGACTACAGTATTCTTGGGGAGGCACCTGTGCCGCAGGAGCCCAAGTGCAACTAACTGTTGTTTGTTGTCTTCTGCAGTAAAGGGAAGACAAGTGGGAAGGTAAAGGGTTCCTTCATCAGTCTGACTTGAGATGAGGTGGGAGAGGGGAAACTAGGGCAGGCTAACTACTAAAGGTTTGTCCTCTGATTCTCACTTTGCTCTTTTTTCGGGGTTATTGTTTTGGGTTATTTATGTGGAAGATGGGAGCCCCAATAAAGCCTGCCTACCCATCATATCTGGGTACTGGAAGGGAGGGCACTCCTCTTTCAGATACTAAAAAAAATAAAATCTGCCTTCCCAAAGATAGCTCCAATCCTTCCTTCCAGGTCTCCACAAAATGATCACATTTTATTCCACAAAATGATCACACTGTGGTGGCTAAATGAGTATGGAAATATTTGTTTACTTAGGTGACATCTTACTCTTCCTTTAGAAAGTTCAGAGCAACTTACATAGGGTCTCGCATCCAGGCATTTATCAGATCCACACCACACTCACTTAGTTTCCACAATGGAAAGTCATAGTTTGCAGGTACTTCCAGACAATTCACTAGGAACTAGGCATACTTTATACTGATAAGGAAATTATAATGAAACCTTTTATTTTATTTATTTTATTCTGCTAGATTCAATATCTTCTGTTCTACTAACTCAATTTCCTTGATATTTCCAACCCTTCATTCCTCTGATTCTGAATATCAGGCATCGCACAGAGAGACTGATACTATTTTGTATTCCAACCTTAATGTGGTTAAATTCACACATGAACTTGAGGCTGCACAATTTGGTCCAATAACTGGTAAGATTAAGCAACACGAGCCGTTGCAGCACAAAAGTAGCACACAACACATACACACTCCTCTGCTTGCTACTCCTGCACAAAGCAGCTCTTCTCTAACGAAAGCAGCCACTAGGATTTCATTATGTGTTTGTGTGCAACATATAGTTACACCCCAAGATAGGCTCTTCTGCAACACATATATGAGCAATCTAAAAACAAAGAGAATATGCAGACTTCACCAATCAATAGTCTAAAACTTATAATATTGAGACCTTAAAGAAAATAATCAAGTAACAACTCCACTAATACAACAATTAGTGTTATTCATTGTAAAAATATTTTCAGACTGAAAATGAAATACCAAAAGAACTAGACAAAAGGAAAACCTAACACTGGTGGCAAATAAATAAGGTCTCACTTAAAATCCTCAGTTGTATCCTGGGATAAAGAAGAGTTTCCCACCCTCCATCCCCCACCAACAGAGCAATGAAACACATGAGTTTGGAGATGAAGATGGTTTTGATCTGGTGTGTGTGTGTGTGTGTGTGTGTGTGTGTGTGTGTGTGTGTGTGTGTGTGCGCTCTTGTGAGATGTGGCAGAGTGCAGGAAAATCATTACTTTTGCAGCATCCCCAGCTGGCTGATTCACAGTGAGAATAGTATATTCTACACAGGGAACTTGTTAAGTCTCGACTTTCCACTGAATATAAAATGAGGAATTAGGAAGCTGTCACATACGTGGAATGAAGGAGGAAGTACATGGCAGTGTGTTAAGGTGGAATGAAGGAAATGTTAATAAAGCCTTGCCATTCTTTCCAGTGGCATCATATTTGGAGGTAAATTACGCTGTCTGCTTAGATGTAATTTGAACATGTTAGTAGCTCCCAATTCCATTTCTGTAAATCCTGTCGACAAGCATCTCTTTTCCCATTTCAATCTGGTGGCACAGTATCAAACATGACCTCATTACAAGTAGTGCAATTTCTGAGATAGCCATTAGTGAACACTTGGTTTTAATTTGGGCTATAACCTAGCACAGAGGTGGGGAAGCTCTCTGGACTGCATTGCCGAAAGTAAACCTAGCCAGTGAACTGCATACCCAACCACCCAAAAGCTATATAAAACCTGCCACATTTACATGCAGATGCATCCCTACAAGCACAAATATCCTCTTACCTGTACTTATTCATTCAATCACAGATGAATGAAGATGTACACAAGTACTTTTTAGCTTTTTGTTGTTGTTTATTCGTTCAATCGTTTCCGACTCTTCGTGACTTCATGGACCAGCCCACGCCAGAGCTTTCTGTCGGCTGTCGCCACCCCTAGCTCCCCCAAGGTCAAGTCTGTCACCTTCAGAATATCATCCATCCATCTTGCCCTTGGTCAGCCCCTCTTCCTTTTGCCTTCCACTTTCCCTAGCATCAGCCTCTTCTCCAGGGTATCCTGTCTTCTCATTATGTGGCTAAAGTACTTCCGTTTTGCCTTTAATGCCATTCCCTCAAGTGAGCAGTCTGGCTTTATTTCCTGGAGTATGGACTGGTTTGATCTTCTTGCAGTCCAAGGCACTCTCAGAATTTTCCTCCAACACCACAGTTCAAAAGCATCTATCTTCCTTCGCTCAGCTTTCCTTATGGTCCAGCTCTCGCAACCATAGGTTACTACGGGGAATACCATTGCTTTAACTATGCGGACCTTTGTTGTCAGTGTGGTGTCTCTGCTCTTAACTATTTTATCAAGATTTGCCATTGCTCTCCTCCCAAGAAGTAAATGTCTTCTGATTTCCTGGCTGCAGTCAGCGTCTGCAGTAATCTTTGAGCCCAGAAACACAAAGTCTGTCACTGCCTCCACGTTTTCTCCCTCTATTTGCCAGTTATCAATCAAGCTGGTTGCCATAATCTTGTTTTTTTTGAGGTTTAACTGCAACCCAGCTTTTGCACTTTCTTCTTTCACCTTGTCATAAGGCTCCTCAGCTCCTCCTCGCTTTCAGCCATCAAAGTGGTGTCATCTGCATATCTGAGATTGTTAATGTTTCTTCCTGCGATTTTGACTCCAGCCTTCGATTCGTCAAGCCCAGCACGTCTGCATACAAGTTGAATAGATAAGGTGAGAGTATACATCCCTGCCGTACTCCTTTCCCAATCTTAAACCAGTCCGTTGTTCCGTGGTCTGTTCTTACCGTTGCTACTTGTTCGTTATACAGATTCCTCAGGAGGCGGACAAGATGACTTGGTATCCCCATACCACCAAGAACTTGCCACAGTTTGTTATGATCCACACAGTCAAAGGCTTTAGAATAGTAGATAAAACAGAAATAGATGTTTTTCTGGAACTCCCTGGCTTTCTCCATTATCCAGCGGATATTGGCAATTTGGTCTCTAGTTCCTCTGCCTTTTCTAAACCCAGCTTGTACATCTGGCAATTCTCGCTCCATGAATTGCTGGAGTCTACCTTGCAGGATCTTGAGCATTACCTTGCTGGCATGTGAAATAAGTGCCACTGTCCGATAGTTTGAACATTCTTTAGTGTTTCCCTTTTTTGGTATGGGGATATAAGTTGATTTTTTCCAGTCTGATGGCCATTCTTGTGTTTTCCAAATTTCCTGGCATATGGCATGCATCACCTTGACAGCATCATCTTGCAATATTTTAAACAGTTCAGCTGGGATACCATCGTCTCCTGCTGCCTTGTTATTAGTAATGCTTCTTAAGGCCCATTCAACCTCACTCTTCAGGATGTATGGCTCTAACTCACTGACCACACCGTCTGAGCTATCCCCGATATTATTATCCTTCCTATACAGATCTTCCGTATATTCTTGCCACCTTTTCTTGATCTCTTCTGTTTCTGTTAGGTCCTTGCCATCTTTGTTTTTGATCATACCCATTTTTGCCTGGAATTTACCTCCGATGTTTCTAATTTTCTGGAAGAGGTCTCTTGTCCTTCCTATTCTATTGTCTTCTTCCACGTCTTCTTCCACTTCCGCGCATTGCTTGTTTAAAAATAATTCCTTATCTCTTCTGGCTAACCTCTGGAATTTTGCATTTAATTGGGCATATCTCCCCCTATCACTGTTGCCTTTTGCTTACCTTCTTTCTTGGGCTACTTCCAGTGTCTCAGCAGACAGCCATCTTGCCTTCTTGGTTTTCTTTTTCTTTGGGATGTTTTTTGTTGCCACCTCTTGGACAATGTTGCAAACTTCTGTCCATAGTTCTTCCGGGACCCTATCTACTAAATCTAGTCCCTTAAATCTATTCTTCACTTCCACTGCATATTCATTAGGAATATTAGTGAGCTCATATCTAACTGATCTGTGGGTCTTCCCTATTCTCTTTAGTTTGATTCTAAATTGTGCAATAAGAAGTTCGTGATCTGAAGAGGCACAATTTTCTCTTTGACGGGCAGTGAATGAACTAAGCAGAGAATAAGCCTCTGTTCTTCTGCCCCCGTAGACAAAAGGAACATGGCCAACGTCTTGTTGAACATATCATGCTGACTTATAGTGAGTCAAATCATTAGTCAAACTTGCCAGTACTCTAGTCCAACTGGTGGTGGTTTACCAAAATCCCAAGCAGAGAGCGATCTTTCCCAGTGCTGCTATGTGAGATCCTTTAACTGGGGATATTTAACTGGGGATATTGGGGATTGAGCCTGCAACCATCTGCAAGCAAAAGTATGTGCACTCCGCCACTGAGCTGAGACCCCTTCTCTGCTTATGGGGGATGAGAGTGAATCAACCCTCCATCAATTCATTAAAATGGTGGTGAGAGGGGAAGAGAATGGATGATTACCTGGTATTACCCCTTTTGGCGCTGAAATTCGGGCATAGGAAGAAGATGAATTGAGCCTAATGACTGAGTGATTGAAAAGCAATAGCTAATCCTAGAAGAACAGTAAGGCCACATATTCAACTTTTTGACATAAGTTATGGTATACTGTAAAGATAAATATTGCTTTAAGGGTCTAATCTGGAAGGTGTTATTTAGATAGTGATGAGAGCAGGGAGACAGGGAAAGGGTCAGAACAAGAGGAACAGCAGCTGACGTGGAGCAGGGACATGTATATGTCTGATCCTAAAATGGCTTGTCACATACTAGGCCCTGGTAAAGAACCAGCAGTCTTGCTACATAGTACTTGGAGTGAGCAGAGTAGAGTAGATGTGTATGAATGGAATGCCAGTCACCCACCAAATAGTTGTTTGATGCCTATCAACCTGAGAGCTTGGCTGCCTACAGAGAGATTAGGGCCAGAGCGTACAGAATAATAAGAATAAGAATAAGAATAAGAATAAGAAGAAGAAGAAGAAGAAGAAGAAGAAGAAGAAGAAGAAGAAGTGCAATCAGAGAAGAGGGCAGGGAATACTTTCAAGGATGGACTGCTCTAAATGTCTTAGCTTGACTCACCTCTGAATTACATTCTCAGACAACCCAGCTCCTCTGAGAAGGCAACATACAACTGTAAGAGACGGACTTCATTCCACAAGATACAAACTACTTTTAGCAACAAAATCCTCTGAAAAGACCCAGCAAGTGCAGCCCATCTTGCCAAAAGAATATCCAAATGCATTTAAATTATTGGGGGAGGGAGAGGAGGGAGAGAAGAAAACATGCAGGCCTAATCCAGGAACATTAACTTTATATCAGAAAGGATGGACATGACTAGAATTCTAAAGTCTTTAATAATACATACTTCCTAAGGTGTGACCTGGACACACTACAACAAGAAGATTAAATGTTAATCTGCATGTGCCTGGCATACATCCAGTACAGCTGCTGGTTCGGCGTATTCAAAAGAAAGAGAAAAATGCAGCCTTCCAAAGTGAGCCTAGAATTAACAGTACAGTGACAACAGAGGGCAGGCACAGGGGAGATGGCACCCTGTCCTTTGCTAATTGTTTTTGTATTTTAGCTCAGCAAGAGTTCAAACATCTCAATTTGCCATTAGAATAAGTGTAAATGACAGGAGGTTGAGAGGAAGGAGCAAGATTTATATAAATTAAATCTTTTCAGCATGGCACATGTCAACAGATTTTTAAAAAATAAAAATGTGCTTCTCAGCTGTTTGTATTTGCTTATTTTATTATTTAAACAGCTCTGTTGATCAGTACAGCATCTTTATTTCTATATGTTTGGGAAGGTTATTTTGCAGTGCCCTAAACTCATGTACTAGAGATTACCCTGGGACATGCTTTTGAGTAAACATGTTTACAATTATACTGATGTTCTTATAAGGAAGCATTACAAAATAGATTAGTGAAAATTACAGTGGGTTCCATCCAACCTTGCGTAAGTGGGTGTCCACTTGCACAACGGGACTTCCTATTCCTCTCATCTCCTTTGAGCGCCCCCCATACTCATCCATATCTGCTGCAGAGTGTCTCCCAACCCTTCTAAACAGATTTGGTTGGTATGTGGGCTGCTGTGGAGGAGAGGGAATCCATTCTTTAGCAGTCTCTGTTCCACTGGCGGTCAGACACTATTGGATTCAACCCTATATTTTTAAATAACCAACATGTATCAAATATGACGTATTCTCAGATAATCATCTTAATTTATACTTTGGTATGGAGCAAGTTATAAATACAATAAAACAACAAAACAGAAGCAAACTTTAGCTAGCAACAGGATAACAACTGAAGTGTTCAAGGAAAAAATGAGCCTTAGTTATTATTATTATTATTATTATTTATTTATTTATTTATTTATTTATTTATATAGCACCATCAGTGTACATGGTGCTGTACAGAGTAAAACAGTAAATAGCAAGACCCTGCCGCATAGGCTTACAATCTAATAAAATCATAGTAAAACAATAAGGAGGGGAAGAGAATGCAAACAGGTACAGGGTAGGGTAAGCAGGCACAGGGTAGGGTAAAACTAACAGTAGAAAGTAAGGTATAAACGTACTTGGGATTCATCACAAAAACACTAACGTCTTAATAGAGTTAGAACAAGTTTAATTTGATAAGAGAGCTTAACTCGGGCTGTATTTGTATGGATACTGTGTACATGGCAGCCATGGAAACAGCATTAGAGAAACATGCACCATGTCATGAGTAAAATTATTATTATTATTTATTTATATAGCACCATCAATGTACATCAACATCAAAATCAACATCAGGCATGATATCATAGGGTGACCATACGAAAAGGAGGGCAGAGCTCCTGTATCTTTAACAGTTGTATTGAACGGGAAATTTCAGCAGGTGTCATTTGTATATATGGGGAACCTGGTGAAATTTCCTCTTCATCACAACAGTTAAAGCTGCAAGTGCCCTGCCCTCTTTTAAAACTGGTCACTCTAGTATAGCTCCTGCAGCTTTAACTGTTGTGATGAAGAGGGAATTTCACCAGGTTCTCCATATATACAAATGACACCTGCTATGCAACTGTTAGATACAGGAGCCCTGTCCTCCTTTTCATATGGTCACCCTATGTTATCATATATGCTGAAAACATAGCTTTTGCTATTGTAGCCACAAAACTCAATTCTATGTATAAGAACACAGTAGGCTTACCACAAGTTGAGAGCAAATAAGTGCATTTTTTTCATAGCAATCACATATCAGTGTAGTTGTGTGACTAGGCCCTGAGTTTGCTGAGTACAGTGGGTCACCTTACATTTTAAGGCTTGAAACATATTTGCCATGTTGTTTAGGTGAAGCTACAATGAAAGCATAAATAATACATTCCAGTACATCAATACCACATTCTGATGAACAAGGTGTCATGAGAGAACTTGTACCATCTGGGAGAAATAGAACCCAAGACGGCAGTGATCTGTACTGAATACCTAAATTACATCCGGCAGCCAAGAGATTCAACTGAAAAGAATTCAAACTCTTTAAAATAAGCCTTATATGAGAGAGTGAGAAAGGGACTTTCCAATTTCATTGGAAATGGGGAAAGGGGCCATCTTGTTTGAAGAAATTTTCTCTGTTGATACTTACATTACAATTGGAAGAGCCATCAAAAGTTGGGTAAGGACTGTCAGGCCATTCAGAAGAATCTAGGCTACCTGAGTGCCGATGCTGGGCCTCATATTCTTTAAGCTGAAATGAAAATACAACAAATAGTAGCCAATGGATTTTCTTGCTTGCTAAAAATATGTATATTCAATTTCAAATATTTTACAATAAAAAATTACTGGAGGAATTAAGTGTTATAGAAACATTACACTTTCCTATCTTCTCTCATTATAAACCTGTGTTGGGATTATGCTTTTGTTTTGCACTCTGGTAAGTTCAGAAAGAAGCTAGTCACAAGTAGACAGATAAGTAGCTAGATTCAAATAAATTCAGCTCTACTTTATCTAAAAGTGTTGCTATATTCTAGTAAAAATTGCTAATACACAAATGTGGAAAATCAACCCTCTCAAAGCACAAAGCAAGTTTTCTATGAATTGAAGTTTTAGCTTCAAAGCATGGACTCATTAAGCTTTACTGCAGAGTCAACAACAATTTTAACAGTGTGGTAGCTGAGCTTTCATGCTTAGTTAAGCTATAATACGATTTACTTATTTATCAACCTATACATATACATACCACTGTACTGCTCTGGTAAACACCACAGAATGCAATAGTGATTCTCAAACTTTCTGAAGGTACTTAGAGAGCAATCCTATGTTCCCTAGACAATGTCTGGGGGTAAACAGGATTTTTCAAGTTTTATGACTCCAAATTCACAGACAATGCTCTGAGTTTGGAGCACGAAACCACACTCACCACCTTCTCTTTCTCTGCCTTGCAGCCAGTGCAGAGTGAACCGCAGCGGTTGCCTCACCATGCTCAGTAAACTGAGCACTGAGAGGGAGAAATGGGGAGGGGACTGCGGCAGCTGCTTTAGACAACTCCCAATGTGACGTGCGGCCTCCTCGGGTAGACGCTCAAAATCAAGCATCTAGCAACAACTGCAGGGCAGACAGGATCTCCTCCATCTTCCATGCACCCTACCTTAGATACTTGTAAGTCTCTGAGTTTGGGGCTTATGAGTACCGAAGACAGAACTTATAGGACTATGCCCTTAATCATGCAATTGTCTTCTTCAGAATATATGGGCCTGATCAGAGAGGGCACTAATGTATAAGTGAACACTACATTTGTCTTATACCGGAATACACAAGATCAGCTATCCATTGCATTGTTTCCAGTCATTATGGCGACCTATTCACAAAGTTCTAGTGATTCACTATTGTAACCTGACTTATCATTTGGCACTGGCATAGAGTTTGACCTCAAAAAAGTTTATCAAGGAATAAAAACGAAGAGTGAAATATTTCCACCACGTACCCTTGCAAGCGCTTCCTCAATAGTGATCATCTTCTCTTTAACCATCATCATTAGCTGGATGCGCTCCTCATCACTCATTGTGATCTCACTTGCCACATAACCAACATCCTCCCCTGAAAACATATAGAAAAGATGAAAGAATAAAGATCTTTCAAAACAAAACAAAGCATACCCAATCATCTTTCCAGTGTACTGTCCTCTAAAATATTGTCACCATATTAATCATGCTATTTAGATTTAAATTAATCCTTCTTCAACATTCTGAGCAACAGGCCAAAATTTATTTTTATTTTTGAAAAATGAGACGATCATAACACTGTCAGAGTAGAGGACAGAAGCAGTGGCAGGGGAGCTAATGACAGTTCCCCACATAGTTTGATAAAATATTCCTCTCCAGGGACCTGTTTTGCTTCCTTAAATCAATACTGTTTAGAAAGAAGGCATGGCCTTGAATATATTTACTACACTTCAAAATCACTACAGACAATGGCAGAGCAGTAAAAGAAATGCTAATCCAAAGCCTGGAATGTTGGATTATTTCTAAGAGAGTTCCTGCATTGCAAACTCATTCCTAGAATTTTTTGAACAACTTTGCTCTCAGTCATCATCTTAAGACATACCTGTCTTTGATAGGCTAATAGAATTATGGAATAAGATGTTATTTGTTCTACACATTGTGTTTTGGGTAATTTATTACTGAATTGTAATTGTACTTTTATGATATTGTGTATTTTTGATGTAAGCCATTCTAAGTACAATTGTAGAAGAGTGGGATAAAACTAATTATTGCTTAAACATAGTAATGCAGTTATGCCTCCACTTGCGCTCAAAGAACGGTTATCAAGTTAACACTAGACTGGTTTAATAACTATTTCTTTGCAAAATAGTAAGACCTTAAAGTAAACCGTAAGAAGCACAGCTCACACACGCAGAGTGCTCTCGTGTCATGTGTAGACAGTGTACAATGCAACAAGGAAAGTTCAATGGTTAATGATAATAACATGTGACCTTAATCATTTGAGAATTATTCAGGATCAGGAAATATGGCTTGCCTAACATCAATTTGTTCTGACATCATCTGCATATTATTCAGCCCAACCTGAATAAGGAAATGCTATCCAAAGAAGAAGCATTCAAACTGAGTTAGATATTGTGCAATTTTATCTACATTACATTGCTAATAGGCATATCATCTAAGATGATTTCTATAGTTTAACTTGTGGTGGACAGAGTGCATTTAATAAGTGGCTATGCATGCCATTCAATCGTCCTAATTTAAGACTGGTGAATAGGCATTGAAAATGTAACCAACAGCTTTCTATTCAGGTTCCTAAAACATGTTAGTATGCCCTGCCCCCCAATAACTCAAGAGTCACCCAGTTTATATGTCAGGAGGCAGAGTTGTGAGAGGAAAAGAAGGATCATCCTAAGTTTATTCAAGTGACTATTGTGAAATAAAATTCCTAATTTTTCTTAAGACTTTAAGCTATTTTATCTGACTAATGTACACACTTAGTCTAGCTCAGATAAAGCTTAAACATTCAACAGAACAGAACACAACTCAGAATTGGACAACACATAAAACTAGTGTTATCTAAGCTATGTTGGAGCATGTACCAGCATAGTTTAAATAATCTAGGCTAGGTTTAATGAAGTACAAATATGATCTGAATTGCAGGGCTACCAAATTAAGTTGGATGAGTTGACATTAGCATTTTTTAAACCAAAGATGCATCAGGCTAAAATCTAAGGAGGTAATCAGAGTCCAAAGGTGAGAATATTTTATCCATCCTGTTACTTAGAGCAGGGGTGAGACAATGAGCAGTATCATATGCTGGCCCTGCACCAGCAGGACCCAGCACTAGCACAACAGAGAACTCACAGTTGTTAAAGCAACCCAAAACAAGTGGTAACACAAATTTCTGCTATAAGACAGGTCAATGGAACTCACATTAGAAAACTCTGCTGACCTGTCCTGAACTGGAACTGAACATTTCTGCTCCAGGGTTCCTCTATGAAGCACTAATTCCTTGTTGTGTAGATACTGCACATAATGACACTCTTAAAATATTATGACTAAAGATACACTTCTAAGTGTTTTTAAACTTGATAATCCTACTGAAGTCAACAACATTCTTTTATCCTAAAACTTTTAGCTTAGTATGGAATTGTTTGAAAGATAAGAAATCTTCTGTTAAATAAAACAGCTTTGTACAGGGTTTAGCAGGCAATAGCACATAACCCGACTTTCTAGCATGAAAAAGACAGTACTATTAGATGACTAAGACCATACTTGTTAAATTATTGCAACGGAGTACATACATCTGAGTTAAATGCCCATTAGTTATATAAAAAGCTATTCTCTGAACTTAATATATAATTAATATTATATATTGAGAGAAGCATTATAAAGATACCTTTAGAAGACTGCCTCATTAGGCCCTTCTGATTCTTTCTGAAGTTTTGCCAGAAATACCTGTTCTTTTTTTTCCAATCTGCTTTACCTAGAGCGGGACACAAAATTTTATTTTTTTTACATTTACAAAAGAAATCAGTTTTCTCCTCCCATTTTAGTTTCTCTCCCTTGAACTCAGCCTTGTGGAAGATGTCAATGATAATACAAACATCTATAACTTAGGATAAGGAAGGCTGTACAATGTTTAAGATAAGCAACTAAAAGATATTATAAAAACAAAATTAGAATAGAAAGAAACAAAAACAGAAAAGAAAATGTATTTTATTCATTTTTACAAACAATATTGGCAGTTTTAATTTACTCAAACTCTGAATAATTAGATCAAAACCAAAGTTAGAGGATACAATATAATTTCATTTTCTGGTTGTTGGTGCTGGTATTTGTAAGCTAGAAGTGGAAATCTACCTGCATGACCCATTACCAAAATTTCTGGTTTACGTATATTTTCTGGTTATCCCTATTAAAACCAAAGGTGGAAGTAAAGAAAGCAATGGTATCAGAAAGGCTCAAAACATTTGGTTTCCATTATAGAGAAGTTTGGTTTTTTTAAAAGGCAATGGGGGGTTAGAGGAGGGAAGGCTATGGCTCTAACAACTAGTCAAAGTAGAATGACTTCAGCAATCAAATAAAACCACCCCCATACCTTTGTCTGCCTAACTAATAATTATTAGAACTGATACAATGCATAAGGAAATACTGCTTTTAAGGAATATATCAAAATAATACTTGAAGTTAAAAGGGATCCTCAGAAAACAACTCTCCCCCCCCCCCAGCACAAGTAGCAAAACAACTGACATTATTACAAGACACTCAACAACAAGGACGTAGGTCACCAATGAGGATCAGTATCCAAAAAGCAAAATGGACCATATAAAATGAAGTATACTGACCTACAGCACTTTCTTCAGAACTTGATTTATGAAGTGAAAACCTAAAACACAAAGGAGAAACAGAATTATTGTGGCAAACATCTCATATCCCATGGGAGTTGTCTGGCTTATAGTAAACCAGGATTTGAAGAATCAAATGTGTCATTTCCCCCATCACCACCACAATTTTTCTTCTTCTTATGAATGCACACTGAAGCCAGCAAAAGAAACAGTATGTGAGCTCCAGCCATACTTATACAATGGCATTAGCTCAGCTCCAGTCTAAACGCTCTGAAACAAGCTTCTTGTGACTGATGCAGAAAAATATGTATGGAGAACAAAAGAGTTAAAGTTACAGGGTCAAAAGGGGAATTGTGGAGAAGAATGTCCTCTACTCCCCCCTCCCCAGTTATCCACATAGAGAATTAATAGAAAACTGCTTTAAAATGAAGTTTCAAGCTTTGGTACCATATTCTATAATATACATTTAACTCTCCCTTTGACTACTACAATTTACTCTGCAGAGTTCTTTATACTAGAATCATAACATTTTGTTGGGGTTAGTAGTCAATGGTATTACTTAGCATTAAAATAAGAAGCAGAAATCTTGACTGGTTTAAGGTCATACAAAAGCCTGCAACAAAACTTCATTATTAGTATACAGATTAGCATTAAAATAATGACATTAAACATATTAACGTAATATTAAATATTAGCACAATAAAACAGTTATGTTAATATTATGTTCTTGTCATGGAGCCTAGGTGTCGGGACTGCTAGTACTCAATGAAATCTTCAAAGAGGAGGAGCAGAAGGATCTTGAGATGGGCCTAGCGCAGATGGATACCCTAGTGATATAATGTTCTCTGGCACAGCCAGATGCTGCTCCCCCAGAAGACATTTTGCCCAAAGGGACAGAAATTGTGTGGACCCAAATGTCACTTGTTGTGGCCCTCTCTCTTCACCCCTAAACCCACAGCAGCAACAGTGATGACATGGTTGGCCCATGCTCAGGTTTGGTGGAACACCACCTCTTTGGCAGCCTGAGGCTTTCCAACCTTCAGGCCTAAGCAGGACGAGGTGGCAAGCCACATGTGCTCTAGATTTAAGGAATTCTATTAAAATAGTCAGTCCCTGGCTCTTCAGTGCTGTTGCAATAACTTCATGAGGGAGCTTCTCACTTTGCTTTCCAACTGTAACTCTCCAAGGATTATTGCTTGGAGAGCAAATTAACCCAAGGAGCTACCATGGAGCATTTTCTGAAAGCTACCTTCCACATATTCCTATTTCCTTCTCTTTCATCCCAGAATAGTGGATTGTCAGGATACCAACTCTCACTCAAACAGGAACCGGGCTTGCAGCTCGCCAACTAGTCAAGAAATCACTATTCCAGCATGCCTTGCTGACTCTCTTCATTCTCCTTCCTTGTCCTGACAAACCCACTCCTTCACTTTCCATTGCGCACAGCATGAGAGAGCACTCATGCCCTCAATTCCCCACTTGCAATATGAATACATAATGCAACAGCCACAGGGTCCAGATTGAATGTTTGGGGCTATATTTAATTTGCATCTTCTATTCTTGCTTCTTTGTCTCTCCTTTACTCAATCTGTACTCAACCTAACTCAATGTACTCAACTGTACTCAAACTGTACTCAATCCTTATTCATGTTTCTACGGCTTATTAGCCTCAAAAACAAAATATTCTGAAGAGAGGCAGAGTACGGTAAACAAAACTTGCTGGTATCATCACCCATATATGTAAACAAGGCATTTGGTGCTAAATGCGACAGAAACACTCCCTAGCAATCTTAAGCCAATTGTAATGAAATTCTATATAGCAATAGCAACATATAAGATTGAGCAACTCAGTTTATCCAACTCTCTTCAACAATACATCGATGTGAAGCAAGCATTTGGGACAACTGGAGCAAAGCTACATTCCAAAGCAATATTAATTTTGCTGCTGTTATCACGCATTGTGTTAGAAAAGTATTCAGTGTTGTACTTTTTAAAAATTCAACTACATTTTGATATATGATCTGTGTTGGGAATCTGCAAACTAACTTGATATGTACTTTCTAAGATTAGCAGCAGAGGGCAATGCTGAGTTTTTGATCCTCTGAAAAGCTCTAAGAAGAAACCAAACTATATTTTGTTTTAGACCAGTGCACACTGTAAATGATCCAAGTGATTAGAGGCCAACAGTTTATAAGCATGAAAAACATAATCATCAATTTGCAGGGACATCATGAAAGGGGAAACGATAGCATGAAGTTTAATTTTGATTCAGTAAATTCATCCAAGCAGAGGCAGTAACAGCAGTGCTTGGACACGGCAAATCATCTTTCTTCTTCAGTCTGATTAGAAATTTAATCTGGAGCAGCCAGCCATCCAACAGATACAACCAAATTCCAGATCTGGACTGGACCAGGTGCATGCTGGAAGGGGGCCATTGCTAGTTTTCTTACTGATGCAGTTTACACATGAGACAGCTTGTAAAAAGAAAATTAATGGCTTGGGTGTGTTCACAGCACTAGCAGCCAAGTGCCTGATCGTTAGGAAGGAGCTCAAACAACAGTTACAAAAGAAAAGATATATATCCTTTTAGACAGAATCCCCATAGCATAATATGAAGCAGCATTTCAGACAATGATCTTGGGAACTATGTATAGTACTCATGCTATTCAATTTCTTATCCAGTCCTGTAATGTTGTCCTATATCACCAGGTTTGTGATTTTAGCCTACAACCCCATTTAGGAATGATTGCTACTGTCTGGATTTCTTTTCTTTTTATTCTCAAGAGGCCCATACATTTCACACATGTAACACACACACACACACACACACACGTGTGTGTGCATGCATGAACATGCATTTGTAGTCTATCTGTAAGAATCTTCGTCACCCTAACTAATGGTATAGGAAAAATTTGCAGGAGTTATGCTGGCTTTTTTGCTGATACTTCAAAGCATGGCATGAATGCGGAAAAATATATTATCACAAAAACTATTCAGTAATTAAGCATATACAAATCACATGTTAATATGGGTAATCATAGTCCTTTTAAGATTAGAAGAGGTGGAGAGAAGACAGAATAGTGTTTTTCTTAAAAGCTAGAAACTTAAACCTACAGGATCAAAAAGTATTCGTTTTCATTTCCTTGGACAGATTTTATCAAGTAATTGACAGATTTTTCCCTGTATGGAACTGCCATGACCTAGAAATACATATTTTTATTATTTTTAAAATTTTAACATAACAATATCCAGAATTTTATATACATGTCAAATTACAATTTATTGGGTTCTATGTACTTCCAGCAATAATAATTAAATTACACAAGTTACTGTCGCCCCAGCCCTTCTTGAATCAAAATCTGAATGAAGACATATTTTTTTCTTTTCTATGTCCTGTGCTGTAAGTCATTTTACTGCTTTGAGTAGATTGCCAAAAAAGGAGTAAAGCAGATTCTCCTTATCCTCTGTCCTTTCCTTTCATCCATCTATCAGTTCAAAGAAACAAGCAAGCAAACACAGAGAGAAACACACTGAAGTCAAAATGTAACAGTGAATTACTTTCAACTTTAAAGGCCTTCAGATGTATTTATAGAAAATAGGTTTATCAACCTGACACTTAAACAGAACCTCCACGTTCAGAGGCAGTGTACCAGTTATTGTTGGCAAACATTAGGGGATGGCTGTTACCTTCATGCCCTTTTGAGGATTCCCAGAGGCATCTGGCTGGCCACTGTTGTAACCAAGATGTTGGACTAGATAAGTGGTCCCCAATGTTTTTCGGCCAGTAGGCACATCTGGAATTTTGACTGTCATAGCTGCTCTCACAAAATGGCTGCCATGGGAGGGGTTTGCCCATTTATAAAATGTCTGACATGGTGGGCATCACCAGTCATAAAACACTCATTTCCCTGAAGAAAAAGTGATGAGGCTAAAAGAAAAGTATCCCAAACCGAAGTACAAAGCAGTGTCATTGGGCACATTGATGCCCACAGGTACCATGTTGGGGACCCCAGGACTAGATGGAATGTTAGCTATTGTCCTGCAGCCCATCGTTTAGGCTCTGTGATGACTGGATGACTTCCATACTTGTTTCCAGGGCTATTTTGCATCTGCACTGTGGGAGGTTCCATGCACACAACATCCACCTACAATACATAGCTTGTAGCTAAAACTATTTTGGTCCTATCTGTTCACTAAGCTGGTCACTGCAAAACAACACTAGGGAGCCTTCAACCCAAGGCTGGAATCCCACCCAGCAGGTCTCCTAATCAAGTCTGCCACTTCTCCCTCAAGGGTCATGTCCCCTCTCAGCCACATCCTTACATGTCCTTTTAAAACAGCACATGCATGTGTCTCTGTGCACAGAGACGAAACAGGGGAGAGGAGAGATTGAAGCGTGGATGGTGGTCGGTGGGGGGTGGGGAGAACCTGAAGACTATATAAGACAAAGAAGGGGAGACATAGGAAGTTGCTATGGTCACATCTACTCTTGGCTTTGGCCATGCCCACCTCTGACTTTCTTTCCCCAGATAATTATGCAAAAGCAAATGCAGCCCTTGGTCTAGAAAAGGTCCCCAACCCCTGCTGTAGAAGATCTAACAGTACAAATGCTAGATTATCCACAGAAATTAGTCTTAATAATAAATATGCAAACTTTTCTTTATTTTCAGTAATGCCACTGAATGCCCAGGGAAAATGGTAAATCTCCAATATATATCCATAACTCTAATAAATGTTTTATGTTGCAATCCTATGCATATCTTGCAGGATATGTAGTCATAGGACAGTGGCTTTGCCTCTTACACCTTTAAGGTGCTTTTTTTAAACTACCCAACTACCAAAAAGTGAATAATTAATCCAGTTTAGAGGAAGGAACAAACAGCTTCTCACTGCATGGACTACAATGCACTAGAAAATGGTTTGCAATCATCCACTCCTTTCATACTGGCTACTTAAAAAAAGAAGTTGCTGAAGTAGCAATCGATTTTTAAAATTACAGGGCAGACATAGGACAACAATAAAAGAAGTAGTCCACTGCTGATAAGACTGCATCTACTAAGGTTGCATCATGATGTTTGATGGCACAGAACATTAATCCCATGGTACTAGATTTAAAAATCTTCTAATGGTTTCAATGATTATATCTATATAATGTATTTCTAGTTTCTAGTATTGGACAGCCAGTGGTAACACAATTAATAAATAAGTTTGATTCATGAAAATAATTATCATTATAGGCAGTTTTTGAATATTAAAACACTTCTCATAGATCAGATATACTTAGAACAACCTAAAGGAAGCTGTTGAGAGTTCATGGCTGTCTAAGGCACCTAGTGAGTTTGTGGCAGAGGTGAAATTTGAACTAGAGACCTCTGGGCTAATAGGTCAGTGTCTCAGCTACTATACTTGCTCTCTTCTTCGTTGCAATGGACCCACTGGCAGCAGCTGAGAAAGCAAAAGCTAAAAACAAGGTATGCATTCTCCTATCCATAAGGCTTGAGTCAGGTGTGGAATTTTCTCTCTCTCTCTCTCTCTCTCTCTCTCTCACACACACACACACACACACACACACACACACAAATCATATTTTTTATAGATGAAAACTGTTGACTACCAAACATATTGGTAGCACAGTGGTGTATGGCATTATTTGGTGTTAAGTGGAGTAAGCACCCTTCAACTCTGCATTCTATAAAATAAGGCATTTTCCTTCAAATCCTAGCTGAGGTGTGAATGATTAAGTATTAGACTTCTTAAATATATGGGAGGAGGCATTTATGGCACCTGAGAATGGCCTTCTTGTTTGATTTGACAATTACGCAGCTCTGACTGTATTGAACCTGCAGCTTCTTCCATGAATGTACATTGGACATGATTTGTGTTCTTCCATTCATAGACTGACAACTTGCTCTGAAACTTAATGATGCAGTGACACTTGGCAGAAGTTTCAGCGCTGCATGTCTGAAAAGCAGCCAAATGCCATTACTCCATGGCTTTGGCCCTTTGGTTTTGCTGTGCTCTGATGTACAGCTTCATTAGCAGACTTCCAAATGAAATGCACTTCAAGACCCATAGTAAAAGGACTCTATAGGCAGTGGCTCACATAAAGAAGAAAGAAATAGGATAGATGGCCAATTACAGGCTCTGAAGAAGAAGGAGATCTGTTTACTATCAAGCCCTGCTTATGGTGGGAAATGAATGCCATTTTAAAGCATTTGAAACTTTAATCTAATGCTTTCATGTCAACGCTATATCTAGGCATATGTCTGAAAATTTGATGAAAGTAAGAGGAAAAGTAGTTGTGCACTGCTTAACAAGCTACAATACAGCAGGTTCCTTAGAAATGGTACCTGGAACGCAAGCCCCACTTTTAGGACACAAAGTGCACTCCAGCAACTTTGGCATTTTTGTGTGCAGTTGTATAATATATATTACTACGTAAACATGCTATATTTCTACGTGTGTACAAACATTGGTAGCTGAAAGAGAAAACAATATGGTTGGCAGTCAACAGTTTCTGCCTACAAAATAATTTTATTTTGGATGGATTTTTGTGACAGTGTGTTTTGTCTGTGTGTGTGTGTGTGTGTGTCTGTAATATGAACAATGGAATGCTTTTTGGGGGTTGCTTTTGAAACAACTTTGGCAAAGGGGCAAAATAAAGAATCAACACAGAATGGCAGTTTTGGCTAGAGATGGTCTCAGAAGTCTGTAATTTCTGTTAACACACCACAGTGTTATAGCCACCTGTGTCCTCTCTCCATAAACCCCCTTCTCAAAACCTTGGCAGCCCTGACTGCAGGATGCACCCCAAAGACTGCGTGAATTGCACACAGATGCAGGGGAAAGCTAGTATTCTGTTTAAAAACATGTTTTTGGCTCCCCTTCCACTGGGCTAGGAAGGGTTCAATTTTTATCAGACCTGGCCTCATTCTAGCCTCCGATAGAGACATCTGTGGAGTTTACGTTATATACACAGTGGCTGATTTTACAAGATATTGAGTCTATTTGTGTCCTGAAATGTAAAATAGCCTTGTGCCTGTGCAATATACAGAACAGTAAATGGAAACAAACACCAACATGTGCTCCTTCTCTGAAAATGCTGTTGATTTCTGAAAGCCCATCATTTTCCCCAACACAACAAACAGAAACTGAGAATGAGATTATCTTGATTGGCTTTTATTTTGCTATTAAGAATCATAAATGAAGATGTGCTTTAGAATATACACAAATCTCATTTACTGAATGAAAAAGGCACAGGTGCATAATGTAGTCCTAAAATTAAACAGGAGCGACTCAAAAATGGCTATCAACTAATTATACTCTGTTCTGCCTTCCCGATGACTATTTATTGCCTGATTGGAGCAAATAGCCTGGTATAAAGCTAATGCCTATATTTGGATCGCTGAATACATTGAGACAAAAGCCTTTTGCTTCTTTCTTTGGGAGGTGGTTTGTTCATCTGCCTGCACTACACAATGCCCTGTAACCTGACTACTGCAATAACTGACACCTTTATGAGTGGAGCTGTGTAACTAAGAGGTAATTTATTTAAGGAAGGGGTAATGACATTGTGAGGGAAATGACTCCTTAGTGCTCCTATCAAGATTTCTATGAACCTGAAGGAAAATGCAAGGCTAAGAGGTTCTGACCCTGCTAGCATCAGTGTGAGAAAGATGGAAAGCAGAGAGGTTCCATTCAGCTATCTTGTCATTATGTCTCCATAGCAATGGCTCTTTGAGCAGGTCAAAACTTTCTCAGTGGTTACAAATATGGCACTCCCCTTGTTTTGTCTTGTCGCCCTCCCTCCCACATAAGCAAGAGAGACATAGCCATGTTGATTGCATTTGCTCTACCGGGGGGGGGGGGGGGGGAGGGGGGAGGAGCAGAAGATAGATTGTACTCTATTATTGGTGAATCTCTTGCAGTCAATCAGAAAGACTTTAATGGTTTAGCCTCCAAAATAACAAAAAGATTCTCCCCCTCCCCCATTAGGTTGCTGAAATGCTTGAGGAAAAACAGGAGTTGATTCATGTGTGAAAGGATTGTGAACTCAGCTCTGGTATTGAGCAAATGCGTGGGCTGAGCATATGCTCAGAGGCACTCTGTTCCTTCATTTATGTCTGTCCCTGCTTATTTACGAGCCACTATTTTGCACCTGGCTCCAGTTGGTAGACAAGGCAGATTTCACAAACCTAAAGTCTGCCCACTACTTCCTGATAGTATGTTGGCTTCCAGTGTGTCTACTGCATCCAGCATACTGCCAGGGTTATTTTGTCCGGGTTCAGACGACACTATACCCCACCATGGGTTAAATAAACTACTATGGGTTATTTAACCCCTTGTAGGTTACTGTGTGGTCTGGTGGAATTTTTTTAATCTACAATGGCTTATTTGCTCAAAATAACCCACTGTAATAACCCATGGTCTGCAGAGTGGGTTATTTAACCCATCGTGGATTATCACATCATCTATTGGGCATCATGGGTTATTTTGGTCAGCTACAGAGTCGCACAGCAAGAGTAGTTCAGATCACTGCCACCACTCTGCTCCTCATAGGCATTATTTGTGTAAGAGCAAATGAGCTCTACTGTGGTGTAGGGGACAGCTTAAAGCAGCTATTGCCTATGGGTTTAAATGTGCAACTGCAATATAGAGAAAGAGCAAATTAATGCATCTTGTGATATGGGGGACAGCTGAAATTGGCTACTGTAGTATTGGCTATGGGTTTAAAGGAAAAAAATCCCAGGTGCCAAAAAGGGGATGATGCCTGTAAATCTTTGGAACTTTGGAGGATTTGGACAAAACTTGACACGCAGCTTCCCCTGGTAGGGAGGCACCTAATGCATCTTCAAAATCTTGTGTTATTACACACAGTGGAGCAAAAATCTCAGGTTCACCAAAAAGGGCATGCCATCTGTAAACCCTTGGAACTTTGCAGGATTGGGAGAAGACACTTAGCTTCTCCAGGTAGGGAAGCACCAAATGCACTACTGTGGTATTGTCATTGGGAAACCCGGTATTGTCTATGGGGTAGGAGGCTTAAACAGCTTAAACACTATAAGGGAAGATGGGATACCAGTGTGCTCTGGCGGGGTGGGGACTGCAGTGCAGGACAGTGGGCAGGGGATGACTCAAATTACGCACAGTAGCTTAATAAGCTACAAACAGTAGCTTATTAGGCCGTTCGTGTGGTGGGTGAGGGTGCTACCTTTCCTAACCTGTGGAGTACATTTTAGTTGAGCTTCTATTATTGTGCTTTTGAGTAAGCTGCATGCATTTTGCAAGGATTTAACCCTCTTGGCTCCCCCTTTCAACTCTCTTTTCACCAGTTCCCTCATTTTAAAGAAGTTTCCTCTTTTGAAGTTAAATGTGACTGTGTTGGACTTCCTAGGCAGTTTCCCACTTAAGTCAGTTCTATGACCAACTGCTCTAGGGCACAGTCATTTAGAACATCAAGAAATTTAACCTCTTTGTCATGAATGGAATATGCATTTATCCAGTCAATATGAGGATAACTGAAGTCACCCATTATTACAACACTTCCTTGTTGGGAGTACACAATGGAATATTCATGAGGCAGCAGTATCTATTCCACCAAGTGAATACCCGCTGCCACTGGTACATGCAGTGGAATTGATATGTGTAGCTCCTTTAACTCTATGCACTCTTAATCTGTAATGTATGATGCAACAACCCTAAGATCTGTCCATACAAACAACAGGAAATGCACAAAGATGAAAGGCCAGCACTGTTCCATTTTTAGTAAACAGTAAAAGCTACAACCAAGGGAGGCACATGCAAAAGCAAATTTAGGGTCTGAAAATATGCAGGCAGCTTGGCAAGAAGTACACTGCATATCACCATGTACAAAAGTGTTTTGGTCATGACAAACAGCATCAACTCGCTGTAACAAGCTCCACATTCTTCTGAAAAGAGGCCTTCATTTCTCTGAGAACAATTGCCAGGAAGAAATATTCCTTCAGCTGCTCAGAGGCACACTAGTCTAGCTCATCACATGTCACAAGCACTGTTTGGCTGATTTCTCACTCCTATTGTAAGTGTTATTGTGGGAGTTTCCTGCTCTACTTCTTTCAGAGAAATTATTTGCAGGCAGCATGAATAATTTGACCACCAATGAAATCTAGCCTCAAAACATTAGAATTCTCTGTGTGTGTGTGTGTGTGTGTGTGTGTGTGTGTTACACACAATGTTAACTAATTTTGAGAAAGGTCGCTCGTTTCTTCCCCACCTTCCAATTTTAAGATCTATCTTACAATAGTTAAACATTCATTCTCCACATTAATGAAAGCCAACTTTCAAACCCTATGTAGCTTCCTTCTGAAGTAAACCATGAAATGAAAATATGACCCAGAATGCTGATTCAGCATCCTTCAGGATTAGGACTGCACTCTGGACATTAACTCATGATAAGACTAACAGTCTTAAATACAGAGGTCTGGAAAGTCTGTTCTTTAGGTCAGGTAAATTATCCTTTGTCTACAACACACAAACTTATAAACAATATACAAACACTGAATGCCTCAAAAAGGCTTTCCTAATGTTAAAATGAACTGGAGATTTAGACTAGGACTCACAGAACTTCACTTGTAGGGAGCAAATTCTTTTACACGTACACAATGGCATTGATAATTTCCCTTTCAGCTGCAGATCCTCACCCAGTATTGAATGCTGCTCTGGAGGGACAGCTTTTCAGAGTGGAAGGATTGGATGCAGAAAGGTGAACTAGAAATACCTCTACGAATTGGATATATATATATATATATATATATATATATATATATATATATGCAACCACACAAGGTGTTTTGGATCCGACGTATTGCAATACAACTATCAGGTTACAAAATTACTGATTTCTCCATAAGGAGAATCATATAGTCTGTTTGCAGATATACAAAGCAATTTAAATTAGTAAGTGTACTAACTCTCCTGTACCATCTGTACCAACTCGTTCGTTAACAACCCTTGGAGCTGATACAAGAACCAAATTACTCACAGACTCAATCATAACAACATAAAACTCCTCCCCCTGGCCAGAGATCAGATCACAGGGCATACATTCAGACTGCTTAGTTCATCATGAGATGCACACAAGGTCAGTGCACAGCATGATAAAGGATTTTCAACTTGTAAAAAAAAAATTCAGAAGAGAGTAAAACTCACAGCTGTGGAAGACAGAGAAGCCCCTGTGATCTGAAATGTGAAGCTTCTCAAAAATGTGACACTGTTCTGAGTGCGCACACACCATCCATAAACAAGCAGCTTATCTTACATGCCTTTTTTAGCCAAAATTACCCCGTGCTATGGAGTGAAGTGTCATTCTAATAAACTCATAATACATTTTTGGCAGGGAGGAATTTATAAGAAGCACACCGCTGTGCCTTGAAAGATGAGTTAACATAAATCTCAAGGTCAGATTGCATTTATTTCACAAACTTTGGTGGTTTAACCGTTCGTATTCTTCTTATGAAGAATTGGATCCAAAAGGTGATAGAGACCAATTGCATATAGTGCAAATTCACGTTCAGATAGAAAAATTAAATGGTAACCATAAAGTTGCTATATATAATTGAGCTCCTTGCTTGCTTTGGAGAGATCAAAACACAGCAATATTTTTGCCTTGCCTATGCAAAGTACAAATGCATGTAATATCCTCAGTTTTAAGGGCTGTGGTGAGTAGCCTGCCTTACATAGACAACTCTTTAGAATAGACAAAAAGGAGAATGTATTTTCCAAAATAGAAATACTGTGTCCAAATACTCAGTCCTCTTGCCCTGCTAAAAACAGGATGAAAGACAGGATGCAGAAGGAGGCTTGACTTAGTTTGACCTGGATTTCCTGCCAAATGCACAGTGATCATCAGACCTCTCCCTTTTTTGCCTGTGTAAACAATTCCTGGAGAGCTGCCATTAGGTCCAAGATATCAGAAGGGAGATCCTGAAGTTGCAAGCAAAATTCAGTTATGCCTAAACAATTACTAACAACTTGGGAGAGTTCTGCAGTTTTATTCCACAGTGCAAGAAGTAGATCAAATTACCACTCTCATATTAACTACTATACATCTGCAGAGAACATTCACAGAAAATAGGAGACCTCCATTTATTAAAGGCACAGTTACTATAGCAATGGGAGCTTGCAATATATGCATGCCTTTCTCCAGTTTTGGAGGTTCCACTGTTTCGGGCCATTCAGTCTATATGCCTATTTGTAACACTTTGCCGTAGGCAGTTAAGATTTCCCTTAGTCTAATGCCAAGTGTTATGGTAGCTTTTGTGGTATTTGCCTAATGGAAATTGGACCAAGACCACCAACTCATTTCTCACAGGCTTTGAACAGATGGCAATAACTCTGAACTCGACAGAGTCTTCTATTTACTTGTATGCTGATGCATAGATGTGCTACCTCCAACTACAGTGCAAGTGAATCTGTTTTCAGTGACAACACATAAGAAAAAGCAGACTTCTCTTTTCTTTTTTCTTCTTTTTGTCTACACAAACATGGATGGGCACACACATAGACATAAGTTTCACATAACCAACATTCCAACCCTCTTTAAGAATCTCAGAGCAGTTGAACTCTTTAAAGACTGTGAAATGAACTAGGCAATACACACCTGGGCCTCTAAATACCATTCATTGCCAGTTCCCAGTACAGTAAGCTGCTCTAAAGCTACTGTACACACTGAACTCTTGGCTCTGAAGACATACTGAACATTGTAGTGGTGATCCAGAATTAGCTATGCTTTTAAAGCAACTCCCTTTACAGCTCTAAAGCACTTACTATGAAAGCTTCAGGCCTTGTGAAATGGGCATTTTCCCCTTCAAAGTGTGAAAATGGGTCATACTTCTCATTAGTTTTACTTTAGCCTTGAAGAATCTGGCAGAACAGCTGGTAAAATTTTCCACAGCAATGACATGCTTTCAAACATATAAAAAGAACACGGATTTTTACCAACAAGAATCTCATGTCATGTAGATGTCTTGTAACTGCTGCATTTTTGCTAAGATGTTAATGAAAGTCTCACGTAATTCATTACTGTGACAAGAAAAAAAGCATTTCTTTCTCAAAATCTCATGCTTTATGATGTAATAAATCACCAGGGATAGCCTCTCTTGTGTGGATAACAACAACTTTTCTTTTACTGCTGAGCTCTCTCAACTTTCAAGTCTACTTTCTTTTTTTAGAAGTAAGTAGATAGATTTCTAAAGTTCCTGAAGCATAATTGTAGGTTTATACATGTGATATACAGTAAGCTCACTATTGGATTCAACATTACAGAGATCATGCATATTCTTCATGTGAAAGAGTTAGATTCAGGGCTCAAGAGATGAAAAAGACAGGTTGCTTACCTGTAACTGTAGTTCTTCGAGTGGTCATCTGTGCATTCACACATATGGGCTCTGCGCCTGCGCAGGGCCAGGTTCGGAAACTTCTATAGCTGAAAACGTTTTAGGCGGGAACCCCTCCCCCACCGTCCACTGAGCATGCTCAGGGGTTCCCGCCTAATCCCCTCAGTTCCTGAAACCGCCTAAACCGTCTCACTGAGGAGAACCACCAGGTGATCAAAAATTTAATGACACCATAGTGGGGACGGTGGGAGGGTTGTGTGAATGCACAGATGACCACTCGAAGAACTACAGTTACAGGTAAGCAACCTGTCTTTCTTCTTCGTGGTCTCTGTGCATCACACATATGGGTGATTAACAAGCTGACTTACCGGAGGTGGGTGGTGTCAGTTGGTATATTAGTAGTCATAGGATTGCCGATAAGACGGCACGCCCAAAAGCGCAGTCTCTGCGCGCCCTGATGTCCAGGCGGTAGTGACTGGCAAAAGTCAAAGGTGTGGACCAGGTAGCTGCTTTGCAGAGGTCTGGTAGAGTGATCCCCTTTTCAAAGGCTGTAGAGGTGGCCACTCCTCTCGTGGAGTGAGAACGCACCTTACCCTCCAACGGGAGGCTAGCGAGTTCATAGGCTAGCTTAATAGTCTGAACCACCCAAGCAGATATTCTCTGTGGAGATGCCTGGAGTCCCTTTTGCTTGCCCCCATAACAAACAAAAAGTCTATGGGATCTCTGGAGGGTGGCAGTTCTGGACTGGTAAAAGGCCAGAGCCCGTCTCACATTTAGGGTATGTAGAGCAGACTCAATAGGTGACGTCAGCGAAGGAAAGAAACTTGGAAGCGTAATGTCCTGCCCAAGATGAAAAGAAGAAACAACCTTTGGGAGAAAAGCTGGATCCGGTCTAAGGACCACCTTGTCAGCGTGAAACACCGTGTATGGTGAGTCTATGCGGAGTGCTGCTAGTTCGGATGCACGCCTGGCAGATGTGACTGCCACAAGGAATGCCACTTTGAAAGTTAGTAATCGCAAGTCTGTCCTTGCTAAAGGCATGGTATTTTTCATGCCCTTCATGAACCGTTTTGTCAAGGGGTGTGTGAAGACGGAACAGCCCTGAATCCAATGGTGTGAGGCAGAGATAGCTGCTAAATAAACTCTAAGTGACAAGAACTTGAGTCCTTTTTTAAATAAAGAAAAAAGAAAGGAAAGCACTGTTGCTATTGGTGCTGAAAACGGGTTCTCGTTTCTACTAATGGCAAAGGCAGAAAATGCTGTCCATTTGTTTGCGTATGATTTCCTAGTAGCTAGTTTCCTAGCTGCTAGGATAATGTTCCATATGTCAGTAGGCAGCGGTTGGCTGTCTAGTGATGCCTTATCCTCCAAGCCGTTAGGTTTAGGGACTGGACATCTGGATGGAAGATGAGTCCCTTCCCCTTGGAGATGAGATTGAGATATTGAGGTAGTCTGATATACTCCGCTGAGGACAGTTTGAGTAGCGGAGTGAACCACGGCTGCCTTGGCCACCAAGGTGCTACTAAGATGGCATTGGCGTTGTCGCTGCGCAGCTGTACAATGACTTTTGAGAGGAGTGGTATGGGGGGAAACAGGTACAGTAGCTTTCCTGTCCACGTCCTCTCGAAGGCGTCTCCTAGAGATGCTGCCCCGTGGCCCGCCCACGTGCAGTACTGGCTGCAGATGGCGTTCTCTGGTGACGCGAGTAAATCTATTACAGGCTGTCCCCATGCCTGAAAGATCATGTCCAGAACAGTGTCCTTCATCCGCCACTCGTGCGTGTCCACAAAGGTGCGGCTGAGGTCGTCTGCCAGGATATTGTCCTGGCCTGCGATATGAATGGCAGACAAAGTCATGTTGTGGGCAATTGCCCAATGCCAAATGTCCAGAGTGAGGGAGATCAGGTCCATAGACCTCGTCCCACCTTGCTTGTTTATGTGCCAGACAGCAGCCATATTGTCTGTATGGATCTGGATTACGTGACCCGATAAGGTCTGCTGAAAAGCATACAAAGCTTTTTGGATAGCCATCAACTCCAAGACGTTGATGTGTCTTTTCCTGTCAAGGGAGCTCCATCGCTCCTGGATAGTCAGGTCCCCGCAATGGGCTCCCCAGCCCAATAGGGATGCGTCTGTCATCAGATGTTGTGATGGAATTTGGGGTTTGAAGTCCAAGCCTTGTGTGATATTGGACAAGTCCGTCCACCAAAGGAGCGTGTCCTTTATTTTGGCAGGGAGCGACAATTTCACTTGGTGAGCGTCCAATGTATTGTCGTACTCCCTCAGAAGCCACAACTGTAGGGGTCTCATGTGCAAACGTGCCCTGGGGACGACGTTGACCATCGCTGCCATGAAACCCAATAACCTTTGCGCCTGGAAAGCAGAGGTAATTTTTGAGTGGAAGAGCTTAATTGCAAGTTTAATTAACTTATTAGCTCTATCCTTTGGGAGGAAAGCCCTGGAGCGGGTTGAGTCCAGAATTGCTCCAAGGAATTTAATTTTTTGGGTTGGATAAAAATTAGATTTTTCCTTATTGATGCAAAGGCCTAATTCGTTGAGTAATTTGATGGTGAGGTGGGTATTATGGGCGGCTTCTTGCTACGTATTAGCCACTATCAGCCAATCGTCCAAGTAGGAGTAAATTTCTACCCCTCGAGTCCTCAGAAAGGCGCATACTGGTGCCATGCACTTTGTGAAGACTCGGGATGCCGTAGATAGCCCAAAAGGAAGCACTTTGAATTGGAAAACGTCTTCCCCTACTATGAACCTGAGGTATTGGCGATGAAGGGGATAAATTGAAATATGAAAATATGCATCCTTAAGGTCGATAGACGTGAACCAATCCCCTTGGGAGAGGAAAGGCAGGATGCTTGCTAAAGAGTTCATCCGGAATTTTTTAGGATTGATGAACTTGTTTAGCTCCCGGAGGTCCAAAATAGGCCTCAGCCCCCCATCCCGTTTCGGAACCGTAAAGTAGCAGGAATAGAACCCGCTTCCGAGAGTGCGAGTTGGTAATCGCTCTATGGCGCCCTTTTCCAACAGAGACGTAGTCTCTTGTAATAGAGCGTCTGTAGGTGGTGAGAACCTTGCGGTTCCGAGGGGAGGGGGAGTGGAGAATTCTATTTTGTAGCCCCGAGATACGATGTTAAGGACCCATGTGTCGGATGTAATAATGGTCCAATTGTAGAAAAAAGGAGCAAGGATGTCACCAAACTTAGGTGTTAGGCTGTTTGGCGTAAGAAAGTCAAAGGCGCCGTCTTTGATTCGGGTCAGGCTTGCTCTTATTTTGCTTGAAGCGACCTGGGTACTGTTGCCTTCTGTACTGACCCTGAGGTTGGTATGTAGCAGGGCGGTGTTGCAGTTGGAATTGCTGCTGCCTAGGTTGGAACTGCTGCTCTGTTCCGGGCCAGTGTCTCTGGCGGAATGGTCTCTGAAGCTGTAGTTGCTGCTGACCAATCCCCATCTTTTTAGCCGTATTTTTGGCTTTCTGGATGCTCTCCATCGACTCGTCTGTGGATGAGTGGAAGAGTCCTTCCCCGTCGAAGGGGAGGTCCTCTATCCGGGTACGTGCCTCCTGGGATAGTCCTGCGGACCTGAGCCACGCATGTCGCCTCAACGCAACTGAGGCTACCATTGCTTTCGAAGCACAGTCAGTGGCGTGTCTCGCTGTGTTAAGTTGTTGGTGTGACAGCCTCATGGCTTCTGTATAAAATACATTTGCCAGCTCCCTTTGATCGTCTGGCAGATATCCAGAGAAGGATGCCATCTTTTCCCACAGGAAAGATTGATATTTAGCCATGGTGGCTTGGTAATTGTGCACTCTTAGTGACAAAGATGTGGAAGAATAAATTCTTCTTCCCAAGCCGTCCAGTCTCCGGCACTCCTTGTCAACCGGAGCGTTGTGTTTCCTCTGAGTGCGTCCTTGGGATGCCTCAACTATGATTGAGTTAGGCTTGGGATGGGTGAAAAGAAACGGCGCTGTCTTTTCTTGGATTTTGTAGATGTTATCTAACTTCCTCAACGTTGGTGGCATAGAGGAGGGCATTTTCCATGACTGTTGGGCAGTACGCAACAGCACAGGCAAGTATGGGATTGCCGCTGGGGTAGCCGATTCGCAGTATAGGTCGTCGTATACTGGATCATTTAGCTTCTCTAATGGTTGGGAAGTTTCGATCCCCAGGGATCTAGCCATTCTTTGCACTTGATCTGTGAAGTGAGTTAAGTCCTCAGAGGGTGAAATAACATCTGTCGCTATCACCAAATCATCCGGTAAAGGGATTGATGGTGGAGGTGATTGTTCCTGAGAGGAGTCTGATCGATAATCCTCATCAGAGAGCTCATCTAAAGCACTTCCCCTCATTCTAGCTGCGGGTAGGGCTTGCAGAGTCTGTGACGGTACCGATGTTGTCGGTGCCGTAGCTTGGACCTGTTGAGGTGGGGGCCTCAGTACCGATGGCTGCATTGGCGGCGGCATAGCGGTAGCATCTTCCGCGGGTGGAGGACGGGAAACTGTCTCCGATGGAGGTTGGCGAAAACGCGGGTATGGGGCATACTGCTCCTGGTAATAATAGGAGTCTTGGTCCCTTCTATATCTCCAGTCCTCGTAGTAATAAGGAGGATACTGTGAAGGATGCCAGTATTGAGCTGAATGAATCGACGCCGGCACACGGTCTCGCACAGGCCGGTATTGACGGTCGTTGGTATCAGGAAAAGGCATATCTTGGTACCGATGAGTGTCGGTATCGAAGTCCCGGCGCTGATGTGCGTCGGTATTGAAGTCTTGATATCGACGTGTGTCAGTGTTGAAAACCGGACATGGCTCATGCCCTTGTCGGTATCGATGTCCATCAGTACCGATGGGTGGTTGTTGGCTTTGGCGGTATCGAGGGGAGGTGGAACCCTCTTCTGCCAACGTCGGATCTTGTGAGGAGGCTCTGATCTCTCCTTCCGAGATTGATGCCCTCAAACTTGTCTCCTCTGTCGGTACCGTAATGATATTGAGAGACGGTACCGGGGACGGCATTATCTGCTCCGATCGTGATGGCGTCAAGGCCAGTGGAGAAGACGGAGTTGCTCTTCTCGGTATCGAGAAGGCTCTCGGTACCGATAGTGTCGGTATCGGGCTTGCCGTTATTGGAGGCGTTTTTTGCAATGAAAGCCTCGATATCGGGCTCTTCGGTACTGTGGGACGCTTCGGTATCGAAGGCGTCGGTACCGGAATCATCGGTATCGAAGGGTTTGACTTTGCCGATTTTTTCTTCTCCTTCGATTTAAGTTTGCTCTTTTTCTTTTGGGGTTCTTCAGACCCAACGTGCTCTCTCGCTCTCTTAGATATCTTCTTGGCCGCTTTTGAGGAAGCGGATAGAGAGGAGGAAGGGGGGTGAACCGGGAAGGCATCACTCCGCAAAGGAGGAGGTTGGGGCATTGACTCCATAGTATTGGGAGATTTGGAGCGTCGAGACGTACTCGGTTTCTCCACTGCCTCCAACGCCTTTTCCCACAGCAGCACCCGAAGGCGATCTGATCGGTTCTTCCTGGTTTGCCTGGAGAATTTTAGGCAAAAACAACAGAATTCGACGACATACGTCTCCCCCAAGCACAGCAAACACCGGGAACGTCCGTCGGTTTGGGATATCTTCTGCCCACAACCGGAGCACTTTTAAGAGGCCTTGTAGTGCCATAGGCACCAAGGCTGAGGTAACTAACAACAACTAATTTTTTTATATATATTATATAACTATATAGAAAGGTTAGAAAACTGTAGAATTAAGGAAAGGATGAAAAAACAGTATTTTTCAGCTAAGGTATAATGATACCAAAAACAGAGAAGTCTCCAAACGCTGTTGACCCTACAGGCAGTTGAAGAGAACTGAGGGGATTAGGCGGGAACCCCTGAGCATGCTCAGTGGACGGTGGGGGAGGGGTTCATGCCTAAAACGTTTTCAGCTATAGAAGTTTCCGAACCTGGCCCTGCGCAGGTGCAGAGCCCATATGTGTGATGCACAGAGACCACGAAGAAGAACCAACAATGAAACACAGGTGATTCCATGGATAACTCGTGCAATCACTACCTTTAAGATAACTGGTGCAATCACTACCCTTTCTAGTGCATTGATTTTTTAACTGCATCATAATACATAACAAAATAAAATGTGACTTCAAATATCTAACAGCAGCAAATGCCATAAAATGTTTTCAATTAAAAGCCCGAGAGAATAAGTATAAAAAGCCACATTAAAAAGTATGTTTTATATCCCTCTTAAAAGCCCTATACATCTAGCCATATCTCTCAGGAGGGAATTCCATAATATAGGAACCACCACTGAGAAAACTGTCTCCTAGTGCTTGATTTCCTTACTGATCTTAATGGTGGGCCAGTAAGAAGGGCTCACAAAGATTATTTTAAAGCACAGGCAACTTGGAAGACAACTTGCTAGAATGTTAGAAGACTATAATTGTAATTCTGTAGAAAGTAGGAACACATCTTCTGCCAAGAAATTTAAGAGCACTGACCTCCTTATTGGAAATGTGTCCAAAAAGGATGTCAAGCCAGAATCTCATAACACCCCAGATTTCTTTGGGATCCAAGTCGTTCCAGCTTTTGCTCCAATAGAGATCATGTATAATAATGTGGGATATAATACATCCTACATTATTCAATGTAGGGTATATTATATTGTATAGAAGAATTCTTATATTGCATAGAATTATCCAATTTAGTTTGTCCAAAGTAAGAAAGAACAAGATGAGCTCAATTACTGTAGCAAGAAAAGAAAAGAACGCATTCTTCTGCAAGTGGATTTTACAAGCTTCTGTAACATGTAACTGGCTGGATTGATGAGGCAATGCTGCTCATCTAGGGGACTAAGGCTAGCACCAATCAATCAAGCTGTCACATTTGATGAGTGCAGACCTAAATCATGTCTCTTTTGGCCACTCAACTTTTCAGCTTGGCATCAAATACCCATAACCTCTAGTCATTTTAAAACGACTTACCCTCTTCAGATGATATTCCACTGTGCAGCTGCCTAGAGGGCACTCCCTAAGGTTACAGGGGAAACCCATGTGTCTATCTACACATTTTTTCACAACTACTTCTGACACATAAGGTATGAGGCTCAGAGACTGGGACTTATCTGCAAGACTCTGAGGCATGAATGAGAGGACTAAGCTGCTATTTTCTTTTGCCCCTTTTTCTCTCCTCAGCAGATATTTTGTTGTTTAGGTAGTGTTAAAATCAATATGTTTTCATCCTATCAAGTCTTGTTATTTGAACATATATTTATTTTAAAAAATATGAAGTGACCAAAAAAGGATACAAACTAGGAAAAGGAGAGATGCACACTGGTAGGTTTATTTAATTTTACTTTACCAAGTTATTTTGTGGGATCATGTAAAAATAAAATAAAAAATGATGTGAATTAGTATTTAATGTAAAGTTTAATGCACAAGCAAAGAGTAAAACTTACTTTCTTTCTGTTTCTGGTGTTGAGACCACACTGCTGAAGCCAAGGGATTCCTGTAAGAGAAGATACATTGCTTTGAGTTGAAGCTGAACAACAGCAGGCTTTATTATCTGACTGATGCAGAATACCAAATTGAAGGCAAAATAAAAATAGATCATTGGATCTATTGTACTTACTTCAATCTGGGACCGCAGCTGTAGGGATGTGGAGCTGGAATCAGGTTTCTCCTAAAACAGAACAGATGTCAGGTTAGTATAACATGTAAGCGTAGCAGCATGACAAGCGAAGTAAAAACAAATAGGAAAAGAGCAATAAGGAATATGAGTGAGTACTTAAGAAATCATCAAATTGTCTCAATTTAGATGTGTTAAGGAACTGAAAAAGACAACTATGGTAAAAATGAGCTCACAGCTTGATTTAAAAAGAAAAACATAAAGTGAGCATATATTCCTAGTGGAAATATCACTACTAACCACACATTATTTCATTAGGACTGCCTAATTCTATTTTTTTCTTTTCAGAATATGATGATTTCCTTTTGTTTTCCATGCAATATATTATGTTGTCACTAGATGGCTCAATGTGCTGTACAACACTGTAAATTGCAAGCACAGGTAAAGGAATGAGATGCTAAGGAGAAAAATCATTTTACCATACTAATCTCCTGGTATAAGACCTTATTTTCATTTGTACCTTTATTGCCTAAGTTAAACAGTTATTACTGCTACCAAAATAATTCTTCTCGCTTATTTGCTTATGTTGCATATTTGCTTCTGTCTTAACTCCTGCTAACCTTTCTCTTCTTTGAAATCCCTTGGTGAAAAGGAAATTTGGGGAATTCTCTCCGAAGTGAAAGAATGTAGTTTTCCCAAACAAAATTTATTATTAATCCTGCTGGGTCAGCACTGAGATGGTATCTCTTCCACTTCTCCGCAAAACACTTTAAGGGAAGTAGACTAGAAAGGATGTGGGGCATTGTTGCAGAACATAATTGAAATTATTGGTGCAGCTGTAAGGAAGGAGAGGGTGTCATGTACAACAAGCCTCAATCACCTGATAGCTAAGCACTAGCAACAAAACAGTATGTTTCAAATAGTCCAAGTGTAAGTTCTAGGAAGAATGTGACTACTTACCAACAGCTTCTTTAGGATACAAAATTTCATAAATACAAATTATTGTTAATAACCAACGCTCTCTTTGCTTTGATTCATACAACAGGAGAATAGATAATTCTATTGTCACATTGGATATAAACTGTTTAGAAACACTACACCATGGTCACAAAAAGTCTGGGAAAGAGGAACACAGAATAACTACATGACAGATTAAGTGGAAGTGCTTCCGCCATAGGAATGCCATGAGATGCAGAAGGAAAATATTTCAACAGAATGAAAAATCCACTTGGATCTTTCAAGAAAGATGTGAGAGTCAGAATTAGTGGTAAGTAGTCTAGTGTTGAGCCCACAGGTCTTTCCAAAGTAAAATGTATCTCATGTATTACAACATGTATTACATGTTGTACATGTATTACAACCTGCCAAAAGGAAACACTTCCCAATGTTAAAGAGGAAGAAGAGCAGTTAGATCACATAAGCAGGGAGAAGAGGGCCTGCAGGTTGCTACAAAAAAGTCAGCTTCACAGGAATTTTAAGAACTCAGAGGCTATCTCATGAATGAGAATAATCCAAGGAAATTGGGTGTATGCATATTTTGAGCATTTCCCTCTACCTGAACAGAATAATTGTAAAACAGAATTGACTAACAGAGTTAATAACCAAAATATCTGATGTATTTTCACCTACACAGAAGTCAGAACATTGGCAAAAGTATAATAAAGCTGCTTTATTCACTCTCTGCCACCTCTTCTCCAGAGCAAGTTTCCATATCAAACAGATAGATGCAGGCCCCTCTTCACTCAGTACTTTGACCAAACTTGAAAAGCCAAATGAACTTTCCAGCTGGAATGGCAACAAGAACGCTGCAAGGTTCTCTCTCATGCACTCTCCTGTCTCCATGAGACAAAGGCCAAAAAAGAAGGAAGGAAGCAGCAGTTTACCTATGCGACATTCATGCCAGGTTTTTCCTCCTCCACTCAGTGTCTGAGCATTACATTTCCCTCACATTTCAAACCTCGGCCTACACTTGTAAGAAGATATGTCTATATTTTATACTCATATTTTTTCTGGATTTTAATACTCTCACCAAAGTGAACAAGAAAAAAAATAGCCTCCCTTACAAAACAGAGCAAAACAGGAGGCCGATGGATAAAATTCAAGGTCTTAGTTCCTTCTCTCTTGATGAATGAGAATTGCGGGGGAGGGGGCAATAGCATGTAGGGTAGGTTAAGCATTGCTAAGGGCAAGTTTTGCCATGTTGGCAGCTTTCAAATACCCACATAGCATGAAACTCACAAGGTGACCTTCAGCAAGTCTCTCAGCGTAACCAGTCAGCAATGTTTTGAGTATAAAATAGTTGTTTTAGGCTCCTTGGAAAAAGGTGGGATATAAATGTTCTAAATATGTGAGTGATCATATTTGTATCTGAACCTGTGATGCAAACTGAAATCTTGGAAGTGTGAGAAATAGCTCCTTATTTGATATATTTGCATGCCTCTTGTTAAGACTTGTTAAAAGTTGATCCACTTGCTAGTTCACCTGCTTTGTTGTCATACAATCAATGTGCTACACAATGCTGCCCTATGTAACTCAAAACTTCGTTGGTTCTTGCAGCAAATTTCTCAACAAAAATAAGAAAACAGAAGTTACTGGAATCATTTTCCAAGGAGCCTAAAACAACAAGCCAGAATTTGTTTCTTCGGTCAATCATTCATTTAATTCAATGGGGCAGATTCCAGGGCTTTATTTTGTAGTAACTCTTTAACATAAGATTCCAAAATTTTAATCTCTGTTAGAATAACTTTATTTTCATCAAAGCTTGGCCATTTTTGTAAATGTTTGATTCATATCTGAGAAGCCTGATTATCTGCTTTTCAAACACACATCCCTTGAACCTTTGGCAAAAAATTAGTCCTTCATTTACGTATAGATATGGGCACCGTTAAAGAGATAGAAGTTCTCAGAGCAAACACAGCTCTTAACAGGAACACCGCAAAGGATTAAGATTATTCAAAAAGTATTGGTACTCTTTCTTTTGAATTATAAACAATGTGTATCCATATTCATCTCCTGAAGGATTGTATATCTGAAACATTGAGCTTTTTAGATTCATCATTAAAGATACACGCTTTCCATAGCACCCGAGTACGTCTCTCCCCCTCTTTGGCCTGAACTGGTGCTTTCTCCCTCTCATCACAGACCACTGTTAAAGTTGAGCTTGTGGAGTAAAATCAACACACTTAAGATGAATCTTTTATCTCAAATTCTTTATGTTATGCGTGGGATTCCTTTACTTATACCTGACAAATTTTTTCAACAATTTAATGCTTTGTTTCATAAATTTTTCTGGGGTCCTTCTCCATCTCAAATATCTCTGAAACAGATGCAGCTTCCAATTAAAGAAGGTGGGTTTGGTTTTCCAGACCTAGCTTTATACCATCGGGCTTACCTATTGGCTTGTACTAAATTCTGGTCATATTCTGCTCCCTCAGAAATGCCACCAAGGTCAGTTCTGGAAGACTTATGGTTAGAACCTCTTCCCAAATGGACAGCACTCAGTTCTCGTTATATCAGAATAAGTAACCCCCCTCCTAACAATTCTGGTTGCTAGAGAGACATGGCGTATAATATCACGTCAATTACAGTTTGATCCAATCTCTCATGCTAAATTGATTATATAGGGAAACCCGGATTTAAAAATTGGAAAGAAAACATCTCTGTGGAGAACATGAACAGATAAGATTATTTTTACATTGGATCAATTAATAGGCTCAGATGATGAGATTTTGTCCTTTTCAGACTTGTGTGTTAAGTATAATTTAACTGCTATGGCTCAATGGCAATACTTGCAATTGCAACACTTGCTGGAATCTAGGTTTGGTCCAGCTGCTTTTACAGCTTCAGAGCCTCCAGCATTGTTAGAAACACTTTCAACAGCTGAATTGATACATAGATGCACAAATATATATATATATATATATATATATATATATATTAGCAGTAAGTAAATATGATACCCATAGTTGAAATAGAGAACTGGAGTGCCGTATCTTGCCTAACCAATGGACGGTTGCTCTAGCATCTGTATTTGAAGCTTCTATGGATCTCAGGTTACGTCTTATTCAGCAATTTTTTTTGTTTCAGGTCTATTGGACTCCACAATGCCTTTTCAATAAGGGTTTGTCTAACTTGCATAACTGTTGGAAATGTAATGCATCTAATGCTTCTTTAACTCATATGTTTTTGCAATGCTAAGAGGTTATAATAAGGATGAACTTTGTACTGAAGCAATCTATAATATGGAATAATGTGCATCGCCTCCTAAATTACCTACCGGCTTCTTGGAAGTTAACACATGGTCAGCGCAGATGGATTTTCAGAGCCCTTATGACAGCCAAAATACTTCTATTATCACATTGGAAGGACAAATTCACACCTCCTATAATGCAATGGATCAAGGACCTAATAGCATTATCAACTTTTGAACGAGTGTTATATAGACACAACTTGCGAATGGATAAATATATGGATATCTGGTCTGCTTTTCTTGAAACCTTTGTATAACTCTCTCAATTTTTGAGGGGGGGGAACAGTACATACGATGGAAATGATGATAATTCTATATACGTACATAAAGTATGCTTTTTTCCATTTTCATTATGTCTTTTCTGTTCTGTTTGTTGATATCCACAATAAAAAAGTTATTTTTTTATAGATACATTAATTTTGTACCATCATGTGAAAGTCTACCTGAGGAGATTTTAATCTTCATTCACAACATTAAGTGCTCATGCTACACTGAGCCAAAACCTAAACAAAATCAGCAAAAAGTAGAATTAGAGTTGTCCGGAATGTCTGATTATTTGTCAACCAGATGCCATTTGTGTGTGTGTGTGTGTGTGTGGATTCTAACTGAATATTAGTTCTTACTTCCCTTCAAAGTTTCTGTGGAACAGTGCAATTTTTTAGATGCAAAGAGTGTTTGCTCAGAGCGTAAACAAGAGAAGACAGGCAGAGTAGAATCTGGATTTTGTTAACACAGGATGCAGCTGGTACTTTCCCTAAGAGAATTTGGGTTTGGGGGGGGGGAACTCACTCCGCCTTCCTTTGACAATGGAATCTACTGTGCTGTGTAAATTCTACTTGCTTATAGTCAGCTTGGATATCCAAAGTATCCCTTAAAGGAGATGAAAGGGGAATGTGAATTTATAAAGATTATATCTAGAGTAAAACATTTGCAGCACAAACCTCCTTTTAAATACCACATAAACTAGACTAGACAAATATTTGCTTCTTAGAAGCCAGTGGGGAAAAATCATGCAGTGTGAGGGTGCAGTAGCTGGTAAAAAGTTCCTTCTTGTTTTGCTTCTTTGAAATACACACAGATTTTCATGTGAGAAAAAGCAGAGCTTGCAAGCTGATATTCACTTGAGTCGGGATAAGCTTCGAGATGGAATTCGGAGAACCTTGGCAAACTCAAGTTTTGCTGAATTGCACATCTCTAGACCTGCACACCTGACACTTTCAAAATCTCATTTGCTAGCAGTAGTCTCATCTCATTTTTTTAAGGTACTGTTCCCCAATCTTCAATGTCTACCAACTAAATGAATTCCAAGCAGAAAGGCTTTTAGTCTTGCCATTTTTATGAAGATACCAGGAATTTTTACTTGAAACTTGATGCCAACTCAAGTTGGTCATTTGGAGGAAGATTTTCCAAGATTAGAGCAGATGGTTAGGAGTGAGTGCACTTTGTGGGGGATTTCCAGTGGCCCTGTCTACATTTGAAGATGCCAAGGAGCATCTGCAGTTAGGTGACTTGCATTGCTCACAAAGGCTGAAAGTGCACCAGGTTTTGAAAATATTCAACACAACTGAATGCTTGTTAGAGAGATGTGTCAACAGTGGGAACACTTTCTAAAATGAAGATGACATTCTAACTGGATTTTTTTTTCCTGCAGCACCATCTTGATTTGACATACAGGGGGGGCTACCATACCTACAGAACAGATGTCTATAATAGATGTCAAACTGTTTTGCCTGCAGGAATATGTCTTCCCAACAGAGCTTTTTCCTGTCACTCCAGATACATTTTCAATGGGGGGTTTCTGATGCACAGTTTGCTGGAGTGGGGACACACATCCACAGCTTGCCTGCAAACCCAATACTGCTCAGGATCTTGTGATCTTTGCTCCACACCCTTCATCTGCAAGCAGATTGGTGATGCAAGATGCTTCTCAGTGCACTGGTCAATGGTAATAAATAGGCTACTGCTAGAAAAATTCCAAATGCCTAGAACTTGGAAATAATATTCCAGCTCTAAAATCAGCATACTAACGAAACACGCAAACATACACTGCTGTTTTGAATATTATTTTCAATGAAATTCAGCACATATGATGAGAGTCTCTGCACGTTCTAGCACGGCTGAGTGATGAAAACATATTTGAAGACAGATCGCAGTCTCAAACAACCTATCTAAGATACATAATTTAACCTGAAAAAAGTTCCCTTTCTCTTGTCATGTCCTACTCTGTTGAGGTTGCAGGTGAGCCACAGGCTCTCGTTTTTAATTGCTAGGCATATCTCAGTGATCAAAACGTAAGAATCAACAACAGACCTATTGCTGCAGCCACCAAATGTTAATGTATGGGCATTTGAGGGAAATTTATCAGATCAGTGATTTTCAGATTAGCAAGACATGTATTTTAAGTTTCCAATTGCACTCCTCCAAACTGTCCTTTTCAGCCATTTTAGTAGGACACGGGGGAATTTTCTGCTCCATTACTCTTCCATGTAACTGCCAGAGCTTGTATGTTGTATTCTAAATGAAAACATTTTGTGCTAAACACAACATGAAATGTGGTGAACGGAGTTATGGGGGAATAGTTAAAACTGCTTTCTGATAAATAATACATGTTTTCCCTTGAAGAAACATTAGCCCAAATATTCTCTTAATGGCTCATAAGCATAATAGATACTGTGGTGCATGTATTACAAGACACCAGTGATAGCAAGTTCTGAGTTGGTACCCTGAGAGCTCTATGGGGAAAAATGGGACTTGGATGCAGACAACTGTGTTTAGGATAAGAATCAAAATATCCAACTAGCGTTTCAATATCCATTCCAAAAGTTTGCACAACTGCGTAAACAATTTATTTACTATTACCTGGACTCAGAGAGACAGTAGGCGCAGGTGAGGTTGTGTTAGGGACGGATGGACTCACCTCCATCCGTGCTCGCCAGGTTCTCGCTAAACTGCTGTTACCACTACCGCCGACTCCCACACGATGGCTGGTGAGCACAGTGAGCACTGCAGGGATGCCTGTCTTCTTAGCTACCCGCCATTTTGCATAAATTATGCCTGTAAGGTTGTATTTTCCAAAAACCCTGAGCCACCATTTTTATGCAAAATGGTTGCTTGCTGAGTCCAAGAAGGGGGTGGAGTCCGGTCCTCACAGACCGTTCGGCAAATGGGTTGGGTAAGTGCACAGTGGCTTGGCAAACAGAGTACAGGAGGCCGAAGAAGGAGGAGTCTGCCAGACTCCACTCCGGTCTTGGACACCTGCAACATCCCTAATTTGTGTATGGGATCAAATGACCATACTTTCAAATTTGGTGGCTGCAGCAGTAGGTCTGTTGTTGATTCTTATGTTTTGATCACTGAGATATGCCTAGCAATTAAAAACGAGAGCCTCTGGCTCACCTGCAATTTCACAGAGCAGGACATGACAAGAGAAAGGAGAACTTTTTTCAAGTTATTCTCTGATAATACCAGAAATCTAGAAACCCACTGGGTGGCCCTGGGATAGTCATTCCTTTTTCTTGCTTTTTAAAGTAGCACACTAAACTTCAGAATGTTATCAGCATGAACAACAGATTAAAATCCGAGCTTCTGAGGTAGGGCAGGCAAAAAAACAAAAAAAAAGATCAAACAATCAAATAAAAATGTCAAATATTTCTCTATCCTGCTCAGAGACGTAACTTGCTCTCCATAGGATTCCTACACTATGTTTATTGATTTTCCTTTGCCACTACACCAAATCTAAGGAAAAATTCTTGTCTTTTTCAAAAAAAGCTCTTAATTAGGGCCAGTTTGGTTGATTGTGGCACAGAGCAGTAAAGCAGCAGTTTCTGCAGCCGAAACTCTCCCCACGGCCTGAATTCGATCCCAGCGGAAGCTGGTTTCAGGCAGCTGGCTCAGGTCGACTCAGCCTTCCATCCTCCCGAGGTCGGTAAAATGAGTACCCAGTTAGCTGGGGGAAAGGTAATAACGGCCGGGGAAGGCAACGGCAAACCACCCCGCTATAAGGCCTGCCAAGAAAACGTCAACGAAAGCTGGCATCCCTCCAAGAGTCAGTAATGACTCAGTGCTTGCACGAGAGGTTCCTTTCCTTTCCTTTCCTTTCCTTGGTTGATTTATGACTTTCAAAAGCACCCAAGAAGAATATAGGGCAGCATTCCAGACAGTCTAACTCATAGCTGTAGGACAGAATCAGACACACCCCTAAAGACAGTCAGTATTTGCTGGTGCAACAGCACGGCTCAGCTCTTGGGCAACTCCCTAAGTTTATCCTATTTGCCTTCTGCTTTTCAACATTCCTCCCTCTCCTCCTACTCACTGAGATACCCTGAACTCAATCCCCTGGTTCAATTCAAATCCACTTGGCATATTTGGAGAAACTGATAAAAAAAAAATCCAAAATAAACAATACAAAGGCCAACTGGAAAACAATGTACAAAATGCTTTTGTCACATACAAACATATGTTTAAAAGAAAATATTGTAATATGTTGAAAATACAGACAGATGAAATCAAACACTAGAATATATAATGAATATATAATAATCTAGAATATATTATGAACAAACACAACAACTGCTTACACTTGGGTATAGCCATAGAAAGCAACATTTCCCATGTTCAAAAAAGCTGCCTGCCCTCAAAGAAATACCAGAATCAAAGCATTCCTGAGCATTCCTGTATATTTATTCTGTTCTCACACTAGGGAGATTTATCTGTAAGATTCATGTACAATACAGAACAATGTACAGAATCTAAGTGATTTTTTTAAAACAAAAACAAAAACAATACTTGTCAATAAATATGATTGAAAAGAAGCTGATATGCAACCTCCCAGTGAGGGATCATTATGGAAAGGAAGTCAATCTTAGTTATTTTTGAGTTAACACCATGGGTGCTATGACAATGATCAGCACTATAAGAAAATACTTATATCGGCAGCGTAATATTTATTATTCCATTTTTTAAAAACTCACTTTAAAAAGATTTCACTTTAAAAAGAATTTTCCACACCACATTTATTCCTGGAGGAGAAGAAAATACAAGTAACTGCCAATTGGCCTAAGGATTAAGCATCAACTAGAACTGAATATGCCTGCTCCTTCTTACACTGTGCTACTGTGTGTGTTTATCTAATCATTTCAGCTGAGGATTACTAAGTAGCAAAAACCACGCATGCCTTAAAGCACCTAAATGGAAAGACCAGGCTACATCAATATGGGCTCTCAGATGCTTGTATAGTTAATTTAAGGCACAGCTTTACTGCCCAGACTTACTGAGACAGTTCACTATCAATTCAGACTTTAGAAGTTAAGATGGAGTCTATTAAGTGTTTTTCAGCAGTTCTGCAGGTATGTGCTCCAATTCAAGTTGAAGGTGGTCTAATAGTAGCAACTCACACAAGGCAACACCGTAATACAGATAGCCAAATGCCTTCAGGCCATTCAAGACACTCCAGTCATGTATGTCTGAGTGAAGAAACGTACAGTATAGACAGCAATGGATTTCGTGATAATCATATTGTGTTTATTACAAAATTTGCAAACTGCTTTTCAACCAATGTTTCCAAAGTGCCATCAAAATAAAATAAAACAAATCTTATCAAGGAATAAACACAAGTTTACATAGTGACAAACAAAACTAACAAACTCAGCAGGAAATCAACTCACAAAAGTGTGACAGAGAAAGGGTATTTTTACCCTGTCTGTGGAAGGAAATCCATGCAGTAGTCAAATAAACAGCCTACAGGAGGACTTCCTAGAGTTCCACAGCTCTCACTCAAAAGACCCCAATTCTTGTGGACACACAAGAACCTGCGTGCAAATAGTACAGGCTTGAAACAGGCCCTCATCAACTGATCTCAAGTTTTGAGCCCATATTTGGTATTACTACATGGAGATTCATTCCCTATTAACAGCTTTGAAACATCTGTTGGACTTGCAGACTGTGTTAGAACATGCTGATTTTATGACTTAATAATTCCAACACAGCTCTAGCCAGACAGAAAAGTGCAAGAAGATGGAAATTAGGAAATTAACCTAATCTGATAGAGGTATGCACTTTAACACTGTCTTGTACTCCTGAATCTACTTTTCAGCATTAACTATTTCTCGTCCACAATATTAGCATGGATCTCTCTTGCCTTTGGAAGTGACACTTTCCAACTTTGTATCTGTTTCTTCTATGATTGTCATTATAACTTTAGTGTGTTTATTTTATGTTATGATTTGAGCCTATACTGATTTGACATTTGCCAATCAATAGAACAAGAGAACATAAGTCATTACTTCAAATCCTGCAGCTGGCAGCACTGATTCCTGTTCTCTGCAATGAAGTTTTGAGAGTTAGAACTACAGAGTTGTCTAAATCAGATCAACACTGCACCACTGCATGAGGGAGAGATACATCACCTTACACTTGAAGCTAAGTGTGAATTTTTAACAATGGTTAAAAATTTACTCATAAAATTGAGTAGCAATAGCAGTACAAAAATGACAACTCCTGTCTACAAGTAAGCCTGCAGGTAGAAATGAAAAGAACAAATGCTTCCAAACATGTAATTAGCCATTTTCACAGCTTGATAGCCTTCTCATCCAGCTGCAGGGCTGTAGCAACTTTGTGAAGATTAACAATAGCGTAAGAAACAGAGAGGTCTGCAAATACAGTATGGCCTGAATTTTAAAGCATAAGCTTTAAGGACAGCTCTGGAAGTGCTTTTGACCTGGTAGAACAGATGGGCAAGAATGAAGTAAAGCAATTTATAGATCCATAAAATTTAAAAGGGGAAGTTTCCCACATATCTCCTTTCCTTGTTTTTTTTGGGGGGTCTTTATGAATATCAGGTTATAGTCTGGGGCTTTTGGTTTATCTCTGTAAAGCACGTACATTCTGTGAGTATTTAACAACACCGGCAACAGAAAAAAACCCAATAGAATCACTGGAGATAATCTGTATTCTGCTACATAGCTGATCACAACTTTCTACACACAGCTTCTCAAAGGGATTTCCCCCACAGAGATATGCAATAGCAAAAAATAATAAAATAACAAAGAATTCTTCCTGGGCTACAGTAGCCACCACATATAGATAAAAGCCTGAGTGATCTCAGTAGGGAATCATCCCTCCCTTCTAGCAAAGTGAATCTTGTTATCGTTTGAGGTTAAATATGTCAGCGCTGATAAAGACAAACTGGTAGAGAACTACATCACTGAGAAAATGCTACCTACTATGGAGAGGAGTTTTGAGGGACAATAGACTTCAGAATAGTTACTGGCGATAACAGGAGGATGTGCTGGACAGAACATGGTGCCTTATGCAGCCCATAAACTCTTGTTGGAATGCACGATGCTCCCTTCCACTCTCCTTTTCAAACAAAAGGAAACCCCATGAAGCAGTCCATCAAAATCTAACACTGAATTTCATGTGTGTGGGGTAGGGGCTGAGTGAATGTATAACAATGTACAACTACAACCATTGATGACAGCTGTGGTCATATCAATGGCTAAAGAGCACAATCTTATGCACGTTAGGACAGAAAAATATATATCCTACAATTCCCTACATCCCCCAGCCAGCATGGTGGTTTGGGACTTGCTGGGAGTTGTAGGACTCCCCCCCCCCCGTCTAAATGTGTATAGGATTGCATCCTAAGTAATCTTATTTAGAACTGAAGTGCTAAGCACAGAGAGAATGCAGATGGCCAAACTAGACAATTACGTTTGTCAATATGTTCCACATTTTATGTTTTCAATTTTTAGGGCTAATGCATTGTAGTCTCACTGTCAATTCAGCCTCTTTCCTTCATTTATAAGAATAATTGTGTCAGCTGTGGTCATCCCTCACTGTCTAATAAAATATGAATTGGGAGCACAATTTAAGCCTTTCACAGGCTACCAGATTGATGGATTTAATGTTTAGAGATAAATATAGCTGTTACTATGTTCTTTTCTAATGCTAAATAACTACAGATGCATTATTTAACTTATTTTTCTACAGAAATGAATGCTGCTCATAGGATAAAAGGAACAACAAGGGCATCCAAGCATATTTGGTAATATAAACCTTCAGTGTCTTGCCAATCATATGTTTAGGCAAAATACTTTTATATCAAACAGTGCCATCCTCTAACGATCAAAGTATGCTTCCATAATGTATAGAAAATGTATAATTAGAACTTTCAAAAGTAATAACAAATATAGTGTATGATCTTCACACAGAGAGAGTCCTATAGGGTTAACAAATACGCATTTCCCCCTTATACATCTGGGCAGACTGGCAAAAGAAGGTCTCCCAGGTACCCATACCCCTCAATTCAGTTATGCTTTGTGTGACCAGAGGGTCATGTTGTGAATTCACAATAACAGCAATCAATCAAAGTTCATTATACAGTCACAAACCTGCTTAGACAATAATATTGTTATTATAAAACATAAATCTGTTTATGGGGTAAGCATATTTATAAATGCAGCCATAAGAGCTCCATTCCACATAATCAAGCTTACCAGGTCTCATTGTTTGAGATTTCCTGCTATCAGCCCCTCTCCTCCTATTCTTTCGTCATCCCTGAGATAATGTTGGATTGTGAAACCACTTTAGCAAAACAGTCTTGTAATTCATTTGCTACCAGTATCTGACAAAGCCTTGAATTCTTTGCAAAGAATTCAGATACTATGACTCTAGTCTGGATACCAAAATATGTGGCATTATCTCAAGTTAATCACTCCTAGTCTAAAACTCTCTGGTGGCTTTGTAAAATATCTACTACAGAACTGTTGCTTGCTAGTTAATGGATCTGCTTTCCTTGCACATCTTCAGTTTCACCAACAACACTGAATGCTCCATTTTTTGGCTAACCCTTTCTGTCATCTCAAATCTTGTAGATGGAAATCAGGATAGCATTTTGTGTTCACTGAATCACTGGCATTTAGAATGCTACTTCCGTTATTCTTGTTTTGGGAAGTCATTCCTTCATGCATTTCTTTTACTTTCAACATTTTAATAGTGTTAGGAAATTTGTCTAGGATTGTGCTTATGATTAACATTATCGAAGCAAGAATATTAGGAGGCAGAAAATTAATTTTGTTTGGAAGTTTGTAGTCTGATTTCTCTCTTTGTCCCTTCGTTCCTTCATGCCCTTTCTTACCTTTTCCTTCTGCAGCTAGTGATCAATGTTAAACCAAGACTGGCATCTTATACACTTACTTGACAGTAAACTCCACGGAATACAGTCCATTACTTTTAAGATTGCATGCATAGGAACACGCCACACGTATATTTTAAATTGTCTAGAGTATATGAAATTTATTGGTCTGGTGCATATATAATGTTGGCCCTTGAAAAATTAGGAGTCAGTCTCAGGAATATGTGCTCCTCCCAAGTCTCTACCTTTAGGGGCAAATACCTCCTCCCCTTCCTTGTTGTCTTTAATTATTGTTCGATGTACAAAGACACTAACCCTTGTTAATTCAACATTAAGTTCTCTTCAAACCAGAATTTGCAAATCTACAAACCCTGGATTCAAGTTCTGGTTAGGAAGTCAACCTTACTCTCTATTACCTACAGGACTCCTTCAACATTATTTAACCAACACTGAGAAGTACAGCAATACCTACTATGTTCAATAATTGTCCCATTCTATAGGGAGGCACATCTTAGAATTTACATAGTCCTGGAGACGTCATATCACTTTTCAGAACTTACTGATGGGATATATTTCTGTAATGTGGAATTACTTGTCAGCGATATAAAATGAATCCTATGAACAGCATTGACTGCTAAAGGATGGAATTGCCAACTTCAATCCACCAGTAAGTAGAGGAGCTAACCACACTATTACTACATGAATTCATTACATAGCACAGGCAATAGCAACATGATACCCATTCATCATGACTGTTTCTATAATCAATTTATATCAACCAGGAGATTTTGGAGACACCCCTTTCCTCCTTTTGGTTGTCCTTCTCCTTCTTTTCACTCTCCTTCTATCTCCTCATCTCAGACTTTCTTTCTAAATGCCTTTAACAAATAAAATAAAACAATTAAACTTCTAAAAAGCAACAAATGAATAAAACTGTGAGTACTATCAGTTCACTTCTAAAAGGAAAATCTGCTTAAGGCAAAAAGAGAGAGTTTGCAAACCAAGGGGAGAGAGATTTCTTATTAGAATTGAAGAAATGTATGTCTTTGGATCACTTAATCCAAAGAAATATAATTTCATTTTAATGCATCATTGTAGGCTACCTCACAGTCTTATCAAGACAAGCATCTGTACTTCGGGCATATATTTTATTATTTAATAATGGTAATATCCATGGTATGCCATGATTCAATTTCATTTCCCACCAATAGAAGAAAATGGAAACAAAGGCAGCCTATGCTCTGATATCCAATTCTACTACCTCCCACATCCAAGTACTCACTTAATTCAAAAGCAAGAGCAACTTTATCTTGTGCTGTATCTGAGCATGAGCCACATCCCTTGATATAAATTCAAACGCAACATGTTCCTTTCCAGGTCTTTAGTCTACTGAAGTTGTTAGCAGCAAGACTTGTGGTAGTTTAGCTGCTAGATAAAAGTATTTGGGTGGAAGGGGATATAGGTTTTATGAGTTTCACACTATGTTGTCCGCTGAAGTCAAAGCATTCTTAAAATGCTTATTTTATTTTAAGGCTTATCTCTCATCTACTAGGGTGCAAAAGGACAATCATAATTGCTCCTTCTACATAAAAAGTCCTGGTCTTGTAGAAAACTTTATGACTGAAATGTGTTGAGTTTATCCAGTGCCTAAAACTGTGCACACACATAATACTTCAAATATTCCCTAGCACCAGATGCCCTGAACAACTTCTTGTTGGGTTTAGGAACATAAATAAAAGTGGCTCAGGTTCTCTTCTAAAAATGATAAGCAGCTATCATCTGCATTTGTTTACCCCTCATTATAAGGTAGCAGAATGCACGCAGCATGAGTAATTCAACAGTACAAAGTGAAAAGCAAAAGGAACAGCTACAAAGACAATGTGCATTTTATTATGGGTATGAGAAAAACAAAAATAATAATTTTGACCTGTAATAATTAACATATTTCTTTTATACTGATCCTGAAGAAGTGTCCAAAGAATTACCAATGGGTACTCAAGAATTAGAATTCTCAAGTATTCCTGTCAGTCTTGTAACTGAGTTACTATATTTTAGTATCTCCCAACCTGCAAGAATGCTTGATATTCATAGTCCTTTGGCAAGCTCTTGTCATACTTAAGCCATATATATATATTACTTCTTCTAAAACATCTTGATGCAGGCTACCCCTTCCAAGCCTGAGCTCCCAACAAGATAGCAGAAAAAGAAAAGAAAAATCAAAGTAATCCAGCATTTGCTCTTTAAGGGATCATGTTAGCTTTCGCCTCAGTCCAGCAGCCTGTGGAACATTACCCATGATCGCAGTTCAGAATAGGAGCACATCTCCAAATTGAAATATCACCCAAATCAACAGAACCTTTCAATTCTGGGAAAAAGTAGATGGATGATATCCTGCTTCTGAGTTGTCAAGAGACAATAAAGCATTCAAGAGAATGCTTTATTGGTAGATCTTTGGCACAATTCATCTGAGAGTACTTCCTGAGAGAGTACATGCCATCGTTCTAAAATGCATTTGTAAAGTAACAGCCAAGTGAAATCTAATCACATCTAAATTTTATTCATTTATTTATTGCATTTCTCAGCTATCTTTACGTGCCAAAGGTGACGTAACTGTGGTCAGCCATGATTAGACCTTTTGACTTGGAATACGACCTTTGCATCCTGTTGCGAGGAGGAACAGCATTGAACCAAAAGAAATATGGACACAGCAACACCTAACAATAGGTATTCATCTCCCTTAGCTGTTGTGTTTTTAAAGCCACGGTAGCTATCCATTATTTTTTGTCTCTTACTACATAGGCAGTGATGCTGATAAAATGCAGACTGACAAGAGAGAAAGGTCTGATGAATTAGCACATTTCAAAGAGGTTTCACATCAGCCTCTGTGAACACTGATCTCCACAATTATTTACACTGAAGGTTATAGTCAAATCACTTCAATACAATTCATTCATATTTATGCTTCTATGAAGGTTTAAAGTTGAAAAAAGCTCAAAAAAGAAACTCAAGTTTAGGCAGTGAGTTTTGTACATCCAGACATATTTTAAATGGATTACTTTGCTGACAGATAATGCTGGTTATCTTCCCCACAATCAGGAGATGAAGATGAAACGCTTCTATGTGATATAGGCTCTCTGAAACCAGCAGTCAGCAAAGGCCAGATAGATACAATCTAGTTGTCTCTTGCTGAGTAAGGCAGATTGATATCCCAATACTATGAAAGGAAGATTGTACCCCAATACAATTAACTGTTTTGTAGGTAAAGAGAATAAAATCTATACATAGCACATTTTGATAACCACATCATTTCTGTCATACCATTAGTTTGTATAATCAGTTTCCTTATAGTCAGCTTACTACAAATTGTGTTAATATAGAATGTAAGAATAAAATGAGGGAAAACAACATTTGCCACCATTTTGTTGTTCCTGAGCAACAATTCAGGTAAAAATAATTACAGAATTAAATACTTATGCTCCATTCTTACTTAACTGGGATGCTGGTGTAGTGTGGTAGCTAACAGTGTAAGCCCCAATTCTATTTTTACCTTGACCTACACACTAGGGCAGCAATCCTAAATACTCTTACTAGGGAATCAGTCTGACTGAATTCAACAGGACTTATTTCTGAGTAAACATGCTTGGCCTACTCTATAGGACATTAGAGGGTTACTAAAGTATTATCTGTGTTCACCCATAATATTAAACCATAGTTTACCATTACATAAACAAATTTTGGACTGTGTACTCCCCTACTCTTCTCCTCCAATAGAGCTGCAGATTGGAAGCATTTACTTCCATTTTCAACTAACTGTGGTTTGTTGTTATGCCCATACACTTAGTAATGGACAAACTCCAATTAGTTTTAACTCTGGTCTATAGAAATAAGACAACTTCAAACTGTGGTTAACAATCCCACCTTGTTTCAATAAACCATAGTTTATTGTTCGTACAGTTTGTACAGGTATGTAATAACAAAACAAAACAAAACACAATTAGTTGAAAATGGAAACAAATACGGTACTTTTAATCTGTTCCTTGTGGCTGTGCCAAAGGAGAGGGGAGGGAGGATTGCATGCACCCATAGCTTGTAAACTAGTTTAGCATTGCATGGTAATCAGACCATAGTATGTGAACCAAAGTAAAATGTAGTAAAGGCAGTTTATGTTATGTAGACCTGAGAGAGAGGTTTTGTGGTTTAAATGGTGGTTCTCCATTATGCCATGTTCAGGCAATGGGTGTTACAAATCTTCATACCCACTGATTTTAACTCCAAGGTAGTCTTTTGTTGAGGTGTCCCTATATACATCTTTTATCTGAAGCTTCTGAACAAATTCATTAAATGGTGAGGGTTGATGGGAGTCATAGGCCAAAACATGTGTTTGGTCATAAGTTGCCCATCCCTGGTTTGAAGGGACTATTATGAGGCTTTTCAGATTGTTGTGATAAAAACTTCAATGATCACAAATTTGGTAAAATCTAAAATTATGGTTTTCTCCAAATCATGAGAAAGAGTCTATTAGACACTGACAGAATAGTTGGGAACATTGTAACTACTTAGTGCTACATTTTCACTATAACCTCAAATGATACTCACTATGTAAATATTTGTTTGAATCTGCAAATTGCACCATGTCAGCAGTTGTCCATTTTTATTATACTCAAAGTGGCCATAGTGTTTCTCTAGCTCTTGGAATATCCTCTAACTCTCAGGATATGAGAGTGAAATGATGATTTTTTTCTCCAGAAGGAGGTCAGGCACTTTTCTTGCACTGCATATTGGGGCTACCTAACTGTGTAGGATATGTGGCCATTTCGAAACTGGTCCAAATGGTCCAAAAGTGGTGTAGCAGTTGGGAAAACCAGAGCATGGTCCTGACACTAAAATTTTGGTTATGTCTTCATTTTTCTTTATTACTATATAGCTTTGTATATCCGATGTTAAGAGACACATATTCTAGTAAGTGGTCCTGTACAAATTGTCTTACAATTAGCTCTATTGGTATTTCACTTGAATCTCTTCTAATATTTGGTCAACAACAAGCATTCTTCTATCTGAACCCTGAGATCATCTTTGGATGGCTTTTTCTGGGTGCCCCCACCAAGTGAAGTATGATGGGTGGTACTGGGGAAAGGGCCTTTTCTGTGGTGGAACCTCAGTTGCAGAATGTTTTCCCCAGAAATCCTCATCTGACCTGTACTTTATATTCTGCTTAGGAACAAGTCCATTTAATTAAATGAGACTTATTTTCAAGTAAAGGTGTTTAGGACAGCCAGGCCTATTTGGCAAAACTCTCACTAGGGAAAAAATTAATAAGCACTATGACCCAGAAAAATCTATGGGCAGCCTTATGATAGTCAAGCACAAAGGCCATCACAAAACATAATAGTATATAAAGCATAGTACTCCAGAACCCAAAATACCAATAAAATCAAACTAATCAGTGGCACACATTTACAAAAGGTCTATAACGGATCATCTTCTTTACAGTCCACTACAGATTTCTTTAAAAAATTACAATGAATGTTCTGTGTTTCTTTTTTTAAAGATAGTGACAAGTAGGTATGTTACTGTTTAGCTTTTTTTAAAAAAGAACTTAAATGCCAACAATGCCCTTCTATATTATACATAGGACAACCAGAGCCATATGTACACCATGTGTCAAATCATTACAATCTCATCATAGTAACACTATATCCCTCTTGTGCATTTATACCTCATAGAACACACAATGACATTTGTTGCAGTATTTTAAATAATGCGGAATAAAAAACACAAATTATGAAAGCATAATGTGGAATGTGGAATGATATCAATGCACTTCAATACTGCTATAAAGCAGTAGTGTAGATCTAGCTCTGGTCACAGGAACACAGGAAAGTGCCTTATACTAAGTCAAACCACTGGTCCATCTAGGCCAATACTGTCAACACTGTCTGGCAGTAGATCTCCAGGGTTTCAAGCAGTATTCTTTCCTGGCCCTATGTGAAAATGCTGGGAATTGCACCAAAAATGCAAAGCACATGCTCTACCCTTGAGCTACAACCCCCTAAGGAGCGAAAGAATGAATGGACCCAAACTGACATCAGACATGTCAATATTCAAAATCCAGTGAGAGAACATTTCAGCCTCCCATGGTACTCAGTAACTGACTTTAAAATGGTCATTCTTGAACAAAGGAATTTCAAAGGAGACTGCAATGTGAAAGTGCTGAATTACAATACATCAAGAGCTTCAATTCTAGTAACGGTGGCTTTTACTACATGTATTAAGTAGTTTTACAATGCCAGAATATCTGTGTTACATTATACAAAGAGGTTCAGTTTTATCACTTGTGGTTTTGTGTTATCATCATCAACTCTTTTGCGAATGGCCAATGTTATAATGCACTTGCAACTGTCTATACCTTCAGCATTTCATTTCCCACTGACCTCACTGTTTATAACCCCACCTCCCACATGAGTACATATACCTGTAAATCAGGGTAACACTGAATGCAGCTGATGGAAGTGGACAGTAATCCAAGAAAGCTTATGCCATGATAAATGTGCTAGTCTTTAAGGTGCCACAAGACTCTTTGTTGTTTTTGCTGCAAGAGTCTAACACAGCTGTTCCTCTGGAAATTGTTCCAGCCTCTTTAACAAGGTTGTCAAGATGCCAGATTCTTTCCTGAATCAATTCAATTTAACTTTTGACCTCAGTGTTGAAAAGTGTCCTACAGTCTAACAAAGACATGCAAATTAAGGGCTTGTTGGCACCTCAAACACAAAAAGAAAGCTCTGCACCATAACAACAAAGCAGTAACCCAAAATATTTTGAAACTGTTTTAAGTGAAACAATTTCCTTGTAATCCATTATAAAAACTAGAAGAGCATGTGATATTTGATTTTAAATTACTGCAGAATTCCCTTACATCTCCCATTACTGGTATTGTATGTAGGTGAGTATGGAAACCATTGTCTCGTTCTATTAACAAAGAAGAGAGACCTGCAAGTTAATGCCATCACCAATTACAAGATTAACAATGCAACTACATTAAGAAAAACAAGTATGTCATCCCAATAACTCACTGCTAAGAACACAGTAACAAAAAAGTAATCCATCTTGACCCAATGTCTGCCAGAAAATTCAGTATTAATATGAAGCAAGCACTTCTTAGTGTCCTTATGTTACAACTCAACAGTGACATGGAAAATATAAAAATGTAGCAAACACAAAAAGGTTTTTCACTAACACAAAAGGGTTATGTCTAGCCCATATTTTATCAATTATCTCCATTTTTGTGATGAGGGAACCATGTATGCTTTGTAACTTAAGGATCAATTTCATGTAAATAAAACACAAACCTTCAAAAAGCAATAGGATTAGGAGATACATCCAATCTTGATCTAGCAGAAGCTTCTGTGAGCAGAAAGGGGTGAGGGAGGCAATTTTAGTTTATTCTTCTTTCTCTCTTAAGCCCCAGACACATCCCCAAAGTTCCAGAAGACTGGGGAATCCTTCCAAACAATGTAGGTGATGGTGCCAGGGGTTGCAGAAGGGGGAAATTGCTAAAATCGACTTGCAGTCTCCCTTCCATTCATGGAAGTGTCTGCTGGATCAAAGAGCCTTCCATCAGCAGAAGGGCATGACTGGATACAACCTAGGTCTTTAAGATTTCTGATTAAACATGCATAAGTTTCCACTACAAAACTCTTTGTGCTTCATTAACCACTAGGAATGTCTGGATTTTGTGAAATGCGAACTTATTTCAGTCCATCTAGAATTTCTCCAGCATCCCTATAAATTACCATAGCCATTATTAAGGGATGCTGCAAATTATTTTAGTGTCTCAAGTTTATCACAAAAAGTGAGACAGTAACTCTCAGCTGACCTAAGCACTCAAGTCAAACGCTCTAAAATAACTTAAAAGTTCCTAGAGAGTAGCAACCACATAAAAATCATATGGTGCAGCCTTTCTAGATCTACTTGAAATGCAAATAGGGGTGAAACATTTGAATTCTCCCTATGTAAAAAGACACATACACACACACCCTGCCTGCATATCAGCATGTTACAGAAAGTAGTAGAACCTTCCTCTCTGACCTGCTTGCTTTCCATGGACAGGCATAGAGCGTTCAAGCATGGACTTCCTCACCTACCTTTCGAAATAGTACAGGCTCAGAAGACTCTACTATGAGCTTTGTCTTAAAGGGATCAGCTTTAACTCAGTCAGGATTAGGCATGCCACTGGAGATGAATAAAGGGGTATACTTGCAGAAAAGTACATGTTGTTTGCTCATTCATGGTGTAATATAATATCCAGCACTTTGATATTTTTTCAGTCTGCTAAGGTCTAAACGTTAAGCCATTCCAGAAAAAAATATTTTCAGAAAGTTACGCTTATTCAAGACCCATTAAAGAGTATAGAACAAAGTCAGAGCAGAGTTAGAAATTTCTGAGTCAGTTTCCTCCTAGTAGCATTTATTTTGCACTACTGATTTACAGAAAGTGTTTTGGTCAGAAGTCACATGCACCTTGACTGGATCATCAGTGTAATGACTTTGCTGGAGTCAGAGTTGCACAATGCTCCATGGAAGGAAGAGCTAAGACGAAGAGGAGAGGTCCTGATTAAACACAAGTCTAATAACAGAGTCTCCACGCCTCCAACATACTACAGCATTTTAGTAGTACATGATGTATAGAAAGCGATCGCATGGAAATATTTTGTTTTCAAGTGTTGCAATACTACTTGACTAATACTTACACTTAAAAGTTTTAAAAGCAGCTATTCCCAACACTAAGCATTGAATGAATCATTATCAGTGATTAATTCAAACATTTAGAGGCCAGTTCCTTGTGATATGTTAGTACAGGCCCCTTAATCAATTTGCATTGTTTGGTAACTACACTCCAAAGTGCTCCAGAAGTTACAAGTTCCTACAGAAAAGTTGTAGAAAAGGCCAAGCTACTAATCTTTAAGAGAACATATGTTCATTGTAAAAGAAAGCAAGAAAATCTTGGTAGCACGCGTATCCAAGTCAATTAATTCTCATCCTTCACAATTCAGCCCCAAGAGAAACTTATTAAGTATATTCCTAGACACCCTTGGTACTGGTCATTATTATTGCTCATGTAATTTTACACAGGTTGCAAAGCTCAAGGAAACTGCTGCCTTCCTAAAGTCCTCTGAAACTTCCTTCTATCTTATTATACATTTTGGAGTTCTCTTTTACTGATCCACTCAAGGAGTGCAATAGAAAGTAAGAACACAGGAAGTCATGTTACTGGTGGGCAAAAAACAGCCTATATCACGCCATCTTCCACACATATCCACACATGCAGGTTTTGTGGCCTGCAAGACCAAGTCAAAATCTTGCAGATCTCAAATTTAGTTTTAAAAGAATGTTTCTTGTTTTTCATGAACATGTGATTTTTACCAATAAGAAGCAATATAAGCAATATAAAGACCCATGCATTGATTGCCTTGAAATTCTAATCGTATCACATTGATTTTTTAAATATTCAAAACCATAATTCATATTGCTTTGAAATTCTAATCGTATCTCATTGATTTTTTAAATATTCAAAACCATAATTCAATCTTATGAATTATTCAAAACCATAATTCAACCTATATACTATTAGTCTTGTTTATTCCATATGGGTGAAATATTTGTTGAAATCCAAAGGCACAATGCCTACCATGTTCATCCAGATTCTATTAACTTAAAACAGGATATATAAATTAGGTTGTCATCCAGTTTATGAATCTAGCACTGTGAATCCAGTGTGAATCTAGCACTGATCTGCCTGTTCCTGTGCCGAGCAGATAAGCAAAATAAATAGTAAACTACCTTTCTTGCTTATTACTGATAAAATGTTCAGCTACTAATTTTAAGAAGGGAATGGAAAAGAACTGAGAGCAAGGACTTTGTTGATCTGTGGGTGTGTTGGGGATGTATGTACTGAAATCTTTGAAAACAGGAAAGCCCTGAGCACCTTTTGGTATCTCAAGAGCACAAACTAGATGAAGAATGTTTATTAGTGACTATTTTAAATACATGAATGAGCTTTAAACATTTTCTTCTGAAGTACTGCATATTTTCTCTGCAATGCCCCATAGGATTACTTTCTGCAATATTTGACTTGAAAAAAATCATGTTTTAGTTCTGTTGCAGCATCAGAAATCAAATAAAAGTCCATGGTAAAGCTGTCCCATGATACTTTATGACCTGCCAGGATCTAAGGGGTATTCCATGCACCAGTTCTTGGCAGGCTCTTGAAGGAAATACACTGCAGCTCTTCATGCCCTCGAAGGAGCATTTATTCAAAGGGGCACAAGAGGCTGCAGCCAGAAGTGGAAGTCAGCAAACATTATGTGCCCATCGGCTTGTCCAAAGAGCTCTTTGGATCCTCTCCACCAGAAGAAACTAGTTTGATCGCCACATGAAAAAAGACTTTTATACGCTGCCCCAATTTGGGGAATATCAACCAACATTAAATCAGTAACACTAGCATGAGAATTGAAAAACAAAACAGAAGGACCAGATAATGTGGCACCTTTCAATTCAATGTAACAACGATAAAAGTTTAAATATAACTTGTGCCCCACTCAGAAAGTCTTTGTAATCAATTATTAAAGGAAAGCATTCTTAATTCTTAAAAAAAGAGAAAAGAATGAAAACATGGAGCTACTGAAAATATTTTCTATGCATTCCCTTTTCCATAGCAATGTTCAAAGGAATGCATGCTTCTACAACAGTGTTACTGAAAAACATTCTGACAGCTTTGACATCTCCTTCAATATAGTTGATGTCTTAATTCAAAACATGCCATTCCTTCAGGGAAATACCATGAGACAGGTTGAGGCTTGTCTAGGTATAATTCCATTAAATTTTTGCATTGTTGTTGTATGCATAAATAAATAAATAGGGTTGTCATCTCACAGCCTCTCTGTTCTTCTGTGAGTTTTGTAACAAGGCAATTCTCACCAGAAATTATGCTCTACATTACTATGTGGTATTGTCTTCATGCCAAAAAGAGACAATCTCGGATTCTCTATAAACACATTAACTGCTAATACCTACTACTATGCTAAGACATGGGAAACAGACTTGTTGCCTTTAATTTGGTGACATACATATGACAATATCCATATTTAGAATATCCTCATACATATTAACAATGGAATGGATCCAGATTTAGTTGAACTTTATTCCCATTGAAATCAACAGCAAAATTTAGTTGCACTTAATTCCCATTGAAATCTATAGGATATAAGTTAACTAACTTAGTCTGGATCCAAAGCAACAAGACTGGTTCCTACCAAGAGCACCCATGTGGGACTTTATTGTATAATACGTTCCTAAAGGGGATAACAGTTACAGTATATTTGACATCTCTAAGATTATTTAAATGAGCTCCAAAAGTATTGGAAAGAAGGAAATGCATAGTTAGAAATGGTTACATACCATTGCTAGTCTTCACAGAAATGTTTTGAGAACTATCCATTTGTATAAAGCTATGCAGACGTACTAGTACACATTTGTTTGCAGATCAGGTTCACAACTGATCCAATAATCCAAGAGGCTAAAAGAAAATGCAGGCTGTGAGTTCAGTTATCTCCACAGCCAATTGCATTGCCTTCTCACATCAGTGGTCTTCTTACTTGTCAATAAAGCCAAAGAACAGATCAATATGCCCACTGGGCCACTCTTATGGATCAAAGGTAAGTAACCTGAGAAGCAAAATTTATCTCTATTAAATTTGAAATTAAAGAGTGGCAGGAAATATTTCCATTTACCATGTATTGAAAAACACACCTAGATAAATTCCTACCAGAACAGTAAGTGAAATCTCAGCTCCAAATACAGGTTCCATGATAAACATACTACTCCAAGGGATTAGTGCACAGGAGTCGTGGGCTTTATACTCCAGGTTTAATGTTCACCCAGTCCAGAGGTTCATGCTTACCATGCTTCTACCTCTGTAGCATTTTGTTCAGCAATCAGTTTTGGTAGGATTCTGTATATCTATGCTTCATTAAAAATAAGCTTTCTATCCCAAGGCAATTTTATGTGAAGAGGAAAGTACTATGCATTCCAACTGCTTTGATTATTTTATGTATGTATTTTAGGAAAGGCCTAAAGAAACATGCATTCTATGGAACATTCATTTTACTCCTTTGGGGTAAAAATATTTTATAAAACAAATCACTACAAAACTTATTGTCCGTCAGGCTATTTTGCAGTAATTAAGACTTTGCTTAATACTGAAAAATAGCAAAACATGAAGAGATCAAACAACCATATATTGCATGGCACCATAACTTAAACCATAAAGGGAAAGGGGAGCAAAATAAAATCCCTTTGAATTCTAAGTTGTAAACCAACTGTCTTCTGCAGATTGGGTGTATGTGAGAGAAGGGGTTGGGGGGAAACTTTGCATTTTTACTTTTAAAATAAGCCAAAACATATCCAGATGTTCAAAAATATTTCACAGTGTGTTTTAAATCCACTTTGGAACCTGCAACTGATTACTTTCCAGATGGTTTCCTTCATGGGCCCAAAGTCTATAACTGTACCTAGAACTACCGATGAGTCTTGTGTGTTTTTATTTCTTCTTCAAAAGACAAATGGATGGGCAACTTATCAAACGCCTAAAAACACACACAAGGCTAAGCAAAGTGTGGGGCTGACATTTTAGATCTAGCCCCAGCTGGAAACTATAGCAGATACAGATGTATAAACGAAATCATTAACAGTCCAATACTACAAATGTCTGCTCAGGAGTAAGTCTAACTGCATTCAGTGGAGCTTACTTGCAAGTAAGTGTGTATAGGATTGTAGCCAAAGATAACAATTATCAAGAGGAAAACATGCAGGCATAGAGAGGCATTTTATTTTTTAGTTATTATAAAGAAAAAATATCAATACTATAGTAGCGGGACTGATAGATTGCATTTTCTTGAAACATTTCACTGCTTATTCCAAAACTATCAGTAGACACTTAAACATTTAGATTTGCATTCCATGCTAAATTTGGAAGTTATATTTGAATTCTGTAATTTAACACTACCTTACAACACCCTTACATAGGTGTGCACAAGGGGTGTGCTGTGCCAGGCACACCCAAATTTCCTGGGGGCCACCTCCACTTTCCAGTGATCTCCCCACTGCTTGAATCGAGGCTTTTACGGAAGATGAAAAAGCACTTTCCTGAGCCTCCAGAAAGTGTGCTTTCCTGCCCCCACTGCTCCAATAGGGGCCTTAATGGGGGGGGGGGAGAAAGTGCTCTTTCCCCTCCTCTGCACCAATTGGGTCCTTTAAGGTACATACCCAAATGAAATGAGTTGCACATGCCTATGAACACAAGCAGATACATGTCTACTCAGAAGTAAGCCCCACTGAGTTCAGTAGGGCTAACTCCTTGGTAAGTGGGCACATGATTGCATTCTAACATTATCTAACACTCGCAAACTGGGTTATAGTCCACAAAAGTTTATGCCATAAGAAAGTTGTTAATGTTTAAGATAAAACATTTCTTTGTTGTATTTGCTTCTACAAACACAATTACCCCTCTGAAAGGTGAACTCTGTAGTTACGCACATCTTTGATGAGACTGAGAAATGTAATACATAAGAGCTGTTATATATGCAATTAGATACTAGCCCTGCCAGCTACAAGTAGAAACCTGATATGCCAATGGAACTGGCAGCTGAAGATAGTGCTCGCCACATTAACAATTTGGGAGTTGCATAAGTGGGACTTCTTTGTCCTCTCCTCCCCCATGCATGCCCCAAATCTGCTCTAGAGGGTCCCTTGGAGAGATGTCAGCCCTCTAGAGCAGATTTGTGAGCGAGGCATGTGAGGGGGGCTTCAGGGGGGAGGGGGGAGGGGAAATCTGCCAGTGGTTTCCCTTCTGCTGGTGGCACAACACCCAACGAATGAGAGATGCAGATAGATAGATGATAGATAGATAGAGATAGAGATGTTTACTTGGAGAAAGACAGAAACATTTTAGCTTTTAGATACAGCTTACTAACACAAGACATCCAATATATTTCAGTGAGAGTTTGGTTTCCTTACCATTAAGCATGTTGACTGATGAATATGGCTACACAGATTTCAAATTTTAAGACACAAAATGCTTCCATGATATTTTGCAGCATCTATTGATGAAGCTACACTGGGGAAGAAACCAATCCCTTCAGATGCAAAAAGACAGTTTGAGGCTAAACACATTCACAGCACAATCTTATGTATGTCTACTCAAAATGGGGTTTACTTCTGGTTTTGCAGAAATAAGATTGAAGTCTTAAGTTGAATTTAAAGGCACCCTTGCTTCCTATAAAACATTTGGTATATATGGTTACATATACTTTTTAAAGGGGATATATCTACATGCAGTACTAAATTTATCATAATAATTTAGGGTATCACTGGTAATCACATCCACAGCAATCCTTATTAGGATTTTGATTTAATTGGATTGCTGAAGTAGGTGCTCAGAATAGGCAAAGTATCAACCAACAGTACTTCCCCAAGGAAACACCGATGTCATTATGGAATGATGAGTGACTAAATCCAGGGGATCAAAGGCAAGAATCATGTAAATGGGTTACTGAGCCAGTTGAACCAGCAGAACAATTTTTTAAAGCTGACCATTTTAATTATCAACTGTGAATTTTTTGTGGAAGAAAACAAGTTTCACATTAAGGAAGCTGGATTAGAGAGACTGGTATTCTTCATGTTTCAGAACATTCTGGGCCAAATAACTACAGTAAATTCCTCCAAATATGAATGCTTGTGGATATCAGCTAAACTGGGCATTCAGCCAGCTGAACGTACTGAAACCATTCACAAGACCAGGGCCAGCATCACAGAGTACTTGTGGAGGACCACTCATCAGCACGGGGCCACTTCCTAACCCTTTTCTTCCTCCCACTTTGCTTTTCCGAGTATATAAGCAGTAGCAAGAAGGAGCAACTCCCTTCATTTACCTTGCTTTCTGATTCTCAGTACTGGAGCAGATTGGGAATAGAGGGAGACAAATGCAAAGTGGTGACAGTAACCAGATATTGGGCCTTCTTAAGGCAACTTCCTGTAGCCCTCAGCCAAGGGGGGGAGGGGAAGAAATCTTGACCCAGCCCAAGACTTACTTAATTTACACATCCACCTCAAGTTGACTACAGTGGCCAACTCATTGTCTATGGGAATCCCAAAAGCAGGATATGATCACAATAGTACTACTTTAATCCTCCAGCAACTGGTATTCAGAGGCATATTGCCTCTGATAACAGAGGTAACATACAGATATCATGACTTAGCCAGTGACAGCTTTGTCTTCTATGAATTTGTCTAATTTTTAAAGCTGTCCATGTGCAGTAGCAAATTCAACAGTTTGACTATGCGCTGTGTGAAGAAGTACCTCCTTTTATCTTTCTTAAATCTTCGACCATTTAGCTTCAATCTTTCTCCACACCATGTATAATTTTACACACTTCTATCTTCTCAGCCCTTTATTTGCCCCAAATGTTGTAACCTTTCCTCATAGGAAAGTTGCTCCAGTCCCTTGATCATTTTGATTGCTCCTTTCTACACTTTCCCCAGCTGTACAATATCCTTTCTGAGATGCACTGACCAGAACTGGACATCGCAATCGCATTCCAAATGCGGTTACACCATATGTATGTATTTGTTTAGAATGCTTGTTGGCTGCTCTTCAACCAAAACTCTTAGGGCAGCTTACAAGATCAAATAAAAATAAAATGAAATCACAAATTAACAAGACAATAAAGTGAAAGATAAACCACAGAACAGAAAAGCAGCAGGGCTGCTCAAAATACCAGCATAAAAGCACATATCCATATTAACAGTGCAATACTATGCACATTTACTTAGAAATAAACTATTTAGTTCCATGGGACTTACTCTTGGGTAAATATGCCTTCAGTGACAAAACAACAACAACTGGATAAACCTATCTTAGAGAGAAACTTGACTTCATTTGAGCAGAAATTTCAGACAATGACATGTGGGATTTCAAGACCATTTGTGAACAAATACATCTGGCAATAACATAAAGGGGGATCAGCCTCAGAATGACATGCCCTGAAGCATACCAAATATATTGTTTTGTTCAGCATATTCTAAACATGTATCCCAAGATAAATTTACAAATAACTTATTTTTTTATGAAGACTTTTTGTTTATATACTTTATAAATCCTAAAGATGAATAGCACCTAGAAACAAACCGCATGTGCCGGTATTTCTGCCACCAAGCCCAGTGTATCATGTTTGCATCACTAGCCTAGTGTCATGATATCTGATGTAGTTCTGCTGTATCAACTATTATAGCCTACAGTAAATGACTATTTGCTAGTAGTCCAGGTCGTAGGATTGGGCCCATAGGTGTCATAACCACAATAATACCCAGATCTCTCCTACAAAGCATATTCTTTCTGCTAAATTATCATTGCCACAAACACAAACTGCACTGTAATTTTCAAACTGTAGAGCTTCTGTCTTGTGTTATCTGCAGCCACAATAAAACATTATGGAATCAGATGTTAGTTGGCCAGCAGCAGTGATGGATGAGACAGCATAACACAACTTGCTCTTTCAGAGCTAGTTGATCCTCAGTGCTCCACTGATAGCAATACAAACTTGTTTTTGTCAGTACAGGGCACAGGTGCAATTCCAAAGTCAGAAAGGAAACAGATAAGATCTCTAACAAGGTGTCATCTTCACAAAGTTACTTCTCGGGCCAAAACCTTATTTTTAAACAGATGTCTGAACTCCACCAGTGGTACCACCCAATTATATGCTCAAAAACTCACTGTACATCTGTGATTATAATGGTTCTTAATAAATAAAAAAGCAAAAGAAGCATGTGAAGACACCAAATGTTATTTTTATTTCCTAGATTTCTAGCTGTATTTTATCCCCACAACGCCGATTTTAAAATTATCAAGGCATAAAAACAGTATGATTTCTATTCATAAAAAATTAAAGTAACAAATGAGATAGCAAGTAAGATGGCAGAAGCAGATAAATCTTTGATAAAAGCACAGTATGCTAAAATTAACCAAATGCAGAATGGAATAAATAACAGTTTAATCCTAAATGAAATATCTGTGAGCCTAAGGGCATTAGGATAAGGTGGACGACTTCTGCTGGTGAAAACTGGGGGTCTCCTTCTGCCTGCTGACCCAGAAATCAGCAAGCAGATCCACTGTGCTGGGGAAAATATGCTGAAGGGGATGGCGTGTAGGCAGAGCACACGAAGGGAGCATCTGAACTCCCTCCATTCCATGGATACACCCAATCTGAACATCAAAAGTTACACTTCATCAAGGACTGGTATAACTCATTCCCCTCCCACTGAGTTCTATGGGAGAAAAAAAACACAGAAATTATAAAAGTTTGCACCACCATCTACAGGTACTGCACAGGAGCCTTTCTCTTGCAGAGGCACCAACCTCCCACATACTGATTAATAAAATTTGCCAAGATGCAACTCAGTATATCTTGGGTTGACAGACCACATTCTCGCTCTGTCTTTCTTTTCAGTTGTCTTTATTTGCAGTCAGTGCTTAGTGAGGGTTTGGACTGCAACTCCACCCCTGACCATAAGAATGATGAGCGGGAGCCCAACAGCAGGCTTGTTCAGATGACACTTCAGGCTCTGTGGTTAGTGAAACTGTGGTTCTCTGTAGTTAGCACTAACCACAAGCCATGCCTCTGCACACAGCGCTAAGCCACAGCTAGAGCCGCTAACTCTGCTGCAGACAGTTTCACTGTGGTTAGTGAGTGTGCAACGCTTTGCACAAGACACCTTAAACCCTGCTTCTTAACCAGCAGGGTTTAAGGTGTCTTCTGAACAGGCCCACTCTCTGGAAAGACCCATGGCGAGAAAAGCAGCTGCAGATACTGTCAGGGGATTTTGCCTACTTTGGAGGCCAAAGGGGGATTCAAGTGAACAAAAAGACCAATGAGGATAAAAAGACAGTTGTGAAAGCCAAACGAAATAGCTGAAAAATTTATTTCCCCATATATTTGCATTACAAATGTATTTTGAGATACTTCCCTTAGTTAAAGGTAATGTATTCTTCAAAGTTTCCATATGATAAGTGGAACACTGCTTCTAACTCACTATTGGGCGCAGGGGACAGCAGGTGAGGTAAGACAGCCATGCTACCCACATTTAGGATCTTGCAGATGGGTCTGCCCCCTCACCACAGATTTTCACATGCTCATTGCGCACTTCAAAAGTAGCTGCAAGGTTGCACATTCTTGTGTGTGCAAAGGCCTTGCACAGGAGGGCTCACAGTCACACGTCTAAGTCCATGGGTGTATTGGGGGTTATTCTTACCCAACACCTGCTCCTTGGTGTGCTTTTGAGCATCCATTGTTTTGTCTTGCTTCACCATGGCCAAGGGCAGTGACATTCTTGTGGTCTTATCTCGCCAGCTGGCTACCGTGGCCTTGGCAGCTATTCTCAGCCATGCCGCTTAATGATGATAAAAAGGACTGACTGGTGAATGGCTCCTACTTTTTCATGGATGCCTTTCAAATGGGCATCAGACTCTCTGCCAATGTTGTCTCTATGTTGCTGCTTTCTTTCTCATCCAGCAATACTCCAGTGAAGGCTCCTCAGAGGGCCAGAGCCCTAGAGACCAACCTGCCCTGCAGCCCCACAAAAGTAGGACCCAAACTGACAAGTAGAGCAGTCCCTGAATAATGGATGCTCAGAAACTGAGGAGTGCAAAATGCAATGGTTCAGGGTGGCTTCTGAGAAGATCACTTCCTTGGACATTATCAGCACCAGCTGCAAGCCACCTAAAAGTGGCATATAGAAAAAAGCCCAGGAGTACAAGCATGGTATGAACCAGGAGTATGTGGCCTGAACTTTGAGGCCACTCTGGGAAAGGCTCTGTTTCCTGTTGAGAACATTTTGGGCCCCATCATATTGGCATCAGAGTGAATTCCTTTAGTGATGTGCAATACCACTAGGCATGGGAGGGCGATGACTGTGCCTCCATGGCCCCCTAATGTGCCTTTCCTGCAGGGGTTGTGTGCACCTGCAGATGGAGGCTTCAGGGTCTCCTATGGGCAGAGCAATCTGATCCTGCATGCATTGGATGCAGTTCATGATGGGGTGAGAAGTCTCAACACCAAAGTAGGCCCTGAGCTCAATGATAACCACATAAAACTGGTAAAAATGTTTATATATTTAACACTTAAGACGCTTTGTATATGCCAGAAATCGCTCCTTTTCTCTGAACCACTTTTTCTGCAAAGAAGAGCTATCTGACCATCTGTAGTTCTGACTTGCATTTGTTCATGTCTATTTAACACACCTTATAGTTCTGCATCTTTGATGTGAACTAATCCAACTCACATGCTTTTTTTGTGTGCAAACCACCTTCTTCAACTGTGTAATGATGAGAACCCAATTAGGCCCATCTGTCTAAATCGAAAGGAGTTATCTACCCATAAACTATACTTCATTAACTGGCAAAGAAACTGCCAGAAGCTGCCTTCCAAAATTCCTGAGCGGCACGGAAAAGATTTCATTACTGACATTCATATGTTGCAGTTTAGAGAGTAAGACAGAATCATACAACTAGACAGAATCATTCCATTCCTTCCATCCTGACATGAAAGAGGTCCTGATCTCTGTACATTATGAAGTCTTCAATGCATTAAGGGGTATATATCAGTTTTAACCTATCATTTAACATTTGAGCTTAAAACAGTTTCCTTGGGAAACTGATGCATAGTCATAACGTGCAAAATTAGGATGGATTAACAAACCTAAAGTTAACAGACAAGCTCAATGTTTTGAACAAGCTGTAAAGAAGCTAAGTTACGGGATCAATTGTAAAAGTGCTTTGAATATTCCTCGTGGTATGCAGAAGCTATGCATCATGAGTTTAATAAAAACTGAGCATGCCATCCCATGATGACTCATGGAAATCATGGCAACCAGGATTCAAAGCTGTATCAGTTCAAAGTCATTGCCAACTTGGATTCGTTCCACCAATTTTAAATCATTTAGGTACAATCCTATCAATTGCACTTTCAGAATCCCCTGACTCAGACGTGTCTGATCACCCAATGCAGGGTGAGAGGAGTGGCAGAGGCGATCTTCACCTTCCCTTCCTGCAGATTTTGCTAGATGGGCTGTTCAGTCCATCTAGCGAGGACACTTCAGAGAGGTAGGAAAGGAGGTTGGAGGAGATTCAGGATAACTCTTATTCTGACATCTCCAGTCTCCTCTCCACCATAACCTTGGAACGCCCCGTTTTCCCACTCTCTGAGGTCATATTTCCAAACTCTGAGAGGGAGTAGGCGCGGTTCTCTCTGCACCAGCTGCGAGGGGAAGGGTCTAGGGTCAGATCTCTTTCCCATGCTTCTGAGGTCAGAGTGCTGTGTCTGACCTCAGAGAGATTTTACGAGCCATCCTATGGTCCTTGGGATGCTCTCCTAAGGAACATACAACTGCTCTCTTAATTAACAAACAGAGTCATATATACCAACAATAATTTCAGTTCTCTGAGTGCCAATCCTTACATAGGTAAAATGGAACTACCTACACACACAAAAGAGTTATTAGTAGGCTTGGGAGAACCCAAAGGTTTACAGATGTATGTGTGTGTGTGTGTGTGTGTGTATATATATGAATGAGGGTGGGGACCTTCAAAGGACACCTCCCCCAAAAAATAGTCCAATGAGGAGTAAGTATGCCCAGGGGCCATGGAATGCAGAATAACTGCTGGAGTGGGTAAGCAGGGGAGATGGAATGGACTATCATGGAGAAGGGCATGGTTTCAGACAGCCATGAACAGCTATACTTATACTGCAACATTTTTGTAGGTTCACTTGTAAACTGCTATTATCATTTATTATTATTTCATTTACATCATGCCTTTCTTGCATGAACTCAAGGTGTTTTACATAGGATTCCCAGGCAGACTGCCATCCAGGCACTTACCAGACCTAGACTTCCTTAGCTTTATCAAAATTACTGCATCACATGCTTTCAGACCAGACCAGGTCTCCTCACTTGCCCATTTTTTCTGTTTAGCATAGATCAAACTTTTTATCAGCCCTGTTAACAAAAAAAGCCTTAACCACTGTGGTTTGTGTCTTCTGAACAGGGCCATCCAATTCAAATTCTGACTACATCTTGGTATTTTTTTAAAAATATGGAATGGGGCCCTGGCAATGAAATAAAAGTTTTCAAAATGTTCAGATCAGGTGTTGAGAGACACATACGGGTGGATAAAGAGAAAAGTCATTGAGAAGTTTCCTGGATTTCTTCCGCAAGGACTACAAGGACTGCTCAGGAAATTACAGAATTACAGGCAAACACAAAGAAGAAGGAACACCAGCCAAGCCAAAAGCAATGCATGAAAGACTTTCACTTCACTTCTAACCTGGATAGTGTCCTATGCGAAATGACAGCATGTCCCTCTGTGGCCTCAGCAAGAACACAATGCTTCTGGGGGCATGCTCTCACACTGTGCAGGAAGGGACATCTGCCAAGTCAAAAGCAATTATTTCTCTTGCATGCCTTTGGCCTGGGCAGCACCACTCCATGTATAAACTTGCACAAGGTGTTGTTGCCCATGCAAAAAGCAGAGCATTAAAAATCAAATAATACTTTCTAAACTGAATGGAATCCTGTGTGAAATTATAGCATGCCCCGAAGGATTCTAGAACTTAGAATTCTAGTAATTAGAGATGGGCAAGCTCTGCCCTGCTCGCATTACATTGGACTGGAAATGAGATGTGTTATTTTTTTAAAAAGATAAATAACTCATTTTATTTTCAAAGCCAATCTAGCTCTTGTAAAACAGGCCCACCCTTCACTCCTCAAAACACTCTCCCACCCGCTTACCCTTAAAATGACTAACCAACCTCCAGTGAGCTGGAATGCTGCATATCAGCACAACAGGTTGTCAGGCTCGGCGGCCCATGGGAAATGTAGTTCCTTTCCTTGGGAGAACTGCATCTTCAATGGGCCACTGGGTCTTTAGTCCTAAGCAGCACATCAGGGCATCAGAAAGGGTGAAAGACTGCTCCCTGCATGCTGCCACTGCCTCCATTGTTTGGTAAGATGGATCCAATGGTTGGGGAGGGTGTTCTCTTCCAGCTTGGATTTTAATCCAATTTGGAAGCTTGTAAAACTTACCTCTTCTTAAAAGCACATCTTACAAAACCCCAACTCTCCTATCTGAGCCTAGCTCAGTGAGGATTGCTGGAACTTTTATGTAAAACGAGGACTAGTCTCTGATGGAGGGGATATTTTGCAGTGTGCCAAGTGTACACAGGTTCATGTTTTAGTAAGAGGTACTGGCCTAGACCTTCATATTTCTTTCATCTCGATGATTTTGAGTGGTGCATGTCTTCTAATGAGCCACAGTCTGTGTAAAGGGTGTTTTCCCTACAACAAGATCGGTTGTGTGTTTTCCAAAAGAGCTTGGCACTTTGCTCCCTGCTGTGTGGGAGGCAACAAAGAATTAAGTTTGCCCAGGAAGAGAAAATAGCTAAGGCCAGATCAGCTCACATGGATCTGACATTTTATATTGTGTCAATTTCTGAAAGTAAATTTGTGTAAGCAGATAATAACAAGTAAGGCAGTGAGTCAAAGAACAATTAAAAGGCTGTCATATGCATCATAACTCACAACAATGGTACATTCTCTTCCACAGTCACACAAAATAATTAAAACATTCAGTTTAAAAGAGATAAGTCATGCTGTGTGCTTTAACCACATGGGACATTTGTTAAAAGAACACATTAATAAGCACTATGACTCAGATAAGCAATGCCGCGACACTAAACTCTTTGCTCGTCCTTCCCAACCACCACAAGAACTAGATAATGTCATCAAATCTGAACTGAATAGCTCCTTAACACAGTATGGTTTAAAACATGTTTCTACTAGGCTAGAGATGGACAATTGCTTTTTCCCTCCAGTTATTACATTTTAATTTCCTGTATATTTTTCATTTGCTGCGTTGTTTCTTAAGAGCTGAAGCCCTCTATAGGGGAAGTCTCTTTGTAATCAAATTAATATATAGCCACTCTATCAGTTTGCCTACATCTTACCGTATGCAAGGGAGGGTCTTCTGTAGTACCTTCTCTTGCTGTGGTGCTCTGATTGTGAAACCCCATCCGTTCAGAGGTACATTTGGCACCAACATTACAATTCTTGCAGTCCTTGGTTAAAATAGTTCTGTTTGCTAAATCGTTTAAAGTTGGGTTGTTTGTCTTACAGTACTGGCTGCCTCTCATCATCATTATTATAATACTGACTGCCTCTCAACTGCCTTGATCACTGTATATTTTGTTATTTATTTATTTATTTATTTATTTATGGTATTTCTATACTGTCTTTCTGAAAGTAACTAATACATTTTGCATTTTCAATTACTATTTATTGTCTTACTTATTGTACGCTGCCTTGGTATCATAGCTTGTTCTCCCACCTCTTGGAGGAGAAGCAAACATAGCAGCCTAATTTTACATCCTGCCAAATAACAGGAAATAGCAAACAGTTGATCATTACAGAATTATCAATCTAGATATTAGCAGACATACATTAAGATTACTAACATGAGACTGAGTACTAAAGCCAAAGTTTGTTTCTGACCATGGGACCAAAAGGTGGGTTATGAGAGCCATAACACAAACAGCTATTTTGAGAGGGGCAGGATGTGCCATTTTCAGAAACAGACAGATTAAATAACAAAAACATTGGATTGGTTCCATTTAACATATTTTTAGCCACCTTTTCATTCGTTCCTTTAGCTTGGGTTAAGCCATAGTAAAAAAAGAAAAAGAGAGGTAAGTGTTTTTTCAGCCTTTCCAAAAGATGATTTAAAGGGATGATTTCAAACTAACAAGAGTACTACTTACAGGTTATGTTTGTAGATAAAATGAAATGCAAGTCTGTTATAGAATGTTTCTAGATACATGACTGAATATTCCCGAGTTCTTAAAACGTGTAGTAGCTTGCAAGTGGACACACTTCCTTATCCACTTACCATATCAAGGTCTTGGGAAACCCTCCGTTTGCGAAGCTCCTCCATCCTCTCACACACATCGGTAAAGCAGGTATTATAGTAATCTGCATACTGCTCAGCCAGGTCATCAATGTTGCCCAATGATCCATCCTATAGGAAGATACAGAAAGAATATACTTTAATTATTAAAGCATTTTCAGTGGATTTAATAACAATTATAATTAGAATGTGAAGAGTGTATTTTCTTAATATATAAATATCTTGAAGAATTAAAATGACTAGCTGTAGTGCTTTAGAATGTGTTCAACGCCTTGTTTTTTATTTTTAATAAAAATGCCACTATAACTATAGACAATAATGTTTTCCAACACTCAAGAGTCCTCAACAGCAAACTTGCTTAGATTTGATGACAAACCTTAGATGCCACACCTTAAACTCCAAACATACTACTTAAGGCAAAATCAACTAGGAAAGTCTTACTGTTTTGATTAGTATACCAACAATACTTACAAAGCTTAAAACAATAATCTGTCAATATACCACTAGATAAGAAACTGAAAGTTAATGGATAAAAGGCACTAGCACATACTTTCCTTCAGAGCGTATTTTACTTCCACTATGAAGATCAATAAAACTGGAAATACCAATTTCACATTAATCCACAAAGAATTTCAAGGTGATGTATTGTTGTACTGTTCTATCAATATTGTATCCATAGGGTACGTGCTGAAAATATACTCTAAAGCATTTTAGAATGGTATTATGATTGGCAGAAAGCATGACTATCAAGAATAATCTCCTATCTTAACAATGCACACATTATGTTCTTGGGAAGCCCTGTACATAAATGGAATTGAGGGGAAAAGAGAAGGGAAATGTCACTGAAATCCTAATGAAACATTGAGATTGACTATTTAACCAGGTAGAATAATATGTTGTATAGGTGCCTCTGGCAGAATTTACACTACTGCTTTATAACGGTTTATAACAGTAGTGACAACTTTCAGGGCACAGGACACACTGCATATACAGTTTTCAAAACATTTTCATAGTGTCATATTCTGCTTGGTGTAGATCTGGCCCAGAGAAAAACCGCATTTGCATCTACTACCAGAAAAGTTTCTAAGCTACCAGAGTTCCAGTTATTAGGTAATTTCTACACCTACTTAAAAAAAAAAGTTTAAAAAACATTTCTGCACCAGAAATAGAGACCTGGGACATTAAGGATCTTGAAAATGGGTAGACCATATTTCTAGACCATCTCAGGAAGCAGCCACTATAGAGAGCATTTTCCCCCTATACACTTGTTTTCTAATAACATCCTCAGATAGTAATGACTCTTTTCTTCAGTTCTGGACATTCCATCTTTGCCAGAATTCCAATCTTAGTGACAACTAATATCAAATGATTGTTGCCAGAGTGTATGCTGTAGAAGCAGATCAATGCCCCGAAGGCTAATCTCCTCCAGGGAGGGAGGCCTAGAACACCTGCTGGAGTATTTCATTCCAAGTTAGTGCTTGCTGGCCAAGGGCCTGCTGTTTAGTTTTAGCTTTAGAAACCACAGCTCACTGTCCCAAGCCCTGTTGCTAGACTACCACTATGGGCTCCTCGCTGCTGCCCATTTATTGGTCTTCCATAGCTGTGACTATAGGTGCCCTACAATCTTAGCCCTCTGAAAGCTTCAGTCAAGGCACTCAACCAATTTCCAAATTCCTCCAGAAATGCCTATATTATAGAAAAAGCCCAAGTAACAAGTTAAAAACAAAACAAAGGAACATAAAGCCATTTAAAGAGGATCCTATAAACTGCTACACCGCCTCAGTAAAAATGAAAACAAAACTGTTACCAGCTCTACATACTATTTCACAGCATGTTCGCTGGAAGGAAAGGCTTAATAGAGGAAATATTCAGAGGGGAAAAGGGGTAACATTTTAAGAGGGGGAGAAAACAAAATTTAATAACAGCGAAGTTCTTGTAGCATTTCAGGACAGCAGTTGTCCAACACTTCCTTCCGAGATCATCTTATACACTGGAATACTCCCTTATAAATTATACATGCTTAAGATTTTTCGGCATAATAACACATCGTATAAATGATGAATTGCCATGGAATTCCTAGAGAATTAGTTTGATAGCATGTGAATACCGGAAGCATCCATCATGATTGATATTAATGGAGTGAATAACAAAGACAAGCTATAATGATCTGGTGCTTACTGAACTAGATTTATTGGTCAGTGCAGTGCACACCAGCTCAATGAAAGTAATAGCAACATCAGTTGTACTTGATGTTAAAGATAATAGGGAGCAACAGCTTGACAGATACCTTGCATTAAGAAAATGAAATAAACCTCACTGGAAAGAGTTTTTAGTTCATATTGTTGAGTAGTTTCTTGTTGTTTCATTATTTTGAGTACATGTATGGAAGAAGTCTATTTTATGGGAAAGCATCTAAAGTCAGGTAGATCTTTGAAAACACTATGATTTACAAGACAAGTGTACACTGGGCAAATGTGTGGATCAGATATGTTTTGGGGGCACTCCAATGCTTTATCTGAGCTGGTGCCAACTACATGTGATCAAAGAATTAGCCCAATCAGTGTGGTGTGTTCAATGGCAGGACAGATGCAGATAAGGAGTTATAATGTCATATGCTTCCTTCGTCTTTTGCTATTAGAGGTTAGCTATCATTACAGCTATTTTGTTTTTGATGCTGCTGCTCTAAATAATTGTATAGAAGTACAGCTATACTGTTACCTCAAGGTCTTTAACAATGATGTTTATCTTCTTGCCAATTATCTTTTCCCTTCAATTTTCCCTTGTATAATAATTTGGAGTATGGTGTATTTTGTTTCCTCGGATAATGTGACCAAGATATTGTTCATTTTCTTCTTTTGATAGTATTTATTAACATAATAACATAGTGTCGTAACACTAGCTTGATCACAATGTAAGTAAAATAAAATAGTAGATTCCCACCCCACTCACCCCAAAAGACAGTCTTTTCCCATAAGAGTAACTGGAAAACCTGGAAAGGGTTTTCCTCCTGTGAAATATTTTACATGTTAAACCCTGGCTATATGCAGATGAATAAACAGAGAGAAACAGACACCATTTGAGCTAACTTGAGACACAGGAGTTACTGTGTGGAAAGCCACTGCAAACTTCAGTAAACTTCTTTAGGGTTTCAGTCTGAAAAGGAAAGGCAATCACAAAGAAATACAGGGAACATTACTTTACACTTCACTAACATATCTTTGGTTTGGAAGCATAAGAAATATGAACAGGAATAGTAAGATGTAAGTCACAGTAAGTAAGTTAGTGGTTTTATAAAATGGTTGGAGTGAGAACGTGTTGATGCGACTTACAGATGATACTTTAGCAAAGTTGTCCAGTTGGATTCATCTCTATGGAAAACAACCTGAACAAATCTTTACAAAGTCAGGAAGAGTTTCTATGTAGCACTGCACAATGAAGGCCATTTCAAGACATCATGCTGTATTGGTTTTGTCCAGAAAAAAATGTTGAGGAGGCTTAGTAAGTTCTCACAGGTCTGTCCAGTGTACAAATATATATATTGATATATACATATTTGTATATATTTGATATATATATGTACACTGGACAGACCTGTGAGAACTTACTAAGCCTCCTCACCATTTTTCTCTGGTCAAAACCACTACACCTGCTTAACACACTTGACATGAACACAGAAGAAATTTAAATGGTGCAATGGACTATCTGAAGAAGTCATCCCTATTAGTATTCATATCCTACTTGGTTTTTTTTTCATTAGAGATGGAGAACATGTGTTCATTCATGTTGACCTGACAACAAGCAGTTATTTCTAAAAAACTGGAAATAATTCATCTTCTTTTCTGGAATGGGATTCCTGGAGAATCCAATTTGGCCTCCGGATCTGAAGTTGTCCAACCCTATCATAAAGCCCATATCCAAACCTGAGCTTGGCAAGCTTCACCAACATCTCTAATCTTTAATTTCTTATTCCTTGTTTATCTCTGCTTTCTGGTACTGAAACTGTACAGTTAGCATTTTCCATGTCAATGTGTTGTCTAAATGAATGAATTATATTTTATATATCGGCATATCTGTCAGCAGTGCTTTTGAGAAAATCTGCAATGGCTGCATTTGGCACATAGCCTACGTCTCCACCACAATGGCTCCACACACAAAGAAAAACCAAGGGTTGGATCCAGATTTGCAGAAGTGGACTTCCTTGCCTCCCTCCTTCCTGTGGCAGCTTCTCCAGATCTCTGAAAAATGTGATACAGAGAATCAGGAGACCCTGCTGAGTGGGGTGAGCTGTTGTGTGGGGAGATAGGGTATCCCCAAGAGTCAGGCAGATGGATCTTCCACAAACAGAGCCCTTCTACTCATGGAAGGTAGATTCTGGATCCAACCCCAAATATTCTTTAAATAGGAATATGGTCTGTCAATCTAAGATACCATCTGACATTCTGAAAATAGATCTAGATTATCTATCTTTTTAATTTATTCAAATAACACTATGTGTTCACATATTCCTCATATACATAAATGGTTAAAAGAGCAAAATAATAATTAATTATTTCAGGACTATATAAAGCAACATAGATACATGTGCACACACTAAGATTAAATTAATGTGTTGTGCTTATTGTAGCTGTTATCAGCTACAATAAGCACAACACATTAATTTAATCTTAGTGTGTGCACATGTATCCCATTCATCCCAGGAACATTTGCCTTTTTTCTATACTGGTGCTGCAGCACGATGGGGGGTGGGGAGAAGATATAAGAAAAACCTCAGTTACAGCAACCTTTCTATTTATTATTTATTTATTTATTTATTTATCATACTTATACCCCGCTCCTCAGCCAAAAAAGGCTCTCGGAGCGGCTTACACTTAGCAAAAAAGACAGTCCCTGCCCTCAGGCTTACAGTCTAATATGACACACAAGGAAAAGGAGTCCAGGAGGGAGGGAGGGAAGAGAGAGAAAGAGAGAGAGAGAGAGAGAGAGAGAGAGAGAGAGAGAGAGAGTCCAACAGGAGCAGGCCCCGATGTTACTTCTGCCTGCTCCTGTCCCCTCGGTCCTTCTTCTTCCCCACAGGGCCAAGATGGCAGTTTGCCCTGTGGGGGTGGGGGAAGAATCCAAGAGGAGCAGGCCCCGATGTTACTTCTGCCTGCTCCTGTCCCCTCGGTCCTTCTTCTTCCCCACAGGGCCAAGATGACAGTTTGCCCTGTGGGGGTGGGGGAAGAGTCCAAGAGGAGCAGACCCCGACTCTCTCTACCAAGAGACTAGCCTAGAAGCAAAATTCTTAACAAGAATAAAATAGGAAAAGTGTTTTCCAAGATATTATTTCAATATTCTGGAATAAGCATCATTTTAAAAAAGGGGTGAAGACATCTGGAAAACTTAGGCATACCCTGAATACCTTTTGCTTCTCACAACTGCTCCAGCTGCTCACCAAATCTTACGCCTCACTAGTTTAGAAGCAGCTGGGTTAGAACAGATTATTACATGCCTACTTCTAGACATTAAAAAACAAATATGCTTACTGCCAAACAACTTATACCAATATCCTGTTCCTCATAATAGCCTATAGGGTACAAGATGCTGTGTACAAGATGCTGTGGAGGAAGAGTGCAAGAACAGAAGACAATTATTTCTACTTCTTATTTATCCATGATAAGCTCCCCAGAAATTGCAGTTCAAGTCTTTTTCTTTTTTTCTTTTAAACACACTTAAGAAATGTCATAAAACAAACAAGTCTGGGAGATATGATAGAGGTCTATACAATTATGAATGGTGCAGAGAGGATTGTTTTGTCTCTCTGGCATAATATTAGAACAGACTTCCCAAACCTGGTGCCCTCCAGAGTTGTTGGGACTGAAATTCCGATAAGTGCATCAGATTGGCAAAAGCTGTTCTAGAACATAAGAACACCCAATGAAACTGATGGGTGGTAGGTTCAGGACTGATAAACCGAAATACTTCTTCAAACAAGTATTTTTAGTGAAACCTTATCGATTTCACTAAATAGGATTAGACAAATTCATAGCTAACAGATCTATCACAAGCTGTTGAGCATATTAACTAGCTAGAAGGAGCTTCAATGTACAGAGGCAGCAGCATTTTGAATGCAAGATGCTGGACACAGGAGATATTATTGTCTCCCAGCTCTACTTAAAAGCTTCCCCAAAGTATCCTGCTCTACTTAAAAGCTGCCTAAAAGTACCTATTTGGCTGTTGTGTGAAACGGAATGACGGAGCAGAAGGAACCTGATGTGTTCCAGCAAGGCAATCTTTGTTTGTTTGTTTAGATTTATTTATAAGGTACAATATTTTTTAAAAAAATCTTTAAGGACCTTAAAACCCACTGAACTTGTCAATAGTGGGAATTCTTGACCATTTACAATTCTACCATATAAAACTTCACTGCGACTTCTATTTCAAAACAATAAAAAAGCTTTAAAATAAAATTTCATCTACAAGTACAGATAGAGCAAACTGCTCATAAGCTAGGGGAATATCCTGTTTTATAACTTTAAAGCACTTTCAGCTTTTACTAGTTTCAGGATTCAGTTGTTTTACTAATAATCTGGTCTTCATCTATATGAAAGAGTTATCTTTACGATATCAACCGAAACCGATTTTGGCTTTGAGTTGTACTATGGTTATTCTGTTTTGTGATAATGTCTACAATTATTGCAGCAGCATTAAGTAATGTACCTGGGTTGCATTGCATCAGGGATCTTGATGTACTAGACCTCGGGGTACCAAGAACCACCAGGGCATTAGCAGTCAGGAAACAGTACATTACTTAATGAGAACATACCTAATATCAGATGAAACTAATTTTTAAAGGAGAGAGTTGAACCGTCCAGAGAGCTTCGGCTATTGGGCGGTATAAAAATGTAATAAATAAAATAAATAAATAAATAAATTGAACAAACCTAGTGAATTGGCTTTGCAGCTGTTTAGACAAATGCCCATTATTGCTTCATACACTGCACAGGCAGGGTAGCATAACAGAAAATGAAGATACTTTTAACGCAATATAATTAGACCAAGAGCAGAAATTAAATTCTTATCAATGTTTTTTTTTAAATTCTCCTTGATAAGGTTCGCATGAAAATGACAAGTTTAATCAGATCGTGGTCAAACACAAGGTTTAGTAAGCATATGATCCCTCCAAACTACCACAGATACAATGAATGTGGGGATGGAGAGAAATGTGCATTAAGATAAAACATGTTTCTATATCATCATCATCATCATCATCATCATCATCATCATCGTAAAAGTGATACTGACATTTCTTCCAATATTCAGAATTCCCATTTTGCAGGTTGCATCTAATGGTTTTCTTACCAGAGAAAGCAATTTAACATTTCTTCCCATTTGGTGCACATTTACACAGATTTGTTGTCTAGGTTACCAAGCACCATGCTGAGCAAATTGAGAAGAATATATGCACATAAACAAGTACTGGGAAGTATATGCTTAGGCTTTGCAATCAACTAGAGAAAATAAACAGGCATATATTTAAATAATTCCCTCAGGAAATGCACTGGCTTCAATAGTTTGCAAAATGGTCCATTGATGCAATGCATTTTGTAGATGAAGCCAGTCATTTACAACACAGGGTGCAAGATAACTTTACACATAGCTCTTATAACCCCTAAGACTGCAGCTGACAGTTACCCATGCTTTAGTCCACAGATTCCAATGGACAAACAGGCAAATTAACCATGGACTGGATATTCAGCCATGGCTTCATTGGTATGAAAGCCCTATTCAGGAATTTGCTCCATGGATCAGCCAATAAGGACATTTATTTATTTTTTTATTTATTTACTGAAAGCTTCCGCCAATGGAATGGGGCAGTTTTCAATTACTGTCTCTCTCTCCCTCAGTCCCATGTGCCCCTAAATCTGGTCTGGAGCCCCTCCAGAACAAATCTGAGGGTGCACAGGGGAGGGGGTCTGAATAACCGGCAAATGTTGTCCCATTCCCCACTTCAAAGAAGGAAGTCTACTGTTAGTGGAGGGACAACAGCTGAATTTCAAATTTCATCACACCTTTTCTCAAAATAAAACCATACATATGCTTTACCCTTATTTTATCCTTAACACATCTGTGAGGTAGGTTAGGCTCACAGGCTGTGACTGGCCCAAGGTCACCCAGTTTATTACAGCAGGAATCTGTCTCCCTATCAACCTCATACACTTTCTGAAAGCAGAGAGATAGCGTCCCATAATCCAAATAACATAAAATTATGTATTAGCAGAGCAGAAAGGATATGCAGACAAGAATTGTGTGTCACAGTCCTAGTAGCTGTACACCACCCACTTCCAGAAAGAGTTCCTGAGGAAATCCTTACTGCTAAAAAATTGCATGTCACTACATAAAGGATATAAACAATTCCATTCTGTTTAGTTCTTTATCTTACAGAGTCACAGGCTAGACATTTCTGGAGGTATAAAGATGAAATAGTAAAATATTTTACAAAATTCTAACTATGACTGGTAAATCAATTAGCTATAGTTACTCTTTTGCCTGTTGATCTCCAAGGGCCTTAGGAGCTATAGGCATATTCAAATTTATGTCACAGCAGCAGCAAGGCCATGTTGCACTACACAACAGTATTGCTGCAAACGCAGGGGGATGCTTTCATCTTCAGCTTATCCCTAATAATCCAAACAGGGTTTTTTTAAAAAAATGAGCAGTACTCAAATATGGCTCAGGAAACCCAAATAAAGTTGCAGATTAACACTGCCACCTAGAACCAAGGTCCAATTGAGACCAGGAAATAAGGCATAGAGAATGACCTGCTGCACTTCTGAGAATTATGGATGCAAGCTGTATTTAACAGTGAGGTGATCACCACAAGACATGCACCTAGGTGGGCCCTCCCACCTTAATAGGGACTTGATATCCAGCAGGTAATCAATTCAGGACTAATTGCTTCCTTCAGTTCTTAGGTAATGTATTTGACCACAAACAACGTATTGGTTCCAATTCAAGCATCTTATTGTTAGTCTGGCCTTCCACAGCTCTTGTCACTTGTCCTTCAGTTTAGGCTTCAAGATGGGTATACAGTCATTTGATCGTAATTTAGTATGTTTGAAAGTAAGACGGGTCGCCATCTTAGCAAATGTAAGGAGCTGAGTCAACTGACAATTGCTTAGCACCTCCCATATAAAGAAGTGGGCAAAGCACCATTTCCCTCAGATTTATTCAGAATGGAATACCATACACATTTACCTGAGAATGGTAACTGAATGTAGTGGAACTTACTTCTGAATAAATATAGATATGATTGCATGGTTAGACACTTATATAGAGATAATTACTTAAGTCTCAGATTTGCTTTCACAGTACACAGGAAGTTGAGGAAAAAGATGGCACAGGGGAAGTGCACTGGATCAATAAAAGGCTCCTTTGAGCCTGTTTTGTCACATCACTGCACAGCGGCCTGGTCAGCACTGTATATCTGTTGGTCAGGATGAAAGTGAAGAGTTGACATGCTCCCACTTGTCTACCACTCCTGGAATCACATATATATCCCTATGCAGGCCCCTACATGTATAGACATTATTCATGACCACATTTTCCCACACAGTTTGCACAATCTGTAAGGATTGGAAAGTTTGAGGATATGCATGGTCATATTTATTTTATTAATTTGTTTCATTTCTATACCACCCAATAGCTGAAGCTCTTTGGGCAGTTCACAAAATAGGGATTCTTTGTAATCACATGAATCATGCTTATATGTGTAAGGACTTGCATGGGGGTACATATGTGACCCTGAAGAGTGGCAGAGAAGCGTGCAGATCATGTAAATTGAGTCCAAGCATATAGGGTCCTGGGCAAACAACGTTCTGCCATTTCTGAAGATACTGGATGAACAGAGACGAAGGGACTAGCACTACAATCACAATTCCCCCATACGCATAGAGAAAAATCTATAGTACAGGGTGGTATATAACAATCGATAAGTTATTCTTATATTACCACTTCCATCCTACCACAGTGGTCCACTTCAGAAACCTTGTAATATTCCTGTAGCAGCAGTTATTATAATCTGTGTTTTTGTACCAGGACAAATTAGCACTGTTAAGAAAACTGCTTACATATAAATACTATAGTACTGGGGCTTGGCTTTTTATTGTTTCAGCCAGGCACAAAGAGGCTTGCATACAAACAGTATTTTATTTAGGAGCAATAATACAGTTATCAGGGGGTTCGGCTCATTTAATTAAACCAAGTACAATCACCCTCCTGTGGGCTTTAAACTGTGAATATCCATTTAAATATTATTTAGATGCATATCTTCTAAGTACTGGGGACTGTGCAGAGCTTCATGTTTATATCAATTAGGGATATCAGCAGGCTAATAAAAGCTTTATGTCTTGCCAGTTTATAAACCTTTCCATTCTTAGATCTGGTATTTTTGTTCCTTTATGATCTTATATGCCCATATTGCTTCATCATTGCCAAAGTGCCTGTTGATGAGGCTAAACAGCCTGCCTTCTCAAGTAAATTGAATTTATTACTACACTCTTCTTGCCAGCACGTTACAGTGGCTTGTTTTGAAATAAACAATCAACCTGACTCTAATAAGTGACCCTAGTTCGCCTGAGGCTTTAAATCTATACCAGCAGTCACAAACTACCTAGATCAGCAGTCCTGTATAAAGCTGGGCACTGGGTCACCGCCTGTCCCCTGATCCCCCTAACCAGAGCTGTGATCTCCCTTTTCACCAATCTCTCACCTGAATTATATCTTCAGCCCCTGACTATTATTAGGATCCAAACAAGGTAAGACAATTTCCTGTTTTTCATGAATTCATCTACGAAACTACAAAAACAAGACTGTAGCTTAGTGAGCATGTTAAGCAAATGCAGGGTCAACATAGCAAAGGGGAGACAGATTGGGTCTGATGGATGCTAATTACCACTATGCACAAAAGCATGCACAATCTAATGGTTATCCAACTTCTTCTTAAAAGCAGCTATTTTGAAAAGTACACATACTTAAATCTTATTCTTAATACCCCCATAAGCACAGATCTGGACTGACTATAAATACACTACTCTGTTTTGAATCAAGGTTAGTGGAAACCTTGTCAATCTGAAAAGCTTTTCATGTTATTGGGAAATCTTGGATTCTCTGTATATTATTCTTTTTTTAAAAAAACAACCCACTAAAGTTAACTTCCCATATTACCATTATAATTTGAAAGCCTTTACAACATGGCTCCTTCCCCATGCTGCAAAGATTTATGGCAGAAGAGCTGGGCTATACTGTTTCCATTGGCTTAGTTTCAAGGAGGGACATTGCTGATGAATGGGCACAATGTAGGATGCCCTTAGCGTTCTGAAAGTTACTTTGTGGCTTTTGACAAGGAGTTGCTTGTTTTATACTTTGAATGTTTTTAATTTTTGTGAACCGCCCAGAGAGCTCCGGCTATTGGGTGGTATAGAAATGTAATAAATAAATAAATAAATAAATAAATAATAAAGTTGCATGCTCCAACTCCCATTTGTATCGTAAGCAAAACCTTGATTAATAAAATAAGAAGCTTTCAATGTCTTCCCATTGAGTACAATGGGGACATCAACAGCTGTAATCAGCCTTCCCCAACTTGGCATCTTCCAGAAGTTTTGGACTACAAGTTCCATCAGCCCCAACAAGCATAGTCAACGGTTAGGGCCGACAGTGGTTGCACCCCAAATCATCTGGAGGGCACCAGGTTGGGAAAGGCTGACCTATAACTTTTTTTTGTCAGACCTGTATTAATTTGCAGGTATAGTAAAGAAGCAGCCTTTTGAGGGGATGGGGCATGTCAAATATCAGACAAATAGAACCAGGATTCTTTTGTGCAAGATGTCATTTGAATTTTCGGGGTGGGTGGGTTGTTTTTTATAGAGAGATTTCCTTCCGTCCCTATGATTTTGGTGCAATGTGAATAAAAAATACATATATTGTAAACGTATCCCTAGGTAAGTTCCCTGCAAAATTTCAGAAGGATAGACAGGGTTTAGGGAGTTATGATGAATAAAATACAACTTGACGCTTCCTCTGTTGCCACACACACACCTCATTCACCCCTGCTTAGTTGGCATTAATGTTAGTAGAAAGTGCAACTCTGATTAGGACAAAGATGGATGTCAGTTCAGTGTCTCTCCCAAAACATTAAGATTGGAGTGCCCTGGTAAAATCATCCCCTAACAACTAGAGCGGCCAATCACAAAACTACACACTGCCTCCTTTTTCTACTCCTTCACCTGGAATGGCACTTTCCTATTTTTTATTATTAATATTATAAACATTTCTAAATCAGTCCAAAGCCGAAACTCTCTGAACAGTTTACATAAGATTAAAACAATTAAAAACAATATACAGAATTTAAAACCACAAAAACATACAATATACAGACAAACATATAAAAAATATGCCAAGGCCAAAGCCGAACAAAGTGTGGTTGCACTAACCCGGTTCCTCTTCATGAAGGGTGGGGAATTTCTGCCAGCAGCCACCTGAGTCTTTAAAGCCAAAACTGTGACTCAGGTTCTTTTTGGGGGTCCAATCTGGTTTCCTCACTCTAAGAGCTCTCTTGAAGGAATTCAATGTCTTTTCTTCGGGTTAATATTTGGTGTTCCCAGGTGTGTTTCTGGAGCTGTCCTTAATCTGGAGGCTGGGCTAAACTTGCTAAAATGCTTAGCATGGATATATTCTATATACTTTTGGCTCCATTGCTGCCTTGTGCTTACTCCTAATTCTTTGGCCTCCAAGGTATTGTCAGATTCCTTTGAATCTCCTTGGACAAAAGTAGTGGTGCAAAACGTTACCTCTGTAGGGCTTTCTCCCTTCCACTTGCCATCCATGGACATAGAAAGTGCCAAATCGTCTGTTAAACAGAGATTACTGGACACAGACTACCAGGAGCTCCAAGGAGCTGCAGGGGGACCATGTTCCCCTCAGTCATTGGGTTTACCAGGCCATTCCTGCAAAGATGGGATGCCATATTTGGGATGGCTAACTATCCCTAAATATAGGAAGGCATTCTCCTTAGAAAGGTTCAATGTTCTCCCCTCCAAGCTATTGGAGGGCAGATTCAAGAAAATCCCAATGAATAATAGATGCTGCCCCTGTAATAACGCCGAGGTGGAATCCATCTTGCATGTTCTATTCTACTGCAGTTATTATCAAGAGGCCAGGAAAGACCTAATATGTCCTATTATACAGTGTTTCCCTGGTTGCTCTCCCAAGTCTCTTATGATTATTTTACTCCAGGGCACCAATAAGCCTATTACTGAGCAAGTGGCCAATTTTCTGAATCTGGTTATTCTCATTAGACCACTCATGGATGTTTGATCATTTCTTTAAATCTACTGATTAGCATTTTTACAGATTTCGTATCCTTTCTTTTTACCATCATGTATTTTTATTAATGTGTGTGTACCTACATGCTATAATAATGGTCTGTTGACTGCAAATAAAGGTTGATTGATTGATTGATTGAATACACACAAACATATACCTAAAAACAATTATAAGCAACTTTATAAACAACTGTAAAAACAGATCCAGGATTGATGAAGCTCTTCATATATTGCTAATTGCCTGGGAAAAGAGAAAAGCTTTAACCTGGCACTGAAAAGATAGCAATGTTGGCACTAGGCAGGCCTCGTTGGGGAGATCATTCCATAATTGGGGGGGGGCACTACTGAAAAGGCCCTCTCCCTTGTTGCCATCCTCCAAGCTTCCCTTGGAGTAGGCACCTGGAGAAGGACCTTAGATGTTGAACATAGTGTACGGGTAGGTTCACGTCAGCTCATTGAATCAGGCTCGGAAACATACAGGCAGCCAATGCAAGCAGGCCAGAGTGGGTCTTATATGTTCGAACCTTCTGGTCCCTGGAGCACCCTGGAGCGGAAACTTCCATCTCAAAAATAAGTCAGACTTAATGGGATTTCTTTTGTTGCGTGAAGAAGGCTAGAAGGGACGGGAGGCATGCGGGATGCAGACATCATGAGAGGGACCCACGAAATTCTGTGAGTGCCCAGCAACGAGCATGCAATAAAACACTCATCTAATGACACCCAGCATGTAGGGTAAAAATAGGGTTATTAACACCTGTCTCTGGACTCCTCTCCCCAGAGAGGGTTGCCAAGCTTTTAAAGAGCCTTGTAAAGGGTGTGTGTTTTTAAATCCTGCTTTGATTGCTGTTTATGTTTGATTGTAATTCATGTGCTTTTTATTGCAAACCACTCTAAAAAAAACTGATGTCAAAGGGCAATACAGAAATTCCTTAAATAAATGAATAAATAGTGGAGCTGATTGAAAGCAGTGAAATGCTTCCCAATGTAAACTACATTTTCTCATCCAGAAAAAACCAATTATTCTGCAAGCTTGCAGCAGCAGCAATAAAACATTGGGAAGCACCAATTGCTGACATCTAGAACCTCACCAAGTGGCTCTGAACAATTGTAAGAGATTCCTTTTTTATTACTAAATTGAAGATAGAATGGTATACGGATAAGCACTGTATGTAGAACTTTTAAAATGCTTTTTAAAAGGCTGGCAACCTTCTTAAAATATTGCTAGAGTGGCAACATTAACAGCTGAATCAGTGTTCAGTGCCTTGGTGTGTACTGCTGCCATTCAAACTGGAAAGCCAGGAAGAAGACAGACTCACACCACAGCTGAGGGACCTGCTGTGAATTCTTTTTATTATTATTACATCTGTCTTTATCCTTGGCATTTCAAATGTTAGTTCATCATACTAAAGAATAGATTTTCATAAATGAATTCTCATAACTGCAGGGATCTCAAATATATGTTTTTTGTTATGGCTCCAAAAACATCATATAACAATCCCATTTTCCTGTCACACCCATCTTGAAAATGGATTTTGAAGTATTATGGGCTATGGGCGTTCATGCATGAGCTTGGGCATGTGTTGTTTATTCTATGAAAGAGTGCCATAAAAGCTTTCGAATAGTTCATCCAACAATAATACAGTTATAAGAAATACTTTATTTAATAATCATTTCCAATAATAATCATTTCCAATAAGATCATATTTTGAACTTCTCTTTTAATAGCTGAGGTTTGTTAAATCAATAATTCTAAACAGAACAAAGAAAAACAGGCTACTCCAAATCCAGGAAAACTAAGCCATACACAGCTCTGGACTAAGCATCAAGTATTTTGGAAGTACAACTTGTGCTTTTTATTTCAGAAGAGGTATTTAGATTTAAAATGTGAACTATTTAAAGCTAATGATACATTTCTGCTTTTTTTAAAAAAAATGTTCCATTATTGGTAAGGTCTCAAATGCTCTGTTTTTTAATCACATGTTCCTTCTCTACCAACAAAGGCACTTTTGTCATGATGATGTGTTAAAATCTTAATAAAGTCCAGCTGTTTCTAAGGCATGGAAACAATTTTTGGATCCTCTAACATTAATGAGAGACATGCTTATCTCAGGAAATACCTTCATGTGCATTAGCCCTCCTACTCCTTATTAACAGTGAATAGTACTTTGCTTAAGTCCCATTCCAAAAGTATGCCACACTATTTAAAGTCAAACTACCCCACTCCATCATCTTACAATTTGGCCTGATTTAAGCAATACCTTACCCCACCTTTTCCACAATTTTGCCACCCTATCCATGCTTGATATTTGGACAGATCCATAGCGTCCGTTCTTTAATGGGGTAAGACTGATCGAGACCCACAGGAAGACCTTTTCCATGGCAGCCTTCAACCTTATGAATAGTAGTAAGGCAGGCAAAGACACTAGAAGGCTGGGAAAGAGACTAGAGATGCTAAGGCAGAGGGGGATAGAAAAAGGGGGCAGAGGGGGGGCTTGCTGATGAAATCACTTGTACCTGCTCAGAAATGGACTCCACATTGAGAGCAGACTCTAGGGTGGTGATTACGGCATCCACTTCTCCAGTTTTGATGAATGAGTTTCATCATATTCAGCCCTGAAGATGAGCACAAGCTGCCTGAAGAAGTGAGGCCAACCATTTGTTGGTTGTACCCTTGTTCAGTTAAGTTTTTAAGGTGCTATAACTCTCTTCATTGTTTTGCTGCATCAGACTAACATGGCTTCCCCTCTGGAAACCGAATATATTATAACTATTTTTTGAATAAAACCAAGACATTTAGACTTTTAAGTTGCATAAATACACTCAACAGTACAATGTTAGGACACACTTCATATTTTTATTTATTTATTTTTATTTATTTAATTATTGCATTTATATCCCACCTTTTTTCCTCCAAGGAACCCAAGGTGGCATACATAATCCTTCTCCTCTCCATTTTATCCTCACATCAACAATCTTATGAGGAAGGTTGGGCTGAGTGTGTGTGACTGAATTAACACATTTAGGCTTGATAAGAAAGGCTGTAATCCTAAACACACTGGGGCACAGTAAGGCCCACTGAACACAGCAGAATTTACTTCTGAGTAAACATACATAAATTGGCACTGTATTTCATATGTTTCCATTTTCCCTAACATTTATAAGGATGCTTCCCCCAAATTGAAAACATGGAGTAAATTATTTTTGCTCCATGGCTTCAACAATTCCAGAGGTTTGGTTGACAAGCAAAGATGTTTAGAGGAAAACAAAGAAGTCACGCAAAGCCAGAATCTAGTATGTTGCTTTGCATAGCAGGCAACTGCTAGTACAGCTACACAAAGAAGCTAACGCTCCATTCTCCTCCTGATGGAATTCTACAACTTGCACTAATGCCATGACCCTTGCACCCAATACTGGGTGGGCCATTTCCAGAGTGGCAATCCAAATATTGAGTAGTGACATATTTTTTTAACCCATAAAACAAAATACAGCAACATCTTTGTTTTCCTAATTCTCCCTATATAATTGGACAAAACATAAATCACTGGTCTTGGGCACGGTGAAAAAACTATTTAAACCATGCATACACTTACATTTTTAATAAGCAAGGGGATTTAACAATCAAGTAAGAATGTATAAAAAGCACTGACTGGAGTCACAAAATTATTTGTTTGTTTTTAAACACTGTATTACCTTCTTTCCCAATGAAAGTGTGACGAAAAGCAATTCATAAAGGGCACCATAAAACAGAAATCAGATTTTTATCAAAAGATTGAGGCTGTTAAGCTTAGTAGATAGAGAGAAGTTTGATGGAGACTTTTGTGTTATGCCAGATGACAAGGAAGGAAAAGCTTGTATCAAATGTTATCTCATTCAGCTGTCTGGCTCTATAAAGAGATTAGCAGAGCCTTGAAAATAAGTGTTGCAGACGAGGTCATACACTCCTCTGCACAAGATGTCTACTCTCCTCTTCCCTCCTATTCTGCTTCTGCCACTTTATGAAAGCAAAAACAAACAAACGACTCATGCAGCAGCAGTTGGACTTTCCCCTGCACAGCTCATTTTATTCACCACAGGTGACCAGACAAATGCCTGACTGTACAGCTAGAAGAATGGAGTTTCACACAACCTTCTATAAAACAAAAAGATGCAGTAGATTAATAATGGAAGGAAAGCCTGCTTTCTGGTCACTTGAAACCCAAGCATGAAAACTAATGGAGGATTTCCCTTTTACTTCTGTCTGGTCTGCACAAACATTTTTAATTTGTTTGTACTCTTATTTGTATGATTTCATAAACTCTATTGGCTTCTATACACTTTTACTTCAACTAAGTGCATTAAAGAGTATTACAACTAGTACAAAACTGGGAACCAAAGAGCCCTGGGCATGAATACAAAGCACTTCTATATGTACATAAAGATGCTGCTGATTTCCACACAACATTCACCTGCACACCACTCTCCACGGATACACCACTGCATTCCCAGACCCTGAGGAATGTATACAAGGGGGTACAGCAAAAAAAGAGAACTAGAAACTCCCTGGTGCATATGCAGAATGCCAAGCTCAGCCCTTTGGATGCCAGCCACTTGCTTAAAATCCAGCTGTTTAAACTTTCTCTATACTATAGACCACACTTCTATGAAAAGGAGAAGAAAGTGTCGAATGACAAAATCATAAGCTGCATATTTTGTTAGTATAATCATTAGGTTTTGTTTTAAGCAACTATTCACTTCTAGAAGCGCTGAATGTTTTTCCATCAGGATATCTGAAATTTTAAAAATTAAATAGCAATGTCCATTCATTGAGCAGTATCCAATGCTGCCCACTTACAAGCAGGAACCACAGCTATTGCAACGAGAAGCTAGCAGTTGCTGAAGAAATCAGAAATGAGTGGGAACACTCACCTCTGGAATGGGGCAGTTCAGCTAAGCTCGCTTCTGCAAGTTCCACTAACCTGCCCCATTCTGAAAATAAGCATTTCCAATCACTTCAGGAATATACTAACTTCTTGTTAATGGAGTTGTAGCAGCAATATTGGATACTCCTCCTTAGGTTCTAATTTTGAAAAGAACCATCTAACTCTTCAAGTCAGACTTAAAACTCAGTCTTATTTTCAGTCAAACTGCCAAACTCCTTTCATGGGCACCTCCATGTTCAGGTAAGTAAAAGTAATCTTTATGTTTTGGGGGTTTAATGCTTCTTCAAGCCACTTGCAGTGACACACAAAAAAAGTTCTACAGTAGCATCTAAAGTTAAAGAAATTTTGGCTTAGCTAAAGTTAATATGTATTCTTCTGTGGATTTCATTTTGATATGGATTTGTTTCTAAACTATAAGTTTACCTCACCTAACTTCCTGAGACTTACGTTATGAGAATGGAAAATTGATAACAGATGACAAAGAAAAGGCTGAAGTGCTCAATTCCTACTTTGCCTCAGTCTTCTCCCAAAAGCGGGTCTATGAACCCCCTGGAAAAAGTGAAGCAGAAGTTGAGGGGGCAGGATTGCAGTTTGAGATTGATAAACAAATGGTCAAAGAACACCTAATTTCCTTGAATGAGTTCAAATCTCCAGGGCCCAATGAACTGCATCCTAGAGTAATGAAGGAGCTAGCGGAAGAACTCTCAGAACCTTCGTCTATTATCTTTGCAAAATCATGGAAGACTGGTGAGGTGCCGGAAGACTGGAGGAGGGATAACGTTGTTCCTATCTTCAAAAAGGGCAAAAAGGAGGAATCTGGGAACTACAGACCAGTCAGTCTGACATCCATCCCTGGGAAAATTCTGGAGTAGATTTTAAAGAAGTCAGTCTGTAAACACCTTGAAATCAATGCAGTGATTACTAGAAGCCAACATAGATTTGTCAGGAACAAATCCTGTCAGACTAATTTGATCACATTTTTTGATCAAGTAACGTCCCTTGTGGACTCTGGGAATGCTGTGGACGTCATATATCTTGACTTCAGCAAAGCTTTTGACAAAGTACCACATGACATTCTGATTAACAAACTACCTAAAAGTGGGCTAGATGGAACAACTATTAGGTGGATTCACAGTTGGCTACAGAATCAGACTCAAAGAGTACTTATCAATGGAATTTTCTCAAACTGGGGAGAGGCAACGAGTGGGGTACCACAGGGCCCAGTCCCGGGCCCAGTGCTCTTCAATATTTTTATTAATGATTTGGATGAGGAGGTGCAGGGAACACTTATCAAATTTGCAGATGACACAAAATTGGGTGGGATAGGTAATACCTTGGAAGACAGAAACAAACTTCAAAGTGATCTTGATAGGCTGGAGTGCTGGGCTGAAAACAACAGAATGAAATTTAATAGGGATAAATGCCAAGTTCTACATCTAGGAAATAGAAACCAAATACACAGTTACAAGATGGGGGATACTTGGCTCAGCAATACTACAAACGAGAAGGATCTTGGAATTGTAGATCACAAGCTGAATATGAGCCAACAGTGCGATATGGTTGCAAGAAAGGCAAATGCTATTTTGGGCTCCATTAATAGAAGTATAGCTTCCAAATCATGTGAGGTAGTGGTTCCTCCCTATTCGGCCTTGGTTAGGCCTCATCTAGAGCATTGCGTTCAGTTCTGGGCTCCACAATTCAAGAAGGATGCAGACAAGCTGGAGCGTGTTCAGAGGAGGGCATCCAGGATGATCAGGGGTCTGGAAACAAAGCCCTATGAAGAGAGACTGAAAGAACTGGGCATGTTTAGCCTGGAGAAGAGAAGATTGAGGGGAGACATGATAGCACTCTTCAAATACTTAAAAGGTTGTCACACACAGGAGGGCCAGGATCTCTTCTCAATCCTCCCAGAGTGCAGGACACGGAATAACGGGCTCAAGTTAAAGGAAGCCAGATTCCAGCTGGACATCAGGAAAAACTTCCTGACTGTTAGAGCAGTATGACAATGGAATCAGTTACCTAGGGAGGTTGTGGGCTCTCCCACACTAGAGGCCTTCAAGAGGCAGCTGGACAACCATCTGTCAGGGATGCTTTAGGGTGGATTCCTGCACTGAGCAGGGGGTTGGACTCGATGGCCTTGTAGGTCCCTTCCAACTCTGCTATTCTATGATTCTATGATTCTAATACACCAATATAAAAGTTATTCTGACAATTATCCATTTTTAAAAAAACACCCTATCTTTTTGAGTGTTCTGGGGCAAAAGTTTAACACAATTATTAAACTATATGGATGGATGTGCTGTATCATATGGCAAAACCTATGTGTGCCAATAGTAATATTGCATTATTTAAATGTAAGTTGACGTTATTTACTTCAATACAAATAAATTGTTCAATATAACTACTGCTGGCAGTAGCCAATAAAACCATGATTTATTTATATGTGCTTTTATTCATTAACTTTGCATAGTTTGCCAACCTAAAACAAGCCATCCCAACACTTCCTTTTCCCCTGTACTTTACTCCACATCTCTCCCCTATCATTGGAATACTGTAGGAGGTTAAAACAGGCTGCTGCAATATTGTCAATGGGTGAAATACTGCCACTGCTGGGCCGGGAGTACTGCAGCAGGTCAGGGATGGGAGATGACTCTGATTATGCACAGTAGCTTATTTGTCTCGTTGTGCATGGGGATAACAGCACATTATTTTCAAAATAAGCTACTATGACCCGTGTATTAACCCATCATGGCTTAAAGTGACTTCCGAACGTGGCCAGTATCTTCAGCCCTTTTAGAGACCTTGCAAGGCAGAGAGAAATCAAAGACTGGGTTTGGACCTCACTATAACCCATGATGGCTTATTTAACCCATCATGGGTTATCATGTGGTTTTCAGGAGTTTTTTATCCCACGGTGGCTTATTCAGCCAAAATATCCCACTCTGCAGACCATGGGTTATCAGAGTGAGTTATTTAACTCATCATGGATCTTGTATCACATGTGGCAGTCACCGTAAGTTATTTTGGTCACCTACAGAGTCACTTGGCAGGACAAGTCAAAACCACAGTCGCTACTCTCCTCCAGCCAGCAGATTTGTGTTTCCACAGACTGCACTCGCAGCCTAACACTAATCCTAACCCTTCCCCAGCAGTGCACTCTGCAATCTTCCCAAGTGTCAAACACCATCTTGGTCGGATGGCGGCAGCTGCACAGCGTGATCATCTTGCCTTGTGTGCATCCTTGCTAGGGGAGGCAGTTTATGAAGTTTGTTCCTGAACCCACAAACTTCCAAGGATTTATTTGTGCCTCCCTCTTTTTGGTACACCCAGGGGTTTTGCTCCTTTGTGTGTAAACACGCAGAGTTTTGATGGTGCACTGGGTGTCTCCAACTGGTCATGAATGCTGGGAGTTGAAGTACAAAAAATCTGGAACATACCAGGTTGGGGAAGGCTGAAGTAGACAAAGGCCCTTCTGGAATATGGACTAGCTGATCCTAAATGGATGTTGAAACCTACCCGTTTCACTTTTCTGAATGTACTGAGGTAAGGGGTGGCAAGGCTCCCTGGAATCATTGTTATTAGGACAACTTTAATGCTGCTTCAAGCATGTGCAGTGGCAACTGGAAACCATAGGAAAACTAGTTGCCATGGGTCCCAATGGCTCTGTAAACTGCTTGCAGGTGTATGTATGACCTAAATCTTGAGATTATAATAATGCTGGAAACCCTTACAAGCCAAGGTTGTTCAGCTAACTTGTAAAGAGTAGGGGGCGGGCCAAAATGGATCTTCCAATCTCTCTGACACTAGTAATTTTGTGAAAATGGAGAAGGCCTGAGTAGGGTTCTTGGCTAGCAGCCAGCACTAAAGTCTTAGATATTCCAATACTGGAAGAGCAAATTTAGAATACGGCTGTTTTTAAAATTAATTTGTTTAGGAGATAAAGTATAGGATTCCTAATTAATCTATTGTTTCCTGGCCCGTTGCAAAGTTCTCATTTACTCATTTGCTTCTGGCCTCGTGTGGCGCAGAGCGGTAAAGCAGCAGTTTCTGCAGCTGAAACTCTCCCCACGGCCTGAGTTCGATCCCAGCGGAAGCTGGTTTCAGGCAGCCGGCTCAGGTCAACTCAGCCTTCCATCCTCCCGAGAAGGCAACGGCAAACCACCTCGCTATAAGGCCTGCCAAGAAAACATCAGCGAAACCCTCCAAGAGTCAGTAATGACTCAGTGCTTGCACGAGAGGTTCCTTTCCTTTCCTTTCCTTTCCTTCTAGCAGTAAATGCCCATCAAATTTAAAGCTGCTCTAACCCACATTACCTGCTGAAAAGGAAGAAGAGCACTTTCCCACCATTTCTTTTGCCACTCTAGATGCTCTCACAGATGTAGGCATAAAGACTTCTCTATCCATTTGTTTCTCAAGTGTTAAAAACACTGCAAAGAGGATGCTTAGTTATTCCATCATTATAATGCTGGAGCCATCCACACCATTGAATCTTCACACTGAATTACCAGCTATGCCTGGTAATTTTGCCCTAGCAACTGCGCTATGAAACTGGCAAGACTAAGGCTAGTGTTTTCTTTGCTACATTAACCTTCCCCAGACACCCAGTTTAAATCAGTTTGTCTCACCCAGTTTAACTCACCCTGCACATTCCCCACAGTCCATTCAATACAGTACTGAAATGTGCCAGAAAATGCACACCACATAAGCTCATGGTCAATTCTTCCATTAACTTTTTTTTGAAAAAGAACAAGTAAATCCCAGTGTGGTTGCCATAGTTCAACATATGAATTAATGCTTCAAGGATGTATAATTTAAAGAATTAAATACTTATTGATTTCCATTTGCATCTCTACCCACAGTGCCTGGTATCCAAGTATCCTTTGTATCCCCCCTCCCCCCCAACTTCAGTTCCCCCCCTTCTTCCTTTTCCTTTTTCTCTACTCTCTCCTATTCTTTTTCCATAATTCTTCTTTTGGGAGGAGGGTGGGAAGGAAGGGTGACACAAACTGATACTTGGCATAAAACCGCCCAGAGAGCTTCGGCTATTGGGCGGTATAGAAATGCAATAAATAAATAAATAAAAGTGGAGAATTGTGGGGGGGGAAGCTAATTTTGATGGTTATTTTGTCAGCTAGAAATTATTGCTTGCGTTTTCTGGAAACAAGAACTGTTCTATGCCATGTTTTATCCTATGTTTTGGACAAACTTCATCTACCATCACTTCTTTTATGCTTTCAATCATGTCTAATTTAAGCAGAAATCATACTCCTGTATAGTATTTATCACTTAATATAATAGGCACAATTATTATATTAAGTGATGGTGTCCCATAGAAGTTAATAGTCTTCTAATTCATATTAGCTTTTATTTTAATAGATTAACATAATGTTGGTCATATTCCTATTCTTAATTTCTAAAAAGAGTGGTTCAAAGTGTTCTAAAGTGGAATATTCATTAACTGAAAATTGAAATTTAAGCAAAACCAAAACAACATATTTAATACAGAATAGCAACTACCATGGGATTTATTTATTTATTTACAATAAGTTATTTATCTTCCTAGTGTTATTTGTTCCAAAACCAAGAACTACTTAAAAAAAAATCTGAGCTGCCTAGGTTCACCCTTCCAAAACCTTCTGATAATCAAATGTGGAGATAACCAGGAATGCTTCTTGCATATCATTAAGACTCACACACGGTTACCAAGGTAAATATTATCCTAAAAGTGCTGAACACATTTAAAAAGTCTGATTATACTTCAAAATAAAAATATATAACTATAAGTATATGTTTGGATCACAGCAGTTCTATTCTTTGCCTGTCAGTAAATAGTTAAAATGACTGAAAGAGTGAAGTATTCCATTAGCTAGCTCTACCCTTGCTCTGCAACTGGTGCGGTTACAGTGGTTGAACTAATTAAATTTAGGGCATGTATGGTGTAGCTGAACAGTTTTGATCCACCGTGGCTATTGAATTATTGAACCTCAGGGGAGGGAGGAAGAGATCAGAAACATGAAAGGAGTATTAGAAATATTTAACTCCCACAATACTCCATAATCAAGTGCCTTATGAAGAGCTGATAAAATCACTCTACAGTCGTCTATGAAGACACCATCAAACCCAAACCACAAAGTTAAGGAAGAAAGGAAAACGCAAAGCAAAACACCAGCACAAAGTTGAAATTTAGCTCACAAGTTTAACAATTCACAGCCTCTCCTCGATTTTCATTATGCTGGAGATGAAAGAGTGGCAGGTTTAGACGTAAGCTCGTAAAAGGGCGTTCAGTCACTCAAAATTGAAATAATGTTATACAAAATTGAATTAAATGGAGTATTGGAAGGTGAATACTCCACTTAATACTCCATTTAAATCCGCAGGATATCGAATTGATTATATACCGACAAACTACTGCCAATCATATGACTAACCACTGATTTGGACCGAGATGAAAGTGACCGTCCAAAACCATCAAAACCAACAACCTCGTACTGGTTTTACCCTCAACGTTTAAGTTTTCCGACAAATGGATATCTAAGCCTAACGAATAGCCGGGTTAAACAAACCAGACAGGACCAGTACATTCATCCAGAAGCTTGCCAAGCAACGTGCATTTCATCAGACAAACTTTTACACAACAGGTGTCACTCACAAAGCGGGCAATTCAGCTCTCAGAAGGCTCGGGACTGTCGCCGGGGCGTGATAAACAAACTCCGCTGAATCCCCCTCCGCGAGCAATCGACGCTTTGGCACCACTTCTAGGAGCCCCTTCTAGGTTCCGTCCCAAACCGGCACTCCTGAGGAGAGGCGGCCAGAATTACGCCGGGACCCTTTCAAGACCCAAGCGTTGCCAAAGCCTCGCAGCCAAGGGGGTGCCCCTCCGGTCACCGTTCCCAGTCCGCCAGTCCATTTCGCCCAGTTTCCTCACCGCGGCCACTCACCAGTATCCCCATGACATCCGTCCAGAGCCTGGAGAAACTCTCGGGCATGGTGCTGTCGCTGCCCTTGTCCGCCTGGGGCTCCGCACCGGCGGCTCGCTCCTCGTCCTCCTCCATAGTCGCCTCAGGTAGCAAGCGGGGCTCCCCACAGGGCCGGGACGCCGGCCAAGGACGACCTGCAGCAGCCTCAAGCTCTCACGCGCCCTGCCGGCGCCTCAGCCTCCGCAAGCCGGTCCCACCCGTCAGCCAGCCCACCATGCCGCCTCGCCCGCCCCTCTGTCTCCCTGCCTTCCTGCCACGGGACCCCCACCCGAGAAAAAGGGGGAGGCCCTTCCGTCTACAGGTCCCCCTCCCGGCTTCAGCTCTTCTTGGCACATCCAGGAACTGCCATGCCCTGCACAAACTTTGCCTGCTTGCTGCGGCGAGCAACAGGGTGCCAAAGCAAAGCGGGTCGCAACCACGCTCCCGTCTTGCAGGGGTGCTCAAAGAAGCCCGGCCGCTTCTTCGGCACGTGGGGGTAAGCTTCTACCGATAAGTGCAAAGAGCATCCACCAAAAAGTGCGGCGCGATTCCCGCTCCTCAAACCAGGCGCCTGCTTGGGCTTGGTTTTCAATTTGTAGACGACTCTTTAATTCTTTGCCTCCCCCTGTTTTCCAAATGGGCTCTCCCAGCTCCACATGACTGCTCTCTCAGTCTCTCTCCAGAGAAAGCATTTAGCAACAAAAGGTGCTCTGATGTCAGCCACTTTGCATGGCAATGAGCCCTAAAACAGGCGAACAAATCGCTTGTTGAAAGAGAGCAGCCTCCTGAAGGTTCTGCCTGGCCCAAGTTTCCAGTCACACTACAAAGATATTCAGTTAAAGCGATCACCTCTCCACGGGGTTAATATTTAAGCCAGCCCAGCCCCCCCCACCTTGCATTTCAAGAATGTCCACCTTCGTTTTTTTTCTTCTTCCAGAAATTCTACTGCTTAAGTCTGCCTAAATTATTCCCACCCACCTCTGTCCAACAAACAAGCTCTGGGAACTTGGGCTTAAACTTTTGACTGTGTGCCCACTGTGATGTCGGTCGGGCCTTTTCAGCCCAGGCACATTCTGTCACACAGGGTTGCTCACGTTTCAGCATCACAAACAGAGCAGGCTAGCAAGTGCCTTTCTTGAGAAGAGTAGTACTAAAGAGAAGCTTTTTGAACACCCTTTCCACTGCTACACTAAGGATTGTTTCATACATTGACCATAGACAAACTTAAGCTTGCTACCAAGTAAACACATAACATGAGGCTGCTGTCAATCGCAGCTCCCTGATGTGTATCAACTGTACGATACACATGAGCATGTTCTCTTGCATTCACACTTTACGATATAGGTGTACACTTAAAAAATCTTAGGTATACCTAAAATGCGTAGCCACTGCAGGTGTTTTTATACTGGCTGGCTCTGCCCTCCCCTCAGTAACACAACATCTACACATTGGACAGCATGCGTGACACATAAGGGTGACCCCAACCCACATAAGCACCCACTGTATATAACTGGCACTTACATGTGCCATCCAACATATTGAATATGCACAGGGAGCAAATCAGTGAGCACACACACACACACAACACACAAATATTCCCCTTAACATTTGCAGAAGGCCTGAGAAGTGGCCTCATAGGTATATATCTCATTTGTGACCTTTGTAGGCTGGCACTTCTCTGAGGGGTAACTATTATCTGATTATATCAGATGATATAATCACTGTAGGAATTACTTGCTGTAGAGAAACTGTCAGGTCATTTACTTTCAGAAGTCCCAACCCTTCCTTGAGGAGAAGACCTTCCAGCCTGAGTGACTTGACCAGGGCTCAACCATAGTATGGAGAACGGATCTAGCCAAATTGCCACCCTCTGGTAACAAGTGTGAACATATTGTCTGTTCCTGTGTTCTGAAGTGCCTGCTTACCCTACCCTGTGCCTGTTTGCATTCTCTTCCCCTCCTTATTGTTTTACTATGATTTTATTAGATTGTAAGCCTATGCGGCAGAGTCTTGCTATTTACTGTTTTACTCTGTACAGCACCATGTACATTGATGGTGCTATATAAATAAATAAATAAATAAATAAATAATAATAATAATAATAATATCTGATTTACATCATTTTCAAAGGCTGAACAGAATACAACAACCTGTGGGAGGGGCTTTCTTGCCAGGATAAGTGATCAAGTAAACCACAAACAGAGTGGAATTCACAATCCCAAAGAGAAATACAGTAATTTCTGCATTTTGCCACATTCATCACAATTGCATCCCACCCTCCTTGTAAGGAGTTCAGGAAAATTTACAGCAGATTTTTGTGAATAACAACCAGCAAGAGCAATGCTTGTTTATGTAGACAAGGGTTGTGAACAAAACACCAATCACAATGTTCAGAGGGAGAAAGAAAGGATACTATTCTTAAACATAGCTCCCTTTCATGCTTTAGAAATAGCACAAGTAAAGCTTTCTAGCCATACATCCCAGTCCTAACCATATTTATTCAATTTCCAAGTGATTGTGCTTAAGGTTACACCTAATCATATTGCAGAAATATTTTATTCACCTTTTAGGAGGAGGACTGCACAAATTTTAAAAGCAGTTGATTATGGAAGCAAACTCCCCCCACCCACAAACAAACATCTCTCACACTGTTTGGGAGGGAGATGTTAAGTTATGATTTAAAATAAGTCAGGATTCAGACATGTAGGGTTGGGGAATTATAATGGCATGGTCACAGTCTTGCCTTCCTTTCTTAAATCCCACCAAGAGGACTCAAAATAGCTGGATGTTTACTCAACATGCTCCCATTTGCATTTAAATTAAATGGCTATCAGCAGGCATTAACACTAAACAAATAACACAACTGAATAAGGAAGTTTGCACTTTCCAAACCTGCCCTTTTAGATATACAGTGAATTTCACAGAAGTACAAGGATTGCACTGTATACATAACCGAATTACACCACCGCCCTTACTGAACTTGTTCTGTTGCTGCTAAGGCTTTGGCTTATTCTGTACTTGGACAGCCCCAAGTACAAACACTACATGATGCGTGTGAGGCAGACACTATGATTTGTCTGAGGCAGACACTATGATTTGTGTGAGGCAGACACTATGATTCGTGTGAGGCAGACATTCACATGCATCACATAGACAAACTCTGAAGTGTGTACATGGGTGTGCAATTCATAAATGATACTATGCACACAAAATGAGGAAGCAAGTGTGCCAAGTGGAACAACTGCAGTACCAGGAAAGGCAAAATTTCTCAATGATCTTCCCAGTCATTGCTTCCCACCCCATGCTTAATGGCTCTATCACCACTTAAGGATTTCCTCCCTCTGACACTGACCGAATAGGCCTATGCTCTTTTGGGGAATATATGATTAAGATAGGATTGCACCTTAGTGACCTTGCTCCAGTACTATTCCATGACTCACAACCTTGTATTGGTGCAGGAGCACAGCTCTGATAGGGCAGTTGCCCACAAGACTTGGGCAACACAGCAAAACCTGTGCAAATGAACCACACGATGCTTTGCATGACATAGTCAGAAACCACATAAAGCTTTGCATGACATGGCAGTGGCCAGAAAAGTGTAATGTCAGAAAGACATGAAAGTGGCATATCAGTCACCATTCTATCAACCATGCCAAAACTGGGGCCTCTCTTTGTGTTAGTTCAATGCTGAACACAAAATGCATGAATGCAACCCAAAACTCAGTTTGTCATGACAAACACCACACTGACTCCGACACAGCCGCACACTCAAGAGCAACATCATGACAAAAACCACCACAGTCCACCCACCTCCAGGACACAGAAGGCCCAGACACAACATGCAGACGCCCCACCTGCAGACCTGTCAGGTAAACAAAACAAGACAAAACAAAAACCTGGATTCCAGGGATGGGGGTCAGATGACAGGCATCTTTGCTAGGCAGTATCTAGCCCAGACCTGCTGAAGCATGCTCAGTGAAAGCTTGCTGCTTCCTGGCAACCTCCAGCCTGACGTAGTTGTAGTGTACTTACCAAAACATAGGGCAATCAGAAAGAACACTTAATATCAAGAGCATGGGGGAGTGGAGCGCCTGACTTTCTGGCTGTTTGTGGGAAAGCAGGGTTGTTTTTTGTTTTGTATACTACAATGATTGTTATTTTTATTTCACTTATCTGCAAGTTAACTGGAGTCTAGCAATTTATGGAGTTTATCTTAAAGGTCATACTTAAATTCCTAATAAAGTGCCTCCAGTCTGACATATGTGTTTTGTGTGCACTTTCTACAAATTAAAAGGGGGAAAGTTGCATTTGCATTTCATTTTTTTTAAAAATATGCTCATGCTAATTTCTAGTATTCTACTGTAAGTAACAATTCACCTCTCAGGAAGAATGTGTACACCCACATGCATATTTCTACCCATAAATATGATAAACATTATATCACTTACTTAAGTTGGAATTTCTTTGGCATAAAAAATGTATTCCTTGTACATATTACATTTATTCATTTATTCACAGGATGTTTAAGTGGTATAATTAAATATTTTCGTATTATATATGCAGTTTATTAGGTAAGAATATCTATACATATAAATAATTATTTAGGTATACAGCATTCAACGTTGCTATAGCACTGTATGAAAATATTATCATTCCTGAGCAGTTTACAAACACACTCACATCTGTGAGGTTTTTTTTCCATTTGAGACACCAAAATGCTTCAGCAACCAACATGGAAGCAAAGCCGCCATAATCACATCATTCTTATTTGATGCGCCAGTGTGGTGTAGTCGCTATGGACTGGGAGTTGGGAGATCCGGGTTCTAGTCCCTACTCAGCCATGGAAACCCACTGAGTGACTTTGGGCCAGTCACAGACTCTCAGCCCAACCTATCTCACTGGGATGTTGATGTGATGATAACATGGTGAGGAGGAAGATTGGGTTCCAATCCTCCTTGTGTTCCTTGGAGGAAAAAAGACGGGATATAAATGTAATAAATAAATTTGCAAAACTGACAGTGTCCAGTGCTTGGAAACCATTAAGGGCCACCATTATTTCCATTTTGCAAACAGACAACTGAGACTGAAAAATAGTGATAGACCCAAGGCCACCCAGTGGGCCTCTAGATCATCAGGGATTTGAAGCCAGATCTTTTGTAAATCTTTAACATAAACTGAAAAAGTCTTTCTGACCATGGGTACAGTGCATCGAGAAGTTTTCTTTAGCAAGCTCTATTGAAATGAAAGGGAAGTATGTGCAAAGCATATTATGGTCCTCCATTCATTTCAGTGGGGCTTGCAGAACATTTCGCTGGAAGGTGCCCCATTTCACTTGGGCACTAAGACTATATGGCAAACATTTGAAGATTCCCACATCTGTTGAAGTCCATACCACTGAAGACCCACCACATTTTTTCAGCTGTGCAGATCTTGAAGCAATTCAAATTGGCTGGTATTCTGTAGCCACTGTTAAGTTGATATTTAGGAGAGGGGGCTAATAATTTGATACAGATGTTTAGAAAAAGATTTATCTTGCTGTTTTATACATTATGCATTCTAAGAGCGATGTAATGTTCCCAAAACTTCTAGGAAATGGGATGGGATGGGGGAAGCATTTATTTTTTAGTGTAACTGAGACCAAACTATACATGGCATCATTCATGTAATTAGAAATTGTAGGGCTTTTTAAGGTAAAGAGTAGGAACAGGGGACCGATACAGAACAGGACCCCAGTGGGGAAGAAGATAAAGAGGAGTTTAACCTCTTGCCCTCCCGATCTGTATTCTCCTGCCTGCACCTGCTATTGGCACTGGAAGAAAAGCTTCCACTGACATGAATGGGAGCTTTCTTCCAATTCAAACAGCAGGCATGGCCACTTCAATCCAAATTGGGAGCACAGCCAGGGAGTAAAGCCCTCCTACCTCGTCCCAACAGTGTACCAATCAGATTGGGCCCCTACATCTGCTAAACCTAGTTTGGCTCTGAGATGGCCCTGATTCTGTAAATGCTATTGTGGTAACAACAAACTTTAGCTCATCCTTCCCCAACCTGGTGCTGTCCAGTTGTTTTGGACTTCAGCTCCCAGCAGCTTCAAGAACATAGCCAATGTTTATGAGTGTCAGATGCTGTAGTACAAAACATATGATGGGCACCAGGTTGGGGAAGGCTACTTTAGCTTGAGATTGCTATCCTATACATTCTTAGCTGAAAGCTCCATTAAACTCAACAGGAATTTCTTCATATCGGGTTGTACTGTTAGTTTCACTCAGCAACTGCTTCTTAAACCACAAGGGCCTATTATAATTCCCTTCAGACTAATAAATGCTGGCTTAAATTGTACTGCAGGCTTGAGGGAAGCATATCAATGCAAAGCCAGATGTCCAAGTTGATTCTCCTCTTTGTGACACTTGATTTTTCACTGGCACAATGCCCATAATTCCCAAGCACATTAACCAGCATTCATCTAGATTTACATTGATGTAATTCAGTGATGAATCAGGCCCTTATAAACGTATTTCCAAATTCTCAAGCTATTTTGATTTTACTGTTCAATTCTAACAGATCGGAAAAGGATCCTTTCTAATCAGAATTTAACATTTATAGTGACCAGATTAATTTTTTAAAAAAGCAAAAGTAATGCATGGGGCTGTGGGGATCATCCTTCATTATGTTTGTCAAGGGCACTTAATAATAATTATTTACCTCTTAACTCAAATCTAGTAGAAAGCTGGATTTTCCCATTCTTATAAATCATATTGATCAGTGTAGACTATGATTAGAATATAGGACTATATAGAACCATTAGCAGAAAACTTAATAGGCAACTTTCACTGTGATTTAAAGTGTAAAAGATCGGTTTGTATGCAACACCTTTGTTTTTCCTTACAACATTCTTGGGAGGTAGACCACCGCTACTGTGACATGTCTGAATACAGTGAATAATCTATTGCAAAAGTGGGAATTGAACCAAGACCTGCCTGGAAGACAATCTACACCTTAATCTATGGATCACACTGATTTTCATTAATATTTACATGTATTGCGTGATTTCTATACCCACCCAATAACCAAAGCTCTTTGGACAGTTCACAACAAGAGAATCCACAAAGTACAGCATAAAATACAATATAAAATGCAAAAGTTTAAAGCTATGGAATAAAACCTAGCAACAGTGCAGAGATTTACAATACAATAATAGGGTTAAAACAACAGAGCTAAAAGACTAAATTGCCTGGGAAAATAAAAAGGTTCCAGAAAAAGAACAATGTAGGCACCAGGCAAGCCTCTCTGAGAAGCTCATTCCACAACTGAGGTGCCACAGCAGAAAAGACCACCTTCTCAGTAACCACCCACCTCACTTCTTTGGGCAAGGGCCCCGGGAGAAAGACCACTGAAGATATCTTAGGGTCCAGGCAGTTACATATGGGAGGAGACAATCCTTCAAATAATCTGGTTTACATAGGTCTAACCAGATCTACATGGGTGCACAAGTTGCTTATGAAAAATAAGCATTCAAATTATATAAGCTAATGGAAAGTATAGCAATATAATAAAAAAATAAAAAATACATCACTAAGCATAATGAAGAGAAATTCCTTATCATTTATATTGGAACTCTAGGCATTACTTTCAAATATCCTATAGCATGCCATATTATGCCATGATGTTAAAGCATTCAACCCAAACCCGAAAGCTAGAGGCATGAAATCTATCAGAGGAAAGCAGACACCAAGTAATAATTGTTTATTGTCCATGCGGTGATCGATTTTTTAATAATATTAATAATAATAATAATAATAATCCACTCCCTTTCTGTTTCACACATAACAAAAACCAGCTCCTACCCTTAAAATCTGCTCCTAATCCTTAGATCGGAAATACAAGGTGAGCCAGATCTGGGAGCACAGAGGCAAAATGCCGTCATCTCACAGTATTTGGCCAACTCTAATCATAGGACAGTATCAATCTTTCTAAGTCAGAAGGAAAAGGAAAGGATCATATCCTTTTGTCCTGCACACAGATGTTCTCAACAATGGTCTCATGTCCTGTGTTGTTCTGAGAATACATTACTTATGCAGCAACAGCACTTAACAAGCCTCTCCCAGTACAACATAGCAATGTTCTGAACCAAAAGAATTAACTTGAGGGGCTTAATCCCAATATTCAAATCATGTTTCCTTTCATCGCATTTTCCTAAGTGTCTGGCTGGTGGAACTACAAGCATCATCACTTTGTTTTGCATAAATTATTTATTTCTTACCCATAGAGCCTTGTTACTTCGTTTGAAAACCAATTTCAGACACTAAATCCAAGGATAAAACTGTCTTTTCTACTGGCACAGAACTTGTCTCAATATATCTTGCATCTACTCTTCATGACAGTTTCCCAACAAAGTACATCTTCAAACAAAAGATCAATCTAAACATACACATATATCAGAAGCCAGTCTTTTTGAAGATCATGTGACATATTCACAAATAAAATATATTTTGCTAAGTCATAGTAGCACAAAATAAATGTGGTAGGAACTTCTTGACTGCAGAATGGGGCATATAAAAATAAAGAAGCAAGGAGCAATAGAGTTATGTTACCGGAGAGTAATTTCAGTAATATCCATGACTTCATTTATAGTTCACAACCCAATGTATAAGGCAATTAAAAATAATTAGAAACAATCCATAAAAGAGTATCTATTTTAGCAACATGGGAGATATTAGGCTGGATCCAGACTTAGTCATACTTAAGAGTAGTCTCACTGAAAACAATGGGACAGGTCATGACTACAGGGCTTTCTCTGTGGCACCACCCTGATTGTGGAACTCCCCTCCCTAGGAAGTTTAAATTTCCTCTTTCTCTGTTCAATTTTAGGCAAGCTATTAAAACTTTGATGTTCCACCTGGGATTTTAAATTTTTTAAAGGCAATTCTATGTTTTGTTTTAAAGAGGCTTTTAAGCCTGATTTATATGGCCCCGAGAACCACTTTTTGCAGAAAGGTGAGCTATACATTATAAAAGCCATTTAAAATGATATTTATATGATTTAATTCCTATGCTGCATTGGGTGTCTATTTTGAACTGAAAGGTGAGTAATGCTAAACCTTTTACCAGCTTCTGCTGGTTCACTTGCTATTGCCTCTCCTGGATAGGGATAGCTTAGCCACAGTGGTACAGGGGCTAGTAACCCCAAGACTGGATTACTGCAATGCACGTTATGTGGAGCTGCCCTAAGACTGCTCCAAAAGCTGGAGCTAATGCAGAATGCAGCAACTCTGCTGTTGTCAGGAGATGCCCCTTTTTATCATGCAACTCCTTTGCTGAGGGAACTGCACTGGCTGCCTATTCACTACCAGACCAGGTTTAAGGTTTGGTACTAGCATATGAAAGCCCTAAACAACTTGAGACCAGGGTATCTGGGAGAGCACCTTCTCCCTTATCAACCTGCCTGGTCACTGAGGTCATCAGAAGGCAATCTCCAAGTGTTTCCACATGGACCTATGACCCAATTGGAGTCCATTCGAAGAAGAGCCTTCAGTGAGGTGGCCCCCTTTCTACAGAACTCCCTGCCTCTGGAGGTCAGGCAGTTACCAACACTGTGTTGTTTCCAGCTCCTCCTGAAAACATCTTTATTTCAGGAAGCCTTCCCTGATTGACCGGCCACAGTTTTATCAGGATTCTGTTTAAAAACAAAACAAAACATGAAGTTTTGTTCCTTTATCTTATCTTTGTATCCTTTATGGTTTATTGTTCCAAAATCTGTCTAGATGTGGACAGGTACATAAATATTGGAAATAAATAAAATACATATTTTTATACCTTACATGCAATTACTTTAAATGGGTCTACTCTGAGCATCACTAAGTCTGGATTCAATCCATTCTCCTACAACCCATATGAGTGAATGACAGATCAAAACATTAACAAGCCATTCCTTTGAACAGAAGCAAGACTTCTTGCCCCATATGCAAACTAGCACTGTAACACCAGAATACAGCACTGTAAATCAAACAAGATTGCAACATGTAAATACAGATCTCATGTCCTGACAATATTTAAGGTAGGGATTTGGAATGGGGAGTAATTTAGAAAAGCAGCTGCCTCCAGTTAGGAAAGATCAGCTGGAAAGTAAATGTGCCTGTCAAACAGTAATTAAAATGAGGAGACCTTGTTTCGCAAACTACAGATTTTCAGAGCTAACCAATCAACTAGCTAGATTTATTTAAAAGAGAGAGAGGGTTTGAAAGGCAAGTGAATACAGGCTTAAACAATACAGCAAATGTATCTCCAAGGCAGCTATTCTCCCAATTAATATTTTGAAGAGCTAGTGAACAGAAGGATTATTATGGGGAAAAGATAAACAGGAGGATTTTTTCTTTCCAAGACCAGTCAAACTCATCAATAATAATTCAAGTACTTTTGAGGACCACGAGCTAATTGTGTTGAGACACATTTTCAGGATTTTTTAAAATTAACCTTTAGGTATAGAATGTTGCTATATTTTTCTATTTTCTTAGAAACAGACCAATGTTTGTTTGCATCTGCTGCAAAGACTGGAGCAATAATCACATTTAATTAAAGATGGCAGTTTCTGCCTAATTTAGAATGCTGTCTGCAGCAATGATATGGTTCGTAGAAACTAATTTGATGTGTTTTTTTCATTCTGTATGTTCTTTCAGCATTTAGCCACACAAAGATATTTATTTAATTGGAGAGATAAGATTTATATGATATATAGACACACACACCCCAACCGGTTAAGGACATGTGTCCAAGTAAAAAAGCTTCCACAGGTATATTAGTTGCTGGATCAGGAACCATTAGCAGAAATCTGATGCATATTCAAGTGTGCATCAGGAGGCATATCTAAGCGCCAATGCTGTCTACCTGCACTTAATTGCTTTCAGTAGAGTGTGCATTCAAATGTGTTATTTGAATGCACATCTTCTTCCACATTCTTTTGCAACTATACATGTGTAACTATCTTTTTAAACACAATGAGAGTTAGATTGGGGCTATTTATTCTAGAATTAAGATACTGTGCTGAAATAATCGTAATTATACAGACTATTTTAAATATTAGTTTCCCCCCTTAAAATCCCAGTCCTAAATATATCAAGAATCCTGTTGATGTTTACTTAGATATTGGGCTCCATCACACCAGAGTTTTATCATACTCTCGTCAGGCCTGGTTTGCCGTTTTGCAGCACGGTACTCACATGATGTCATGCCTGTCTAGCAGTTACCCTGCATCTTCCCCTCCATTTTCTGTGTTTTCCTAGAGCAGGGAAAGTCTGGTTTATTTCTTCCATGCAGGATTAAAGCGCCCTTCTGCCCCCGTGTATTGCCATCCTTGTGCTATGTCCTTTGTTGGGGACGTGTGCTTTGAAGGGAGGTCTTGTTGATGAAAGAGGAGGGCAGGGCAGTTCTCCTCCTCCAGTATGCCATGTCGAACGAACGGGCTTGTACTGACTCAGTTGAATGGACTTTTGTTGCTCCAACTCCACTCTCACTGCCCACAGAAACAGCTGATGAAATGTTAAATCAGTAAAACACTACACTACAAAGCCCGAGCAAGGGGGGAAAGGTGCCTGTCCATCAACAAGAAAGGGACCATTAGCTTGATGCACTAATGAAACGGAGCTGGAAATCACAGAGGCCAACAGGGGGTGGTGGAAACCCATAAATCCTCCTGTGCTTAGTGGAGCTTACTCCTTGGTGTTTAGGACTGGATCCTAAGTGTATCATAAGTAGGGTGTCCATATGAAAAGGAGGACAGGGATACTGTATCTTTAACAGTTGCATAGAAAAGGGAGTTTCACAGGTATCATTTGTATCCATACAGCACCTGGTGAAATTCCCGCTTCATAACAATTAAAGCTGCAAGAGACCTGCCCTTTTTGTATCTGGTCAAGAGGGCAGGGCTCCTGCAGCTTTAACTGTTGTGATAAAGAGGGAATTTCACTAGGTGCTGCATGCATACAAATGACACCTGTTGAAATCCCCTTTTCTATACAACTGTTAAAGATACAGGAGCCCTGTCCTCCTTTCCATATGGTCACCCTAATCATAAGTGAATAAAAGCAAGAAACTAAGAGTGGAATCTTATGTCTACCCAGAAGTAAACTCATTAAGTTCAACGGAGCTTATTTATTTGAGTTATATCCCATATTTTTACCAAAAAAATCACACTCAAGGTGGCTTACCTAGCTTACTCCTACATAAGTGTGTATATGATTGCAATGTTAATTTATTCCCAAGGGAAGTTAAAGAGCCTAAGCTATTTCAAATAGAAGTATGTTACCTAAATAAGGCTGCTGTAAAACTGAAAAGGAGACATAAACAACAATTAGGAAGACAACTATTTTTTAAAACTAGAAATCCTGGGTACAAGTCGGATGTTTTCCCTGGAATTGGTTTCTCCTGTTTGTGAGGCTGCTTAACCAATGAAGAGGAAATGCCTGTATTTAAATTATTTAGCAGTTCCCAAAATAGTCTGTAAATATTTGATATTCTTAGAACACAGGTAACGTGGGGATATACAAACATTTTATTTGCTCTCATTTAGAACTGACTACCATAATTAATGAGAAAGCTCTGGTGTGTATTTGTAATACTGCAACTCCAAACTTATAAAGATAATATTTATGTATGATGTCTATAAGGCTCACAGAGAATCTTTTAGATTAAAATAGATTCAATCTCAACCTATTACCAATTTACATATCTTTATGGCACACTTTGTTCTTCAATATCTATTACAAGAAGAACCGGCAACAAAATATTGTGGGGTGGATTGCTCCTGTTCAGGTTGCCTGCCAGCCTTCCATGCTCTTCTCCAAGATTTCCCCCCTTTAAAGATTTATTTTACTTCTGCAAACCTTGGGGCTTTCCTGATCTTGCTGATACCGCTCTTTTGTTTCTCCGCAATCTGTTTTGGCTACAATCCTATTGGCACTCACCAGCAGAGTTCACTATTAAAAAGAAGTGATGTTACATTTTGCTTTGCTGGGAAACCAGCATCTCTTGTACTCTAGGAAGCTATTACAATTACCCTTCATACAGTGAAACTAGTTGTTGTTGTTGTTGTTTAATATTTCTGGACATGAATAAGTACTTTAAAGTTTACCCCTTCCCAAAATTTAAAATGTTAAAGAACCATTGTTGTCCCTTAACCAGGGATTTAAAGGCCCGCTTCCCCGGATTTAAAGGCCCGCTTCCCCATTAATAGCCAATCAAACACACGAGGCTGGAGAATACACTTAATCCATTTACTTCCGATACTGCAGTATGGGGGTGCTCTCTGGTTCCACAAGATGGAGGCACCCAGAACAAACGAATCTCACAGTATATATAGGCCCTGACTACAAGAGGGTGTTAGTCTCTTTCTAACCCTTCCATTGGTCAGTTCTGGATTAGCAAGTTAAGTTACATTCAATTTTCAAGTTAAGGTGCACAATCTCAATGAGTCAGAGGTTACATTCGATGTTCTATTGGTTGAAAGGTTTCCCCTTTGTCTGCTAGGACATGATGTCCACCATTTAGGAATGCAAATCTGGCATGTAGCTACACGTAGCCACCCTTTGGCAGAGAAGCCATCTTTTAACTCTTGGCACGTTACATTCATTAGAGAGATGAAACCTCTTCCTGGGGCCATCACCTTGACTGCGTTATCCTCCAGCTAATTTCAGATTACCCATACTTCTGAAAAAGATAACTATCAAAATAAAAAAAGTAACTAACATTATTTTATTTCATATTGTGGTACTAGGCATCATCATTTATTGTATTTTACATATCACAGATGATTTATAAGGCATGTGGCCATCCTGGCTGAGTCCCAATTCTGCACTTATCCTGCTTGTATCGCATCCTCTTTCCCTCTCTTGTGTTCAAGTGCTGTCTCCTGTTGCCTCAACATACGATACGTTGTCCTTTCCATTTTGCTTTTCAGCAGTTCCTTCATTATAAGGTAGATTAATACAAATCACTACAGAGGAGATTTGGAAAAATCTAATTTTATTTTATTTTATTGTTAGTCTTTCAGTGATCTTGTCACTGAAAATTCAAGTTAAATAAATGTGTGTAAAATAAATGTGCTATTACATGTATTACAGTGTGTGCTGAAGGAGGACTAAGTTGTGACAAACTGGTGTGTGTGTATGTGGGATTGTTCTAAAATGACAACTTATAACGAGAATGTTTTTTTTTGTAAGGCTTTTAAAAAAGTTGCATGGCTACTGACATAGGGCCAATTTACAACCCCAGTTTGTTTGCGTTGTTGTTATAGTTATTGAGGCAGCATCCACCAGTGAGGCAAACTGCCATCATCCCCTTCTCCACTTGTTGCTGCTTCACCAAGCTGATATTGGACGCCTCCTCCCCTCACAGGAGCTGTTAGTACCTACTGCTCTGTGAGCAGGAGAGGAAGAAGAAACATCTGTCACCATCTCAGCCAATTTAAATAGTCTATTACAGGGGTGGGCAGCATGAGCCCCCTCCCCATGTCCTTGAGTGCAGCCTCTGCCGTCCCTGCGGCTGAAATTTGGCAGCATAGCAGCAAAAAATAAAAATAAAACTGGTTTGCTTCCAAAATTTGGTTGCAAACCACTACGGAGACTTAAAAGTGCCAAATTTATTTGGCTTCAAGCTAAATGTAGCCCTTTTGAGTCTGAAGTGGTTTGCCGCTGAATTTTGGTGGCGAGACACTTTTTTGTTTTTGTTTTTGCTACTGCAGGAGGTGTGGCAGCAGGAGCGTAGCCCCTGGAGGAGTGTAGGGGCTGGAAATTAGGCTCCGGACCACCTGAAGTTGCCTACCCCGTGTCTACTGTTTTGATGAGATATTACAGTTCTTATTGACCTTATGTAGGCCACTTTGGGAGCCAATAAAATGGGAGAAATGTGTTTAAATTAAGAACAAATAATATTGGGCATTGTCCAATTCCACTTCGGTGCTTCCCCTTTTTCTGTTGTGCTAGCAGGACCATGTGAGCTCTGCTGACCTGTCCCATTCTGGAAACGAGTGTTTTGGTAACCTTCCTGTTGTGCTAGAGGTGGATTCCATTAGTGCAAGGACAGCATAGAATACTGCCCAATATACTACGAAGGCCAATTTATTATTTTAATATATTACTACTATTATTTTACTTACATTCCATCTGCAGGACTTTGCCATCCCAGACTAAATAAGGTTTTGGTGAAGGAGATTTTCTGAGCGTTCCCTGATTTGCTATGCTGCTACTACAAATATTTCTAAAAGTTTGGTCGTTGTGGTACCATGATTACTTTGAATCTGGGACTATGATGCATTCAATGGCTCTAGTTTTGTGCACAACAGTTAACAGAGCAGCATTGGTGCCAGAATTTCTTCTGCATGTACATTTATGAGTCTAAGATTAACACAAATCTTTAACACACAGCTAAAAAAAATTACTGAGCCATCTAAGAAACTGGGACTACAAACCTTGATCATACATATATTGTGTATGTCAGGTGGATTTCAGTGTACCATTGTTTTACTTCCAATAAAATGTGTTTACTACTTATTACCGGGCAAATCTTTTTAAGTCCTAGTGATTCATCGTAGTAGTACTGCATATTGACCTGTCTGATAGTTTCCTCACCAATTGGAGTTAGCTAGTTCCCATCCCACCCACCCCCACCCCTTAGGCTGTGTCTGTACAAGTCATTACAGAGCAGAATGGATCCGTAATGAATATTGCTGAGCATGATAAACTGTGAAGTGGGGGTTTGATTACATTTCTGTGTAGAACAGCGAGAAAAACAACTCTGCATTCATGAAAGGAGTGTGTATAGATCTGTGTACGAATGTATGTGCAATGTTGTAATTCTTGTCACTCCCTTGGAAATACAGCCGGAGCTAGTCACCCAAAAGTCACGTTATTTATTTTTATTTATTTTAGTGTATTTTTAGATATCCTTTCTGCTCAATGATTAAACTATCAAAGTTAGACAAATCTGATTATATGTAACTGATACGATTGTGGATTACAGTTGCCAGAGAGACTGAAGTGAACGGAAAATAAAATCTTATACTCAGTGTGTTTCATCATATCAGGCTTCCCCAACCTGGTGAACTCTAGATTGTGTTGGACTGCAACCCCCACAGGCTGGTCATGCTGGCTGAGGATTGTGGGAGTTGTAGTCCAACACAATTGGGAGGGCATCAGGTTGGGGAAGATCCACTCTGTTACAGCTGCCAGAGGGTTTATTAGTTCACTTATCCCCTGCAATTAAAATATATTCATACCTTGCTTAGGATATTGCCACACCTTTGTGTGTCTCAACTTGATCCCAGCTCTGCTGGTTTGGAATGAAAATCTCTCTTACAGACAAAAGTGTCTAACTTGCTAGTTTTATAGTGCAAGCCTAAGGTCCCTGAGAGGGCATCCTAGGGGCCATAGGATCGATCTGACCTCGGAGGGCGAGACCTGACCTTGGAACCACCCTCCCAGCCTCTGCTGAAATCTCCACAGCCCTTACCTCTTGGATGTTGGAGTTCCAAAGTCACAGTAGGGGAAGTGGCTGATTGGTGGGCGGCCCATGGACATGCCAGGAGAGTCCCCAGACATGACTCCAGGATTGGAGTGAGAACTACGCCAGCCCTGGAGCTGGTGTAGTTTGTTGCCCTCTCATTGATGTCAATGGGAAGAAAACTGTTTGAGCCCGACCAACTAAAAAAAGGAAACAGGGGTGGGGGGAGCCACTTCTCCCTCTCGTCTACCCTGCTGGGTTAATTAGGGTGCTGGGTATGAGCTGGCAGGGCTTTGGATACGTCAGAGGCTCTTACATTGGAGCTCTCCAGAAGGGGAAGTGGGATTACCCTGCCCCTGTCATTTCAGTTGTTGCTTTTGGGGATAATTGTTAGAACATGTTTTTGAGTCATGCTGGAGTTATAATGTATGCTTTCAAAGACATTACAAGGAATTCAGTCACATTTGCTAAGTAAACATGCTACATGTATGCATATATTGTGTATAAAAACATGCACATGCAAGATGATTCCACAAGTGCTTAACCAATAAAGGAGATTCAGTTCTGTGCAGCTAGATTTTAAGCAGTGATTTTTCAAGAGGAACAACACGAAAAAGATTCACAAGAACTGGGACCCTAAAAGGAGTATCAGGCCAAGAAGTAAAAAAAAAAAAAGGCATTAAAAATCATGACCACATGCACCACAACTATGTTCCATTGTGATCGTGAAGACTGAGCAAGCACACCCTGTTAATAATTTACAGAATTGTAGCCATGTTAGTCTCTTGTAGCAAAAATCACCAGAGAGTCTTGTGGTGACTTAAAGCATTATGGGATAAGCTTCTACGCACTAGAGTCTACTTCATCAGATGCACGAGGTGTTATTATCTCAAGTTGGCAGGTGTATAAGGCCACCCATGTGCCACATTCATATGAGAATACATGGAGAGAAGTTTTTGGTGGCTATTCTACTGTTTTTAAATGCTCTTCCTGTGGAGATCCATGCTAATCATCCAGGGCATATAAATATTGTGAATATTCACATAGTGTAGTCCACCTGACAGCATCTTTGGCTTTGACCAGGGTTCAAGGGTTCAGATCCTTGCTCAGCCATGAGCTTACTATGTTGATTTGGTTGGGTGACAGTTTATCATGTGTAAAGTAGAATACCATTAAATCAACTGATACAATCTTTATAAGGGTTACAATTGATAAAGAATAGGTATCACTTTGCACATTTGCAGTACTAATAAGTGTCTTTGTGTATTTTAGCATGCTTGCTAACTGACTAATTTGAGGGTTAAGAAGTTCCTAGAATCCCCATGCTTTTTTTTTTTAAACAACCTTTCATTGTAGACACAAATTTACAGGTCTTTGTTGTGGGATGTCAAGAATAATAATAAAAAAAATAGAGATAAAACAAAAATGTGTTTATAGCATAGAAGTTATCTCTCCCTCTGGCAATCTTAACAGGATATTACTCTCAAGTAAAATATATTGGAAAGAAGTTACTTTACTTTCAATGGTCCCATGATTTCAGACATGGAGAATCCTATGTTAAAACCATATCAAATAGATGCACCATTAAGATGATATCCCATCTGCTCAGCAAATGTCCAAATTCCCATGACACCTGCTTAGGGGGAGAAAGAGCAAATGCTTCGCTATAGGTTTTGGTACTTCTATAATACAAAGCAATGCTTGTGCTAGGCCTTACCACATCAGCAGTCTTGTAAAGTTTTGGAATGTTTCTACCAAAGGGTTTAATCCTTCGAGTGAAACAGACTTTAAATAGCCTCCCATGAGTAGCAGTGTAGTGCTAATATAAAAAGTCCTTGAGGGCTTTTAAAAATTAATAACATCATTTTCAAAAGTTGTGGGGGAGGTTGGCACACTTTACCAGATTAGGTCAAGTGCATATGTTGTCAACAGAAGCGTTCCTCCTCTCCCAATAAATTTCCTGGGAAACGTTGGTTTAATAACTCTTCGACTATTTCCAATCTTGTTCACATTTTGAACGTGTATACATTCCCTAGCAGCTGGGGGCGGGGGACGACTTATGAGCTATCAAAGAGCGTAGAGGGCAGAAGGAAATGTTTTTGGGATTCAGAAGACTGCTGTGTTTTGAGGGGGAGATCTACAGCACTGCAAGGTTGCCTGCTCAAAAAACAGGAGATCATCAGTGACTTGTGGCTAACCTTGGGAGACTCTCCAATTATGCTGAAAGTCCTTGGATTTTCACTTCCCCAAGTATAACTGATGTCTTTTGAGTTATAAAATAGCTTCATCTGGAAGTATTAACTGCTCCAAAAAATTTTAAGTCAAGCTATGGTTTTATAGCTTGCCTGTGTTCCATGGGAAGGGGAAGGATTATTAATGTTTTAGCAGTAGTACCATGTGACCTTCTCAGGGCTAGTTAGGCTGAAGAAACCCTCAAAAGGCACTACAAGACCATGAGAGTCCTTTCCACATAGGCCTGCCATAGAATCCCAACGTGGAGGATGTGAAGCCATGCTTCAGGGCACACTCTCACTCCCCTGATGTACTTCCCTGGCTTCTGGGCCCCACTGCCCCATCATTACTAGAGGGTCTCCCATGGCCTCACAGCAAGGAAAGGTCAGTAGTGGTGCACTGTCCTTGCTTGAAAATTTGCTAGTGTCATATTGAGGAACCCTTAATAAATTTCTGAAGGATCTCTAGTGTTCGCTCAAAAGACACTATCATAGGGGAGTAAAAAGGAAAATGGAAGCAAGCCCGTGAACATTCAAGCGTAGTTCAGCTGAGTGCTGCCTAAGCTGGGAATTATGAGAGTTGCATAATTCCTATGACCAATGACTGGGAATTATGAGAGTTGCAGTCCAACACATCTGGAGGGCACCCGGTTGGGGAAGGCTGCTCTAGCCTAACCTAACTTATTGGTTTGGTGTGCCTGTAATAAAATATTTAATAATAAATAAAATTGACCAGCCTGTGTATCCTGAATGAGTAGATACATGTTATTCAAGGCCTTTATTTATGGACACAAGTATGTTCAAATCTCTGTGTATGGATGCAGTTACTTTTGATGAGGAATTAAAAGGTGTGAGCATGTATGTGTAATACCCTCAGTTCAGAGGTAACTCTCTTATCTCCACGATATATATGCCCTGTTTGTGTTGGGATTTTCAAAGAAAGAAAATAAGATCTTTTACAGATCAAAGAAAGGGACTGCTATTTCTGGACCAAATCCATAGCCACAGACAGACATTCAGGTTTTGGGTGTCATAGTTGTTGATTGTTGCAAAAGGACAGAGATGGACTAAAAAGTCAAATGCAATAAGAGGCAGAAATGTTTTCTGGTGTGTGTATACACATGAGAAAGAGTAAAAGAAAGCTAAAATTTCATTAATGTACTAAAGTGGTTCACTGCAATCACTACACTTACTTTCAGAGAATCTGTGAATCTGTTTTGCTAATATGCTATTTCATGTGTGTTACAAAAACTTCAGTTAAACCTAGCTAATAGATTGGAACCACACTTGTCCCTCTGCAAACAGAAGAGCTCCTTTCTTTCACAGAGAAAACTGGGGTTTAGAGGGGGCTTCACGCTGAAGGCCAGGCGCAAAGTGGCTCCCCACCATTAAGAACATAAGAAGAGCCATAATGGATCAGACCGAGGGTCCATCTAGTCCAGCATTCTGTTCACACAAGCGGCCAACCAGCTGCCTACAGGAAGCCCACAAGCAGATGAGTGCAACAGCACCCTCTAACCCATGTTCCCCAGCAAATAGTGTACACAGGCATACTATCTCTGATACCAGAGGTAGCATATAGCCATCAAGATGACCCCCCTATCTTTCTGGATGATCCCCCAATGTTTCAGAACTGCATGGGAACTGGTGTTGGGAGCTGCAGAGGGAAGGAGAACTGGAGAAAATTGCTGCCCCATCCCATTCCTGCAGGGCCAACAGAACTCTGCTGCTTGTAAGTCTGGATCCAATATATTGCTGAACTGGGGCCATACAATCCAAGATCTTGGGGATATTCAGAAATTTGGGGGGGAACAAAGGGCTTTCAGAGCGTTATGCAGGGCCTTCTCTTCTTGTCCAATGGCTTTTGACACCATGTAGAAGAGAGTTGCTATCTGCCCAAATCCTAGATTTCTCTCCCAGATACATTACAGTATTGTTGTTTATTCGTTCAGTCGTTTCCGACTCTTCGTGACTTCATGGACCAGCCCACGCCAGAGCTTTCTGTCGGCTGTCGCCACCCCTAGCTCCCCCAAGGTCAAGTCTGTCACCTGCAGAATATCATCCATCCTTGGTCGGCCCCTCTTCCTTTTGCCTTCCACTTTCCCTAGCATCAGCCTCTTCTCCAGGGTATCCTGTCTTCTCATTATGTGGCCAAAGTACTTCAGTTTTGCCTTTAATACCATTCCCTCAAGTGAGCAGTCTGGCTTTATTTCCTGGAGTATGGACTGGTTTGATCTTCTTGCAGTCCAAGGCACTCTCAGAATTTTCCTCCAACACCACAGTTCAAAAGCATCTATCTTCCTTCGCTCAGCTTTCCTTATGGTCCAGCTCTCGCAGCCATAGGTTACTATGGGGAATACCATTGCTTTAACTATGCGGACCTTTGTTGTCAGTGTTATTACAGTATGGCACACAGTATGGACATTACAGTATGGCACACAGCAAAGATGAATCAACCAGCCAACTGAAGGCCTTTGGGCACAAGGGTGTCATTGAATGGATGCTTGTATCCTATGCATATATTATAAATATACCAATATATAGAATAGAGTTTCGTTCTCTGTAGTGCATAAATTGGATGCCCTAGGGTTAAATCCAATGTCATGCTAATAGAAACCTGCTAGAGCAACTGTACTTTCTTCCTCTCTCTCCTCACCCCCTAATGCAGCACTCTGTGTTGCCCAAAAGTATGCTTTGGAGTGTTCCCCAGCCTTTGGAGCAGATGTTGATGTTGTACAGGTAGGAGTGGGAGTCTCAGCCATCCCAATTTCATTGCTGCAACTGCATCCACCAGTGGAATGACAGTGTCGCATCCAACTCAAATGTTTTACCTGTAGATCTTTTAGTGATGTTGTGTACTTGGATTAAACCACTGGAAAGTCCCTGATAAAAATAGTATTTTCTCTCTTTCTATATGAAATTAGTATGGGCACAATCCTATGCGTGTCTAGACAGAAAAAACGTCCAACAACTCCCAAATACTGGGAGTTGTAGAATTTTTTTCCTGTCTAAACAGCATAGGATTGCACCCTAAATTGATGTTGTTTCCCCAGTTTCCAGAATTCTTGACTTTAAAGGATGGTTCTGCTAGCAGCAACAGTATCTTGGACTGACCTCCAGAAAAAAGGCCTACAAGCATCCATGACATCTAGACCACTAACGGAGCAATGTTGTGACAGAAACTAGTTAAGAAAGTATTAAGCAGCAGAATCAATGCTGGCTGCTTTGCTGTATGATACTGTACGAAAGTCTACATGAAAGCCAATGACGCAAGAAGCTATTTGTATTATTTGGCAGTACAATGGAAATTTAATTGACAGGGAAAACTATTACCTCACATGCCTTATAAGAAAAATAAGTCCATCAATCTCTCATGTGAATGTTTGTCATGTTTAATCAGCATGATTCGCTTTTCCAGCCAATTAGTTGGGTGAGCTTCTGAACCTAGGTGCAACAAATCTTACATTTTATTCATTTTGAGTCTCAAAGAGCTTATTGATACTCAAGCCCAATTTTGAGGCAAGAGTTTATTTTTAAAATGCTGCATTTAAAGATTACCTCTGAATGAACTGGCCAGAGTGAATTTCTTATAACACCTTATGAAACTATAAATTGAATATTTGCACAAAAATTCACAGTTTTTGCTGGTTTTGTAACATCGCCAACAATTCAGGCTGGCTGGCTGGCTGGCTCCCAGGTGCTTTTTTAAAAGGCTGGTTGAAAGCAGGAAAATGTCACAAAAATAAGCACTGTATTCTATATCCGCTGTATTCTTTCCCCACCTGGTAAAATCACATTAGGAATTTTGGCCTTCACTCTATAAACAAATATGAGAAGAGAGTACATAAATTGCTGAGGAAATTCCCAAGTGCAGACACATGGGACACATTTCAAGTGGCTAAAGCCTCTGGACTGGATTTAGCTACAGCAGTGCAAGCATGTGATATGTGTTGCCAGTGCCACAGATAAAACCTGACAATGAGAGGACACATACAGGGTACTTTATGAGCAACAATTCATAGAACATTTTCTTTGACAAAGGTTCATGTTGGGCACTAAACGTACTAGTATCCAAAGTGAATCTTTCTAAAGAAAATGCCCAGAAATTACTACGACGAAGAGAAAAAGAGTGAATAGCACTCATTTTCTCCTCTCTTGTGTTCAACAACAACAAAAAGGATGAAGAGGGATTGTTCACCCTTATATGGATTGTTTGTTCCTTTTTTATGCCCTAGTGGAGATGCTGCATCCATTTCAAAAAGTCGCCACCTATGTGCTTTTCACACAAACTTTACAACTGTTCATGTAACCTGAACTGTTCCACCTCCTCCATTCTTAGTCCCAACATACATCTCCAGTTTCATGCATTGGAAACCTTCAGACTATGCAAGATTTCCAGACATGTACAGAGCTGTTTGAAGATACAGGTATGTTGTCCACATTTCATGTATTTGCTGTAGGAAACACCAGTGGCACACTAGCAGCAATTGTGCTTGTAACATATAGGGTTGTATACAATGTTAGTCCTACTTAGAGTAAACCCATTGAAATGAATGGAACTTAAGTTAGACTAACATTGGAAATAGCGCATATAGCACCTTCCATACTGTAGATGCCAAACAATAGTTAAGATAAGTTTGAACGTAGGCTCAATAAACTTTACTAACAGGATATAGCTTGCAGCCCCCAAATAACTGGTGAGCAATACATTTGATTAGATTAATCCTGTGCCCTCTTCATTGTATGGTGGATAACAGATATAGCTATTGCTGTCACTAGTATTTAACATACAGTAATCGGAGTTTGCCATGCTGGTTTATTAGAAACAAACAAAAAGCACCAGTAGGCTATATTTATTTGGAGTGACAATCACAAAGTTGTGAGCGCACTGCTGAGTTCTTCAGGCTGCATATTAAACAAAACAAGAAAGACAGGAAGAAAAACTACAGCATGATGTTAAAACTCCAATATCTTTAGCTTGTAACAGACTTAAAACAGAGTGCAGGAGAAGTTGTGCAGACTTAGGGCTAATCTACACCTACAGCCCTTTCGCAACAGAGGAGAGATAATTGTGAAGTTCCCCGCTTCCAAGATTGTCCCTCGCAGGGCACACGCAAGGGAGGTTTCCTGCAAGTAAACAGGAACTGTTGCAGGAGGATGTGTGCCCTGTCACGTTGGTTCCAGATGGGTATCGGGAGAAGTGGGAGGGACTGGACAGATGGCTACGGGGCACAGACTTTAAAAAAATAACACCTCCAAGACACACAGCAATGCAGGGGGCAATAGGTCCTGTGTTGAAGATGCGCTCTTGTGCATTGATATGTTTGTTCAAAGAAAAGAAAAAGAAACTCTCAATGATGAAATACGCCAATACCCATGCACACACCCCTCACAGCAGATTGGCTGTTCACTGTGATAGAAGCTTGCGAAGGAGGGTCACACCAGCTGTGGACTTTGGAATTGAAGCAAGAGAACCAAAAAAACTGTGACAAAAGCAATCAGCAATATTCTTGAATAACTGAGGGGTTGAGATCGCCACAGGAGGAGGTAAACAACATGTGGCCCAGTAGGAGCGGCTGTGATATTATTCAGGAATAAATGGCTGGTGTTGATAAGGCCTTAATTAGATTAGTCTCTGCTAAATGATAGAGTGCAGGACACACCCAGGGTTACTGGGGCAAAGAATCAATAATAACTGTTCCTACCCATTAAAAATAATAATCAAATATTGGAGTTACCTGGTTCTGTCACCGGCTCTAAGTGAAAAATACATGGCCTTGTGACATCCAACCTGAGAAAGAGTCATGAAGAACTGGTCTGTTTTGCTTAGAACTTTTTGATATTGTGGTTCCCATAAACACATTGCTCTATGGTAGCATTTGGATGTTAACTATTTAACATGTATCTATGAAACAATTTCAAAAGCAGTAATAATTTATAACCAACACTGACTACTCAACACAGAAGTAACTCTATTCCCCATGGGATCAGTGTACCAATATGGCATTCTAGGGATTAAATCCAATGTCATGTTAGCAGAAGTCCACTAGCAAAATTGAACTTTCTCCTTCTCTGGGGTGGGTGAGGTTGCGGCGGTAGTGGAGAATTGCCTCTTTGCGGTCAGTGACACTGTTGGATAATACTCCAGGTTTTGAATTACATGTAATTCTTTATTCAGTGGGACTTAAGCAGGTAAATAAAAGAGTAAATACATAAATCAAAGGGGGCAAATATTTAGATCTGTATGCAGTTTGTATGAGAATTAAAATGGTGATACAGTAAGTTCTTTCATATTAATTAAAACCAAACCATCAAAACCAATTAAACCATCATAACCAAAGCAAAGGAGAAACTGTTTGATGCATCATTCAGTCTGGAATACAAACTAAAATAGGTGGATACATACAACAAGAGAGTAACTGAAATCAAAATATTAACTATTCTAAACAAATGAAATATACATGTATATTAAAGAACACTTTTTCTAAAGACTTTTAAAAAATGTTTACATATTTCAAGTTCCAGGAGATGGAAGGGAATATTGAGCATCGCTGTATATCAAAATGTTAAAGCTTAGGATTTATACAAGTCTACGCAGAAATAACCATGACCAAGCTCTTTCCCAGACATCTTGAGTTAGTTCTTTGATCTGAAACTGCCTGCCTATTTGGCAGGCAAATGGCCAAGAGGTAGATGTAAGTTTAAAATGTAGCTGACACATTTAACTGAGAAATCATTTCTAGTGTCACCCCTATATAGAAAGATATCCTCTCCAAGGAATAAACTGAAATGTCCTCAAGGCAATTTGATTCTATTTGCTGTGCTCTGAACAAGCAGATCTGTAATTCAATATTTCTCTCTCTCATATATGTTGGTGTGCATGTATGTTAGGGTGTCCAGATGTAAAGGAGAACAGAGCTCCTGCACTTTTAATAGTTGTGTAAAAGAAGAAATTTCAGCAGGTGTAGCATTTGATGAGTATCTGTTGGCTGGCACCTCAGTCTTAACACATTTACTTGGGAGAAAATTAATTGATTTCAAAAGGAACTTACTTCAAATTAAGCATTCTTAATATTTCAATCTAAGGGAGTTAAATGCTGAAAACAGGTAGTCAGACCTAATAATACTATATAAAAATGAGCCAAGTTAATTTACAAATATTAAAGCAAAGTTTTTAAAAGGTCACGATCATTATCTCTCCCTTGTCCCTCACCCAATGCATTGCCTTTATTTCTTCCATCTCAATATATAACATATAATAATGTAAATTTCATTAAAAAAATTGCTTGGCTTTTTTGAAATGGTAAAATAGAAGTTAAAATTATGCCGCACACACATATTACCCCAGATTTAAACACATTTGCTTGAGAATCTAATTCATGAAATGAATGTAACTTACAATTTAAAGTTTCTTGGAAAGCAGCCAGAGTTGCTGAGCTGAAAACTATCCATACATTTTTTTCTGCAAAATTTTGCATAAAACATCATTTAAAAACAAAACACTGGGAATTACATTTCCAAAGCACCTAGTATTAAATTGAGCTGCAATTAACTTCCCGTACATAATTAAAAATGCATCTATGGAAGGTTCTCAGTGTTAAATAAATGTACAACCCCCTCTGTAATTCATCATGATCTAAAAGCCTTCATCACTTACCATAGCATGCAAATATACAAGCAGTTAACTCTTCAAAGGTCTCCTTCAGACACTAGTGTTTGTATACTTCACAACACTTAGTCTCAATCAGTTATACACGGGCACCCTCAAAACTAGCAGCGCTTTATTTTATGAACTCTACATTTAGGATAAGTGCCATCAGTTAAACCCACACGCATCATCCGACCAGGCAAAAATAAATCTACCTATACTGCAAGGGAAATGCTGGACAGGCCCCTCATACAATTCCAAGGAGAGTTAAGAATTTGCTGGCCCCTCTGGATTCAACTTCAAAGGAAAGCAGGGCCTCCCAGCAGCAGTTCCGCCTCTGGCCTTTCCTGCCACACCTCCCCCATCCTTTGTGCATGCTAAGTGCCATTTCCAGTGCAGCCTGCTAACAAACAAACAAAATGCACATAGCGAGGATGACAGAATTTCCGGGCTTTCACTCCTCATTTCACAAACCAGAGTCCTGTTAATCCTATAAACGGTCACCAAGGTGTAAATGTATGTTGTCCTGCTTATTTTACTTCTAGAGTACCATAGTCAGGACTAATCTATCACCCTACCAGTTTGTAATCATATACTTCCTAGTACTCCCCCCTTCAATATACAGTTCATTTCATCTGCTGTTTCTATTCAGGATTATAACAAGTTTTGGTGTTACAAGTTAGAATAATAAACGCAACCCTCCTAACCTGGGAACTCAATAGGGCTTACCTCTGAGTGGAGATGCACAGGATTGTGCTGTAAGACTGTGTATACTTCCTTTGAATTAAGTCTCACTGCTTTCAACAGGGCCTACTGCTTAGTAATTATGTTTGGGATTGCAGCTTAAGGGAAGCAGAAAACATTTCACAGGACCAAAATGATTCAGGCCAACTCTTACGTAACACTTCGTACTTGAGTATGGACTGGAGCTTCTCAACTAATGTGAAGGGCAGGGCTCAACAAGGAACACAGCCACGCACTCTATGGATTAAAAGCACCATGGTGGCACTGTGTCAGTTATATGACACATGGGACTTTCCTGGAAAGCTGCGTGCTGGAAAACTCGGGGACTACCCACCATCTCCTCACTGCGGCATTGTGCTGGGGGTGTTCTGGAAGCCAGGCAAGAGGCAGTGGGTGGGCCCGGGCAGCTAAATAGCCTCCGGAAAGCCTGTGCTGCCTTCCTGCATCAGGATTCCCTGACACCAACCTGCAGCCGCAAAAGTGCAGGGTTTTTCTAAAAGCAGGGGTGGTCCAGTGCCATCAAGGCAGCCTCTGGGAAGTTGGTGCTGTTGCATGAGAAGAACTGCATCTCTCCCATATTCTGAATGGTAATGGATTTTAAGGAGAAAGCAATTACAAGTAATTTAAAACAACAGCAACAATATAGAACACTTCTATATTGTAGTTCTGCCAAAGGCAGATGACTATCTCATCATGCCCATATCCTATGTCAAAAAACAATAAAAATGAATAAAGTCCAAAATATTTCCCCAAGATGATAAATCCTGAGTAGATGACAACGGCTGCAATCCTAAGCATGCAAATCCTAAACAGCCCATCTCAGTGAGACTTGTTTCTGCATATTTAAGATTAGAATTAAAATGTCTTCTTAGCATTCATAACTCCAGTTAAAACCACCCCACTCCATGTTCAAGTGCTTTGACTCACTGTTTTTAAACAAAATACTTTTTATTGTTATATACTCATTCAAATTTGAGGTGTAAAAGGATTTTTTTACTGTAGTTCCATAACGGGAGAACCACAGCCAATATCTACAATAGTATGTATAATTCTTTATTTTGCTTGATTTATCTTTTAAAATAAGCAACAATGCTAGGAAGAACTGAAACCAAAAAATCAGAATCTTGCTATCGGAAAGAAGAATGAATCTATTCTGTACAAAAAATATAAAAGAAACAATTACACTTATTGTTCATTTATTTACTTCAGCTGTTTCATGACTATGCTGGTCTTAGAGCTCTAGAAACAAAGCCAGAACCCCGGGAGTGCTCATGGATACTGTGCAAAGATGTTTGATTTTCCCCTTTGTGTGTGTTGTAGTAACAAATACTTGTAGTATAGCACGTTGGGCAAATCTCCCATTTGCTCTAATGGTTATGTGTTGTGATCTTACCCTACCCTTAAGAAAAAGACATGTGGGGTTCAAGAAGGACCATAGTTACTCCACAGAAGTGAAATTGATAAACAAATCAATTAGAAGGTCAGCACAGGCAAGTGTCCACAAAGGGGGAATATAAACAAAATGTTTAAGGGAATGCATTAACCTTAATGTATTCCCTTAACCATATTGTGGTTAAGCAGCATGGTTTAGCGTGTTGCCTGAACAGGGACATAGAAAGAGAGCCAGTGTGGTTTAGTAGCTAGAGTATTGGATTGGGACTAGGAACACCTGGGTTCAAGTCTCCACTCAGCCATGAAGCTCACTGAGCAACTTTGAGCCAGTCACTAACTCTCAACCTAACCTACCTCACAAGGTTGTTGTGCAGATACAATGCAGAGGAAAAGGATTCTGTATACAGCATTGGGCTCCTTAAAGGAAAAGGGGCAATATAAACAAGCAAGAAAACAAACAAAAGCCGATGCAATAAATACTGCTTCCCACATTAGTACTAAAAAGCATTAGACTGATGGTGTGGGAAGTTCATGTGGAGCACATAACCTTTCTGGAATTCTCCTCGATAGACATAGAAATCCCTTCAGTTACCAATGAGATTCATTTCAAAACTACATCACTAACAGGAGTAAAATAACTTCCGATGACTGAGTCTACATTCCAAAGTGTGTGTATTTCTAGCCAGCAGATTGTCAACACTCAGGTTCATCTAAGAGCCCTGATTACGATTCAAAGCACATACAGAGGAACTGAAACTAAATCAGACAGCTCAGGAATAAATACTTTAAAAAGATATCAGCACACCGCTGCCTGCAATTAAAATTATCAATAATAACCTGTCACCTTTTATTTCTTAAATGCCTTTTGCAGTTGAGATATTTTGAAACTGCCATTGAAAGAAAAACAATATTTTCCCTTTGTTCAGCTCAGCCCATAAGAATAACACAGAACATCGCAACCTCAACCCATTCCTCCCACGTAAGCTGGACAGCAGGGCTATTTGTAATTTAGCATTCAGTACACTGCATGTATCATTCCATCAGGGTGTCAATTGCAAGAGTTAACACTTTACTATAGCCAAAATCTGGGCTTTTGTTGTTTGTGTAATAAAACTAGATTATTATTACAATGTTGTCCCAGATTATAAGACACGCGGAGTAACTAATGTGTTTGTGTTTACTGGACCAATTTTTAGCAGGTGTAAAAATATGCAAGCTTGTGAGATGGTTTTAGCTACTGTTATTTAAATATTTATTGGAGTTTTGTATTTTAATGAACAATATGTTTACATTTTTGGTTGATTTGTATTTACGGTTATTTTTATATTTAAATGTCCTGGGCTAAAACTAACATTATTGAGTGGACTTCTGCTTGTGCAATGGGAATTTTCCTCTACTCTGAAGCCCCTGCATGTCCCCAAAGTTTGGATCCATCAACCCTCGGAGGGTGCTGCAAGGAGAAGGGGAATTCAATTACTAGTGATGTCCATTCCCCTGATGGAAGGAAACAGCTGGATACAAACCATTGTTTTATTATTGTATTTATATAAAGTTTGGAAGCTAGCTTGAGAGTTTTCTTTCCCTTAAAGCAGAGGTGGATAACTGCAGGAGGTCTGGAGCCATTAAGCAGCTATGGAGGGTTAAAAGGGTCAAATTTAGCTGGCAAAGAAGCTACATTTGACCCTTTTGTCGCTCTGTAGTGCTACAGATATCTTTTAAAAATTTAGTCCCCCTCCCCTGCAAATTATTGGGGGGGTGTATTGAGGGACCATATGTTTTCTATTTGTGACTTTATTTATTTATTGCATTTCTATACCGCCCAATAGCTGAAGCTCTCTGGGCGGTTTACAAAATTAAGACAATTCAAGTATAAAACAACAGTATAAAACCATAATATAAAATACAATATAAAAGCACAACCAAGATAAAAACTGCAGCAATGCAAAAATACAAATTTAAAACAGCAAGTTCAAATTAATTTATAGAATGTTAAAATACTGGGAGAATAGAAAGGTCTTCACCTGGCGTCTAAAAGAATATAATGTAGGTGCCAAGTGAACCTCCTTAGGGAGCTTATTCCACAGCCGGGGTGCCACAGCAGAGAAGGCTCTCCTCCTGGTAGCCACCTGCCTCACTTCCTTTGGCAGGGGCTCGCGGAGAAAGACCCCTGAGGATGACCTTAGGGTCTGGGCAGGTACATATGGGAGGAGGCGTTCCTTCAGATAGCCTGGCCCCAAGCCGTTTAGGGCTTTAAATGTTAATACCAGCACTTTGAATCGGGCCCGGACCTGGACTGGCAGCCAATAAAGCTGGAAAAGGACTGGCGTGATATGGTCTCGTCGGCCAGTCCCTGTTAGTAAGCGTGCTGCCCTGTTTTGTACCAGTTGAAGTTTCTGGACCGTTTTCAAAGGCAGCCCCACGTATAACGCATTGCAGTAATCCAAACGAGAGCTTATCAGAGCATGGATAACTGTACCTAGGCTATCTCTGTCCAGATAAGGGCGTAGTTGGTATATCAGCCTAAGCTGATAAAAGGTGCCCTTTGCCACTGAGTTCACCTGTGCCTCAAGTGACAGTTCTGGATCCAAGAGCACGCCCAAACTACGGACCCAATCCTTTAGGGAGAGTGCAACCCCGTCCTGGCAGGATACAAATATTTTAAATAAATATATTTTGTACAGAACAGTTTTGTCTTTCACTAGAAGCTCAAAGGTGAAAGCAACTCTGTGGTTGCAGCACCATAGAATGCAGTTTTTTTTTTTTAATGTGCAGTTGGACACAAAATGTACAGTTGGGAAAAAATGTGCAGTTGAAAAAAATGTGCAGTTGAAAAAAGTGGTTAAAAAAAAAGACACGTGTTATGTGTATGTGTTTATTAAGAACTTAACAATAGACAAGTCAGGGATAGCATGTAAGACAAATTATATAAGGATGCATGTGAAAGAACCCTTGGTGTGACTGATGTTGTGGGTCCTGTGACAGTGTTGCCTGAACAGATGTGGCACTTGGTTCTATTGCATGGTCTGGTCTCTCTGTCTGTGTCTCTGTCCTGTGTACTATTGCAGGTTAGCATCTGGTTCAGGGTCTGTAGGCCAGGACTGGTCTGCCTCCCAAGGCTTGTGAGAGAGATGATGGGTTGGAGTTCACTGATGATCCATTGCAGTAGTTTCAATTGGGGGCTGAAGGTAACAACCAGTGGTGTACTTCTCTTGGTCTGACATCCTTCCTGGGTATCTGTATGGCCCTGTCAATCTGTCTTTAAGTTTAAGGTGCTACTAGTGTAGGTTATAATCTGCCCAGCCGTGAAAGAGAAATAATGTGTTTGGCTTGGGTGGGGGCATGTGTGTGTGTCAGACAGGGCATTTGTGCAGTTGGAAAATTTGAACCCAAGCTCCTATTCAGGATATGGTAGGAATGGAGGTCCTGACAGAAATATAACTCTTCATTGGGTAGGTGTTATTAGGAGTCCTATAGCATTAGAAGCAAACATACATTTGTGTTAAGAAAAAAGCTGACTCAATAAGACACATCACTTTGCCCATTTTGTATCTCACAGTAAAAATGTACGTCAAAACAAAATAAAGCTTCTTCTTCATTTGAACGTGTTACAGTCCAGCGCCCCTTTAAAATTATCCCTGAACTGAACAGTCAGCAGCAGGACTAGTGTGAAAATTATTTCAATCCTTCTCAGCATTAGTAGACCACATTTCCTGCCAGCGACATTCAGTACAAATACTGTCTGGTAAATAGCAGCTGCAAAGGAAGAAGAATGATGCCAGGGTACACAGTGGTAAACACTCCTTCTCAGTGGCTCACTGTATTTTGGGCCAAGTAAACTGAATATACATTCAGGACTTGCTTTTAAGACTTTTGTTCAGAGTTTTTTTTGGGTTGTTGTTTTTTCTATGGGGAAAATAAAGATTGAATTTTAAGCACATAAACAATTGACATTTGCAAAGCGTTATGAACTAGGAAGATTTAGACTCTTCGTGTAAAGTATTTGCCAAACAATTTCACTCAGCGTGTAACATTTATGACCTATAAAACAACAAATGGTTTGAGCCCATTATACCACTTGTTCCCTATGTGAAAGATCCCCTAACATAATTCCTTTCTTTCCCCCACTAAAAATACATTACACGTTACCAAAAAAATACATAAATATTTTAAAATTACAATTAGGAGTTTCTTAAAGGAGAAAATCAGCTCCTATACCAGAATGCTCAGGGTGAACTTGAGATAGAAAATGAACTCAGGGAGACATCCAAACGAAGAAGCATTGTAATAATGAGTTCAATTACCCCCTCATTGACAGGATAAATGCATATTCTAATAATGCCAAAGAGGTTAAATTTCTCAATTGAATGTACCCTAGTCATGGAGCCAAAAGAAGGGAGGCAACCCTGCATTTAATCCTAAGTGGTATTGCCCAAGACCTAGAGATGTGAATGTTGCTGAACCAATTGGAAACAGTGACCACAGCGCTCTCAGATTTAATATGTATTTAATTGAAAAATTGCCAAGGAAGTCCATCACAGTCACATTTAACTTCAGAAGAGAAAACCTCTCTAAAATGGTAGAACTGGTAAAGAAAAAAGAAAAAAAAAAGAGGAAAGGGGGGTCTAGAGAGTAGAATTCCTTCAAGATGCTTGGAGGTTACTCAAAACCACAATAATAGAAGCTCATCTGGAATGTATAGCAGACTTTAGGACAGGTAGTCCGAGAGGTCTCCAGCATGTCAGTGAATAGTGTCAAGAAACCTATTAGAGAAAAGAATGCTTCTTTGAGAAAACTCTTGCCTAAATGTGGAGAACAAAAGGGGTCACAAATGCGCACAAAGGAGATTCAAGCTGACAATAAGAGATGCCAAAAAGCATTTTAAGCAGCATATCACTAATAACATCAAGGCCAATAATGAAGAATTCTTGAAGCCAGAAACCAGTTAGGAAAGCCATTGGACTATTGGATGACAACAGAGTTAAATGAGTACTAAAGGAAACTGTGGAGAAGCTGGATTCTTTTCATCTGTCCTCACTGCAGAAGATGAAGGACAGATGCCTGTGCCTGAACGGATGTTTTTAGGAAAGGATAACAGTCTAAAGAACTGAGTCAAATAGTGGGACAAAAGATGAAGTTCTCAACATTATTGACAAATGGAAAGCTTGTCCCAGATGATCACTGGTCCCAGATGATAACCATCTCAGTGTTCTTAAAGAACTCAAATGTGAAATTGCTAATCTTCTAACAAAAATCTGTAACATGTCCCTAAGATCAGCCGCAGTATCAGAGGACTGGGAAATGGCCAATGTAACATCAATTTTTTAAAAGGAATCCAAGACATACCCAGGCCAGTTAACTTAATATCTATTTTTAAGTAAATTGGTTGAAAGCATTATAAAAGATAAAATTAGTAAGCATATAGAAGGACAACCCCTGCTGAAACAAAATCAACATGGCTTCCACAAAGGTAAGACTTGGCTCACTAACCGTTTAGAACTGTTTGAGAGTGTCCATAAACAGGTGGACAGGGATGATCTAGTAGACGTTTACTTGGACTTCCAAAAGGTTTTTGACAAAGTCCCCCACCAAAGTTTCCTGAGTTAAATTAACAATCTTTTGACTGCTTTTGAATTTGCAGTGGGAAAGAAGAATCACAAGCACCTCCAGCAGTTTAATTCCGGCATAACATGAATTCAGTTCATAATACTTGTTGTGGTCTTGAGCACAGGGTCTTTAGCAAGGGATGAAGCAACTGCTCTGCTTATCATTATTTAGCTAGGAAGCCATTTCAAACAGAGTTCATACAACTGACAACTATTAATATACATTTAATAGAATTGAGGTAGATAGATCAGAGCAGTGAAACCTAACCACCACCACACCAAAGCTTTTTATATACATTTTTGCATTGGGATGTGTGTGTCTTAGGTATTTTTTCCATGTGACATAAATGTGCTTTTGAAATATCTCCTATTCATTATGTAAATGAAAATCCAGCATGGCTAGAATATAAAGCCAATTTAAGAATGTCTCACTTTAAATTGACACAGATTACAGTCAGATAGAGCCAACTTAGTTGCCCTAGATGGGATATCTATGTATTTACATGACAGCAAACAAATGGTACCATCTCAGTACTCACATCTTCAGAAGCAGAATTCCTGAGTGCAATCCAGAGCTATTAAGATCTGTTGAGATGGACCAATGCCCTCAATCCGTTAGTTCTGGATTTTATTTTATTTTTTGTGCTACTGTTGGGAAGGGAAGGGAAAAACGTTGAGACCTTCCCTTCAGACTTTAGCAAAATGTAGATTTCATTCTAACTGTAGGTACATCTTAAATGTAAACCTTGTGAGTATATTTAAAATACTCACCCAATGAGTAGGTGATCTGGTACCCTTCTGATGTTTGGGACTCTTGGCTCCCATAAGCCTCAGCCAGCGTAGCCAATGGTAGAGACTGTGGAATTGTAGTCTAAAACATCTGGAAGGCACTAGGTTGCCTATCACTGTTCTCACACAAAACTAAAGAATTAATTAAAAGCATGGGTGAAAAAGTCAATGCATTTTATTCCTATTTTGTTTTTTTAATGGTTTAAGTGTCTCAGGAGAATGCAATTCACTCTTTAGATTTTACCTCTTTATTGTCAAGTAAGGAAGCATGCAATCGACTACTTTCAATGTATAAATTAATACATATCTGTCGAGTGTGAATAAAAGGAATAGAGCACACTATGTTACTCACAGATTTCAGTACATGTAACAGTTATATATAGTTTTTGACATATCAGTGAAAGTTCTATTAGTAATCTTAATTTTTCTCTAAATTGATCTGCATTTTCATTAAATTAGTCTATGAGCATCTTTGGAAACTTCAGTCTCTGTATTTTTTGAGTTCAGCATATAGAAGACAAATGCCAGACCGTACAATGAGATCAATAGAAACAAAAACATAGCTCAAAGAGTTACACACAGAAGAATGTGGTAATTTGAAGGGAAACAACTAAAGATGGCTCCTATAGTATGAACATTTTCAAATACATTCTTGCTTTTTAATGTTATTAGCATAAATCGATCACTGTTTGTGAGTAAAATAATGGACAGTCTTAAAGTAAAAGATGAGGCACATTAAAGGGTCAACCATCCACAAATGTGAATAACTGGGCAAATAATCCCATTTGACTTCCTTGTGAATTCTTCTGAAAGGTGACATTGTAACATGACTACTATTGAGTTCAGTGGACACACAAAATACCACCCAAAAGCCTTCTAGAAACTAACCCAAAGAGTCCATATTAATCAATCAATCGTGCTAAACAATAGATCTTGTCCGATGAGGTGACTCCATTGGCTAAATTTATGCAGAATTGGTTGAAGAGAAGCAGTTTCTGTCTCCTAAACCACATAATTAGATTCCAGACTGAGAACAGAAATCAATTTTTACATCTTTGTTTCCTAGGCTGACAAGTCACAGCACAAGAGTAAGATTGTATTTTCTAAGCATATTTAGGTGGAAAAATGACCCACTGAACTCAGTGGGACTTAATTTCAAGCAAATATATTTTGGATCAGGCTTCTAGTCACTTTGAACTTATCACATGTTAGGGTAGAGACTTCAGTTAGATATTGGCCTTTTCCTGTAAGCGTATGTAGGCATGGTTCACACACAACTACAACCCGAAGTATGACCGGGTTCACACAACATGCCACAGCTCATTGTGAGTATTGCATATTCATAACCCTGAAACAGTTCCTCTGAGATGATGATGATGATGACAATGATTTATATATTGCTTAATGTAACAAGATTGAGGGAAGACATGATAGCACTCTTCAAATACTTAAAAGGTTGTCACACAGAGGAGGGCCAGGATCTCTTCTCGATCCTCCCAGAGTGCAGGACACGGAATAACGGGCTCAAGTTAAAGGAAGCCAGATTCCGGCTGGACATCAGGAAAAACTTCCTGACTGTTAGAGCAGTGCGACAATGGAATCAGCTACCTAGGGAGGTTGTGGGCTCTCCCACACTAGAGGCATTCAAGAGGCAGCTGGACAACCATCTGTCAGGGATGCTTTAGGGTGGATTCCTGCATTGAGCAGGGGGTTGGACTCGATGGCCTTGTAGGCCCCTTCCAACTCTGCTATTCTATGATTCTATGAAAATTTCCAGATGGTTATTACAACAACATGCAAAGGGGTGGTTACTGGATGTTCTCAGAACTTTCTACAGTGTTCCAAATACTGTGCTTTTCTGTATAGCTCTATTGATACCATCATGATTGTGTAGCTTGTGAATTCCCTCTCACCCACCCCTGGAAAAACAAAAGGTGAAATTGTGAAAGTAGGACTGATGTTGTAGGTTGGAAATTAGAGCTGGGTCTTGGGTCTGAACATGTTGGATACCGCTGTGCTAGAAGGTGCATAAAAGTCTGACGAGCGAACAACACAACATACACTTTCCTTAAAAGCACAAATGTCTGAACCCCTAAATCAGTGCTTACAAAACAGACATTACATGCTCCCAGCTAGCAATTAGTTTCATCTGCATTTTCTTCTATTACCTGCAAAATGTAAAACCACCTACTTCCCATATGTCAATAGGGATATGCATCTGAAATAACTGCTTGCTTAGTTATTATTGAACTGGTGCCTTACACATTTGCCTTAGTTCAAGCACTATGCATGTGAACAAAAGTTAAAAAGCATGTGTATTGGCCTGTATATCTGGGCATAGTAGCATCCCCATTCAGTAAATTCAGGATTTATACTGCCTCCTGGAGGACAGTTGGTCATGATGCAGCTTATTCAGGAAATCTGAAAATAAGAAACCAGAAGGTGCCATCGGAAGTAGGAAAACAAAATGTTAATCTGATTTGTGTCCTAGAACATTGGGGTTTGCATTGTATATTATTTTTAAAAAAACTTGAATGATATTTTCAGAGTTTCCGTTCGATTTTTAAAAAATATATTAGGTTTTTAAAACCTGCTAAGGAAAACATTTAACTACAGAAGAACCATCAGTTCTTGGCTAAATGGACAAATGTTTCTTTCCTTACTCTTATCATCCCTTCACAGATTTTTGTTCCCTAGAATTGTAATAATGGCTTCTTCAGACATAGAAACAAGATGTGTGTGAATCTGGAAGAAAACACAACTTGTGTTGCTTTGTACGTTATTTTGAAGAGCTATATTGTTTACTGTAAATAAAAATGTATAAAAATGTAATAAATAAAACAAGTGACAAATGCTTGCTCTCCGTGTGTGTCACACTCCAGTACTGAGACTACAATCTTATCTCCAGTGTGTATAGTGAATCTACCAATGAGGTTTGGAAGAATCCTGAACTAATCCTAGGGATTTCCAGAGCCTCATGGCAATGTAGTCTATTATGACTCACCTGAAGAAGCAGATCCTTCATCCACCTGCTATTAGAAGGTGGATGATAGCTAGTAGAACCTTCCTTTGTTTCCCTCTTATTTCAGAGATATCTCAGATGCTGAACAGTTCTCAGCTTTCTGATTGCACAAGTTCCTTGCAGTTGACCGATAGGCCATTATAACTGTACCCACCTGGGGTCAACCTCAGACTAGGTACCTGCAAGCAACTGGACACCCTTTAGACCTACCTGATCTTGCTTCCTCAGGTTTTATTTCATAATCTCCTCTGCTGATCCACATGTTTCAAAACTGAAGCCAGCCCAGCTTTCGTAACAGAGTAGTTGTCTCACCTCTACAAGTGATGAAGGGTATAATCCAGTTGGCAGCCTCAGGCCTATGGCTACTTAAGTCATAGTCTGAAAGCGAGCCTCCTGATAAATGTCCGCAGTCTAATGTCATCAAAAAATTCAATTCATTATAAAATATTGCTGTATCATTTTGCATCACTAAGGCTTATGACACTGTGAGTTTATGACTGAATCAAAATGAACAGTGGGTAAAGAGTAATTCAGCTCAAATAATCCCAGTCTTTTAAATATATATGTATATTTTAGTAGTGCAGCTTCACCTCAGAACAGAGCAAACTTTTTATAGCTGGGTTATGAACTCTTGAAAATTGAGGCTGATAACAGAAATACCAGCAGACAGACGCCTTTTACAGCAGGACTGCTGAGCCCCACTATAGCCATCAGTTTTAATGAGAGTTGTTAATATCACCTCAATCAAAATGGCTGCCCCGGGCTGACTTCTTAGGGCTGTGCACAGGTGCTCTCAGCCAAAAATGTAATGAAGGTTATTACATTATCAACGAGGCACAGATGTGCATTCCGTCTGAACTCAAGGTGTTGCTTATTGCCCAGTGCATAACTCTTTGAGCAGGTCCCTGGTCTGTGTATCAATATGCTGTTCCAGCTCACTGAACTCAAGCACAGCCTTCTGCTTCCTTTGACATATACAGTCAGCTAGAAGAAAATGGGGGGAAATAAGGTGGGACGGTTATATTGCAGGCACCTCACAAAGCAAAGCAAAACAAAACAAAGAAATATGGTATGCTGGGTCTCTTTTTCATTCTTCTTCAAGATAAAATTAATTTATCTAGACATTAAGAAAGGCTATCTTCTCTTTTTGGGGTTGGTTGTCTTAAACTCCTCTCTGAAATAATTATTCTTCCTCTGTATAGTATTTCTTACTCAAGAAAGGCCCCCCCCCCCATATGGCTGCTGAATAATGCACATCAGCAAATGGGTAGTAATACTCATGCACAGGTATACCAATCATACTGATAAATCACCTACAATAAGAGCTGGACCAAATATCCATAAAAATTAGAAACTCTGCAAATCTTCCAATTTGCCAGCTGATTTTTTGAACAATACCATTGCATATCAATTATCAAATACTTGTCATGTGTCCCTGTTTCCTCTGGCATTTACACATGCTGGCAAACTGACATGTGACACACACATCAGTGAGACTTCCTTTATTCAGGGAAATCTCACAGTGAAAAGCTTAATGGTTACACACTTCAAAAATACTTAAAGCTGATAGATGGTCAGAAAGCTTTAGTCTCCAAGATAATGTACAGTCCAAAATGCCACTCACTATAATAACAACCTGGTTTCCCAGTTGCCATCTCAACAGTTCCAAAAATTGGTTCCAAACCCAACCAAGAGAGGGAAAGATTCCTGATATCATCCTTCAGGCAATCACAATGGAGAATTCTTGAAAGGCTTAACAAACCATCCCAAAGGAGCTAGTCCAAACGTGGCCACAAGTTGGTAAACTCAACCATGGGGGATCACAGGCACAAGGAGTCCCGTGTTTGTACTTTCTGGGATTACAATTGGCTCAGTTACACATATATCCATTTGATTTGGATTGAATACTTCTCTCTGCACTCTCCATTCACTTTAATGAAACATTGCCATCTAGTAGTGGAATTATGGCACAACGTCAACTTTACTTGGGGTTGATTTTGTGCTTTTTAAAAATAGCTGATTATCTCTGTGTTTTTTTAAAGCAGGATAAGGGGGAGGGGGAAGTGCAGGAAATCACCTGGAGGTTGACAACATCATCTGACAGACCACAAACTTCCGTGAGTGGCTAATCATAAGCGTGCAATAGATCGCTCATGTAGAGAAGCTCATCATCAGCCATTCACCAGGTAGGTTCCAAAGAGTGAGGTCTTCTCACTTTCTCAGCATTGATTGCTTAGCGAGACAGAATAATCCAGGATCATTGATGCAAGTTGGAAATTATAGCCCTATTCGGGTGTTTAAATCGGCCACATGATTAGAATTGTATGAGAGACCAGTTCCACCTCAGCCTCTGGCACACTGTTCCTATTGCCCTCCATGAATTGGATGGCAAATGTCAGCAGCAAGGAGTCTGCTCTACATGAATGCTTCCTGTGCGATTTAGAATCTTGATCCTATTTATTGGATTGGTTTTTATTGTAACCTGTCCTGGGAGCACTTGTTGCTGAAGGTGCAATTCAATAAACAAATAAACAAACCTAGAAAACAGTTGGCCCAGCATGGAATTATGAAAATATGTTTGCTTTGAGGCTCCTAAAACTTTTGCATTGCTGTGTTTTTATCTTTTTCAGCAGTTTTACATAAAAGGATGCAATCTGCCTGCCAGTCAGAATTCATGAATAATTCTTTCTTATCACAAAGAAGCCACAACTTTTCTTGGGTCTCAGACAAAAAGTTATAGGAGCTGATCCAGTTCCCCATTGTAAAGGCAATCAGTTTACTTTTTAAAAAATTGTTTTGCATTTTCAACTTTGTTGCAGAGCCACTTCTGTTTCATTCACAGGGATGGAAATGAATAGTGCAAGACACGCACATAGAGTAAGACCTTTGGGATGCACATGAATAATCCATAACGACCAATAGTTAAATACCACTCATCTGTCAAAACAGGGCAAGGAATGCCAAGTTACTGAAGAATTATCCTGCCACACTTTGCATTTTTTCCTTTGTTCTGCCAAGTGGCAGATGTGGATTTTGACGTGGTACTGATCTCTTCTTTCTATCAAAAATGAAAGCCTTCAAACAACCCCATAGGCAAAGCACCAGCGTTACTTCCTTTTTAAATGCTTATCATACATCAGTTATCACATTTGCACCATGGAGACTTATGCAATTTTTTGGTTCCCCTCCTACCACCCCCACCCCCACCCCCATGCCTTCCTTATATTATGTCCCAGGTAAGAATTAAACATTAGTCACTCTAAGGCTGCAATCATAAACACACTTACTAGGGAGTAAGCCCTATTAGCCAAAGTGAGGCTCATTTCTGAGTAAAAATGCATTGCACTGTTAGACTCTGTTGCGTAACTTTAGATGTGTGGATATTCTCTTGCTTGTGCACAGCTAACGACTTGATTCAAAGCCCGCTGTGATAATGTGCAGCTGACACAGATATCCCAGAAACCTTTGGTCTTAGGGATAATGTGTGTAGCTTTCTAGTCTAGCATCATTGATACCTTTTGGCTTAAGGATGATTGTATGTTGCTGTCTAGTCTATCTTCAATACGAGCTCAGGTTGGTCATAAGTAAAGCATTTAAAACATCCTTAAAATGCTGATGCCAGAAAGACAGGTTAAGGCATTCTCATCTAAACCCTAAGGAAGTAGGGTGGAAGGATGAAGAAGCCCACATGCCATGTTTGGCATTAGTTGCTGTTCTGAAAGACCCATAAGAACAACATTATTAAGTGACTAAATGTCAGGATAAGGAATGTATAATTAGCATTTAAAACGGGTAAAGCAACCTGAAGCCATCTTAAATGCTAAAGATTACACACTACAAGGATTTAAGTAGCAAGTCCGTTCCCCCCTCCCCTGAATTATTTGGGTGCAACTAGTAAACACTGAAATTTAAATGCCTCCACAAATCTATCTCTAGCCAAGCCTTTTGAAGCATATCATGAAAAACACCATGGATGACTGCTACTGATCTATATGCAGACTAGAATAAACCCCAAGTGCCTGGTTTTGGCATATACCTAAGTTTTATGTTGTCAACTGGGAGTCTGAAATGCATTTCCTACATATTATTGATGGGTTTTTTTTTTTTTACAAAATTGCTTGCAGTTTAGTCTGTGACATAAGGTGTTGTTTTAGCAAGGATTTCTTCAGTGATTTGGGGAAGATAGGTTAACAGATTTAGTTATGTAAAAGAAAAAACAAAGTGATTGCAGACCATGAAGATTCTGAACAGATTCAAAAAAGGTTTCCAATATTTTATCATAGTGGCGTTAGGCAGTTGTTTCTCTTGGGAAGGTTTCTAGAGGACAACCCATTTCAATATAGGATGATCGAATGTGGAAGAAAACCAGCATGTACCCTGTATACAGGAAACATGTGCAGGTCCGCCTTTGAGGCTGAGGACCACTGGACTTTTTCCTTCCACACCGTCTGTTCTACATTTCTGTGGCACTATTGCTAATCCATTCATCAAGGTGAAGACAGAATCACAGAGTGAGAAGGACCTTGAAGGTTGTATAGCCCAACCCCCTGCACAACAGAAGATCTGCAATGCAGGATGCAACTACATCATCCCTGACAGATGGTCATCCAGCCTCTTAAATACTTCCAGTGAAAGAGAGCCCCTCACTTCCTGTGGTAGTTTGTTCCACTGTTGAACAGCTCATACTGTTAAGAAGTTTCTCCTAATGTTTAGTTTAAAACTGCTCCCCTGCAATTTCCATCTGCTCCATCTTCTGTGACCAGATATTTGAAGACAACCATTGGGTCTCCCCTTAGTCTTCTCTTCTTCAGGCTAATACAAAGTTCTTCCAACTGTTCACATAGGACATATTTTCCAGACCTCTTACCATTCTGGTCACCCTCTTCTGCTAGCACTCCAGTTTGTCAATGTTAAGGGTGGCCACTTATGCATTACCAAAAAGAAGAAATGCATCACCCCAAAAAAGAGGTCAAAGAAACACCAATTTGCATAACCTTAGCATCTACTAATTTATATGTAGAGATTCAAGTTTAGACAGAATGACTATAATTTAGACAAAAATACAATCGAATTGGGAGAGACTGTCACCAGGTCACCTGAATGCCTACTCAGTCCACTGTCCAGGTGCTAACACTTAATGAGCAACTTCAAAAGCTCTCTCGCTTCTTATGGTTCTTAACTTGGGGTGGGGGTGGAAATGTGGTAAAAGAAACCCCTAAAGTTTTTATTTAATAAATAAACCACAAGGGGAAAAACAGGACGAATCAGAGCTGAGGTAGATTCAGAAATTTATAACTGTTGGCCATAGTACCTTGTCATTTAGGATGTGCCTGTTTCCTGTAGTGAATAATAATTGCTTCCAGTTGATCAGACACACACTTATTGCTGCCATAATTGCACCCACACTGTTAGCAAGGACAACAAAGCTGCATGTGCATCTGCCACAGCATTTTCCTTTATCCAAAACAGTCATTCTATCTTTTAAGTTTAAAGAGCTTTGAGGAGGGAACAAGAATGTGATGTATGCAGGTTCTCTAGCACTACCTTGTAGAACAGAACTCTGGACTTAAAAAGATGTGCTGGCTCTTAGACAGGAGAATAAGAGAACCATCCATGGCCTTTATAACACTGCTCCATATTTTAAAAACGCAATGCTATGGAGGCTACACACATGACTCTATTCCTGCTACCAATCTTAATCGGGGAAAACATGTGGGGTAACCATGCTGGGGTGGGAAGAGGACTCTGGTAAATGGCAGCAGAAGAAACAGCAATAGTAACATAAGGGCAGGGAAGAAACACACTGGAAGTTGAGGAGCTATGTTGGGTAGTTCATTTCAACACTGTTATAGATGTGAATGATTGTGTAGATTGGAATTTATGGACGGGAGGCATCTCAACACAGGAAAGATTTCTAGTTCATTCATACAAACGGAGCTGTGGTCTAATTCTGTCATTTAGTGTCTAGTGAATGCTTCTTACCGCAATGGAAAAGAAGTTAATCCCCCTAGGACTTCCTCCCGCTATTTACCGGAGAGCAAGATGGCCTTTCCATGATGAAGGGCTCCATTAATATTAGTGCTACAAGGGAAAAATGACTTAATTGTAGATCAACGACCTCATCTAATAAGCAAATTCTAACCAGCTCAAGAAGAAAGCAACTTTCTGCCAATCTGCCAAGACATAAATTATGGAAATTACATTAGGACATAATTATGCTAATCAGTAATTATGCCATGGAAATGGTATTTATGGATTTGCACTTACTTTGACTATAACCCTAAAGCCCAAATAAAATGCTTTGCACAATATGAGCAGCGTCTGAAAATGCAGTATTAACGGTTTTGTAGACTGCCATTATGGACTTCATTTCATTAAAATGGCATTCTCATTAAATTCAAGGTCTGCTAAAAGATACTTTCTCAGCTTTTTACAAACAAACTTCTTCAGCAACTCTAAGACCCAGTTCAGATGTACAACCAGAACCAAGATGTACAATTTGGGAGTGTTGGACTGGGAGTTGGGAGATCTGGGTTCTAGTACCCACTCGGCCATGGAAGCTCACTGGGGTGACTTTAGGCTGCTTACAGGCTCTCAGCCCAACCTACCTCACAGGGTTGTTGTTGTAGAGGATTATGTACACTACCTTGGGTTCCTTGAAGGAAAATGGTGGGATATAAATGCAATAACAATAAATAATTTGAAGTGTGAAGTAGTGAATTTTACTTTGTTGAACATTTACGATCTATAGTTCAAGTATAGTAAATTTGTAACAGTGACTTCTAGCTCATAGTAGCATCCAACCCGTTGCTTTCCTCTTTCAAATATTTACAATAGCAGATAGTGGAATGTGCAGTTCCTGGCAGAAGCATAAATGTATAAATATGACAAGTCCAGGTGATGAAATATAGAATTGTAGGACTTCTCAAATATTAAAAATCTTTGCATTGGAAGAGGTCTCCCCACCCCATAATAACAATTAGAAATGTGGTAGGTATGCAAGATGAATTTATGTAAACTGAATTTATGATATGATGGCCTGGTTTGCACATAATAACAACTTAGAATATAAGTTGCATATGAGTTGAGTATGGGTTGTTGTTCAATTGTGGGTTGCTGTTGAATTATGGATTGTCATTATGTATGAACCCTGAACTATGGTTTAACTATGAGCTGTTAACCACAACCAACCCAGAGTTTACAACTCAACAACAAACAAAGGGTTCTCTTCCTGGGTTTTCAGTGGTTAACAAGTCATAGTTAAACCATAGTGCAGGGTTCGCATGTAACAACAATTCGTAATTCAACAACCACCCATACAAAACCTGTACTCTTACTTGTCATTATGTGTGAACCACATCAATATAATTTTGTGTATGTGTAGGCAGACAGACAAATGTACATAGTCTATGATGTCAAAGTGTTCTTGTGCAGCATGCCAATATTGTTTTGAATTACCAATAACTAGTTTTTAATGAAGACTGTCAAGGCCATATTTGATTAAATATATGAACCAGAAAAACTAGCAAATGCTGATTTAAATTCTTGACTGTCAGTTTTTCTGCCTACCATTACCACTAAGTATTCTTCTCTGATTATAATTGCTGTAAAATTGCATGTTTTTGCCTGTCCCTTTGGACAAGTGGGTTGAAATTAGTAGTTCTGCAGAGTTGCAGTTGACTCATTATAATCTGAAACACTTGGGCTGTGGGGGGTGGGGAGAGGAAAATGGAGGACTGGACCTGTTATATGTGACAGAGATTGCTGAGGTAGTTCTTAGACAGACTGTATAAATCCAATTGTGAATGCATTCTTTTCAAATTATACAGTACATAATCAATTTAACATGTGATACTTGGTGGGAAATAATCTCATGGAGAATAATAATAATAATAATAATAATAATAATAATAATAATAATAATGGGACTAAAAACATTCTGTGGTGGATTAAATGTCTGTGAGAGCAAAATCATAGAAGGCCTAATTTTTCTGGTACTTTACTACTTCTCTTATTATTCTAGTACTTAGATTTGGAAGAGATGTATCTGTAGGTTTCTCCAAAAGATTTTTTAAAAGTTGTGATGTGTGGAAAACATGCAACCCTTATGTTTGCTAACAGCTAGTACACCACAAGCCAAGTTGCTTATATTGAGTTTGGATTGTTTGTGGTGTCCAAGCATAGTCTCTGCAATAGCACTGTAATGTTTCCTAGTCTTTCACTGAACTAGTATTGTGTATATATCAGCAACATGTTTTAAACCTGATAATGTCCGATCAGTGTGTATTGCATGATGTCAGGCACCAGAGGGCCTGTTTCATAAAAGCATGTACATTTTCCCATCTCTTATCACTTGAAGAGCCCCTATGACTCAGTGGTGAAGCAAAGTCAGGACTACAAATGTCTCCAGGAGCGACAGGACATGATGACTGAGAGGTTCCAAGGGGAAAACCACCTTTTCCACCCTGTACAATGTTCCTAGGAGGGACTTCATTGTATTTACAACCCCACTTTCAATATGTGCATCAGCAGACACAATTTCTAGCTGCATATATATATATATATATATATATATATATATATATATATATATATATGAATGTTTTTAAAAAGTCAGCCCTCATGACAATGAGTAATTCCTTTTGTTTGGGAGTAGAGTGGCAGTATTTCATGCAGATCCCCCTCCCCCAAATCTGCAGAAATAGGACTAAAAAATGAAAATGTATGAATGTGGCATGAATTGGAATTAAAGCAATCCATCTACCCTGACTTTGCATACTGTATCTCAATAATCCCTTACAACAAAGGTGGGCCATTATTATTATTCCTAGGCTCTGAGGCTGAGAGATGATTGTGCCTAAGGCAGCCTTATTATAAATTAACAGCTGAGGGAAGGATTTAAACAAGGATTTCCTGGTTCACTGCACATATTTTAACCACTACACTACACCAGATTCTAATGAGGGGTAGTATCCAATTCAACACTACAGCTAAAGTAAATTTTATTACACTAGTATAAGCGGCCTTAGCACAATGCCAATAGCATTTGATGGTACTACAGGTTCTCGAAGGTAACCTCTTGCACCAGTGAACACTATTGGTGTTGTGTTAATGTCATTTACACTGGCACAACCTAATTTAGGTTCGTAGTATTGTCAGCTTGGAGACTGTTCTAGGTGTTTCGCTTCCACAACACTTCCTAGCACCATTTGAGAATGTTATACATCTACTAGTTGCAAACATTCTTCTGTGCGACTTAACTGAAAATATATAAAACACGCACATACATATGCACACATACAATATTTCAAGTTAGATTTTTCCTTGTTTACATAAGTTTTAAAAGTTAATTAAAATGAAAAAGAAGAATTTAAATCCAAAGAAAAGACATTGTCAATCTGATGGAAAAATAAGACCAGTTTGTAAAGATGCGGAAAATGCTATTACAATTTGAATAAATAATTTTCATTTATTATCTGCAGTAAAAATCCATTTTCCTCCAATCACTTTCATTGTATAATTAAGAAAGTAAAAGATGATCCTGAAGATCTATTGCCCATTTGCTCTTCAAGAGATCCCTCCAGAAGGCATAATTTATGCTCTTCAAGTAGAAAGAGTAAAAAGTGCTCCTTGGTTTTCTCAAAAGTAATTTCTACACAGGGCACCCAGTTATAATCTAGTGAATGAAGCTACAGTACTTAATTGTTCAAAAATAAAACTTCCTGTGAAGGCTCGAAAAATTCTTCAGCAATATACTTATTACAAAAAGAGCCTCTTTAGATATAAAGTTCCTTGTTCTCTTAGCCAAGTTTGATTAAGTTTTATTTTAAAAAATATTTATTAAACAAGAGAACATAAACAAATCAGTATTTTTAGAGTTACTACAAATATTATTTATTTATTTATTTTATTTATTACATTTTTATACCGCCCAATAGCTGAAGCTCTCTGGGCAGTTCACAATGTACAATCCATCTTTCATCATATTGTTAAAACATCCATATTTATATTTTTGTCTCCAATACTGAATATTCTATGATTCTAAGGAATATTTTTTGTATCTCATCCCTTCCAAAATTTCTTATAAATTAAATTTTATTTATTCTTATTCTGTGCCAAATATGGTTCTGCCATGGTTCTGCCAAATATAGTCCTTAAAGTTGGTACTGCTTGTCATCGTCCTCCCGCAATATTTTACTATTAGTATTTTGACTAAAATTAGCATAGTTGCAAGCATGATTTGATTATTAGACATAACCAGTTTCTTTAAACTGCCCAATAGTAAAACCATTCAGTGACAGCAGCTGGTGCCCACTGATTATGGTGGGGCTGAGGGTAGGATCACCAGAGGCCAAGCCAAGGGGTCTTTTGGAGCAGTCTTTTGAATCCCATAGCTTGTACCATAGAAAGGGAAAACTGAGGGACATGAACTTTAAGCTCATGTGTGCAAAGCGGTTGGGTGGGGAAATCAATACAGCTACATAAAACAGTTATAATAATCCATTGCAATCCATTGCAAAAGGGGACACTGCGAGAGCATGCCTGCTGAGCTGAGTATACAGGGAATGAAATGATAATAATCATGATCATAATGCTACCCTCAGAGCCACAAAGAAAAACAGTATTTGGAATCCAGTGGTAAGCTCTGAGATCATACACAAATCCACTGTTTTGCATTTCTACCACAAAGCATCCCCTCAAACTCTGCTCTGCATGTCTACTCAGAAACAGCAGCGAGAAGCAGCACAGAATAAACACATCAATTATACCTGTCTTGATGGGACCCCATTCTGTTGCGCTTGAAAACTGCAGCACACTTCCCAAGCCAACTGAGCGATGGTACTGTGGAGCCGAAGAGATCAGGCTAGTAGTTCCCTTTGTCTGCAAGCTGCAGTTGGGGTGGAGGGAGTGAAGCAGAGCCCTTCTGTCACTCTCATGTGAGACCCCTTCTCCCCAGGTCTGTTATACAGCACTTCAATTTCCCAGTTTTCTTTGGGGAAACTATGAAAGTTAAATTGAATCACACAATTAGGCTAGCTAATACATGTCCAAGACATTCTAAACTGGTTCCTTCTGTGGGAAGATGTTGTAGAGAAATGGCAAAGTGGCATGGATGTTAACTTTGGCTACAGTTCACACACCTCAGAAAAGAAAATACTCTGGAAATACGAAATGTGAGTACACGAGACATTTGTACATCTACTCTTTGTCATGTTTGGGTAGTTGTACTCTGCAGAAATAGAAGATCAAATTATGCATCCATTTTCCTATTCTACCATCCTAAATATGAATGTGGAAGGATGATATGATTAAAGTATGTGAAGCCAACCTCAATGATAAGAACAAAAGTTTACCAAACAAATGTTTACCACACACATTGAGCATATGATCTACCAGGAGGCGCATTGTCAAATGTCAGTAAGCATGCGGTCGAGAGAGTTATGTGTGGGGAACGAATGGTTCCTTATACCAGATGTGTGCAAGACTGTATTGATCACAAGCAAATGTTAAGTGCTTTTAAAAGTCATTTAGTATGATAGCACTCCTTAGTGAAATTTTGAAATCTAGGAGGTTTTCCTGAACAACAACGTCATTCTTATTTTTACTAAACCACATGGGTGCAGATATTCTTCTAACTTTGAAATGTACTTCAGAGTCTACTTTGAAACGATGATTTTGAAACAATCTTCATTAAAAGTAATTTCATTGTACTTCCAAGCATAGGATTGAATTCACATTTATAACAGAGAAAATTTGACCTAATAAATAGAGAGGGAATTGCATGGCAACAAAATGAAGGTAGGAATGGAAAGAAGGAAAAATATTTTGCTGTCTGAAGGGGAACCCAAATTCCCCCGCCCCAACTTTGCTAGGGCGGACACCGATCAGACCAATTTCTTCCTTCATCTATTACCTCCCCGCCTGCCCCCCAGCCATGGGGCACCTAATGAAAATCGCTTTAATCTGCTGCATACTAGGGCTGGCCCTGTCACCAATATGCTAACTTCCCTTATTAGTTCAGTTATTGTGAATATTAGTGACTGATCACTCCACGAAAAGGTTAACCTATTGGGTCTGTTTAACAGAATTAAAGTCAGTGGGTTGGATCCAGACTTAGTCATGCTTAAAACAGACCAACTAAAATCAACGGGACATAGGTTAGTCATGACTAGCTTCTTTCATTGATTTCAGCCTGAGTAAGTCTTGATCCAACGCACTGGCTTGCAGTAAAGACTGAACATGTAAATAATTTCCCAAACTTATGGCACAGGACCACCAGTTCTCTCCTGAGACAGGAGAAAAAGACACCCCAGTATCAAACTTTATTTTGAATAGGCAAATAGTGTCATAAGAGCAATAGTGTTTTAAAGAAACATCTGAAAGTGAAATTATTTTCTGACTGGATTAACAATGAACACCTTTTTGGAATTCATCCTCCTCACTCAGTTTGTCTCCTGAGAACAACCGAGAACAATTTATTATTATGCACTGGACCCAAGAAAATAGGAACTGGCAACATTTTGTTTTTGTTATAGTAGCTGAGGAGGCTGTTAATTCAAAAGCAACACAGATTTTCTTTCTTTCTTTTTAAGAAAAGGAAACCTTTAAAATCTTTACAACTGCTGAACAGCTACCACCAGAGTCTAACTGCAAAATCAGTTCTTTAAAATGTGAGCAGTGAATGGAGAGTTCCAGAGATTCCATTCTAAGTTTTAGATGCAAACAGCCAGAAGTCTAAGGGATCTATCCAAGGTGCTAACCACTACTCCCAAAACTGGTCCAGCATCTTGGATAGCTCCTTTAGGCTTTTGACTGGTTGTAACAAAAACCCAGAGTGGAATCAGCCACCAGCCTTCCTTGAGTGAATGTAAGATCCCTCAGACTGAGAAGCAACAAGCTGCATTATTTATTATTTATTCATTACAGGTATATCCTGCCTTATTTCTTCCAAGGAACCCAAGGCGGCATACATAATCCTCCTCCTCTTCTCCATTTTATCCTCACAACAACCCTGAGAGGTAGGCTGGGCTGAGAATCTGTGACTGGCCGAAAGTCACCCAGTGGGTTTCCATGGCTGAATGGGGATTAGAACCCAGATCTCCTGACTCCCAGCCCTACACTTTAGGCACGACACCACACTTCCCTCCCTCTGAAGAAAAACTAGGTTAAATCAATCATATCACACATATAGCTTACAGCTTCTATGGTATAAATTTGTACTGGGAAAACATTCACAGATAAGAGGATATTTATTCATGTTTGCTTATTTATTTACCAAATTTAGTCCTAAATCCTGACCTATCCCAAAGGTGAGTTATGATTTCAATACTAAGCAGTAGTTTAAGTTGAGATTTAACACCATGCCCAAGGCCACCCAAGCTAAACTGGATACTTAGTGCTGAATCAAGAGGAAAAGCTGTCCCATCACACCAGTGCAAAGCACCTATTGCTATATTCTTTGAACCACAAGGCAGTGATGCCATTTTTTTTAAAGCAAACCTATTTAATTTGCCAAAGAAGTGGCAAGGGCTGAAAAGCTGCATTTGATATTTGTATATATTTTTGCTAATGGGTATGCCTAGAGAATGTTCCTTACAATCGTGCCGTTCTCCTTTGAATGTGCTTTAGTGAGATAAATCCTAATGAATACAGTATTTCAATTGCCTAGCCCACTGGGAAAGTGCAGATGTGGAAAAAAAATGGTTCCAGAAAGCCCCTCAGAGGTGTTGAAATGACAGAGGCTTAAATGCCACTTCCAATAGGAAGCTTGGATTTAAAGGCTAGATATGTAACCTCCTTTTTTTAATGACATGTGGCTGCTGTCTTGAGGCTGAAGGAATCGAGTGGCATTGATAAATCACCCCATTCAAATGTGTGATATTGGAATTCAAGTATTTATTGAAATGTTGTGTTAAAACCTGAAAGAAACAATAAACAGTCCTCATAAATGGCTACAAGGTGGAAATTACTGATGGCAGAAGTTGAAAGATAAGGTTAGTGAGACTTAATCATGACTAAGCTTGGCTGGAGTGAGGCCAATCTAATGCTTTCGGCGGTGGCGGGAGGCACGACACACATAATACAATCTCTCTGAAACGACGCCTCTGTCAGGGATGCTTTAGGGTCAATTCCTGCATTGAGCAGGGGGTTGGACTCGATGGTCTTATAGGCCCCTTCCAAGTTTACTATTCTATGATTCTATGAATGCAATAGTGGCATCCCATCACTGAACTCTTTTCTATGTATTTTATGCCTATACCTTTTTGCAAGCAATTTTCTTAACATAATTTTTGAATTATTTCCCCTTAAATACACACTTTTATAGGCCGTTTTTAGACTCCATTGCAAAATTCAAAGAAGAGCAAATTTCAAACAATGACTGAGATTTGGTTCACACAGTGGTTTGAAAGTGTAGAATTAAGCAAATTTGCATTAAGATGTGAACTGAATGAATTTCTCCCTCATTCTTAGCTACATCATAGTTTTTCCTCCCTGAAGGTGTAGATCAGCTCTTATATTTTGAATGTAGAGGAATGTTCATGCAGCAGGTCGAGGCTGCCACCCTCTGCAAACATATCAGTGAATAAGTCACAATGAAAACAGCAGGGCAGGACTGCAGGACCTCTCACAGCCCGAGGGCCAGATTCAATTTTGGGGAAGATCTCAGGGATGGCATATTGTCAAAGGAATGTTGTCAAAAGTACAAAAAAATACTAGCATATTTTAGTTTAAAGTCCTTAGCTGAATCATGATAAGACAGAAGCTCTGTGGATTGGAGGTTCCCGAGTCCAGGAATTGGGTAAGCAACCTGTTCTGGATGGGGTTGCACTCCCTCTGAAGGAGCAGGTGCATAGCTTGGGAGTATTCCTAGATCCATCCTTGTCACCAGAGGCCCAGGTGGACTTGGTGGCCTGGAGTACTTGGGGTCAGCTTTGGCTGATCCACCAACAATGGCCTTTCCTGGACAAGGACAACCTAGCCACAGTAGTGCATGCACTGGTAACTTCCAGATTAAACTACTGCAATGCACTCTATGTGGGGTCGCCCTGGGGTTGCTAGTGTAAAATGCAGAAGCAAGTTTGCTGACCAGTACATCTTACAGAGACCATATAACACTGGTCTTAAAGGAATTGCACTGGCTGCCAATAAGCTTCTGGTCAGAATTCAAGGTGTTGGTAATGACATTTAAAGCCTTAAATGGCTTGGGACCTCGATACTTGAGGGAGCGCCTCAACCCATATATGCCTGTCTGAGATTTGATATCTGATGCAGGAGCCCTCCTCTGTGTTCCACCAACACGAGACATACACTATGGTGGGAGAGGGCTTTCTCTGTTGTGGCACCCCATCTGCAGAATGCCCTCCCCTTGGAGGCCTGACTGACGCCAGCACTGGTTTCATTTCAGTGCCAAATTAAGTCATGGCTTTTTAACAAAACCTTTGATGGCAAAATTCACCAAGCCTGTACATAGTTTTAATTTTTTTAATCGGTTTTACTGTTCTTAAACTCTATACTGGTTTTAGCTTATTAATGATTTAATTTGTTTTTAGCTATGAATATTTATTGTTTTATATTGTTTGTATGATTTTATCTGAGATTCTTGTGATACAGAGTGGGATACAAATGTCTTACTAGTGCCAGTAGCTAAGCCTTAACAGAAGCATTTCAAAGGGGAAATTTAGAATAAGGGGGAAAATGTACAAAACCTGGGAAACTACCAAATGACTGGGAAAGGGGATGGGGTGAGGTGAAGGGGGCCTGGGAATCTTTAGAGGGCTGGAATGGGGCACTGGAGAGGGGCCAGATTTGGTCACTTTGCCTGAGATTCCCTAGCCTTGCAGTAGGGCATATTTCCAAGTAAATATGCATAGGATCAGGTTTCAAGCTGATATGTGAATTCCTTGGGGATTTTATTATATTTGGTGCTATATAAATATTACAAATAAATAAATAATTCCAAGTAAACATGCATGGAATGGAGTTGATGTAAGTTCCACTGTGTTCAATGGGGCGCATTCCCTGGGCAGTGTGTATAGGATTACAACCTAGGTTGTTGTTGTTTATTCGTTCAGTCGTTTCTGACTCTTTGTGACTTCATGGACCAGCCCACGCCAGAGCTTTCTGTCAGCCGTTGCCACCCCCAGCTCCCCCAAGGTCAAGTCTGTCACCTCCAGAATATCATCCATCCATCTTGCCCTTGGTCGGCCCCTCTTCCTTTTGCCTTCCACTTTCCCTAGCATCAGCCTCTTCTCCAGGGTATCCTGTCTTCTCATTATGTGGCCAAAGTACTTCAGTTTTGCCTTTAATGCCATTCCCTCAAGTGAGCAGTCTGGCTTTATTTCCTGGAGTATGGACTGGTTTGATCTTCGTGCAGTCCAAGGCACTCTCAGAATTTTCCTCCAACACCACAGTTCAAAAGCATCTATCTTCCTTCGCTCAGCTTTCCTTATGGTCCAGCTCTCGCAGCCATAGGTTACAATGGGGAATACTATTGCTTTAACTATGCGGACCTTTGTTGTCAGTGTGGTGTCTCTGCTCTTAACTATTTTATCAAGATTTGTCATTGCTCTCCTCCCAAGAAGTAAACGTCTTCTGATTTCCTGGCTGCAGTCAGCGTCTGCAGTAATCTTTGCACCCAGAAATACAAAGTCTGTCACTGCCTCCATGTTTTCTCCCTCTATTTGCCAGTTATCAATCAAGCTGGTTGCCATAATCTTGGTTTTTTTTGAGGTTTAACTGCAACCCAGCTTTTGCACTTTCTTCTTTCACCTTTGTCATAAGGCTCCTCCTCGCTTTCAGCCATCAAAGTGGTGTCATCTGCATATCTGAGATTGTTAATGTTTCTTCCTGCGATTTTGACTCCAGCCTTCGTCAAGCCCAGCACGTCGCATGATGTGTTCTGCATACAAGTTGAATAGGTAAGGTGAGAGTATACAACCCTGCCATACTCCTTTCCCAATCTTAAACCAGTCCGCTGTTCCGTGGTCTGTTCTTACCGTTGCTACTTGTTCGTTATACAGATTCCTCAGGAGGCAGACAAGATGACTTGGTATCCCTATACCACCAAGAACTTGCCACAGTTTGTTATGATCCACACAGTCAAAGGCTTTAGAATAGTCAATAAAACAGAAATAGATGTTTTTCTGGAACTCCCTGGCTTTCTCCATTATCCATCGGATATTGGCAATTTGGTCTCTAGTTCCTCTGCCTTTTCTAAACCCAGCTTGTACATCTGGCAATTCTCGCTCCATGAATTGCTGGAGTCTACCTTGCAGGATCTTGAGCATTACCTTGCTGACATGTGAAATAAGTGCCACTGTCCGATAGTTTGAACATTCTTTAGTGTTTCCCTTTTTTGGTATGGGGATATAAGTTGATTTTTTCCAGTCTGATGGCCATTCTTGCGTTTTCCAAATTTGCTGGCATATGGCATGCATCACCTTGACAGCATCATCTTGCAATATTTTAAACAGTTCAGCTGGGATACCGTCGTCTCCTGCTGCCTTGTTATTAGCAATGCTTCCCATTCAACCTCACTCTTCAAGATGTCTGGCTCTAACTCCCTGACCACACCGTCTGAGCTATCCCCGATATTATTATCCTTCCTATACAGATCTTCCGTATATTCTTGCCACCTTTTCTTGATCTCTTCTGTTTCTGTTCTGTTTCTGGTAGCCCTTCTTACTTTTCCCATAAATATTCAGTCAATGCCTTGTTTTCCTCGTAAGCCTTTTGGTATTTACTCCACTATAAAAGTGCACAACAGAAAAAAATATGCTCCGAGAGGTGGGGGGGAATGATGGGCAGAATGTCAGCTGACAATTATGCTATTTGGAATAAATCTATAGACAGCAGCTCCATCATCCAGTAGTCTTGCGTATCTCCAATTTGAGAAAACCCATCTCACATAACTGCGGCAGCTGTTACTGTTTGGATTTGAGAATGGTAATAAGCCATATGGTATGGCAAGAAGCCCCCATACATATTCTCACATGGACAAATATTATTATTGCAGAGGATAAACACATCAGTATATTGACTTTACTCTGGGGAAGTATACAACCTCCAACCTAATTTTAAAAATATTGCCTGCTTCCCAGTGAACCAATTGTCTGAAAGGAATGTAGTTAAATAACCAAAAGAAGTTACTTTTAAAAATCAAAGGCTTGGTTTTCAGAGAGATATTTAATACTTCTGATTATATTTCAGCATAATTGTACTAAGAATTAATCATAAAGGCTTCAACCCTATGATCATTTACCTGGGATTAAGTCCAATTGAACACAATTGCTCTTGATTCTGAGTAGACATGCATAGGATTGCACTGTAAGTAATTTCAAGAAGCCACAATGGAGAGAAATTGGCAAAGGGAAGCATATTAAAAGACATTGCAAGTGATTCTAGCTGCAATTTTATATTAGTGGCCTGGGATGTGCCATTTTAATGCCTGTATTCCACTCATGAGGGACAGCTAACAACAATTAAAACCAACTATAAAATATAAAAATATTGCATCAAATAATAACAAAAGATAACAGGTTCAGGAGATAAAACAAAAGCATTAGGCAAAGACCACTGAATTATCTATCCAGTAAGATTCAGTTGCCAGCCCAATATGTGGAATGGGAGAGGGTATGCCATTCCACATTTAGGACAGCAAAATGTCTTGGGCTGGCCCTGCTGGGGAAAGTCCAGATATTTCCAGAAGGACATCTCAATTCCCAGTAGGAACTCACACCTCATAACTTATGGACCATTTCTTCCCATACCAATCCATCTGCACCCTACAATGTGCGGACAGGCCTTCCTTCCCATGAAATAATAAGTGAGTTTCTACGTTACCTACGGAAAACGGGTGTTCTTTACTCAAGGAACTTTGCCATAGTCAGCAATGAAAATCATAGATACATATACAAGTTCTTGATTATGGTCACAAATGCACGAAAACAGAATATGCAGTGAAATAGGTAAAATATGCAAATATATTAATTTTACATAGATTGTTTCTGAGCAAAGGATTCAGGGTTTTTTTTAAAGGTATATTCTTAATCACCCTGTTTAGCTAGCAAGTCAAAAATAGGGAAGGGGAGAAATTGAACTGGTTTGCATTTTAATTTAAACTTATACTAATTTGCACTTCCCAAACAAGTATGCAAACTAAAATGCTGTTATTCTTCAATATTCACACTTCCTCAAATTTTGCAATGCAGTTCTCCAATAAAAAGTACATACCAAAATACATTATGAAAACTTGCACACAAAAATCTGGGAACAAAAATAATGTACAAAATGCATATTAGGCAAAAAAGCATAAGAATGCTTCTATTAGGAGAAATACACAGGGATAATATATACAAATGTGTGTGCCAAACTTTAAAAAGGAGAAAACAGCTGCAGAAACGGAAGAAAAGAAATTAAGACTAGCCACAGTTTACTGTACATTTTGCATCTATTTTAATGTGTTTTATTCTGTTTTTATTTTATTTTATCTTGCACATTGCTGCAAAATTTTCAATGGGGAGTGATATATAAATATTGTAGATAAATAAAGACTGGAAAAATGAGAAACACGAGTCCTATTCAGGTGTTATTAAAACTGGTATTACTCATCCTAAGCCTCTCGTGTCACCATAAAGCTCTGTCCAAAGGCACCCGCACATATGGTATGTGTGCACAGCTGTATGTGTGTAGGCTTCCATGTGATTCAGAACCCTGTGTGATCAGGTTACTTGGCATGGCCCCATTCATGCTCAAAGGGGTGAGTAATACCAGTTTTAATAATTTATTTATTTATTTTATTTATTGCATTTCTATACCACCCAATAGCTGAAGCTCTCTGGGCGGTTTACAAAATTAAGACAATTCAAAACAAAACAGTATAAAACCATAATATAAAATACAATATAAAAGCACAACCAAGATAAAAACAGCAGCAATGCAAAAATACAAATTTAAAATACAAATTTAAAACAGCAAGGTTAAAATTAATTTATAGACTGTTAAAATACTGGGAGAATGAATGCCTGATTAGGGAGAGAAACTGAAATGGCCAGACTGATCCATCCCTAGCCAAATATTCCAAAGATATCCTGCATATCTTCATGCCTTCAATTCCAGTGTTGCAAATGTCAAATATCTGACAGAGCAGGAACTTTCAAGAAACATCCTGGCTCAGTGGAAGGGCCCCGGCTTTGTATGCAGAAGGTCTCAGGTTCAATCCCTGGCATCTCCAGATAAGGAAAACCTTCTGCTAGAAACCTTGGAAAGCCGCTGCCAGTCAGTGATGACAATACTGGGCTAAATGGACCCATGGTCTAAGCATAAGGCAGCTCTCTATGTTCCTATCTATACGTTGGATTTTCTGATTGAAAGAGAAACTCTAAACATTAACCATACAGCCTCAACACTCTAGCTTAGACTTGAAAAATAGAACAAACATCGAAGAACAATGCACCGTTTCCTTTTTCCAGTTCTTGCTTAAAACTGTCACTCCTCTTCCTAAATGCCAAGAGACCTTTAGATGGAAAATTAATTCTGCAATGCATACTTAATGGTTACATCTGATATGATTGCCTGTAATTTACTGTTGAAGCCAATTAAAGAGAGGAAGGTCTGTGCCCTTTGAACGGTTCCTACAACAGTCAGTCAGTCAGTTTGGCACTGCTGGCTAGATTTTCTGTACATTTTCATTGGGTGCTTTGCTGAACTGCATTAAAGTATTACCACTGTGGGGAGATATGATAATAAAGCATGACCTCTTCCCATGTATGAACCAGCAGACATTTATGGGGGAAGGAATCAACAGGGTTATTTTTGACACCATGCCTATATTGAGACAGTGAATTCAACTCAATGAGCAATTTTCTGAAGCAGTATGGAGAAACAATGTGGGGAAAGTATCTTTCTCAGGTGTGAGGGGCAACTTGTTTTAAAGAGAATGAGTACAATTAAGACTTCATCTGCGAGCACATGATACAAAAACTCACTCTGAGCCCGAATGATACCAGAACAATGCTATCAGCCTTTCCCCAACCTGGTGGCCTCCAGATGTGTTGGGCTACAATTCCCATCATGCCCCACTAGATGGGCATTGTAGTCTAACACATTTGGAAGGCACCATGTTGGCAAACTGAATTTTCCATCTCTAGGCCAAGTAGCATAATTTGGTAGGGCCACAAAAGAAAAGTCACGCTGGCATCAAAAAACCCATAAATGTTTTCACTTTTCCCCAATGATAATGAGAGCATTCTGTGAGCAAAGCATTTCACTTCTGAAGCCATTACAAAGTCTCCCACATCAGGCTGAAAGGAGACTAGTATCATTACTCAAGCTTATAGTCCTGCCCACAGCAAGCACTTCACACACTAAGCCCCTTCTAAATTATTTCTAGAGATTAATGTCAGGATCAGCCACAAGTGGAAACATTCATGTACCTTTCCTCATGGTCTAACATTAGGGAAAACTGTTTTCCAAATGAGAAATAAAAACTTCCTCCTGTGTATATGGATACCTGGACATGAAACTAGAAATCTAGGTTGGGGGCAACCCTATGATTAGGGGTGGGATCAGGTAAGAGCAGAACTGAGGCAGATGCAGCCCACCCTGAAGAGGCACCCAGCTCAATTCTGCTCCCTTCAGTTCCTGCCCTTCACTGCCCATTAATTTGTCCCATCCCCCAGGGCGCAAAGAATTCACCTTGGGGACAAGGCCAGGGTAGCAAGTAGAAAGTGCTCCAGTGAAAATAGTGGAGGGTCTACTGGTGCTCTCATACTTCCCCATACATCAATTATTCTTTTTAAAATGAAATCCCATCGTTGTATCCAGTGGTGGCTTTGCCTTAGCAGAAAGTGCTTTGGCTTGCACAGGCTTGGTCACTCGACTTATGTTGATCTTCCCTTTCCACTGTAATGATCTGTGTCAATCTGTTTTCCCCCCTTTCCTTCTAAATTGAATTATAGCCTCATCCTATGCTTTACCTATTCAGCAGGTATATTTTAAAAATAAATAAAAATAAGCTGCTCCATCTGTATAGCAGGTATATTTTTTAAAAAAACCATGGAGTGGAGACCTTATTTGTTGGTTACTTAGAAAAATGATTAATCCAGATTTAATAAGAAAAAAATATAGGTTATCCATGTCATAAGCCACCTATTACATTTTATGCACCATTTACTCCCTGCAGCTTTCTAAGTCAGAAAAACCTGGGCCGGATCTACACTACTGTTTTAAAGCGCTATAAAATTGTTATAAAGCGCTTTAAAGCAGTAGTGTAGATCCGGCCCTGCTGTCTACCATCTTCCTTTGGTCAGAACTGTGGCATCATTAGCGTCTGTGAAAGATTTCAAATGCTAGAAAAAACAGTTTTTAACAAGCAGTTAATTTACTGCAAGTGTAGTTGTTTTATGCACACCTTTGTTCATATGTATTATATGTGATGTTTGTGTTTGTGATGCTTAAAATAAAAAAAGGAAAAAAACCCTCAAAACAAAAGACTCCCCTCAAAAACAACTTCTGCAACTATTTTCTTGAAGAGTTTCATTCAGACCACAGAAAACTAAAATAAACATTCCATTTCAACACACATGTATACATTGAGCTTTTGAATTTCGATACAGAATCAGTTTCTTCAATGGTAACATTCCATTCTTAACAGAGATTGGTATTAACACATTAGAAGAAATATCTGTTTAGTGTTTCAGAACAAATGGAAAGTTTAGTTATAGTTTTGTCCTGGAATTAAAACCAGAAAGAGATATTTATCTCCACTATAAATACACAGGAAGATTGATACAGCTGTTGAGAGACACCCTGGAGCCTTTAAATACCATAAGCGCACTCTTATTTGAATTTCCTAAAACTTGTCAGAGAAAGAAAAAGAACAAGAACACTTTAATTCAGCATCCATTTTACTTACTGCTTCTCTTCCAAACACAGCCTCGCTTGCAAAATGATCCATAACGAAGAGAATGCAATGTATCTTTTCCTTCTTAGAAAGGAAACATTTTACTGCTGGAAGAAAATTATGAATGGAGTCTGCCGAGAACTTCCGGACATAAAAAGGCTCCGTGGCAAATGGGTAGTGGCATTTTATTTAGTGATTCAAATGTTAAGTATGTCTCACTTGACTGAATGCTTGCAAAATATGTAATAAGGAAGAAAAGGATACACCCCCCCTAGTATTATTCCTATTTGAAAATGTTCAGCTCAAGTTACCATGTGTCACTTGAATCAGCCACTCCTAAATGTATATATTAAGTGCCAAGTCCAGCCTCCTCCTGGATGTTTTGAGAAAGGAAACTAAAGGGAAGCATGCTTCAGTCCGGAGGTTTGCAAGGAAAATTGTTTATAAGTAGATGTTTAATGTGAATTACATACTGTTTTTGTGCACTGTATGTATATAAAGATCTAATTCTAAATCTTGCCTATTACTGCAGCTGCTTTAGCAGGTTCTATCTCCTTGTTTACTTCCTGTAATCTCCCTAGTTTAACCATTCAGTCCAATCCTGTGTCAAGTTCTAACTCTTGGAAAAGTCTTATTTCTTAATCACCACTATCAGCCTTCCATTAGACTCTCTATATGCACATATTTCTGAGCAGAATCTGCTCTTGTCAGCTGTTGGGAGCTAGTTAACGGGGACTGGCCAACGTGATCATATTATGCCAGTACTTTTGCAGCTGCACTGTTGCCAGCCCGTTTCAGGCTTGATTCAAAGTGCTGGTATTATAATGCAAAGACCAAAATGGGTCGGGCTGAGTTATCTAAAGGATCGTCTCTTCCCATATGTACCTGCCTGGACTCTTAGCTCATTTTCCAGCAGTCCTTCTCCAGGAGGCTCCTGCCAAAAGAAACGAGGCAGGTGGATACCGGGAAAGGGCCTTTTCTGCTGTAGCATCCCCCACCACCACCACTATGGAATGAGCTTCCTAGAGAGGTTTGCCAGGTGCTGACATTGTGTTCTTTTCAGTGCCAAGTGAAGACCTTATTTTCCCAGGCATTTATCATTCCAGTTTTTGTTTTTGATTTTAGCTCTGCAGTTTTAAATCTGCTACTGCATTTTAAATCTCTGCAGTGCTGCTAGGTTTTACTCTGGTTGCACTTATATTGTATTTTATGCTGTATTTTGTGGTTTTAGGGTTAGGGTTTTTGTGCATAGAAATGCAATATAGAAATGTAATAAATAAAATAGTGGGTAGCTGATTCTGCTTGGAAACAGAGCATGTGAGGAGAAATCACACAATCAGTTCTGCTGCAAAACAAGCACATGAGAAGAATCATCCCAGTGCTCCCTGATTCTAAACAGAATTGGTTCTACAGGGAAAGGTTTTCTGACTCTGCTTAGGCCCGATTTTGGCGCTGCACATGTGCTGAGGGGAATCTCATCACACACCTTGTGGAGCAAAGGCAGTGGCATCTGAGAGGGAATTGGGGGGCAGGACACCTGTTGTCGGCAGCACAGGAACCCTCCAGGAGCCTCATGTGGCCTATGGGATGCCCACCCTTGCATTAGATGTATTAGGGCCAAACTAGGCATGCATTTGTTTTGGAGTTTGATTGTTCTGTAATAAATAGCCAGTAATCAGTAATCCAGTTATCTATTCAGAGAAATAGGTAACTAGATACAGAATATTCCAGAAGTCACACACTAGGGGAAGGTGAGCACAACTGGTCTTCTTGAAAGCTAATTTGGGCATAAGATACTTTCTCAAGAAAAAGTGATAGGGCAGATTTCTCCTTCCCATGCTGGATTAAGAGACTTTTCAGAATCATGAAGGCTTTTAAGATCCATTTTCATTGGCTGCCTGACAATTCCCAAAGTACAGGGATGTAGTTCAGAGAAATGTGGACACTTGTGAACTTCATGAAATTTCTAAAAGGAAATTAATACTTCTACAGCAGAAGGAGAAGTTACTGAACTCAGTGTGACTCATGTGCACACTATGGGTTAGCGCTAGACTTAATCATACTCATGAGTAACTCAAGTCTCATTGGTTTCAACAGGTCTACTCTATGTATGACTAAGTGTGAATCCAACCCTGTGTGTTTTTCTCAACAGTTCTGAAGCCTAATCCTATGAGCTGCTGCAGAGAGGTAGCAGGGTGAAGGATTGGGTGTAGGCTCGAAGTACTGATGTTGTAGGGTGACCAACTGTCAGGATTTCCCCGGATTTGTCCTGGTTTTTGTTCTTTCCATAGTGTCGGGGGATTTTCTATAATTTTCAATAATGTCCTGGAATGACACACCTTCTCCTTTAAGGCTGCCATTAGCATGGCAGGAGTGAATGACATGCTTTCTTGAGGCACATCATTCCCCCACCCCGAGCTCCAATTGAGGTCTTAAAGGGGAAAGTGGGTCATTCGTGGACATTATAGAAAAGGCCCCAATTGGAGTGGATGGTGGTGGTGCAGAATGAAATCCTTTCCCCTCCTCCACTCCAATCGGGTTCTTTAAGGTGGCGGGGGAATAATGTACTTTTTGCAGGACTCAGAAAGCTGCTTCCCCACACACACACTAGGTGTCCTCTTTTTTGGTTTCCCAAATATGGTCACCCTATGATGTTGGCCCCACTAGTGGTATCTTACACAGCATTCAAAGGCCTATTAGAGTGGTAGTAGCCCTTAGCTGTAGTAAAACTGAGTTTCATCAAGTGACAAGGGTTTTTAATGGTGATTTTCAAGACAAGGAGGTCATTGCTGAAAACCTTTGGCCCACTTGCTTAGGACAGGATTATATTAGAAGCAGCACATGTTTCTGCTTGTTCTGAAGTAGCTAAAGGGGATGATATGGCCAGGCTGTAAATCTCTTAATTGTTCATTCTGAACAGCCAGACATTTTTTTTTTAAAAAAAGGGGGGCTTTAGCACAACATCTATAGATTGCTACAAAGCGAAGTCCCTCATTTGCCAAAAAAAAAAAAAAAAAAACCACTTATCAGGAAATGCATCTTTCTTCATTACTCCCCCCCACAGCCCCCGGCCCCTTTGAAATCTGCAGCCAAGCTACTGAATCTCTCTTATTTGGCTTCACATTTTGCAAAACACAGACAACATTGTCTCTTTGCAAGGAATTGTGAACCCTCTGGCCTTGCCAATTACAGTCAGGATGTCTCCAGTGCTTTATTTATTGTTTAGAATTGGGTGAATGTAGGTCAAAGAGTTTCAAATATTTCCTTTAATTCATCTCTGTAGCCCAATCTCCAATAATTTGTATTCCCTCCCCATCCCTGTATTAAACAGGACAATAGTTCTTGTATTGTACCTCGTCTGCTGTTCTTTAACTGAACAGAGTATTTGTTTTCTGCATAGTACCAGTAATTATTTTCAGAAAAGTAAACATACAGATCTGTTCTTTAAATGGACGCAATTTGTTATAAAGAATAAAAAAGATCTATGCATTTTAGGCTATGAGTAACATGTTTTTGCTGTTCTTAGAAGTATAAAGATGCTAATGAAAGTAAAGCAAAACCTGTCAGGCTACCATCCTATGCACACTTACCTTGGAGTAAGCCTCACTGAACACAGTTGGACTTACTTCCAAGAAAGCATTGTGGTTGAGACTGTGACAGATGACGGTGCATACAAGCACACAATGTCCTTACTGGAGATGAGAAAAAAATCCATTGAAGGTAAAGAGAAACTGACAGTACACCTCAAAATCTCCCAATTTCTCTTTTAAACCTGAGCTTCTCTGATGAGGAAACGGGTTATTTCCTCAAGATCACAGTGACCATCCATCAAACATCTTTTTATGCTTACTGAGAATGAGGCAAAGTAATTCAGCGAAAAGTGTGAAGTTCAATTGCAGCCTTTTCCAGAAAGCTAGCAAAGGCTGAGAAATAAATCATCTTTATGCACCATTTCTGTAGTACTTTTTTTTATCGATCTACTCACAAAACGAGGCTTGAACACTTTGCACGCCAACTCAACATCTTTGATCATATCCAACTCAGAGATTTTTTAAACCCCTAGGATGCAGTTGCTTATACAAGTAGGAATGTTTAATCATTTCTGTCCAATTGAAGGGTGGAAGGTTCTTTTCAAAGCATGTTAAAGGTTCTTTTCAAAGCACATTAAAGTTCCCATGAACTTTAGTTATGTGATGACCTTTCTTTTCCTATCAGGGAAGACCAATCTGTCCGAGTCCTCTAAACATAGAACATAATATTGGAGGATATAGGAGGAAAACATCTCACCAATTTTTATTTCTTTAAAATTTTGAAGGTTCCTTTCACAGGGCAGAAGCCCTGTACATGCTTTTAAGGACAAGAGTTTGCAAATATAGTCATTTCCCCCCTCCACCCCAAAATAATAGATTACCATTGCATAATTACTGTTTTCTTGCTGCATTTCCAGAGCTTTGAAGCACAGAATTCTAACGTTCTGGGAAATAAAGTAATCCAGCTTTTGAAAGGCAAGTGTTTGCAGTAGGAAAAAACAGTTTAAAATATGAAATGATGTTTACTATTGGAAAACAGAGTACAAAGAAAATACCACCACTAATTTCTGGTTGTGGCTTACTTGCTTTATGCAAACAGGCCTAAGTATACCAACAGCTGTCCTTTGGGTGGACTTATGCCCCAGCATCTCTCTGCACCCTGCTCTGCTCAAGCTTCCCACTCAACTGGTTCCTTTCACAGTCATTAACTGCATACTGCTACCAATTATCATAATTGCAATGCCCAGGCTGTGCCCTTGATTGATCCTAGAAGTGGAAGCAGTTTAGAGTCAAGAGAGACTCCCTGACAGGAAATATAAACAAGTTCCTTGGACTATGGAATAAAGTCTTTAAAAAAAATAAAAATAAAGAAGAGGAGTCAGTTGCTTCTCCCTCTCTGTCCCTTTTAAGTGGTCATCTCATATTTTAAAACACTATTTGCTCAGACTAGTATAGCAGAAGCATGCTGTGATCATATTAACAGAAATGTCAAGCAGGTTGGCAAGACTTTCATGCTGCAAAGTCAAAGCACAAGAGACTGACATGATGAAATTGCCCTGTCAAAATAAGACTCAGTCATATATGTTTAAAGCAAAATGATTAGCATTGTTCCCACAGCAAATTATGTTCAATCAAGGTATGTGTGGGCTGATGGGATTGTGCCTGTTGGCCTGCCCTGACCTCTGCACGCTGACTGATTCTTGCAAACAGAGCCAACTCGCAAGTAAACCGCCCAGAGAGCTTCGGCTATAGGGCGGTATATAAATGCAATAAATAAAGTGTAGAGCCTGTATGTGCAATTGGTACCCGGAAAATAGGTGAAACAAGAAGAGGAGGGATGAGAGAGCTCAGAGATCGGAAGAATGAAACACCCTTTTTCCTAGCCCAATCTGTTGTTTAACATCTGGATTGCATGAAAGGACAGGGCAGGTCTTGCTGAGGGGAGGAGGTTGCTTCATGGGAAAGTGGGCTTTGTATAAGTGTGTCTATGTCTGGCCAGTTCCTATCTCCAGAGCCTAAAAGCCCTTCCCGTCCCCTGTCATAACAAGCATTTTGCTAGTAGAATAATATGAGATCCCAATGATATAGGGTAGAATACAAATGATTTAATAAATAAAATAAATATTGTATATAGCCAGTTAGCAATAATGACTACTTAGAGATATCCATTTCGTGAATTTAAAAGGGAAAGAAAAATTCATTTTACAAGATTAAAAAAATAAAGTACAAATAGTGTAGAAGGCAAGATAAATGGATGAGCCAATGTTCCTTATCCTGACATTTATCTCTTTGGATAGCATGATGGGAAAAAGAAACAGAATCTCAGGATGTGTGTATATATAATTCTATTCCTCTAAGAAGCCTGATGCGTTTTGGCCCAAGTCTTATATTTTGAACCTTCTTCAGGGGTTAAAGTTTTTTTAAAAGCAGTTGCTTGCAGAGACTGACAGCAGGATTCATCTTGGAGACACATCTTTTCAGAGATTGCTGCAGGCAACTAAAAAAAATGGTACAGAGCTGAAAAACATTGGGCTACTTTAAGGAATAAAGCTGAATCCCCTAATAGCAAAGCCCCAAATTCCCACTGATCTGGAAGCTCCCTTTTTAATCCCCAGTTACTGGTTGGGTTGGTGGCAGTGGCAGCAGCTATGGCATTTCAGCTGTGGGGAGTGGAAAGTCTCTCCTTTCTTCTCTTCTTCGGTGTCAGGAGGCAAGATGTTTTTCCAAGTGAAAAAGCCTACTGAATTGCCCATAGCCTTTGGGATAACAACATTTCACAAGGGCAAGCAGGCCTTTTGTGCTGCCGCCTCCCCCACCCCCAGTAGCTGGAATTCTGTCATTTCCGCTGCTATTGGCAGCCCAGATGCACACAAACAAAAAACATTTTAAAGGAAAGGGGGTAGGGATTCAGGAAGACAAGACAAGAGGGGAACATGAGGACTTCTTCCCTGGCTCAGATTTTAACCTGAACTGGAAAATAATTCACAGTTTCTACTTCTCTCCTCTTCTTTGAGGTGAGCATTTTAAGTTCCCAGAACCTGTATCTAATCCTTGATGAATGAGTTTCATCTGCATTTCTACCAAAATAATAATAATAATAATAATAATAATAATAATAATAATAATAATAATGGAGAACCCCAGCTAAAGATACTGAGATGACCCAAATCAAAAGAGTTCATGCCAGTAACATCAACATTTACATCAAATTAAAAACTCATCAAATGAAAAATTTGAGCAATCTTTTATTGTTGCTACTGGTTTGGAGTGAGTAGTATTCTTCTGTAGCATTCTCAAGGTTATAGTTTGAAACAAAAGAGTACCTTCTCAAAATGCAGGCATGTTCCTGCAAAGAAATAGCAGTTGTGTATACATTTATATCATTGCAAATTTGGGTAACACAGAGAAGACATGTAAATATTTGTTACACTGGTAGCTTCCTTTTTATATTTGTTCTGAAAATGCAATTTGGATGTGAAAGGAGATAAACAAGAAGAAACTAATTGGAATGTCTATCATGGTTAGAAAGCAAATGCTGTATGGTAAAGCTGGCATTTTTCATTTCGAAGTATTTCATTTCATTGGGCATAGATTTGTAATTTGATTGGGTGCAGGCTCACTTACTGATCCTTCCCTTCATTTATGACTGAATCTGAAATGATAACATTTTGTATAAGTTCTGCGATGTGCAACTAAATCTATTATCTGTCTCTCTGTCTATTAAACTCACTATGCTTCCTAATGTAATCCAACACAAAATAATGTGGCCCCCCAAAAAAGGTTGCCTTTGTGTTTTGTAATAACGTAAAAAGTAAAACTGCAAATACTAATATTGGCCTTCACACAAGACTGTGTGCAGCTGGAGAACAATTCTGAGATTATGCTAATACTACCAATTGACTCAAGTTATCAGCATAGCAACACATTTCAGTGTTGCTGCCTTGACTATGAGATGCCAGCTCCTGCCTCCAAATTACGTATCTCAGTTATGACTATAAGTTACAAGGGTCAAGACCTAGAATGGGTTATTTACGCAACAGCTATACTATCTGTTTGGGCCTTTTAAAGCTACCACTGAGTTCATTGGGCCAATTGTACATTCTGAGGACATGAATATGATGAATTTTAAGTGACAAGCAGAACCACATCTAGAACTACCTCACTTGCCTCTCCTACAATGCCATTGTAACCACATTGGTACAAACCATTATCTGCACCAATTATACCTCTGAGAATTAATAAAAGTAAGGTATGAATCTTACAGACCTAACTAACATAGTAGAATCAGAACATAGTATTTTTTTTAAAAAAAGGTTAAAATCAACCCTGAACTATAAAGCAACAAAATAAAATCCTTGAAATATTTAAACCACTTAACTAAACATACCTTTCTATGGATGAGCATAATGGCCACTGAATGCCAATGCAAATAAGCAATCTTTATAGGGCTTCCAGGAGATACTTAAAGGAGTTGGCATAACTGGGCACCTACTGATGCTCACACAGCTTTACAGGACCCACTGCCTCCTTGCTATCAATGCTGGTTCCCCTGACCTCTCCGACCATGCATGCAGTGACTAGAGTGTGGAGATGCAACAGCATCATCCATTTGTGCTGCACTCTCTCTCTCTCTCTGGGCAGTTGTGTGGATTGGGGCCAGAGGGAGAGTGCAAGAGAATGGGCTGTGGCAAGAAGGGCACTCAGAAAAGGGGGACCCACCCACTGAGGTCATTGTGCCCAAGAGCCTTTAAAAACCTGGAGCTGACACTGTTGCTGAGCATCTCAGGAGAAGGAATTCTGTAAACTGAGAGGCAGCCATTGAGGAGCTGGCCTCCAGGCATCCTAGTATAGATTTTGCCAGTTAAGGCCAAAAGCAACCAAGCTGCACACAGACTTTAAAAGGTGAAAACTGCAGGATAGAGGACCGCCCTGGAGGGACTAGTTAGAGAATAGGAAGCAGTTCTGTGTCAAGGGAATACAGAAGTTCAGTGGTGCAGAAGCAGATGGTGCAAGCAAATGGAGGAACCTGACTGAAAATGACAAAGCAGCAGCAGGAGGCAGCCATGGCAGCAGGTAGAGAGACTAGAGGAGGCAGAGATATCTAGACAAAGCCTAGAGAACCTCACAGACATGCTCAGAGCCTAGTTGTTGCCCTGATCTAACCTAGAACTATTTTTGGCCAAGTCAATGAGCTGTCTAGAAGCAGTTGCATGCAGAGTCTTAGGAGGCTAAGCACCCTTTCTTCTGCCCTACAGCCTTTAGTGGTTACTACAGGGGAAAGGAGTGTGCCAATTAGAAGGTTTTTAGTGCAAGTCCTGGCTGACCTTGACATAGCTAGATTAGACGGAAGTTAATTCAACCCAGAGATTACTTTGGAAGATAGGGCAAAAGATGGACTCAAGGCAACCGAGCGGTTCTAGAAGAAGCCTAGGTGAGATGCTCCCTCCTGGGAGTCAGGGCTGGCTGTGAGAAAGCAATTTAATATGCTTTTAGCAATTCAAGCTCATTAGTCATTAAGCTGCTGTGTTCTGCAGTAGCTGCAACCTTACCTACCATATCCAAGCTATAAGGGAAAAATAATAACAATTTATATGCAAATCTTTATAAGCCCTTTCACATTTTGCAAAGATTAAAGCAAAATTAAAGCAACTCTAGGGATGTAGGTTGGCTAGTTTCACTAGTACACAGCCTCAGTAATGAAAATTTCATTTAGCTAATTATAGAGAATATAACCAGCATGCTCAAAAGGCCACTAAAGGCAAACAGGTGAAAAACAACCGACTTCGCAGAGATACTAGAATTCATCGCTCTCCACTAGATGGCAGTAAATGTTTGTTAAGTTTCACCGATAAAATGACAATCGTAAACAAAAGTGCACAAAACAGAATTTGTTCTTCACAATCTTTAAAGGTTAATGGATTATTAAATTATGTTTACATTGTATGTTACTATAAAGCTGTAAATATTGCACTTTCCATTTGCAAGACGATTTCTAGTTGCGTTCATGCACATGAACGATTTTGTTTGGTGAAGCAGAGAGGCTTAGCTCCAAAGCCCAAGAATGGTATACAAAATTAAAATACCTTATTACGTTCCAAGATTGAATCATTCACTACAAACGCACTGCCATCTTCAACAGTGCCTCTCTCTCTCTCTCTCCTCCTAAGCCATGCTCCTATCACCTTAATTTGGATTCTACAGCCAAACAGACCATTCTCCTCCCAGAGTCTTCAGTTCCATGCCAGGTATAACTATACGAAGCTGCCTTATACTGAGTGAGACTATTGATTCACCCAGCCAAGCATTATCTCTTTTTTTCTGCCAGAGTAGACATCTCAGCCCCTGTAGACTAGCCATACTGGATCAAGACAGGGAATCTGGGCAGGAGCCTCTTTCTTAAAAAAATCTCAGGCATCCATGCTTGAATTGCTTGCAAGCTACATATGGCTCCTGAGGGTGAGTACAACCATCTGACAAAGTGGGCTCTGGCTAAAGATGCTTAAAGAAGTCACTCTTTACAAATTCTGATAGGAATTCCGATATGCACAGCCTCATCCAGTTTTGTTGGATGTGGTGCTTGGACAGGTTTGAGCAGCCCCTTCCCTATTGGACCATTGCCCCTCTTAGCTTATCAAAACAGGGAGGGAGAATGCTTCCTTGTGGTAAATGTTTCTTTCCAGGGCAAAGTCCTTGAGTAAGTGGCTGCCTACCAGCTCCAGATACTCTTGGATGAGACCAATTATCTGGATCCATTTCAGTCAGGGTTCAGGTCAGGTTTTCGCACAGACCTGCGTTGTGAGAAAGTTTGGGACCGTGAACCTGTTGATTCTAATTGATCTTTTTTGATATCATGGACCATGGGACAACTGCCTGAGTTGGGAGTGGGAGGCACTGCGTTGCAGTGGTTTTGCAATTACTTGGATGGTTGGCTTCAGAAGGTGGTGCTTGGAGAATATTGCATGGCTCTGTGGATTCTCAGTATGATGTTCAGTTTTGTCCCATGCTATATAATACCTATATCACTCTGATGAGTGGGGTCACCCTGAGGTTTGGGGTGCTTTGCCATCAGTATGCTGATAACACACATCTCTTTTGAGAACTGTGAAATGTGAGCCATGAAAGGGAGGGGAGGCTATTTCTGTCTTAAAAATACTTGCACTTGAGATTTCGGAATGTGTGGGTTGGAAGTAGGGAACCCACAAACATCTGTTCAACACTTCAAACCATGTAAGTGAACAATCTGGTCCCCCCTTTTTCAGACCTGTTACTCCCTTCTACAAATGGCCTAAAACACCCTTTGCGCAAATGACAGAAACCAGAGAAAAAACACACAAAAATTGCCACCATTAAAACACACACACACACACACACACACACACCAACAGGATCCACATAATGGCTCAATTTGTTACTGAATGAGTCAGTGTCAGCAGGGGAAAATAGAACAAAATCCACACAGCTGAGCAAGTAAAAATCCATCAACCTTCATTCACCAAATGGAATAGCTGCAGCTTTGCAAAATGCAGCAGCCAGAATAATAGCAGGGACCAGAAGGTCTAAGTGTATAAAACCAATTCTAGGCTACTTGCACTGGCTGCTTGTATGTTTCCAAGCCCAATTCAAGGTGTTGGTTTTAACTTTTAAAGCCTTACACAGCTTGAGACCACAATTCTCTTGCTCTAACTACATCCTGGTTCTTTGCTAAGCAAATACAGGGGATGTATACAATAGAGTAGTCAGTTTAGCATACAAAAGGTCAAGTGAAGTTTTACCAGACATCAAGAGGTTTTTCCAGAGAGAGGCCTGTGGCACAGCCAGGGTCAAAAGCCCAGAGGTCAATCAAGTAAAAACACAATCCAAAATCAGAGTCAGGTAGAAGTCCAGAGTTCAGTAGCAAAGAGGTCCAAACACCTAGTCAAGAAAAAACAAACATTACAGCTCACACGCAGATTTGTTTCCAGCAGTTCTCAAGTTAAAAGAGGGAGCTGATATAGCCATAGCCCCACCCAGTGCTCAGGTGCATCACATTAGAGACTTGTCAAATGTCCTCCTCATGAGAAGAGACAACTCACAAGTAGTCCTCTTAAGAAAGCATGCAGTTCTTTGCCCGGCCACAATCCTATCAGAACCTTAAGATGCCAGCATTCTCTGGGGGAGTTAGGTGGTGGCCCAGCATCCCCTCCACCTCAGAAGCTGAGCTGTCTGCCTTTCCAGGAGGCATGTCCAAAGGCATCATCCCTGAGGGTCCTGAACTGTCTTGAGTAGTGCCAGGGTCTACTGAGAGGCTAACCGGCTCTGAAGATTCTGGCTTCTCCTCTGATGATGACCCCAATGATGGCATGATACCTGTGTTCAATACCTTGACACCACAGTCAACATCTGAAGCTTCCCTTCAAGTGCCTCCTCCTCCTCCGAGGGTTCAGAGGAAGGCTTCTTGGTAGTAGTAGCCTCCCAATTGTGGAATGCTGTCCCCACTGAGGTTTGCCTGGCACCAATCTTTTGTCATCTTTTCAATGCCGGGATAGTTCTTTTCTCTACCCGCAGCATGTGCCAGCATATGATGGAGCATTTACCGCATTTCTTCGATTCTAAGACACACTTTTTTCCCTAAATAAACAGCTCTAAAAATGGAGTGCGTCTTAGAATCGATGGCGTCTTAGAATCGAAGCAATACGGTAAGAGGAAAAGAGGAAGCTCCTGCAGCAGCCTCGAGCCATGCGAGCGAGGAGGAGCTGGTTGGGTAAGCGCCTGGTTTTTTGTTAGACAAATTTATTCGTAAGTCCCATCGATTTCCATGGGACTTACTCGCGTGTCGTCATCCCCTGGTGCACAGACAAGTAAAGAGCGGGACTGGAGAGTTAAGCATTTTAGCTCCTTAATCGCGTCTTCTCCTCTCTCTCCCCACCCGAAAATAGGTATGTCAATTGTTTTGCCAGGGCCCAGTATCTTATTGTAACTGGTTTTCTTTAGCTGTTTGAAATTGTTTTTAAAGTTTTATGTTCAAGGTTTTATATTACGTTTTTATTATCTTGTGTTTGTGGGTTACTGTTTCTGTGAAACACCTAGAAAACTTCTGTACTGCTATCGGGCAGTATAGAAATAAAATGAATGATTTGACATTTACTAATGTGAGGAGTAGAATATAGTTATCAAATGGCCTTTGCACTTCTCAAAAGTTCTAATGCAGTTCTTTGCTCAAAATTTTTATTCAAAACATATGTTTAGAAAAACACATTTAAGATATTTAAACATGTATTTAATGTATAGATTGAAGTGGAAATGGGGTGGAAGATACTTATGGGTGAACACATATGAAAGTGATAGAAATGGATACAGGCTGATTTGACTGTCCCTAGGTCTGACTCACTAAGCCATAAGCTTAATCAGCCTGTTCAGACAACACGCTAAACCATGGTGAGGCTGCTAAACCTTTTGTAGCAAATGGTTAGTGAGCATGTTTAAACTATGGTTAGGGTTCACACAACACACTAAGCCATAATGTTTAGCTCAAAAAGCTTAACTGTCACGGCTTAGAATGTTGTCTGAACCAGGTCAGTAAATTTATTTATCTTGAAGGTGTCACAAAACTCTTTATTTCTATTATGGAATGCAGACACACAAATATGCACAAGTCAGTTTTTACTGGATGGAGGTTTACTCAAAAGAGCTCAAACTTTATTATTATGGTTTATGAATGATTTATCTATATTTTTGGCTTCATTAAACTGAGTGTGCAAGAAATGATAAAATTCCTGTTTTTAACTCTTGCAACTGGATGCCGATTTGCTACTCTTGATGATTTCAAATTGAGGCTATAGAAAGATCCTTGATTACCTTCATTGTGCATCTAACAGTAATGCTCATAAATGGATTGAGGTATTTTTTAAAAAAATTGAAATAAAGGTTGAACACTACTATGAAAACACCTGCTTTTAACAACTACACATTATAGCTCTACTGTGAGAAATAAAGGTTGATTATAGTTTTTTTAAAGAGGCCTTTTAAAGAAAATCAAAGGCAGAATGCATAAACTGAAACTATTCAACTTACATACACTTTATTATATGTATACATTGGTTCTTCCATAGACTCTTTTTCCATTTAATGCTATCAATATATATATGATATACATAAACCATATGACTTCACTAAAATGATTGGGGTATGTGTGAGTAAATCAGCTTTAGAGGAGGTCTTGTGTTGATATTATGAAACCAACATTATCAGTCATCTGGTTGTCAGCAGTTTCTCTAAACTTTGTGGCTAACGAACATTGATGGTGATAGTTAAGTTTACTTCAAAGCGAACTCAGAAACCCCACATGAATCAATGTGGAGCTTGTAGAAACTTCTTATTTAATTAAGGCTTTGCCTTCTGGTTGACCTGGAAACAATGGAGCGTGGCTGAAGAGGCTTAGGAGATACTGGCTGAGTTCAGAGGACACACTAATCAACAGTTGTTTCCCATTCTGTTCCTATTACAACCCCCCCTCCCCGGTTGATTAGCATGTTGTCTGAACTCAGCCACTATATAGTCTGAGCCCACAGTCGGATTGATGTAGGCAAGAAAGTGTCTTGAAAAACTACCGTCTTTTGTTTTAAAGAATGTATTGAACATGGTTCCAGGTCTCGGGGGGGCATCAGGTAGGGTCAATTCTTCTGTTCTTCCTCTCTACCTTCTGACCCCACAATCTCACCCAGACATAGCAAGTGAGAGCAGCAAGGAGCAGTGGCTACGTTCATTCGTCCACACAAATTCATTCTCAGGCTGTGGTGATTATTGGCCCTAAAGAGTCCAGTCACACACACACACACACCACCCCCAGGAAAAAGGGAAGGCTGTGGTAGCTACTCCTTGCAGCCACCATCACCTTCAGGTAATTGCCTACCCAGCTATTACTCTGGGCAGCAAATAATCACTACTGCCCTAAGGGAGAGAGCAAGGGAGCAGATAAGTGGATATGGTGGCTACTCTTTAGAGCTGTCTCTAATCAATGAATTTTAGTTTCAATTATTTTCTCACATTTCCAACCTTCATTTCATTTCATCCCAGTTCTCCTTCAGTTTGCTTTAAAATAAAAGTCTGCACAAACATTTGTATGCATTTTCATGTGCATTTATCATAATATCTGCATTTGTGGTATCCACCTTGTGTGTGTACACTTTCCCATAATATATGCATTTTTTGACTGGAGAATCACATTGTAACATCCAGACAACTGTGAATATTGCAGTATGACTGTGGTTTGTTTCACATATTGGTTTGGAAAGGGCACATTGGGTATATCTGCATTAAAATGCAACGCGAGCAACCCTAAGTTAACCCTGACTCGCCTGATTGAGGTGGGCAGCTTGCTCCCCTGCCCTCTCCTTCTGGGCATCACCACCCCCCAAAGGGAGAAGGTAGACTGTGGTGCCTGCTCCTTGCAGTAGTGTAGTAGTGGGGAGTGAACAGTAGAGACAGCACTGAAAGGAGTAGGTAGCGCTGCCTGCTCCTATGACTGGGTGGGACAAGGGGGCTTCAGATGACAGCAGTGTGGATCTGAGGTGGCCTAAAACTTCTAGGCAGGTCTAATCTTCACCAGCAGGAGTGGTGGATGCTGTTGCTGCTGCTTCTCAGGGATACCTGGTTAGGGCTTCACATTGCTGAGAGCCCCAGCAGTTGCCCAATGGTGCCAATTTCTGATGCCATCTCTCTCAACTCAACTCAACCTATATTTGGAAATCTCGCTATGTTAGCAGCAGGCAGTTTAAATTACTCCTTATCTCCATCATGGCTTGATCAATGAAGCAGCAGAAGCAGAAGTTCGTAGCCTCAGCAGAGTAGTATGCAAATAATAATCACATCACTTCTGAATGCCTTGACTTTACCATTTTCTCTGAAGTCACCAGGTTGTATTGTGTACAAAACCCTATTCTCCTAAGACGAAAATCTCGCACAAAGATGCCTACAAAGAGGCTTGCAAATATTTCAAGTTTAGATGTATATTAAAAGCTTATGAATAATGCATGACACTTGAAGCATACCATTGTGCCGTGCTCTGTGATGCTGGCAGATACTCCACGACTGCAAAGCTATTTTCTTTCACTGGCATGGGTTTTGCTAGCTCCCTTTTGCAGCTTTCATCCTGAATTTTGGGAAAGAAGGTAAATAAAGCTCCAGGGTAGTATCCTATTTGGCACTAGGGCTAATGTAAACTATGTTGTCCTAGCGTAAGCTATCTCTAGCACAACACCAATACATGGTGAGTTTCCCTGCAAAACCCGTTGCACCAGCCAATACTATTGCTGTTGCACTAGAAATACCTTACTCTAGTACAACATTAGTGCTAGTACACAACAGTAGACTGCCCTTAATATTTTAATTTTACACTTCTCCTAACCTGAACAATCTCAAAGGCAGGCATGTGCCAAAAAGAAACCTTTGCTCCCCAGTGATAATTTCTAATCCCAAAGCGTGGGAAATTATCACTGTACACATTTACATTAAACTTCTCTGTCTTTAGTTCCGTTTGTGTAACTTCAATTACATGTCAATTTATTCAAATCTCCATTTAAAGGACTCATAAATAATTTTTGAGCTGCTGAGCAGTGGAATAAAATTGCTGCCACCACAACCACCACTCAACACACATGTGTCTTACAAAGAAGAAGAGAGAACTTGCATAGACCCATTATATTTCATAGGCTGTCATGGGAAGTCATGCTTACCTCTTGTGTTGGAAATGTTAAATTATTACATTGGCCATTACATCAAGGACTGCAAAATATCTGGAAATGTTTTGGATAGTATCTAAACAGATGGCCTCATCTTAAAAAACAAGCACCTTTGTTTATGAATGAAACTTTAAGTATGGTCTGCAAAGAATCTCTCGTCATTCCAAGCCCTTCCGCTGATGTGAGACAATAAAGATATCTGTTGTGTAAACCACAAAGCTTTATTCAACAAATAAACATGTCTTCTCACCTGAAGGGATTGTGAATGCCAGGAGCTATCCTCTAAGCTTAATTAGGCTAACAAAGCTAGGCAGCTGCCTTTCAACTAAAATAGACAGTTTTCCCGCAGTCCAATAGCAATTTTATCTCCATTGTTTTTGGAGACGCTTCTGGCAAGTGGCTACCCTAAGGGACTGCCTCTCACCTGCTCTCAACTCTGTGGCAGACTCTGGGATCTGCCAGCTCTGATGTCCGCTCCCACTGCAATAGAGGTGAGTTCCCAGGGGCCGGGGGAGAATGGTCTCCGAACTGTCTCCATTCTCGCCATTAAGCTCCTGTGAAGATTCATTCTTGACTCCTGAAGAGTCTTGGAGAATCTCTTTCCCTGCTTCTATGTTGGCTGGTAAATTTCTGGTCCTCCTCCTTCAGAATCTGAGTACGATTGACCCCACAGAACCCCTTCCCCCACACTAGGGAGAACAGGGCTGATCCTGACAGAATCCATTAATAAAATAATATAGGATAGGTTGGGATGGATACTCCCTGCATCCCAATGACTGCGGTTCTTATTCTTTTGTCCAGATATGTTTATAACCCTTTGCCCTGTCATGCTCAACTGATCATTGGCAAGGGGCGACAATGCTAATATATTGATCTTATCCTCTATTAATTTATCTAGAAATTAAAAAGTAAACAAACTCAACAGGATCAAATCACCATAGGATAATGAACTTCACTGTTCACTTATCTATTGTGTGAAAAAGCATTTCCTTTGCGTATCACTGAATGAATACAAATTTGTATATTTTGAGAATGAATAATTTTCCTCAGCCATTTTTATGCCACTCATTATTTCATCAACTTCTGTCATATGCTATCTCAATCATTATTTCCAATAACCTTAACCTAGCCCCAACCAACTTAAGCTTTCTTTGTAAGAGAGATTTTTATGCCTCAGATGTATTCCTTTCAATTGTGTATTTGTGTAACTGCTCCAACTTCTACAATGGCATCATAATACTTGCTATTTTCCTTTCAATTTCTTCCCTGATATTTTTTAACATTGTACCTGCCTTTTTATCTCCACTGCTAGCAATGAAGAACACATTATACACATAGTGCTGTACACTACAGTTGTCAACACTGGGGTGGTGATAGTAAATACGACTTGTAAAGCACAGAATGGCTTAGCAAATTACTGACCTTGGCAATTTAGCTTTGTATTTGTTCAAAAGCAGATGAGAAAATGTAAGCCAGTCAGAGCCTGAGTCCTGTTTTAAAGTTAAGAACTCCCTGATGATATTGCCTGCTGTTAAAAGTGTTTTGACGCTATTTGAATAAATATGACACTTGGGCTTAGACTTTATACAATAATGCTACTTGTGCCTGTCCTTTTCAAGATATATTACTTATTTATTATTAACCTGTATATACTGCCTTATCTGGTAAAAAAAACCCTCTCATGGTGGTATACAACAATTTAAAGCAATGAAACCTTGCAACTAAAAAAAAGAACATTAAAACATTAAACAGTGAAACATTTAAAACATTTTTAAGTGAAAAGATATGTCTTCACACTCTTTCTAAAGGCCAAGAGAGTGGGGGCAAATTATACTTATTAAGGGAGCGCATTCCATAATTTGAGGGCAACACACAGGAGAAAGCCCTTTTATATATGCCCAACAAAATGCCTTCTGCAAGTAATGGTGCCCTCAAAAGTCCTTTTCTACAGATCTGGCTACTTGGGCTGACTGGGGAATGCTGGGAGTTGTAGGACTTTTTTTTCTGTATAAACCTGCATAGGATTGTGCCTTTCAGGCTCTAAAGTTTAAGATTAACACCTTGAATTGGGCCCAGAAAGTAATTGCCAACTATTGCAGGCCTTTCAGGACAGATATAATATGGTCCCAATAATGTGTGATGTAGCTGCCGCATTTTGCACCAATTGGAACTTCTGGATACTTTTCGTGGTGATCCCATGTAGAGCAAAATAGTCTAAATGTGATGTAACCAAAACTGTTGTCAAGCAAACTAGTTCAGAAAAGGTTGCAGTTGGAGCGCCAAGCATATTTGTGTAAACACAGTGCTGCCACCATCACTACCTGAAAATCCAGGGACTGCGTAGATCAAGGAGCACTCCCAAGCTATGGATCTGATCCTTCAGTGGGAGTGCAATCCCTTCCAGAACAGGTTGAATTCCAGTCCATGAGTCAGACTTTCTGTTGACCAACAACATCTCTGTCTTGTCTGTGTTTAATTTCAGCTTGTTACCCCCATTCATCCTATTATTGAATTCAGGAAGTGTTTAAGGATTTCAACAGCTTTCTTGCTGTTAGATGACAAAGAACAATAGAGTTGCTGTCATCAGCAACGTTACTCCAAAGCACCAAATGACCTCTCCCAGTGGTTTCATGTAAATATGAAGCAACATGGCGGACAAGATAGAACACTAGCCATGGACAATGGCCATGAAGTTCAACAGTAGTCTCCCAGCACCATCTTCTGGAAATGGCCTGACAGAAAGGACTATAAATACAGCAAGACATCAGACGCAAGGCCTCACCATGCCAGAAGATACCATGGTTGATGGTACTGAAAGCCACAGAGAAGTCCTAGAGAACTAATAGGGTTGTGCGCCCCACATTCAGCCGCCAGTGCAGGTCATCCACCAAGGTGACCAAAGCCTCCCATATCCTATCTGAAAGCCCCATTATACCTGGGGTTCCAATGTTTGAGTCCTGGGTTAGAGTTAAACTGAAGAAACATGTAGTTCTGGGAGAAAGCGCCTAAGAATAGAACTGAATATGACCTTTACCAGCTGTTCAGACCCCAAAAATCATTAATAGAATAATAGAATTTTACAGCAAAAAGATACCTTGGAAGTCATCTAGTCCATCCTTATACTCAATGCAGGATGTGCATTACATGATGCAACTGCAACATCACTAACAGATGGTCTGGTACAACTTCTATTTAAATACCTCCAGCAAAGGAGAGTTTACCATCTACCAAAACAATCTGTTCCACAGTTTCCCTAATGTTCACTCAAAATCTACTTTCCTTCACTTGATTCTAGTTCTGCCCTTTGGAGCCACAGAAAAGAAGACTGCTCCATCTTCTTTGTGATAGCCCTTTAAATATATGAAGCCAACTGTTGTATCTACCTTTAATAATCTCTCAAACAGGCTAAACAGATTAATCTTTTTCCATTGTTCTTCACAGAACTTGGTTTCCAGCCGCTTTATGATCTTGGTTGCTCTCCTCTGGTTGTCCACCAGGTTGTCTGCACCCTTCTTGCTCAGAACTGGATATAGTACTTACCTGGGTGTAAGTCCTATAAACCCAGTGGGAATTCTCAGTAGACATGCATAAATTGATCTATGTTAATCTAAATTTAAAATATTAAACTTCACACAGATACATGGAAAACCATTAATTAAAAATACTGAAGTTGAAACTTAAATAGTATTTTCTTTGAAGAATCGTAGATACTTTACTATAGTTTTCAGAGCTTGGGGTTCAAATTGTTTGTACAAAGATGAGAACATGCTAGTATTGCCCCCAAGTAATATCTATTTGTTAAAAAGTCAAACATAACCAATGAACAGATAGTCTGTGTCTCTTGAGATTAATTATGATTCTTCTGCAGTGTTGTGTGGATTTTAAAGAAAGCAATACTTTCTTTTCCCTGATATTTATGGCTAAAGAATGATTCTCTGAGCACGCAAAAGCCTTTAAAAAAAGAAACTACTGGCAACAAATAAGAATCAGACTAGAGGATAAAACTGAGGAAAGTGGCACTATAATTTATATGATAAATAAATAAGGAAAGTAGCATATACTTTAAAAAAACGAAGCAGCATGACTCAGTTTTGCAATACACTACAAAATCCCAATCTAACTGTATGCAAATGAAGCATCTGACACTATATGCATGTATCCCTAATCATATAACCAGCAATGGAACCCATCAGCTGTTCAGGAGCATAAGAACATAAGAAGAGCCATACTAGATGAGACCAAGGGTCCATCTAGTCCAACATTCTGTTCACACAGTGGCCAACCAGCTTCCCTTGGAAAACCCACAAGCAGGACATGAGTGCCACAGCACCCTCCTGCTCAAACTCCCCAACAACTGCTATACATAGGCATACTGCTGCTAATTCTAGAGGTAGCATATAGCCATCAGTAGCCATTGATATCTTTATCCTCCATGAATCCCTTTTAAAGCCATTCAAAGTGGTGGCCATCACCACATCTTGTGGAAGTGAATTCCATAGTTTAACTACGCGCTACATGAAAAAGTATTTTCTTTTACCTGTTCTGAATCTTCCACTAATCAACTTCATGGATGACCCCAGTTCTAGTATTATGAGGGAGAAAAATGTCTCCCAGTCCATTTTCTCCACACCATGTGCAGTTTTATACATCTCTAATGTTTCCCCTTACTCACCCTTTTTCTAAGCTAAACAATACCAGCTGTAGCAACCTTTCCTCATAAAGGAGTTGCTCCAGCCACTTGATCAATTAAGTTCCCCCTTTCTGCACTTCCCCCAACTCTATAATTTTCTTTTGAAGGTGCAGAATAGTATACAATATTCTAAATGTGGTTGCTCCATTGATTTGTATATGGTAAGTATGATCTTGGCAGTTTTCATTTCATTTCCTAATTATGCCTGACATGGAATTTGCCTTTTTCACAACCACCACACACGGGGGTCAACATTTTGAATGAGCTGTCCACCGTAACCCCAGGATCTCTTTCTTGCTCAGTTACTGCTAGGTCAGATCTCATCAGCTTATACTTGAAGTTGGATTTTTTTGCCCCAATGTGTATTACTTTACACTTGGTTACACTGAACCACATTTTGATTCCCATTCTCCTAGTTTGGAGAGATCCTTTTGGAATTCCTTGCAATCCTTTTTTGTTTTAACCATCCTAAACAATAATGTTGTTTTCTAGTCATCTGGATAGCTAATATCTGTCTGTCTAGCCACATGGGAAACAAATGTGCGTAGACTGGATTGTTTTCCTTGATGTGTTGCTTTTTGAAAACGTTTCTGAACTGATGCCTCCTCATGATGCTGCCATTATTTTGGCATCTGTGTCTTAGAGGAATCAACTGAATTTTTAAAAAAATAAGTTTCTCACATGGAACACCTAAAATAAACACATTTATATTATGATATGTTTTGTATCTCTGTGACCCAAACTGACAATGCCCTGATTTTTCATATGTATCCAAATGCATAGATGACAGCCATCAATTTATCTAAAATACATCATGCATTTAGGTGGCAGTTTTAAATTAGACCCTCTTTAACCTCAATTCTACAGTTAAACAGAAATCACCACTACAGAAATTGCTACATAGCAGAACAGGAGACCCTGTCAGGTATAAATGAAATAAACAGAACTACAGTAATGACAGGTATTTGAATCTGTATGCTTCTACTACAAGGTATGAAAATGAGTTGATATCTGAGTTCCTGCATTGGAAATAAGGACAAAAGTTAAATGAACAGTCCAATCCATATCCAAGTAGAGCACTGTGTGCTTCCACACCACCTTGGATATATTTGTGCCAATCAAGTGCAACCAATTACGCACTTTTTGCCATCTCCTCTTATGATCAGTATTCCAGCTTCTGTGAGAACTCAATTAGCTGGAAGGGAGAGGCTGGGCACTATACATTAAATATGGGTGACAGTTTTGGCCCTGCTTTAACTTTCCAGCAAATCTGTGAGTTCCAGCTTTATCGTGTCAGCTGTATACTGGAAAATATGATATTAATTTCATTTATTATATTTCTATATCTGAAAGTCTCTGGGTTGTTCACAAAAATTAAAAGCCATTAAAATACATTAGACAAAGTACAAAAACATTTACATAAAAACATAAAAGATAGAACACAGACACAGACAACAGAAAACTATGTTTTCAAGAGGCGTTTGAAGAAACTCAGTGTTGGCACCTGCTTGATCTCCAGAAGCAGGGAATTCCATTGGAAGGGGACATCATTGAGAAGACCCCATCCTTTATAGAATCATAGAATAGTAGAGTTGGAAAGGGCCTATATAGCCATCGAGTCCAACTCCTTGCTCAATACAGGAATCCTTGTTGCCACCCTCCAAGCCTCCCTTAGAGATGGCACTTGAAGGAGGGCCTTAGATGCTGAATGCAGTATATGGGTCAGTTGCAAGTAAAACTTACTGATTTCAAAACAGTAAGTATAGGTGCTGTGAGATAGATATTATTATTCAAAAATATATTAATTAGACTCACGTTAAAAGATTACACATCCATACCAAGAACCTGTTAGTTAAGATCTTCATCAGACACTGTGCTTTGTGTGTGACCACCTCCTGAGGTTAGAGGATTAGCAAAGACAGAAAAAAGCTCCCACTGAAATAAGCTAAAGGGTAGTTTTGTATTGGTATCATGGTGGGGGCAAAGGCCTACCCCCACCACTAATTTTGAAAGAAAAATCCTGTGGTCTAGGTAAAACAAAGTAATTAACTTCATGTGTAGTTTGGCCCTCAATTCTATTTAAATCAATGGAACCTTAGTGCTTAACTGGGTACTTTACTGTACAATCCTATACATGTCTATTCAGAAATAGGACCTTATGAGTTCAACAGGCCTTACGCTCAGGTTAGAGGGCATAGCATTGCAACAGAACTCCCATTCATTCAGTAGGACTGAGCTATGCTTTACTTATGCTGTATTGGAATATTATGTCTTTTCTCATTTATGTTTGTGCATCATATCCACGGCAATCAGAAATGAACTTACCACTTATGAAGATTAAGGAAACTGCAGCTCTAGCAAAGGAAAGGACTTCATATATGTTTTATGAAAGCTCATTAAATGTAACTATTGCTAGAAAGGATGATATTGCTGCACATTTGGCAGGGTTCGGTCATCCTGTCATTGGGGGTCATGCAACGCAATGCATTTTCTTCAGCTATGCCATGCCATCAAGTAATACTGTGGAAATAAGAAATTTTAATAGTGCCATAAAGTAGTTATGGTGCTTTATGGTCATATAAATGTAAACTGTCCTTGCCTTTAAAATTTTGCTATGGCTATTTATTTAAACCACACAATGATTGGTAGAAAGAACTCAATAATTTGGATCATAGATTGGCTTTGAACTTATTAGTTATGATTGAATAGATGTTATGCTCTAAGCAATTTAACTTAATTTTATTATAATAGAGTGATATATTAATTTTAAATACTAAAAATGTAAACAGACGTCTTTGAAGAACCTAGGCCTAAAAAAATGTAAGCATGGAAGGAATTACTATGAGAAAATAATAATCACAGCATCCATCAGTTTAAGTAACGAACCACAGAATTACATAATTTATACATTTAATTTAATTTAATTTTAATTTAATTTATATTGAACTTTTCCATCCTGGATTGTGCCTAAAGCTGCTCACAGTAGTCAAAGACTGGGTTCAGACAACATGATAATGTCTGATGGGTTAAAAAACCTATTGTGGATTATTCAACCCACTGTGGGTTATTGTGTCATCTGGTGGGAATTTTTTAACCCATGGTGGGTTATTTGGCCAAAATAACCCACTCTGATAATCCATAATCTAACCCACCATGGGTTATTGTGTCATCTGTCGGGCACCATGGGTTAAATTGGTCACCTAGAGAGTTGCACATCAAGATCTGTTCAGACCGTTCCTGGGCAACTCTCTGTATTGGAAACAGCGAAAGAGCAGCACCCCAATAGAGCACTAAAACGATCCAGTGATATGAGTGAAAGATATGAGTAATTTTAAAAAGCTTCCTGGAGACCCCATTGCCCAGCTCCCAAAGTGCATAAAATCAGGCACAGTATATTAATAAGCTACACACAGTAGCCTATTGGCCTGGTCATTTGGCAGGGCATCATGGACCATTTCTAAAATAAGCTACTGTGAGTAGCATATTAAGCCATTGTGGACTAAAATGACATCTGAATGAAGCCAAGGTCATAGTTAATTTATCTGTATACCAGTGTTAACAAAACAAATACAATATTTATTTATTTATTACATTTCTATACCGCCCAATAGCTGGAGCTCTCTGGGCGGTTCACAAAACCGGTTCACATAATACAATACAATATTAACTCAATCACAGTTCACTTAAAATTTGAATAAGCAGAAAACATACCATTAGGTCTGTTTAATAATATCCAATACCAATAATATCAATATTATATCATATTAAACAATTTACTAAACTGTTTATGTTAAGAGACCTAATGGATCTCTTATATATCTTGTAGAAAAAAATAAAACATATGCAGATAGTTCTGTAAAAGGATAGATGTAATTTATTGCTTTTTGGAAAGATAAGTACAGAGACGACTTATATCATTATTCTTTATTCACTATGATTTGGTATTATTATTGCTATATATCCAGAATGCTTTACTCATCGGCCTTGTTTAGACAATGATCGTTAAGCATTTTGACAATGATGGTTAAGCATTTTGAGGTAATGATGATGGCTTAACACATCATGTGAATTACATTTTTCCTGACCATGGTGGCTACATAACCAGGTTTAACCATGATCACTAACCACTTGTTGCAAAAGGGTTAGCAGCCCAAACCAGGGCTTAGTGTGTTTTTGAAGAGGCCCGTCATTGTGTGCTTATTGTTGGAAAAAATGACAGTTTTCTATTAGACTGATTAAGGTTTTTAAGGATGCAATCCTACTGGGATGCCCATCAGCCTCCAAACTCGGAGGCTTTCCCGACCCTCAGGCAAGCACACAGTCTCACATGGGATACCCAAATAAGTGAGACTTCTTTATTGTAGGAAATCCCATGGTAAAGCTTAATGTTTACACACTTCAGAAATCATTTAGCTCATGGTCAGTTGCTATGTCTCCAATAAATTCCAGAACAGTCAAAAGCTAACCACTACTATCATGACGAGATCCCCATCAACGTGGTTTCCCCATTGCCATCTCCACAGTTCTGAACACAAGAGAAGGTCAAAGGTCAATCCATATATGGGCTCCAAACCTGGATAAGGGAAGGCAATGATTCCTGACATGATCCCTCAGGTAATCAAAGGAACAAATTCTTGAAAGGCCTAACAAACCACTCAAAGATAGCTAGTCCAAACTTGGATCATATGTTGGTTATTCATTGGCGACGTGGTCAAGGCTTAAACAAGATCACAGGGAAAGGTACACTCTCAAACAGAAGGAGTTCCATGCCACAGCTTTTGCATGGCCAGCTCCTCGCCATATGAGTCCAGGCAAGGGAGAGAAGGTCCAACAATCAATGATCAAACCCAGGCCAGATCTACCCCAAGCAGGATATAGCACTATGAAAGTGGTATGAAAGCAGTATATATTTATTTATTTATTTTATTTATTTATTAGATTTTTATACCGCCCAATAGCCAAAGCTCTCTGGGCGGTTCACAAAAATTAAAACCACAATAAAACACCCAACAGGTTAAAAACACAATTATGAAATACAGTATAAAAAGTATAAGAGGCAGGAGCCACACTACTGTTTTATAGTGGTATTAAAGTGCACTGACAACTGTTGGGGCCCATGACACATACCATATACTGCTTTCATACCTCTTTCATAGTGCTATATCCTGCTTGGTGTGGCTCCTGCCTCTTATATACTGCTTTTATACCACTTTCATAGTGCTGTATCCTGCTTGGTGTAGATCTGAACCCAGGCCATAGCTAGACCTAAGGTTTATCCCTGAATTGTCCAAGGGTCAAACCTGTTCATCTAGGTGACACACAGGGGATCCAGTGCTCAGGCAGAGGCGAACCCTGGATGATCCCAGGATAAACCTTAGGTCTAGCTGTGGCCCCAGTCTGCCAGCCCACTGAGCTCACGACAAAGACGCACAATCCACAGCAAGTCTATGAAAAACCTCACAGTACTTTTCATGGCAAGTTCTTATTAATCCAATGTTCCACTTAGGAGGGAGCATGTGCAGAGTGTCCCCAGAGTCTCAAATGATGATAGATCCAAACAGGGAGGTTTTCCAGGAATGCCGAGCAGATGTTCCTAGCAAAGGCTCCTTGCCTTGCACAGCTTAAAAAAGGAGGCGTAGGCCTCTTCCAGATCATTTGACAGACATAGTCTTTGGTCTTTCAGCAATGCACCTGTCCAAACAGGGTGGCACTGCTTGGCCCACTGAGTTGACGCTTCAGTCTGGGCAATCCTGCAAACCTCCACCCTTTCTCTATCACTTCTTACAGACAGTCTCTCTTCCAAAGCCGAGGCAAGCAGGTGGCTTGCACTCCCCCAACTCTGCTCTGAGAACACTGACAGAGATCGATTCATATAGATCCTAACATTCCAGAGGGTGAACAGGCCTGAAGCCTTCCAGACTTTTTGACAGTGCTTTGACTAGGTCCAGATTATTGAACCGGGCCCTTATCTAAGGAATGTGATTTTCAGATGGCACTGGTGCAGTCTACTAATTTACTAATCTACTAATCCTGAAAAATGTACTTTTTTCAGTGGTCTAGCCTGGGCCTGTGATTTTCCTAATACTGCTCAGGTGTTGATTATGATGCTGAAGAAAAACTATATTATTCAAATTTGAGTTATGTATGTGCTTTGATTTATTTTATATGACAAAAAAGAGGTTACTAAGTGGTCCACAGTGACCCTCAGCAATTTTCTCTGCAAAAATAAATAAAGAAAGAAAGAAAGAAAGAAAGAAAAAGGGTTGCGAACTGATGCTTAGAATGCGGATTTAATACTGTTTTCCTCTTTCCTCCCCTACCTATCTTCCATCTTTGCTCAATGGTTCTCAAGCTCAGGGGATAGGCAAGATGCTCTCCTCAAAATTTCTGAACGGGAGTCCTGTTTGCAGTCCATATGTTAAAAAATGAAGAAGTCAGGATGCATCTATTATAAAACAGTGAACAAAACTACAGAAACCTTAACCGTGCTACAATCATTTTTAATAAAGTGATAAAGAAACATAATTCATGAAATAATTCACCCAGCACCAATATTGGAGGTGTATTATGATTCCTTTTCAGGCCTTTGGGTCTAGATGCCATTGACAGTTGTGTTGATTATGCATATATGAACAACTCTGTCTTTCTCTCTCTGTGTGTGCATATATATGCACACATAATTCTTGTTCCTGAACTCTGCGCTAATCCATAATGACAAGCATGGCAGACAATTAGAGCAGCTTGTCTACAGGACAAGGAACTGGTAGTTTATATCTAGGAATCCTTGGAAATTCCCTTCCGCAGTAAAACTGATCTATTTCCTCTCAAATTATATGTAAAGGACTGTCTATGTTTTGTAAGAATGATGTGTTCATTTTAGAAAACAGTTGTGATATGTCAATTGCGTTCAACACTGATTATTCCAAAGGCATTACCGCCTCAGCCCACTGGCATTTCAATGCTAATTTGAAAGTCTTGTGCAGGGTGACAATCATTTGCATAGGGGTGACAGTAAGTTTAATCCTTATACCCATGACTTACATCTTAGTTTCTAGAATACCATCTTTTCTTTCACCCTAGACAAGCAAGGCTTGATTCAATTAGAAAGCAGAATATTCCTGGGAAGACACTTTGATCTAAATTAATAAATGCATTTTGTGAAGGTTAGTTTATTTGCATAAGCAGAAACCATGCCAGAATGTGTATAAAAACAAAATAAAACCATTGCTAATTCAGATCGAGCATTTAAAGCCATACATTTGTGCTTATTGCTGGGTAAGGTTAAAAACGGCTGTGTGCGTGAGTGTGTCGGAAGGAGGAGGAAATGCAAAGAAATTGTCTTCGTCTCCCCGCAACCAATCTCTACATACATACACTGCTGGCTAATGTGCAGCATTTCCATTTTTTTTTTTTGACAATAGGTGAATAGGTAGTAATGCTTATTTTCCTATTTACTCATTCAAAACGGCAACAAAAGCACCACTGGGATTAAGGGCACTGCTGTCCTCAATCAATTATGTGTCTGTAGCAGACAGCTCCCAGTTACACCCCTGTTTTTTCAACTGAATGCTGCTGCGCGTTCCTGTCTAAGGAAGTGAGGGGAATGGGTGATGGAGATTGTGTGTGTGTGTGTGTGTGTGTGTAGAAAGTAAAACTATAATTCTCCTGAAGGTCAAATAGGACATCTTATTAGTGTTCTTTGCTCTTTCTCTCACAGGCAGCTTCTGAATAGAAAATCAGTTCAAATCTATTGTTATGATCAGGGAGAAGATGAGTGGGAGATAGGAATCATATCAGGATAGAGCCTTCACTGCATTGTCTTCTAGCTGGGTGGGAGGCATATAATAATATGGTGTGTGTGACCAATTCCTTATTGCAGAGCTCATCATGCAGAAGGGTGGGAGGAATGAAGGGCCCGGGGAGCTGGCAGCTTGATTACATTACACCTTGCCTTGCTCTGCTATTAATTTCCTCTTACTGTGCTCATATCTGCTAATATAGTAAATTCAAAGGATGTAGATACATGATTCTCCCTAGATCCCAACTCTTGATTCTGCTCAAGCTAAAGAGTAAACACAGTTCAGAGTTTTTATTACTTGTATTCATTCAAATCAGGTTGCTAAGTCTAACAAGACTAAAGTTGCTAAAAGACTCACTGCAATCTCTTTATTACACTTTACCCAGTGTGGGACAAATATTAGTTCATACCATGTTTTCAAGAACAAAAACAAAAAGGAATATGCACTGTAGTGAGACAGCACATTGAACAATCTTCTGGACCAGTATTGTCTGCACTTACTGGCAGCAGGTAGGGTGACCAACTGTCAGGATTTCCCTGGATTTGTCCTGGTTTTTGTTCTTTCCATGGTGTCGGGGGATTTTCTATAATTTTCAATAATGTCCTGGAATGACACACCTTCCCCTTTAAGGCTGCCATTAGCATGGCAGGAGGGAATGACATGCTTTCTTGAGGCACATCATTCCCCCACCCCGAGCTCCAATTGAGGTCTTAAAGGGGAAAGTGGGTCAATCGTGGACATTATAGAAAAGGCCCCAATTGGAGTGGATGGTGGTGGTGCAGAATGAAATCCTTTCCCTTCCTCCACTCCAATTGGGTTCTTTAAGGTGGCGGGGGAATAACGTACTTTCTGCAGGACTCAGAAAGCTGCTTCCCCACACACACACTAGGTGTCCTCTTTTTTGGTTTCCCAAATATGGTCACCCTAGCAGCAGGTCTCTCCAGGGTCAGGAAAAGATCATTCTTAATATTTGCTGCCAGGTGTTACTTCCTTGCAGTTTTATGCTGGAGTTGACACAGGTTTTCTGACATGGATTGGGACCATAGCATGAAGAGTAGGACTTTCTCACACCAGACCATTACTAGGGAAGAGAATTCAAGGGATTGTTTACTTGTCATTATATATGAGGCTAATCATCTGTTTCAAAGGCAGCTACTTGTGTCTTCTTTCAAGAAGCCAGTTGGGGGAAATAGCTACTACCAGTGTGTGTGTGTGTGTGTGTGTGTGTGTGTGTGTGTGTGTGATGTTTGTATATATAACTTTACCTTCTAGAAAAGGCATATTCGTTTATCTTTATTTTGGCATCGTGGCTTTAAGCCATATCCAAGCACCATATCTTAAATGTATTTTTTTGCAATTGTGAGTGCTCTAAAGACCTTTCTCTAAAATGTTAATGCTGACATTCTTACTTTTTGATTAAGAGTCTTCAAGCTAAGAATAATTGACTTGTATGTGCCATGCTGTGACCTCTTCTTTAAGTCCAAAATGAGTGCACGCTCCTCCCCAGAAAGTCCAAAGTAGTAGGGAAATGATGGGATAATAATTGACACTTATTGTACATGTGCTACATTGGCACTGTGGATAATTATTTCTATCTATAGCACTGTCAAGCCAGCAGTTTTCAGCTATAGCTATAGTGCTGGAACATTTTAATAGGAAAATAAATGAAAGAATATTAAATTGTGAATACAGTATAACTTTTAAATTTGACTAATCTGATTCTAATTTTAAGTTTTTTAAAAAAAATGTATAGATGTTTTCCCATTAGAAATGTGTAAAGTGGAGTAGGTAAAATTGCCTGAGACCCCCCAAAAGAGACAATGTCTTTTATAACATGCTAGACATAAAAATAAAAACTTTGGCTGCTCTGGCCTTGACCAGTGATTGAGACAGCTACTCATGAGGAGGAGTGTAGTGTCAGTGTGTGTGTGTGTGTGTGTGTATGTGCTGGTATTCCAGCTCAGGTTCTGCAACAACTAGACACCAACCCCAAAGATACCGATCCAAGAGCCAACATTATTTATTTGTTTATTTATTTTCAGCATTTAATACCCTACTTCATTAGACCAAAGGATTTTAAAAGCAGCATACAAGTTTTGGCGGGGAAAGCCTTAATATAATCATAAAAAATGACGGGTGGAAGGAATCTAGAGATTTTAAACACAGCTGCTGTGGTGTAAAAGATACAAATGCCAATTGTTAAAGACTGGTATTAAAAGGCCTGGAAAAATAAAAAAAAAGCATTGAAAGAACAAGCAAGTCTCTTTGAGAAGAGCATTTCATAAGCGAGCCACCACAAGAGAGGATTTTTTTCTCTGGTCCTCCTCTTCCTCCTCCTTACTGAAGGATCTAGATGTGCAGACTTCTACAATCCCCTGAACCTGGACTCCATGAAGAACAATCATGCCCTTCACCAAAAGTGTCAAGACCTTCAGCTTCATCAAGCAAGAAACAATGGAATGGTAATGGAGTACAAGGCTTTGCCGAGGAATCTATCCTTTAAAGATCTCTGTTACTCTGGAGGGGGCAGAGCTTGGAATGGGTAGTTGAAACCATAATTTCAAAATTGGAAAGAAAAAACTCACCATAATGCGATGGACAGAAAGTCTTATAAATCCTTCCAACTTTTGAAAAATATGTATTACCATTGCCTATTGTGCCCAGATGAACACATGAACATACATCTGGTCAGCATATGTACAGCAGATGTATAACAGGAACCAAGAGCACAAACTGACACAATTGTATTAATTTCTGTTTTTCTCTATTGATGTTAGACTGTTTAGATTTGAGTGTATATTAATGTTGTCTGTTTATTTATGTTATAGAGACTGTAATATAAATTGTCAATATACATAAAAAAGATTTAAGGAACAATTTCAATGATTCAGATGTGTACCTGATGTATAATAGAACCAACCCTCAGTCCTACTCATATAAACTTACAACCAGTGATTTAAAACGCTAACAGCGCAATCCTATGCTTTTCTATTTAAAAGTAAGTTTAATTAAGTTCAGTGAGACAAATTCCAAGCTACATGTGTATAGGACCGCATCCTAAATATTCTTATATAAGACTCATTCTAAGACTCATCTTTTCCATGAAAATCCTATTTTAAATGAATTGGACTTGCACATATGTGCTCAATCCAGAGGCTGCAGTGAATGCAGTGGGATCCAAAGTCCCTGAAACATTGGTGCATGTGAAAAAAACCTCTCTTCATGCAGACAAGAGTCCTGCAGAGCTTTGGACTGGGCTGATAATCAGTACCGAGATAAAATTCTCAAGGAAAAATTCACCTAAAGTGGTTTAAAAAATTAATCTATAAGCAATCAGCAACTAAAATGGGTGTATTAAAAATCTGAGGTTCCAAAAATATATTCCTCCAACTAAAATATAATACTATTATTGCATGGTTTGAGTTTCAGAACTCTATTTACACCTTTCCAATAGCTGATATCATTCATTGAGCAGATGGGCTGCTTCCCAGTGTTACTGTAATTGTCACACATGGAATGAAAATCTCACACCTTATTTTCAGCTTGCTGCCAGAAATACTTTACAATACAGAAAGACTTTTCCAAGCCAAGGACATTTGAAATGTGCTTTCTTTCCCCAGTCTTAGGAAAAGCTGCTCAATCTTGCCTTTAGAATATGTAAATAGGATTTCATCCAATAATTATTAAGTTATCAAGACTCTTGTCATGTTGGCAGCTAATTGTATTACAGCTCTTTCAAAATCGTAATTACATGCCAGTTCACATGTAAAGACAACCCACAATTTTAAAAAAATTGTGGATTGTTATGCTCGAAACACTGTGCTAGTGCAAACTGCCCAATCACTCTCACTGATATGGTTCATACAAACCATGGATTTTCTGTATGTGGTTTGTTTAGCCCTCCATGCAAACCATGTCTCTCCCTCAACAAGCCAGAGAAAGAATCCACAGATTGTTATTGAATCACAACACCCTACATTGGCTTCCTATCTGCTCTTGTTATCAGCAAAAGGTCCTTGTCCTCACCTTCAAAGCCCTCCATTGCCTTGCAACCCTTATTCTCTCATATCTCTCTGCTCTTTTCTGCTTCAGGGTCACCACCCTTAGGTATCCATAGGTCTCATATTTCCTTGAATTCTTTCCACTATTTCTCACTGGCTGCCCTTTATGCCTGGAACTCAACCCTTGGAACTTTTGTAAAGTTTATCCTTTATATATGTTTCTACATTTTTGAAATACTTATTCAGAAATCATATTTAATTTGCAATAGTATATTCTGCATTAGGATGTTAGTATTTTCTGCCATAGTATGTGTCTGTATGTATAGAGAGAAGGAAGAGAATTTATTCTCCAATTAAGCCCTCTTTGGTTTCGAAGAGTACTTACCAATATTTATTATGGTTCATAGAAACAAAAGGATACTTGCATTAGAACACATATCCATGGAGAATTGTAAAGAGGATTCGATGTATATGTAGTGCTTAGTATAAGCTAGATCTTCAATATTTCTGGCCTGCTGACAGGTATGCTCAAGCTATGTAGTATGCATATAGCAATGACATGGGACACCCACTGAATCTGTTTTTTTCAGGTAGGCTTTGTAAACTTCTAGTTTAGCACTTCAGTGCTAAAACTGCGACTGTGGTGAAGAACTCTTACATATACATCTACCCAAATCCCTTATCACAAAGTTTAAATAGGGAAAGGACCAAGGCTTTTGCTTTTAATTTATATTAGCCCTACTTAACCCCTTCATTGTGTTAACTAATCAGAAGCTAAAGTATGTTGGGGAGTTTTTATGTCAAATAAACAATTATGCAATTAAGTCCTGAGACTCAAAAGACATCACAGTTATCTTAAAAATGCTCCAAGGATAATGCCTTGGTTTTCTTCTAAAAGATAAAAGAAAGGTATTTGTTATCCCTCATCTTCCTTTGCAAAAGGGAAATGTTGATACCACCTGCCTTTTCTTCTGTTTACTTCTCACAATTTATCTCTCATAATGATTCATGGTGCATCTGGCTAGACACACCTATTACCTGGATTATTTGGTGAGTATGTAGCCAGGAAGCTTTACAGAAACGTCAAACTGATATGCATTCAACAGGGAGTCGTACGACCTAATCCAAATCCAGATGCATCAAAGGTAGTTAGGCTTGATCAATACCATGAAGAAAAAGGGATCCAAACTGAGAAAGGATTTTGTTTGTTTACAACATTTATATGTAGTTTTTCTTCACAAATGTGGCACCCAAAGTGGATTTCAGGATATCATCATCAGGTTAAAATTAGGGATGTGCTCCGCTTCTAATTGGACCGGCGAATTAGAAGCGGAGCGGGGTGCTTCGCCTCCCCTTAAGGCAGAGGCGAAGAGGATTGGGGGGCCGGCGGAGCGTGGCAAAGAGGATCGAGGTGAAGGTGGATCCTTCGCCTCGATCCGGAGCTCCGCTGGAAAGGTAAGTGGGATTTACCGGGCCCTGCTGCTGTCGCTCATGCGGCGACAGCGGCAGGGCCCGGTAAACCCCCCCTCCTCTCCCTTACCTGCCTCCGTCCACAGTCCCTCGGCTTCTTCAATTGAGCCCGCGGTTCAACCAGGAAGTCTAGGCCACACTTGCGGCCCAGACTTCCTGGTTGAACCGCGGGCTCAATTGAAGAAGCCGATGGACCGCGTACGGAGGCAGGTAAGGCCCCCCTCCCCCTTGGTCCCTTACTTGGCTCTGCCGCCGTCGCCGCACGGGCGGCGACGACGGCAGGGCCTGGTAACCCCCCCTGCCTTTCTCTCCCGGCCTTACCTGGCACCACCACCCTCCACTGCGGAGCTTCGATTCGGAGCCAGAGCTCCGCGGCGAAGAGGAGCGGAGTATGGGCGGAGCGGCGCGGAGCGGGTCACGGATCGGCCCACGGGGATCGGATCGACCCACGGGGCAGAGCGGGGGGTCCGTGCACACCCCTAGTTAAAATAAAACCCAAAACAAAACAAGCTTCATTTGAAAGTACAGCATCAAAACAAGAAGTAAAATCTAGGGCTCGAATAACATTAAAAGTGAGACCCCATTCAGAAGACACTTTAAACCATTCTTTAACCATAGTGGTTAAGCCAAAAAGCTGGAAGTCATCTTAAAACATGGCTTTAACAACAGTGAATAAAGCTTTTTGCCTTAGTCACTGTGGTTAAAGCCATGGTTTAAGGTGTCGTCTGAACACAGCCCAGCTTTCTGGCTTAACCACCATGGTTAAAGCCGTGGTTTAAGGTGTCTTCTGAATGGGGCCACTGTCTGAAGAGGAGTGTTTTCACAGTACACCTAACTGTTGTAATTGAAGGGGACTCCATAAGCTAATTGCCTTGGAGCCGAACAGTAGTCCCTCAGCACCATCTTCTGAAACCTGTCCTCCATGTGCAATCAGAACCAGCACAAAACCATGCACTGAGTCCCAACGCACCCAAGTGATTCAGGTTAAGCAGCTGTGTGGTCCAGCAGAACCAACACTCCCTGGTACCCTGCGCCAAGCATAGTTTGTCAGTTGACCAAGGCAGTCTCAGTCCCAAAACTGCCCCAGAAATAAGATAGGTATGGGTCTAGATAATAGAAAGCGACAGAGTTGAGATGTTATTATACATTAAAGCACCTTGTAGAAAAAACGGAGATTGGCCAATATTTGTCCAGGTTGAAGGAGTCCAGGGAAGGGCTTACAACAATGATCTCATCACTGCTTCCTTTAAAATAGTTGTCACATTACCATTTCATACAGAAATATTTATGACTTATTTATTTATTTATTTATTTATTACATTTTTATACTGCCCAATAGCTGAAGCTCTCTGGGCGGTTCACAAAGTGGGTGGACTTCCTCCACCCACTTGGTCAATCTCCCTTTGGCAGCTCTATTTGTCCAAGGTGCATGGGTTGAAAGTGCAAGTAGTTGGTCTCACACTTTCAACAGTCTTGTCTACTTCCTCAGGCTGAACAAGCTGGAAAATGTCCGTTTCAAGTGCAACAGGCCAAGATGTGGAAAATATTACTTGAAAAAATTATATACAACTGTGAATATTGATGAAATAGCATAAGGCTCAAACTCCCAACAACAGAAGCAAACTCCAAACTCCATGGCACAGGAGCAAATTACCGTAGCTAACCAGCCACCCAGTGGTCTATCTCTACGTGTTGTGGGCAGCTGAGAAGCTGCAATATATGACTGGTATACTGTGCTAGTCCAGGGGCCAAAAAGTGGAGAACCTACACCATTTCATCATAATTAGCAAGAATATACACATGTTTATTTCTTCAAGAACATGCAGCTCCATGGGAATGAGTGAGTGTTCTACTTGTATATATTTAAAATGTTGTGAAAATTATTTGTATACTATACATGGCTTGAAACAGTTTTGTAATGAAAAATGAGCACCACGCAAAGCAGTTCTCTTCAATTGTGGTACATCCCCCATGTCTCTGTCCACACACATGGACTAATTCACATTGCCCCACAGTACTAAGTCTATTGATTTCACATTTTCTTCTGAAATTGACTATCTTGGACCGCCAATAATGTTAATACATTTATGACTCCAGTATCTCCAAATTAGTCTATATACTGTGCACGGTACACTGTCTATCAACACACAGTGCCATTGCAGAGTAAAATTTATATTCCTAGGCACAGCCTTTGTAACACTGCTGCCCTGCGTGCAAAGAAAGAGGAGACAGGACTTGTGTGCTCAGTCTAAAATTCCTCTGCTCTTTTCTGCCTCCCCTGCATCTCATTATGCTTGTGGTGCTGCGGTCATTGTCATGTATGCCGAAATAGCACAAAAGTAGCATAAACAGCAGTTCAACTAATACCCAAGGACTAACAGTGCTAAATGTCTCCTTTTTCACTTTAACCTTTTCATTCATTTCTATGTACGCTGCTTTTCTTTTTATGCACTATATTCAATCCATTTGAATCTCTTGGCTGCCGCTCTATTATCTCTATTGTCTCATGTCCTAGCCAAAGCAGCACCATCTGTTGCACAGCTGCAATGTCTTCTGAGTTGGCTAAAATATAATGAATCCATTAAAACACCGAGCCTTTGCACAGTGGAACATTTGGACTTCTGTTGGTAACCTGGTTATGCCAATCCAGTTCCCTTTGTTCCCATTTTTGTACTGGGCTAAATTCAACTACAATACTCATCTATGATTTGCAGCAATAAGCAACGCATACAGGGCAATCCTATACCCTTATTCACGAGTGGGCCACATCAATGTGGGAGGAAGATATGCAGCCTCTATGCTGGAAGAATGGCAGCCATATTCTGTATATCAGGGGTGGGGAGCGAAATCCACCCCACCTGGGTGTCATGCTCATGCCTGTTCCCTCTGGCATTTACATGTGCTGGCAAGCTGACACGAGACACTCACATTAGTGAGACTTCTTTTATTGAGGAAATCACACGGTAGACAAGCTTAATGGTTACAGAGTCTCTAAAACACACTTAAAGCTGAACGATAGTTAGAAAGCTTTAGGCCCCTTTTCTGAAACGATCTTTAAGGCAAATGCTTGGAGGGGTGTGTGTTAGGGTACACCACTCTCTAATTTGAGCTTCTCTAGATGCCGCATACACTGGCACCTCAAAGGAATGTGGCCAGTCACCTAAAACAAAATCCCAGGGAAGGGTTGCTCTGAGCCACCAGAGCTGGGCAGAGAAGATCGATCACACACCAGTCAATCTCAGCCTTCCAAAACTGAGCTGACTCTGGTTACCATGATCACAGGGTAGGTAAAACCTCAGGCACAGGAGTTCCATCCTTCTGCTAAGGTCTCACAACTCCCCACCACCTGAGTCTGGCTACAAACACACAATCTACAGCACATGTAAGCAAAGGGCCTTCCTAGACAGGGCTTTAGCCTGTTGTGAGCTGCGGGCTCACCCCTGTGCATTCAGATAATACACAGGGTATCCCGGGTTCAGGCAGGGGTAAACCCTCCCTGGGCCTGGGGTAACCGGCACCGCTTCAGGCCTGTTTTTTCCTGTGGTCTCAGCATGTAGCCAGGTCCGCCGCTTTTCTGGATTTACTCCCGAGTAGCTGTGAAAATCAGCGGATGGGCTGCAGTGCTCCACAGGAGCGCTGCGGCCATCAGGGCTACAGTGGGGACAGAGGGGTGGGAAACAGAGGCCAGGGAGATCGAGGGGAATCACGTCCCAGGAGACATCGGGTGTGGGGGGGAATTGCGGGTGGGGGACATCGGGCGGGGGATCGGACATTGTGGGCGGGGGGCCAGGCGGGGGACCAGGCAGGTGGGTGGGGGAAGGAGAACAGGGCCAGGGGGGAGATTGCAGACAGTGGAAAGAACGGGGTTGGGGGGGAGATCGTGGATGGGGGGGAAGGAGAATTAAAAAAACAATAACCCCTACTTACCTTTCCTGGCTCCTGCGCTGCTGCTGCCGCTTTAAAAATTAAAAAAATGGCGGCTGCGATGGCTCTCCTCCAGAGCTCATTGCGGCTCGCGTGTGAATAATGGCGAGATCTCGTTTTATTCATAATGCGAGGTCTCCCCTCCTCTCCCCCAGATTTTCCACCAGGTCTAGCAAGGCCCTAAATCTATGAAAAGCCTCACTACTTTTCATGGCACAGTACTTAGATATCTAAAGTCCAAATAGCAAAACGTCCATGTGCAGAAGTGCTTTCAAAGTACCAAGCGGAGATGGAATCCAAAGCAGGAAGGAGGTCAGGCGTTGCGCCGAGAGATGAAACCTAGCAAAGTTTTTCCAACTTTGCACCAGCATTTAAGGCCTATTTAAAGCCACTTGACAGACAGGTCCTCTGACCTGTAAGCTATGCCCATGTGCCAAGAGGGCAGGACTGCACCACCTTCTACAATGATGCTACAATCTGAGTGACAGCGTCCAAGAGTGGCTCCCACCTTATAAAAACACTCTTAAATTCTCAGAAAACCAGCAGCTTCAAGGCTTCAACAGGGAGTAAGCAAGCTTCTTATAGAGATAAGCTTGCAGAGCCATCTGACATTCTTAAACCAGTTCCTAATAAATCTACCTACTAGGTACAAGGCTGGCCTCGTACTTATACCTGACACGGGTTGCAGTCTGGCCCTCTGGGGTTCTCCCCAGGACCATGCCCCGTGTGCCATGCGCCACCTCCTTTTGCCTGTCACTGATCATTTGGTAGTTTCCTTGCTTTTGTGCAGTTTTTCCTCCTATTTTAAAAGGTTGAAATGCCTCCTCTAAGGCTTAGTTAGTGGCAATAAGAGCCTTAAACTAAAATATGCTGGTATTTTGGCTCCACACTTTTGCTTTTGGCCTCCATCCACCATTGGAATGTAGCCCCAGAGAGCTTCTCCAAAACTGATTTCCATTTTTCGGCTTAAAGCACTCTAACACCCCTGCTGTGCATGTTCAATCAGGAGACGAGGGAAAAAATCCGCTTGAGAAATCAAAAAATGTTAGAAAGCCAGCAACCGCGTTTCCAGGACTACTGCGAAGTCCAGCATCAGGGACAGCCCCCATCCACCCATGAACAGAGGGAGCCAATGAACTCATGATGACAAGAACACACCTCTAGCACACACCTGCATCATAACACACACATATACACACAAACAGTGGCACAGCCAGCAATGACTCCACTATTGTCAGTCCCCAGACATCCCTACAGGCAGGAGATCAAGTTTGGCGCACTACTTTGGAATGCAGCATAGAAAGGGAAGGGAGGGAAGCCTGTACAACACAGCATCCATACAACCACCTCACCGCAGCCCTCCTGCAGCCGTGAGGGTACAAGACTGACCAAGGGAAGAAAAGGCTCTTTTGCCAAGCAGCCCCAGGGAGGGGCCAAGACATGCAACAAGGGGGAACCACAGGCACACATTTTATTTATTTATTTATTTCATATTTATACTGCCCAACAGCCTAGGCTCTCTGGCCAGTTTACAACTAAAACCATAATATAACAATCCAGATTAAAACTTAACAGTTTAAAAACCACATAAAACCAGAATAAGTTACAGTCCAGGCAAGGCTTGTCTAAACAGGTATGTTTTTAGGAGGCGTTTAAAAGATATTACATTTTCCACCTCCGAACTGCACGAGGGAGGGTTTTCCAGAGGGTGGGTGCCACTACAGAGAAGGCCTGCCATCGAGGTTCTTCATGATGACATTCTCTTTGTCTTGGAATGATGAGCAGGGCCTCCTCTGGAGATCTTAAATGTTGCCTGGGAAGGCGGTCTGCTAGGTATCCTGGTCCCAAGTTGTTTAGGGCTTTTTAGGATAATAGCATGACCTTGTACGTGGCTTGGTAGCTAACAGGCAGGCAGCAGCACCCTCCAGTGGCTGCCTGAGTAGCTTGGGAAGCAGGAGATGGGAGTTCAAGAACAGGGGAGCATGGTCCCACACACTTTTTGCATGCTTGGTAAAAAAAATAGTTTAAAGAATTTGGGGCAGAGATTGCTCCCAGGATTCGGACCCACACAGCAAACACCACAGAGCGGTTCCCAGCCACTCAGCCACAATAACAAACAGCAATCAGACACATCATAGGGTATTTATCTGCTCCCTACCCCCACAAAGACCCAGTTATAGGCACCAGGAGTACAAGGGCTTCAGGGGGAGCCCTGGCCTGATGGAACAGCTTACATTTTACCTGCAGGAATTCCCAGCTTTGAATTCCCAGCTTTCAACCCCACACTAGGAAAGCTAAGGGTGGCCAGTTGTGAACTGACAAAAAAGAGGACATGCATAACCCCAAAAGAGGACATCATTTTGCCCATGCTCATTTGTATATGCTAATTTATATGTATAGATGCAAATTTAGAAATTATTATTATAATTTAAACAGAAATATAGCACATCTAATCATAGCATGGAAGACCTATGTGCTTTGCCTAGTCAGCTGTCCAGGTACTGTTTGATGGGCAAATTCAAGGCCTTGCTCTTCTCTCTGATGGTTCTTTATCTTTATTTGGGACGTATACTGAACAGGTCTTCAAATAGAAGGCAGTCCCCTATAAAAGAGGACACATGGCCACTCTAGGGTCGCCCACATTCGGGCACATTGAGCCAATCAGGAGGAGTGCTGCATGTACCAAAATCCTTTTGGCCTACTCTTCCCTATTGGCAACTGATGTGACCAATCAACCCCTCCTTCTGCAAAGTTTGACTTTGAGCTTTGGTTTGGTTTGTAGGATGCAGGTGCAGTTTTGAATGTTTGTCTTGAATTTTTTTTGCTGGCTTTGGAGATGGTATTGGAAAGTGCAGTCTATGCACACTTAGCTGGATATAAGCTATACCGAATTCAATGGGACTCATTTCTGAATAGGCATGTATAGGATTACAGTGTAAATGGAACTAAAGTTGCTTTTTGGAATTAAAATAAATGACAACCACATTTTCGCGTCACTCACTTTGCCCTTGGCAACTGCTGGAATGAAGCTCCATAGAGCCAACTATACATTATGCTAATCACATAGCGTATAACTGAGGCTTATCTCTCTATGGGCAGAACTGTGGGATGCATGGTAGTACGGTTACTCGTTAGCCTATGATGCTTTGATTTACGCCAATATTGGGCAAATTTCACATGCTTGTCATGCTGTGTTGTTAAGATCTCCTCCAAGTCACTTCTGCATACCTCACTCTATACAACCAGTCAGAAATCAACAGTTCCCTGAACAAAAACAATACAGAAGGAACTAGCAAGCTAGTCATGTTACTGAATCATTATACCACTAAATAGCAATGCCTTGTTCTTCACATATTAAGCCATTACAAAACTTTGAAATTAAAGTACAAACAATATTAATCATAGAACTTCTGCTTCTTATTTAGTTGCTGAGCAGTACTTTCTGTGGACAGCCCCATGTGAGAATCAGCATCCATGGACTTGAAGGATTCTAATATATTTTGTTGTATATGCAGGAGACGTTTCCTTTCTGACAGCCTCTACTTATAATCTGGCGTTGCATAACTGGAAGATCACTCTAATTGGCAGACCTTTATGAAAAGGATTCTATTTTACCATCAAAGAATGCAAAAGAGCATAATAGTCACAAACAATATTTTTTTCAAGGCATTTAAACCAAAGTAATGAAATGTACTCTGCATTCATTAAAGCAGTGTCACTGGTTGAAAACTGATTGATTTTCCATGTTTGGTTGACACATCCTGTTTTCTGAAGGTAGAGAATTACAAATATTCACATTACTTTTCTCTGCTTCAGTCCACATTGAATAAAGCTGATCACTACATAATTATACAGAAGGCAATACAGATGTCACTGACACTTTCATATTCTAGTTTTAAATGTCAGCCTCACAAATATGGAGCTTAATCCTATGGAAAGATTCAGAGTCAAACTACACCACCAGCCTTTCCTAACCTGGGCAGGATCTACACTACTGCTTTATAACGGTATTGAACTGCACTGCCAACTGTTGGGGCCCATGACACATCTGCACCAAGCAGGATGTAACACTATGAAAACAGTATGAAAGTGGTATATGGCATGTGTCAATGGGCCCCAACAGTTGTCAGTGTACTTCAATGCCGCTATCCTGCCTCCATATCCTGCTTTCATACCACTTTCCTAGTGCTAGATCCTGCTTGGTGTAGATCTGGCCCTGGTAACCTCCAGATATGTTGGCCAGCATCTCCCAGCATTTTTCATTTTTGAGTGGGGGATACTGAGGGTTGTAGTCCAACACACTTGGAGGACACCAGGTTGGGAAAGGCTGATATATACACTAACAGGTGCTGTATAATAAGCAACCAAATTAAACCAATTTAGGATTAATCTACATGTGGAATTCAAGCAAGTTGAATGTTTCAATAAATTTTGGCATATTGAACCAGTCTTGTAAGTGACTTACAGTGAGCTTCATGGCAGATTGGGGACTAGAACCTAGATCTCCAGATTCCTAGTCCAAGACCAAATGCACAGTTACAAGATGGGGGATACTTGGCTCAGCAATACTACAAACGAGAAGGATCTTGGAATTATTGTAGATCACAAGCTGAATATGAGCCAACAGTGTGATATGGCTGCAAGAAAGGCAAATGCTATTTTGGACTGCATTAATAGAAGTATAGCTTCCAAATCACGTGAGGTACTGGTTCCTCTCTATTCGGCCCTGGTTAGGCCTCATCTAGAGTATTGGCAACCAGGATGATCAGGGGTCTGGAAACAAAGCCCTATGAAGAGAGACTGAAAGAACTGGGCATGTTTAGCCTGGAGAAGAGAAGATTGAGGGCACATGATAGCACTCTTCAAATACTTAAAAGGTTGTCACACAGAGGAGGGCCAGGATCTCTTCTCGATCCTCCCAGAGTGCAGGACACGGAATAACGGGCTCAAGTTAAAAGAAGCCAGATTCCAGCTGGACATCAGGAAAAACTTCCTGACTGTTAGAACAGTACAACAATGGAACCAATTACCTAGGGAGGTTGTGGGCTCTCCCACACTAGAGGCCTTCAAGAGGCAGCTGGACAACCATCTGTCAGGGATGCTTTAGGGTGGATTCCTGCATTGAGCAGGGGGTTGGACTCGATGGCCTTGTAGGCCCCTTCCAACTCTGCGATTCTATGATTCTATGACTCTAACCACTCTGGCTCTCACTGGAACATGCATATCTCATGTTGCAATGGTCAGAAAAATTGGACTGGACTAGAACATTGGACATATAATGAAATATTCACAAGACCAGTAACACAAACAAAACAATACAATGGTGTGTGGGGTTGCAGCCTTAGTCCAATGCTATTCATGCAGTTTGTTCCTAGAACGAAAACAATAATTTCAAATATACTTGGGAATGAGAGCTACTTTGCCTGCATTTCAAGCTTTTTATAGATTCTTATCATGTATTTTACTGTAATTAGGTTTAAGACAATTAACATTTTCCTTAAAATCTGTCTTGCTATCTTTTCAGCCTTGTTACAGAACATTAAACTACACACAGTACTATCGCCATTCTTTCTTTGTGAGCGGGGGAACTATATACGGCTTTTCATCCTTGTAAAGTAATAAATAATTGTGGATAAAACTAATTTCAAAGTATTTGAATGGAAATTGACTCTGCAATGCAGTTGCTTATATTCAGATTTTCTATGTAAGATTTCTATGTGCCTATATCTGACATGGTTTTTAACTTTAATTATCTAAAATTGCAGTCCTAAGCATATTTACCAGAAAGTAATTCCCACTGAACTTAGTGAGTAAACATGTCTAGGATCAGGATGTAAATATCAACTTTGGCCAGATTTACACCAAGCAGGATATAACCCTTTGGAAACGGTATATATAATGTGCCCTGGGCCCAAACAGTTGTCAAAACCATTATAAACTGTTATAAAGCAGTAGTGTAGATCCTGCCTTAGTTTTTTGAACTAAGTTTTTTTTAATGAAAATCATGGGGTTGCTTTTTTATATTTTTAAAGGTAATTTGTGAAATATCCTTATTGGATGCATATCTAATTGTAACTATGAGATATAAATGCATCAGATTTAAGCATGAATGGCACTGAGATTCTGAGGCATAGCTCATTCTTCCTTTGCAAAGCTGTATTTAAGAATATATTTTCTTAGGCTTACCATTAACAATGCAATCCGATACATATCTACTCAGAAGTGGGACATTTGCTGAGTGGGGCATTTATCGAGGTAGACGGTGGGATGTTTACCAAAGTAAGAGAACTTATTTGGGAGTAAGCCATATAGAATTCAATGGGGCTTCTGAGTAGACTTACATTACACTGTTTGGTTTGAACTAAGGATTACATGATTAGCCTCGTTAAAATCAATGGCAACAATCCAAAGATTAAACAGTACCCAGAGATGGATTAATAAAGGGTTTTCTTTAGGTGCAGTCATCAAGAAGTTTATTTCCTACTAATAAAATGAGTTGGAGAAGCTGACCCTTAAAAGATGGGGGGGAAAGGAACTGCAATGCTATTGAGGGCTTGAACTCAGCAAGTTTGTGGATCAGACTATGAAGAAGAAAGGCAATGGTACATTGAATACAGTGAATAGGGTAAAAATTAGGGCTGCGCTCCGCTCCGGATAGCGAACCAACCCAACCCGATCCGCCACCGCCAAAGACAGGTCTGGATCAGGTTGAGGGAGCTGCAGATTGAGGCGAAGCAGTTTGCCTCCATCCGGAGCTCCGAACGCAGGTAAGGGGGAGGGGGCTCACCAGGCGCCACCGCCGCAGTCCATGCGGTGACGGCAGCGGAGCCATTTAAGGGGTCAGGGATGCTTACCTGCCTCCATCGCAGTCCAGTGCAGGTTTCAACTGAGGGCCAGGCCTCAGTTGAAGCCTGTGCCGGACACGACAGAGGCAGGTAAGTGGAGAGGAGGGGGACTTACCTGGTGCTGCCGCAGTCCGTGCAGCGACGGTGGCGGAGCCAGGTAAGGGGGCAGGGGGGAGGGGGGCTTACCTGCCTCTATCACAGTCCGGCACTGGCTTCAACTGAAGGCCAGGCCTCAAGCTGGAAGAGCAGGCCACGGACTGCTCTTCCAGTTTGAGCCCTAGCCCTCAGTTGAAGCCGGCGACGGACAGCGACGGAGGCAGGTAAGTGTGAAGGAGGCAGGCTTACCTGGCTCTGCCGCCGCTGCAGTCCATGTGGCAATGGTGGCGGAACCAGGTAAGGGAGTAGGGGGCCTTATTCAGCCCCCATTTTGCCCCCCCTTCCCCACTTACCTGCGTCCACCGTGTGCCGCAGAGGCAAGTAAGTAGGAAAGGGGGGCAAAATGTTGATCCACCCCTCCAGATCTCACGCCGCAGAGTGGAGCAGGGGAGGGTCGGATCGGCCCAAAGTGGATCGGCCTGATCCAAAAGTTGCAGATCAGGCCATGAAGTGGTTCCCGGGCGGGGGGGGAGCGGTCCGTGCACAGCCCTAGTGAAAATTAAAGAATGTCATTCAAACATACTAATATTAAGTGGACAGAGCCACTCCACAAGTGCCCATCCTAAATTTACTACAAAGAATTGTCTGGATCTTCAAAGGAAGTCAGGCAACCCGGTGAGAATGAATTTTGAAGGGAAGTATAATTTCTGCCAGTAACTGAAATGACTTAGATTAGTGTAGAATTGTCTTCAATATGCACACAGGAACCTTTTTCTGGGCACTGGGTAATGGATCTCTGGATCCTGGGAAAAGTCCTTAACAGACTCAGAAAAAAGTAGAGGATCTGATTAATTAGATTTATTAACATTATTTTTCTCTCACACTCCTATTCCATATTGAGTTATAAAAATGCAGCAAAATAAGCTTAGAAAGATGAAACATACTATGAAACCCTCTAAACATTAATAAACAGTACAGTACAAAATATCCAGTTGGCCTGCCACATATGAACCACACATATGTGGGCTATTAGCTGCATTCCTTCTTCCCTTAAGCACACACCTGTGGCAATCAGGCCCATGCGTGAAGGCCTGTTAAGCTGGAACAGATATAAGGAGGAACTTCAGACACAAAGATGGTACATATTTGACATACTACATACGCTTTTTTGTGTTTTGTTTTGGTTTTTACAGAAAAAAATCTGATAGGAACTCGAGCAAAAATATTTGTACAATTGTATGAGAGAAAAGGACAGCCAAGAAAAGCAATAGATGAATAGCTCTGAGAGATGAACCATTATTGAATGAGATTTTCCATTTACTGATGGAAAGAAGAGTCATGAAGCAGAACTCTAGGTGAGCCATTATTACAGATGTACTCTCTTTTACTTATGTTCAAAATACTACAAGGAGGTCAGTGTCATATAGGCATTGGATAATTGAAATCAGATCCTTTATAGAAGTTCATACGTTAATGAATATTCTCCATGGAACAGGTAACCCGAAAGACATCTCATCAAGCACAGTTTATTGCATACTGGGAAGTATGAAAATTATTATCCCTTTTTGGGATTATGCATATTTATAAAGCATTGGTCAGAACAGATGTGGAATTTATTTCTACATATCTGCTAATCTGCATAGTAGGAACTGCACTGCATTATTCTAAGTGTTATGAACTAAATACATTACTCTCCATTTGGTTCATCATATAAGATTATACATGTATATGATTGTTTTGTCTATATTTCACTTATAATACATTTTGTTCCTTTCTGAATTTTTAAAACATTTTTGTTTGCGTATATCTACCCTTTGTTTTTCTGTTGGTAACTCCTGGGATGCATTTTCCAACTGCCTTTTTCTCTTAACAAAGAGACCTTAACAAGATTTCTCTCTCTAAATTCTCATTCAAGAACAAAAATTAACGCTATTTGGAGTACTGGTGTGTGCCTTTGGACAAGGAAAACCTAAGCTGTTGAAAGATTATCAGTGCAATACTACGCATGTCTTCTCAAAAGCAAATCCCATTGGGTTCAACAGAGCTTACTCCCAGTTAAGTGGGTAACTTACCTGGGTGGGAATATGCATAATTGAACTTAATGGAGTTTACTTCTGAGTAGATGTATAGGATTGCACTTTCAATGAAGAAAGAATTGGAAAGTATCTTGCATGATAAACTGCTCTATTTGAAGTTGCTATTAAAAAGAAGAATCCCAAGTTCGCTCATTTGGCACATCATCAGACGAGTGTTTTACCATACGCTCATTACTGACAGGTCCTTTTGATGATGACGTGGACCCTTTTGACACCGCTGTCCGGCTCCTGGGCATCTCTGGTCTTTTTTCCGTTAAAAAAAAAAAAGACCCAGTAAATCTGCTTTTTTTTTTTTAAAAAAAAAAAATGAAACTTGCCACCATTTCCTGCTGTGTGCAGGAAACGCAGTATGATAAAAATGCCCACTGAATGGGCCATGTGGTTGTTGCTACTTCCTCTTTCTTCCCTGTGTGAAGGAAGAGGAAGCTGCTTATCCCTATTGGGGGACAGCAGCAGGAGGCCAAAGCGACAGTCTGTCTGATGACGCTCTTGATCTCCTATAGGCTAACTTAAAGTTTTCCTAGTTGCCAGCTTAAGGAAGCACACTAGTTCACAGTGGATCTTTGTATATATTTTAAATGGATTTTTGTGTGTGTGGGGAAATGTTCAATGGCAAAACTGAATTTCATTCATGTAGCTACTCATAGGAATTGCAATAAAATAAAAGTATCCCCCTTCCCCAAATAGTCATTTAAGGTGGTTCATTTCTCCCCTCTTTCCTGCAGATGGTAAGATCATGTTTTCACATCATGATCCCCTGGTAGACACACCAAACAATTTTGCCAGCAATAGTAAAGAACTGCAACACAGACATTCTTTCCCAATAGAAAACGTACAATGCAACCCTATAGATATTTCCTCAGAAGAAGGACCACTGTGTTCATCTTACTGCCTAGGAAGTGTGTTTTAGGATATGGGACTTAGAATCGTACGCTTAGAGGACTTCACATCATATTTCAAGTAAGTGTCAGCTAGGAACATGGATTTCTTTAACCCATCTTGTACCTCCTTGTTAAAAATAAGAGCAGGGGTCTAGGTTGGAAAAACCCCTGAACAACATTTCAACAACCATAATCAAAACCAGGCTTTTACAAATTCAAATTTCATTACATTATAAAAATTTGACTTGGCTCTAGTTTCCAGAGAGAATTCAATTTACAAGTTCACAAAAGCACTGCAGAAAACCCTGTATCCAATTTGGCAGAGGATCTTTGAATACTCATGTTTTCATTTTCTGCCAAGTAGATATTTTGTTAGCTATCCCACAGCAGGAGACTTTGCTGTGAATTGTAGTCTGAAATGGGATCCCAACACATAGAATACTATGTGAAAATTGCATGATGGTACCCTTAAAAGAGAGAACATATAAACATTCATAAGATATATGAACAGCAACTCTGATTAATATTAATCAGTCTTATCCACTGTGAAAAATATAGATGTTAGATCATTGTTTTATTTAAAATAAGATATAATAGAACAGGTAGAAAAAGTAGTGGTCAGTATATTTAGAAAATTAAAAGTTTTACATTGTATACCAGAGGTGACTTAGAAAATGTGTCCACCTTAAAAGTTGTACATTCAAACTCTTGCTTGAACTATTATTATTAAAACCTAAGAAATTATGCAAACCTATATGACTTATATTTTGTTTGTGATGAAGAATAGCAGATGCATTCCAAAACTGCTTTGAAATGTCTTTTTATATATAGTCATGTGATCTATAAACGGAATAAATAAATAAATACATTCAGATGTAAACCTGCTTGAATCCCTTGTCCCAATCTTGTAGAACCACAGTGGTTGCCAATACAAACCCTGTTCAGGCGTTCTCTTATTCAGGCAGATCAAACACATGAGGAGGGAGTGGATTCCAGCTCCTCCCCCTCCTTGTGTGTTGCCATTGCCTTCCATTCATGGAGGGTGACATTTGAAGAGGATCGCCTCCTTTATCTGTGGAGGCTCTCCCATGTGAACCAGGATGCTGATTTTCCAGTAAGCTGCAGTACGAAGGAGTGGGACTTTGGGGGGGAAAATAGATCCCCACCTTACAAAGCCACCACTGGCTACAATTCAAAAACTTAATTAAATTTAAATTGAATGTTGTAATTATAGCTTTATACAAGAAAAATTATGGTAATCCACATTTAGCCAAGGTGAGTGAGCTTTTGTTGCAGTAGTAACATAGAGGGTTTTTTTCTTTTATAATGTGAAATAATAACCTCAGCCCACAGAAAGACTGAGATAAAAGAAAACATTTGCATACTTCTCTGTATATGGCAAGCTAGGGATAAATCTACACCTGCAGCCCTTTTGCTACAGATGCTTCTGCATGTTCCCTGCTTCCGCGATCGCTACTCACGGGGCACACGTAAGTGATGTTTACCACAATTACAGGAGTGTCGTTGTGGGAGCACATGTTCTCCATTACACCATTTCTGCATGTGTATCTGTAGAAGTGGCCAGTGCCAGGCAGATGGCGTCTACAAGTGCTCTTACCAGTGTTGCGCAGTGCCGCATCACACCTGTCTGCAGGGCAGAGGTGTTTTTTTAATGAGTTGTGAGGCATGCGCACAAGTGCAGATGCACAGGAACATATGGGGGATACAAACTCTGTCAAATATGTGCTTCTGCGCAGAACTATGGTTGTATTAAAAAAAAAACCCCAAATACACTCGGCAATGAAACGCACCAGTACCCATCCAAAACATGCGGTGGAAATGGCAGACAGGTCCACTCCCACACACCTCCAATACCTATGGGCATGCTCCTCACAGCTGATTGGCTGTTTGCTGAGCCTGCAACTCATGACGAACAGCAACAACGTCGCAAACTGGGGGGGGGGCACACTGCACATGTCCTTCAGAATGGAAGTGAGAGAGGGGAAGAAACCACAACAAAAGCAGTCAGGGATATTCCGGAATAAATGAGAGGCGGAACCGAAATCACCACAGGAACAAGTTAACGTCATGTGACTGCAATACAATCTTGCAATGAATGGCTGGGGTAGGTATCATTTAGGCTTATCTATGAGGCAACTGTGAGAATCAAGAAGTTAAAGATATTTTCTCACAGAAAGAAAAATCTTGTAACAGACTTTAGAGGGTGACACAGATAGGTATTACCTCACAGAGGAGAAGGATTTAAATAAAACAAAATAATAATTGATGCAGACCTACTGCAAGACAAGCCATGTCTTCTGAGCTTTAGTCATACATTCTGTTGTGGAATAGTCAGTTCCAAACGCTGAAGAAAATTTGCACACAATGGATTTAAGCATAAGTGGCACCACAGGAGCAGTTTCAAAGTGCCCTTAATAAAAGCAATGATACAGAAAACAAGAGCTGAAGAACTGATATTAATGCTTATAAGAAGTCCTGAAGGAACTGAGGTCTCACTGAGCCCCTGACTCCGTTTTTTAAAAAGAACTGTTCATTCTAATTTACATAGCCTGAGAGAGGAACCAGTAAATAAATCTAGAGGCAGAAAAGATGCTCAAACACTGAAAAATGTGAGATTTATCTAATGTCACACTGAGAAAATACATTTTCATAGAATCTCATGATATTAACGAGATGGTGGGATGCTTGCAACAAACATTTCATTATTGGTTTATTCTTCTCTTTGCAGTGTGAATATTGGCTGTATTTATATGTAACGTAAAATTATAGGGCAGAACCCAGTGGGTTGCTTACACCTCCACTGATTCCTTTCTGCAAGAAGTGGGTCCCACCGATTCCTTTGCACAAGTAGGGTCCACTGCTTCTAGAAGGGAGATTTAGCATTTCCTAGGGGAAGCCCCGAAACAAGTGGGCATGCTTGTTTCTGGAATGAACCAGCTTGGTGAAGTTCCCTTATGCGAGGTTCGCCAACCTGCCTCCTTCAAGATATGAGTGTTTCTCCTTGTTTCTGGTTGCCCTGGAATTGCTAATTGTCATTGTGCAAGTGGTGGGAGCCCCTTGGCCAACGGAATTGATGAGGCATAAAAGAATCAGAAGGGGCATAAGCACCCCATTGGATTCTGCCCAAGGTTTGACATCTGGGAATGAAATCCAAGGATTTATCCAGGGCAGGATCTACACTACTGCTTTAAAGTGCTTTATAACAGTTTTGATAACTGATGGGGCCCAGGACACACTCCATATACCGTTTTCAAAACTGTTATAAAGTTCTTTAAAGCAGTAGTGTAGATCCGGGACTTCTGATCCTGATTTAGCATCCATCCATATTTTGCCTCAAAGGTCAGAACAGCCAAACTATGGTATGTGCTTGCCTGAAAACCAGGATTGCAAGCCAAGATTTGATCAAACAAGCCCAATTTCCGTTGGTGCTAATTTCTGTGTCAATGCTGCTAGTATTTGCAGGACAGAACAGAAAACAGAAATGGATGATAGGGTTGAGAATACTAGAACAGAGCTTTTGCAGCAGGTGCAGAGGTGTAAGTGATATTTGCATATGAATACTTTGTCATATTCAACATACACTTAGTCTGAGTAGATCCATTACAATCATTGAGTCTACTCTAAGTATGACTAAGACTGGATCGAACTGTATTTATGTAATGCAATTTATGTACTTGGCACTTTACCAAAAAACTAGCTTTGACAGGTCACTAGCCCAAGGGGGTTCCAACCTACAAATAGATGCAAGAGAAATAGCAGAGGAAGGGAAGGAAACTAGAAGCAGGGGTCAACAAGGGGAGAATATGCTGGAATTTCAGCTGCACATATTTTGGTAGGAAATATTTCTATTTTTCTTTGGGGGTTGTCAGTGGCTGCATGCCAACTATGGCTGAAGCCAAAGCCAAAACCAACCAGAGCCAAAAGTGACTTTCTCTCTCTTTCTACCACCTGCCTTCTTCCTGTCTGTCTGTCTGTCTCTCTTTCTGACATCCCTTCTGTAATATGGATCTTTAAGAAGCCTGCAGGTGTTAATTTCTCTTTCCTCTCTAGTGGCCTGAACTGGGCTTTTCTTTTCTCTCTATTTGTGTCGGCTTTAGAGCAGAGGCAGTCTGGTGTGTGATTCCTCTGGAGTTAGTCTCCTCTCCTCTATAAGACAATAAAAAATGCTGTTGTGAGAGCTTCTGGGTGTGAAGAGGGGTCCGCCTAGGGGTGGACTTCTTCTTTGGCCATTGGGCTGTTGGGGGAGAGAAATATAGCTCTACCCAGAGGTCTGAACTGATTGCTTCCAGAGGACATTTGAAATGAGGCCAAAGACTATTTATTTATTTATTTATTTAAAACATTTATATCCCATCCTATATCAATAAGATCTCAGGGTGGCGTACAGATAAAAACATACAGTATAAAAACAGTAAATATACACAGCTAAAAACAAATTAAACCATAAACCAAGTTAAAACGATATATAATTTTAAAGCAGTAAAACTATTAAAACAGTTAAAACAATGTGCCTAGTGAATTCAACCATTAAAAGCTTTGTTAAAAAGCCATGTTTTCACTTGGCGCCGGAATAAAATCAGCGTTGGTGCCAGTCGGGCCTCCAAGGGGAGGGCATTCCACAGTCGGGGTGCCACAACAGAGAAAGTCCTCTCCCTTGTCCCAACATAGCAAATGTGTTGTGCTGGTGGGATGCAGAGAAGGGCTCCTCCAACAGATTTCAAGTCTCAGGCAGGCATATATAAGGAGAGGCGCTCTCTCAAGTATCGAGGTCCCAAGCCATTTAGGGCTTTAAACGTCATTACCAACACCTTGAATTCTGACCAGAAGCGTATAGGCAGCCAGTGCAATTCCTTTAAGACTAGTGTTATGTGGTCTCTGTAAGATGTACCCGCCTGCAGTCTAGCTGCTGCATTTTGCACTAGCTGCAACTTGTGAGTCGTCTTCAAGGGCAGCCCCACGTACAGTGCATTGCAGTAGTCTAATCAGAAAGTTACCAGTGCATGCACTACTGTGGCTAGGTTGTCCCTGTCCAGGAAAGGCTGTAGCTGGCAGATCAGTTGAAGCTGACCCGAAGTACTCCATGCCACGGAGTCCACCTGGGCCTCCAGTGACAAAGATGGATCTAGGAGTACTCCCAAGCTACGCACCTGCTCCTTCAGAGGAAGCGCCATCTCATCCAGAAGAGGTCACTTACCCAATTCCCAGACTCGGGAACCACCAATCCACAGAGCTTCCATCTTATCAGGATTCAGCTTCAGTTTATTGGCCCTCATCCTGCCCATTACATCCTTCAGGCACTGGTCCAGCACCTTCACAGCCCCAGCTGACTCTGATGACAAGGAGAAATAGAGCTGAGTATCATCAGCATACTGATGACACCCAAACCCCAAACCCCTAATGACCTCACCCAGCGGCTTCATATAGATGTTGAACATCATGGGGGACAACCCTGTGGCACCCCACAGCTTAATTGCCATGGGGTGGAACAGAAACCCCCCAATACCACTCTCTGGCGTCGGTCCCACAAGTAGGAGCGGAACCACTGTAACACAGTGCCTCCTACTCCCATCTTGCAGAGCCGGTCCAGTAAGACACCATGATCAATGGTATCAAAAGCCGCCAAGAGATCCAGGAAGATCAACAGGGTAGCACTCCCCCTGTCTTTCACCCGGAGTAGGTTGCCAGTCAGAGCCACCAAGGCTGTTTCAGTGCCGTGCCCTGGCCTGAAACCAGACTGAAATGGGTACAGACAATCCGTTTCTTCCAAGAACGTCTGAAGTTACCCAGCCAACTACAAGGTTGTCCATCTATGCAGTAGGGCATTGGGATCAGAAGCTTGTTCCAAAGGCTTCCTAGAAAAGGTGAGTTTTGAGGTAAGTAAGCAACGCTTCTGGGAGGCAGTTCCAGGCTTAAGGATCAGCAAGGGAAGACCAGGGCATGATTCAGCCACCTTGCTGAAACTAAGGTGTGGGGCAGGATCTACACTACTGCTTTACAATGACAACTGTTTGGCCCAGGACATATTCCATATACCATTTTCAAACCACTTTCAAAGTATTATATTCTGCTTGGTGTGGATCTGGCCTGGATCATGTGAAGGCTGAATGGGAAACTGTCTAGGAACCCCATGTATACCAACCCGAGTTCTATGATGGAAGGAAGGCCAGAGTCATTTCAAGGAGGAGGTGACCTTCAGAAACCTCAGGGTGGAGGAGCAGGATGAGCAAAGGTCAAAGGTAGAGATGTGGCAAGATACAAGCACAAAGATAAGGGAGGAGCAACCAGAATTCTAAATAAGGTAGGGTGACCATATGGAAAGGAGGACAGGGCTCCTGTATCTTTAACACTTGTACAGAAAAGGGAATTTCAGCAGGTATGCATGCAGCACCTTGTGAAATTCCTTGACCATCACAATAGTTAAAACTGCAGGAGCATTGCCCTCTTTTGTATCTGGTCAAGATGTAAAAGCTATACTAGAGTGACCAGATACAAAAGAAAGCAGGGCTCCTGCTTAATTGTTGTAATGAAGAGAGAATTTCACCAAGTGCTGCATGCATACAAATGACACCTGCTGAAATTCCCTTTTCTGTACTAGTGTTAACGATACAGGAGCCCTGTCCTCCTTTTCATATGGTCAACCTAAACGAAGAATAGGGGCTTCTCTAAATGAGCTATTTATAGCACGCTCTTGACTGGCCACTTCCAGAAGTTTGTGGTTGATTCCATAACATTGTGAATGACCAGGACATCTCCTGTAGTATCCTTTGCAAATTCCACCATGAAAAAACACTTCTAAAGTGGTAACGTTCCAAAAAAGAAAAGAAAAAAGCAGGATCTTCTGCATTAGATGGTGCTGTTTCAATCAAAATGAATGGAGGGGAAGTATTCAATTCAAAGCACCTGGTCACCCCTCTCCTCCCATGTAATGAAGGAGAGGGATAACAATCGTGCCAAAAAGCACAAAGCACAAACAACCCAGGTAAGCAATGTGATTTCCCCATATGCCCTAGGAATTCAGGGAAAACTCTTGTATTGTAATGCACATCAAATAGTGCAGACTGCACATTTCCTATGCTGCTGAAGTACAGCTAATGATAACTAGAAGAGACTATACAACCCACACATTTGTTTAATACATTTCCCTGTATAATTACAAATCATGCATGCATCCTGCAAGTAAAGAAAACACGTCAGCCGTATTTGCATGGTCAAAGTGGGAGACATCCAAAACATGTAGTAAAAAAAAATAAGTGAGAACCATAACTACGTAGGGGTAGGCAATATCTCTGATAGAGAAGCTTGTCAGCACAGAGATACAGCGAATGGGACAATTAGAAGACTTAAGGCAGATCCAGATAATCCCTTAACAAACTAGTTTGAAGGTGATAAACTGGCGATGCCAAGGATTAAATGCGTAATAAAACACATGCTCTACCAACTGAACAATGGCCCCTGCTGTCACCATGTGGAAAGCCAAAATGTTGGCTGTGTAGAATGGGGTTGTGAAAGTATCGTTTATTGGATATTCCCTGTGATGTTATTATAGATGAGTGAGAAAATACCCCTGCCTGCTCTCACCATTTCATTAATGTCTTACAAAATTTTAAATTTTAATTCATTAGCAGCTGTATATGTTCCAGTACAGCAGGGCCTATCCCTTGTCCTTGACCATTTTGTGAACCTTGTATTACAGTGTTTCAATTTATTGGCAGCCGTTTGCTCTCCCTTTCTTGTGTTAGCTTGCACATCAAGCCTGTTCGTTTGTTTTTTAAGGGCAGCATGGCCTAACATCTTACAGCTGTCTTAACAATGTTGCATGGAACATTGCACTATTGTGTCTGAATTGTAGGAGCGCCCTACAAAAATATTTTTTGTTAATGTGTGTTTACACTGACTATGCTAAAACAGGGCCAGCCTTGACATACAGAACCATGAAAGAAGGATAGCGGAAGGTGGGAAATGCAGCAAGACTTTTAAAAATGTTTGATGTAGCAGAAACCAGCATGTGATGCACAGCGGTTGACTTCATACCCAACTCTACAACATCCACTGCATGTCATGGGTTGTAGGGAGGGTATAAACCATCACTGCTGTGTCACGTTTGGACCACATGTCAACCTGCACTGCATCATGGCGGCAGGGTATTATGCAAATGGGAGTCATGTGTGCAACACATGGGAAGGGGAGGAGAGAACATAATGGGTTCTTTTCCTGTCGTGATTATCCAAACGCAGTCTCCGTCTGATAACATAATAGGCTGGTTTGTATGGCATGAGGGTGGTTAATAAACCATGGTGGCTTGTTAACCACTTTGCCAACCCAATTTAGATAATTATCTTCACTGGACATTGCTTCTTGTATCATCCAAACCCAATGAGGGTGGATTGTTGGGAGGTTAACAAACCACCTTGAACACATGGGCTGTTGTGGGGTGGTTTGTTAACCACTCCAACAAGCTGCCCTAGCCAGGTTTGGATGGCACAAGAAATTGTACCAAGGGACTTGAATCGGCAAATTCATTCTGGTGGGTGCTGCACCCACCATGGGCTGCAGTTAATGTGTGAATGGGATCAATCATAGAATAGTAGAGTTGGAAGGAGCCTATGAGGCCATCGAGTCCAATGAGTAACCAACTCCGCTGACAGCATACCAGTGAAAGCATACCAGTTCCTTTTATTTATTAAGCATAAATGTTACTGCTACATTAAAGTCACATAATGTAGCAGTAACCCAATCCTTAACTGGTGCACCACATGAGGATTTCTACTGTTTCCTTTAATTTTCCATACAGGTAGTTTCTTACATGCTAATAAAAGGAAAATAATGAGAATCCCTGCTTATCTTCAACAGTGATGTGAATCTTGAGGGGAAGGATCACTTCTATTTTAAAGCTCTTTTCAAACATAGCTGGTACATCAAACCTAAAGATTATGATGGCATGGAATATTTGTAGACCAAGTCTACATTTTTCTTATGCCTTCTTTGTCTGAAATGGTTACCTTATACTCTTGGATTTTTCAAAAACAAAAAAAGACTAAACTAAAATAAATTCTGAGGTGCTGGTTGGAGGAACTACAGTAAGTAGACTTTAAAAGCAGTACACGTTACCACATGTGAAGGAACAGAATTATGTGATTATGATATCAGGCCTGTATCTAAATTAATAATTGAATCTTACACTTATTAGGGCTCCCTGGAATATCAAAAATATGAAATGGACAAGGGATTAGCGTGAAAAGATCATGCAGTTCAGATGTTATATTGCATCAACATCTATAATCTCATCTTTGAAACAAGCATATGAATGCTGAAATTATAATGCCACTAAAATGTGGAAGGAAAAAGTAAGTGATATAGACAAAAATGATAAATCAATAATTTTTGTAAGATAGTTGAATAGCAAGCTATAATATATAGCTAACAAACCAAACATCCCCAATATCATTACTTCGTGGGCACAAGGAAGCTGGTGAATGAAAGAAAGCTGTACCTCATGTTTTTCTCTTGCTTACATTAGCTCTCTCCTCAGATTTCCTTACCCTTCTGAAATGTAGTGAATCCCAATCTCTTTCCTGGCCTTTCAACTGAACTCTCCCTGTATCTTTGAGCCAAAGAGGAGTATTTCTATTTTTAGGCAGATTCAGGATCTAGAATTAAGAGTATGACACACAACCAACTGCAGAAAGGAAACATCTACTTTGCAACAACATGAATGGGAAACGGCAGTATTTAAATATTATTATTATTATTATTATTATTATTATTATTATTATTATTATTACATCTCTCCTTCTTTCCCCTTGCAAGGAAACCAAGGCAGCTTACACAGCCTTCCTTGTCTCTATTTCATATTCACAACAGCTCTGTGAGATAGATTAGGTTGAGAGTCAGTGAATGGCCCAAAGTCATGCAGTGAGTTTTATGGCCAAGTGTGGTTAGAACCCAAGGCCACAGCTAGACCTAAGGTTTATCCTGGGATCATCCAGGGTTTGCCCCTGCCTGAGCACTGGATCCCCTGTGTATCACCTAGATGAACAGGTTTGACCCCTGGACGATCCAGGGATAAACCTTAGGTCTAGCTATGGTGTAGATCTCTCAATTCGTAACAGAATGGTGATAAAGAGAACCTGAATTCTGGTTTTGTGGAAAATAGGACTGTGGACCTAGGTGTAGGAGAGATAGACATAAGTAGGAGGTCTATCCAGACTTGCTCCCTTGCTATTGTATGGCAGGACCATCTCTATACTTCCCCTTTCTCACTCTACAAGCAAACATCAAAGACTTTCTAAGTGTTCAGAGGACACCATTGTAAGAAAACATATCTATCTTACTCTACTTCAATATGTTGAAAAATGTGCCCTAAAAGGAACATTTTCCCCACCAACCTGTGAGCCTTTAGCTGGAAATCAGTTTAACTCACTACACAGAGATGGGCTAATTCAACCAAATGCAACAGTACCTATCACAACACCTAATGCTCAGACCTTACAGGGTGTGGCAGAGGATTCTAATGAGGAAGAGGTTACAGAAGACTCTAATGCAAAAGAGGTTGTTTCCTTGAGTGGGTGGGGGGAACCACGAGTGCTTTGTTCAGGGACCTTCTGGCTAGAGAACACAGCCCTGACACCACTCTTAAGAGTCAGAGGATGAGTCTCCTGTATTACCTTCATCTATTCAGTCTAACAGAAGTCAAAGACTGTAAAATCAGATGAGGGCCTTTTAACAACCCAATCAACTCCTACACAGAGAGGGAACCAACCACATTACAAGTCTTTTCAGCCTATGTAAATCTCCAGGTGGGTTTAGCTCCTTGCTGAGACAACATCTTTCTATAACTATCTTAGTAGGCAAGAGCTTCAGCCAGAAGACAATGAGGCTCACATGGAGCTGCTCAAGGTCCTGTTTTTGTCTGCCCTCTACACATAAGACAGCTTTTGACTTTATTTTGTCCACTTCCTGTAGACTTTACCTGCTTGATCTGTTCTTGCCTGCCTTGATTCCATCAGACACTACTAGCTTCTTCTGAGAACCTTCCTTGCAGCAAGTAGCAGCAAAATCATATCTATGCCTATATCATATCTTGGCTGCCTTAACCATATACAGTATATATTTCTTTAAAAAGGCCTTCACACTGCCAATTTATTCATCTACATTGCCATTTCTCTTTTTCATTAAGTGACAAAAATAACTTTCATGGGCATTTTCCAAAAATGAGTTTCTTTGTATTATGAAACTCTCTAAATAGAGTGGAAGTTCTAATAAATGTTTAACCAACTTTGGAGATAGCTTAATATATGTAAGCTTCTTTTCAAACTCATGGGATTTGCAATATGAATAATGTGAACTGCTGAATCTTTAATATTTCACACCAAAAGAAAAGCCTCAAGGTAACTTTTAGCACACCGCTGTAATCTTGGGAAATGAATTAATCATAATCTCAGTTCCTTGTGCATATTGTAAATCTGATGTTTATTTCACATGCAGTGACAGTCTCCAACTTCCATTTTAATGGGTTCAGAAATCACACCCAAATGGAGATGTCCTGTAATTGAAAGGTAAAGTTGAGATGGGAGTTCAGAACATCAGACTGATCTTAAGAGCCCAAAATTGGGCATAAAGAATGGGCTATAAGAGGCTTTGGTATGTGTGGAGTTTGAATAGATGTATGACATTAAATAGGGACTTGACAAACTGGCGCTCTTATCAGACTTGCTACCTACTGGGCAGTAGCCAACAGGGGCATTCTTCTAGTGGCCCCTCCCGCTGATTCTATTGCACAAACAGGACCTAGCACTGGCACAACAGAGATTTCCGATACAACGTCCTGAAATGAGTGAAAATGCTTGTTTCTAAATCAGGATAGGTCGGTGGAACTCCCATATGCAAGCTCTTCTGACTGCCCCATTCCAGAAACGAGTCTTTCTGCTCAGTCTCAATTGTTTCTGGGAGTGCTAAATCTCTGTTGCACAAGCAGTGGGTCTCACTTGAGGAACTGAATTGGTGAGGGTACAATGGAATCGGCGGGGATGCAGCTCCCGCCCCCTCATTGGAAACTACCTATCGCTTTGTTAGAATCCTTTTTAAACCATACAGTTTACATTTCCTTCCCCTCGCTTCACCATGTGATATTTTACTTTCTTTCATTTTTTCCCCTTTCTGCTCCTTTTTTTCTGTCCTTGCTTGTCCCATGTATCTATTATACTACCACATAGCTGAAGCTTTCTGGGCAGTTTACAACATAAAAATAAAACAGCATTACAAAATACATCATAATAAAATTGACATCATATTCTGATCCCACAATGAGTGTATGTTGAGTGGACAAAGAATGCATGATCCGTCTGGTGGCTATTAATTTACCTGCTCTGATCCCACAAGGGAGGCAGTCAGACTACTTTGACACAGTTAGACTTTATAATATAAATGTTTTGGTCTACAAGAACCCTATATGAAAATAAAGCCCCTTATCTAGGGCACTATGTGACTAGCATTTAAATGAAAATGTATCGGTGCAGATTGGTTTTAACACCAAAAGCAGCCTAGGGAATATGCAATCTCGACCAGCAGGGGCTGCTTAACCCTACCAATGAACTGCTCTTTGCTATTCAATTTAGACACAGATTACAACATTGGGCAAGGACAGAACCATTCTTAGATAGGAAGTAGCTAAATTATGATATATATTCTGTTGGTATGAAATATCAGTGCGGAATCAGACTCTCCAGTGAGTTATAAATATGTGTTTATAAGTATTTATCTTCTATTGTAATAGGACAATTCAAAATTGCAACAATGTAAAAACCTTGAAACAAAAGTGAACCTAAAATCACTGTCTGGAACAAATCATTTTGAGAGTATCCATCTCAAAACTGTCATAAGTAGCTTTAAAATAAAATACTATATAGCTTTGAAAGATGTAGAAGCAATATAATTTCTGACAGTTTAGGATCCATGAACAGTGAGGCAGAAATTAATATTCCTGTAGTATATCATTACATTGTCCGATCCACCATGATTACCAAACTAGAAATCCACGAAAACATTTTAAAAGAAGAAGATAACATTATAAAATATTGAATTCATATCTGTGCAAAGTTATAGCCTTATGATTAATAATTCCTGATGTATTATACATCAATAATTAACTACTATAAAGAAATGTCAGTGCTTATCAGAAAATTAGCTAGTTGGAAATGCATTACCTTTATCACTTACTTTTTTTTATCTTTAATGCCTGGATTTATCATCCTTTTTTTTAAAGAATGAAGTTACTAATGGTCCTACATGTGTTCCAGATAACTGGTCCCAAGAAAGAGCTTGTCAGGTATCCTAAAGCTTTTCTTTGACTGGCTTTCTCTAAATGAACTGAAGTTGAAAGTCTATGAATGAAGCATACGGGTATGTGAAAAAATAAAAATGAAGTAATACTTAAACATGTATTATGATACATGTGCATATCAGATAGTACCATGCTCAGTCCCTTGCACCTCCAATTTCATACAGAGGAGCTTCGGTCACATTGGTTCTCTGACAAGTGTTTTGTGAACTATGCATTACCCTGTCACCTCGGATCAAGAATCCATTTTGGTTCCACAAGGCAGTATCCTGTTCAGCACCAGAGCTAATGGATATTGTATTGCACTAGCATAAGCTGCCTCTAGTGCAGTATCAAGAGCATTTGCTGGCACAACGGGTTTTCTGGAGGTAGCACAATCTAATTTATGTTAGTGCTAGTGCTGAATAGGATACTGCCCAGAAGAATGAGCGTAGGAAGGTTGCCAGGAACATCGTTGTTAAAGCTGTGGAGAGCTGCAGAGGTACAGAACCCACAATATCTACATGCTTCTAGACAGATATGTGTAACAACTTTTGTAGCCTCAAAGTTCAAAGTAAGCAACTATATGCATCTCTTAAGTGAATAATATGGAAATGCTCATATGCGACATTCACAAATGCATGCTCTTCTTGCAGAGTCTAATGATATCATAATCACCATTTCTCACATAGACATCTGCAAAAACAAACAAAGAAACAAAAAAACAACAACTCTCTCAGACAAATCTGCCAAATAAAGTGAAAAATAATTTAACAGAAGTGTCAGCAGGCTTATGTCCCCATCAAGGGCAAAGGTTTTAGGATGCCATTTTTTTTTATATATCCAGCAAAAATCAGAAGTCTGTCTACACCCCAGTTCCTTGCAATGGACAAAACCCATGATGCCAAGTTCCACAGTAGGTGTTACCTGGAAAGTTACAGATCCATAAGACCCTTGCATTTTCAGTGTCTCTACTTCATGTTGAGCAACTTCCAACCCTCCAGATGTTTTGGCCTACAACTCCCATGATCTGTCATCACTGCCTATGATGACTAGGGCTGATGGAAGTTGAAGACCAAAACATCTGCAGGGCCACGGGTTGCCCACTCCTGCCTGAGTGCTGACAGAATTTGCACCAAAATAAGGCCACTAAGAAACAAGAGGGAAGTAAAAATTTCCGGGGTTGCACATACTTTTAATTCTTTTAATTGTTCTTATTGCTTTAAAACTTTTCTACTGTTTTAGTTTGTTAACGATTTAATACATTTTTAGCTGTGAATATTTATTGTTTTACATTGTTCTGATTTTATCTGTACTTGAGATTACAGTGATATAGGGAGGGATACAAATGTTTTAATAAAGAAAGTGTTGACAGTTCAAAACGAAAAAAAAAAGGTAAATAGAGAGGAACGGAATGGAGTATCTTGGAGGACAGCATGGCTTGAACTTTGAACTGGATCAGTGCTGTTAAGGCTGAAATAGCACTACAAGTTTCTATTATAGGCCCACTTCTTGTGTGCTTTAATTTCTGAAATCAAATCCCAAGATGCCAGCCCTTTACAGACATTCTAACCATAAGGAATATGTGATTTTCAAATGAATGTGTGTAGGTTGGGGCTGGAACATGCTGCTGTGACTCTGTAGATACACATATCCCAATGCATTCTAACCAGTTATGGTCTTTGGTGAGCACAGTAAGAGTCAGGTAAGTTCATGGGAGTTCCTCAACTTTGGGATTGCTTGGCAAGCTAGGTTCCCAATTAGTGATATTACAGAATAGGATGGAAGACCTGGGTGTTTTGGGGGTGGGTGGGATATCTTGCCCAAGTATTTAGGAGACTGATCCCCATCCATTTTAATGTACTGAGCACATTTAATCTTGTTTTGATTGGTTAGCGTTTCATTTTATATTTACATGAAGGCCAGCGGCATTCACATACTGAAGAAATTTAGTTGTACCCTTAAAGGTGGCCTACAATAATTTTTTAAAAAAATAGTAATCCTAATAATAAAAATAAAGCAAATAAGTGAACTATAGTTATGTTTAGATTCTATGCGTAGGGTTTTGTTCCCAAGTCAAGGCGCTGCTTAATAATCCCTCCTTTATGCATCTGTATGGTATATTGACTCTACTGCATTCTGAGCCTTTTTCACATTATTTGCTTCCATAACAGTTTTCTCCCTTCATTGAGAAAATTTTACAATGCTGCTTACCTTCAAAGGCAGAAGATTCGCTTTCACCTCCCTCTCCCTTCAGCATAGCCCCCATTTTACTTTTGATTTGTTTTTTTAATTAACTATTGTTTGTTGCCCTCAAGGCAACTATTAATTAAAAGAGTATTTTGTAAAAAAAATAATCCTCCAGGAATATCTAGAACTACTGGTGCATCTCATTTTACGAGGACTTCAAAAAATGCTCAGTGAGTATTATCTATGTTTCTGGCATCCTGTAGCTGACTTTATGTAGTTGTAAGGCTTCTCTAATGGCAAGGACTTCTCTTGATGTTTTATTAACATCTTTTTTCTCTTTCAGAGTGTAGCGAAATCCCATTTTCTACCTGGAAGCAATGCTGTGGTGTTTGAGTGTGTGAGCGTGTGTTCACGCACATACCAAAAAAATGAAAGGAACACCAAGTGCTTGCCTCTTGGTAAAGTTTCTATCCCATGTTGGGAAAACAATAAGAACTTAATGCCTTTTAAAGTGAACTGGCAAACATTTTGTTTGGTATATATTTTCAAATCATCAGACTATGACTTATAGGATGTCGTTGCTATTTTGTCTGCTAATGGAATTTTGATTTTTCAGTCTAAGATGAACTAATTTATTATAGGGCTCTAATTCAAGTAAAATAATTCTAATAATAGCCTAATAAAAAGTATAATATTGTATTATAATGCTATAAAAGCCTCATAAATGAAACAATTTTCTGCCTATAAAGCTCTAAAAGGGTTGCCATTAAGGTCACTATTATCAGTCTTTCTACCCATGATCCATAACATCTGTAAGAGTTCAATCCTTTGGGACAGATGCTCATTTTGGAGCCCTCAGTCCAGCATGAGCCCAGCAGGGTGGGAGGAACAGCAGAAACTTTTTTAGCCTCTCCAACCTCTGAAAATGCATTGTATGTTAAATGGGCTTTTGAGCCTATCTAACTTGCTCACCTTGCTGGGAGCAGGGAGGGGAGAGGGCTTTCAACCTGACAGATCATGGCCCCTCCTCTCCAATGGATACCTCCTCCCCTCTCACTGGCCTGCCCCAACACACCCATTTTCTGCCTTCCTGAGGTCATGTTCCCCAACCTCAGAGGGGCTTGGGTGGGGAGATCTCCTCCTCTAAGGTCAGAGGTTTATCTTCAGCTTTGGAAGAGGGGATGGGTAGAATCCTATAGCCCCCCAGATACCGTCTAGTAGCCATAGGATTGCGCTTTTAGCGCCCTCAATGTTCGGGAGCCCCCCCCCCCCATCGAGCCTGCGATGCTACTTTTTAAAGATCACCCACCTTTTAGACACAAAGATAAATATGCCCAGTTTGCTAGGCGGGATAGTAAGGGGATCTATAGTTTGAGGGACTTTTTAGTCAAAGACCAAATAATTAACGATAGTCAACTAAAAGACAAGCTAAAAGGGATTAATCCCTCTTGGCTCCAACTGACATAAGTCAGAACATTCTCTTTGCCCTCTGTTTCCCTTTGAGCATCTATGTGTGAGATCCAATGGGAAAGATAAAGGCGTGACCTCAGCAATTTATGACCTACTGTTTGAGAGGGGAGTGGCTTCTTCCTGGCTCTGAGGAGCATATGGGAAACTGATCTACATATACAGATTGAAGATACAAAATGGAAACAAATTGGGATAAATCCCCCCCTTCGAACAATATCATTCTGCATACAGGAGTCAGCCCTTAAGGTTATATTAAGTTGGTATATAACTACAATTCAACTCTCACATGCAACGACTTCAATCTCCCCATTGTGTTGGAGAGGATGCGACGAAAAGGGCTTTTACTTGCATATGTGGTGGGAGTGTAAGGACTTGAAGCAGTTCTGGGAAACTATCTTCAATATAATTTCTGAGGCCACTGATCAGATAATCTTGCCAGAACCAAGCCTGTCCCTGTTGTCCCTGCCCAATGCTCTAAACCGCTCCCTTACCCATAAAGAATTGGTATTTATCCTCCTTATGGCAGCTTGTTTAGAAATTGCCGAACATTGGAAGGATCCAAAGGGCCCTACACTCACCGGATGGAAAGGGAAAGTGTGGGATATAGCCTGCTATGAAAAATTAACCTATCACCGCAGAGGTTTGTTGGACCAACTTAGCTATGACCCTTTCGATGAAATATGGTCTCCTTTTCTCGATTACATCAACGGTACTGATGTGGCATTCAACTCTGGTTTAACTAACCTTCCTTTGACCACAGTAAATGGAAGGAAACAAGCTTGGTTCGGCAGGTCTCTGTTTGTGTCTTTATTTAGAAAGCTGTCTGACTTGTATGTTTTTTTTATATTTTTAACTTTTTTAACTGCTTTGTTAAATAGACTTTAATAAAAAAAATTTTTTTAAATGATCGGGGGCCCCCGAACTTGGAGGCTTCTGTTTATCCAATGGATGGTGGGAGCAGCAGCACAGGCTTTTGTACCTGTCTAGGGACAGCTCTTCAAAAGAGAAGACAAGGACACTGGAGAGGTCTCAGGATAGCTCCTATCCTGGCCTTTCTGGTCTCCTCCTCTCTCTGCCCATTGGAACTTTTGTGACCCTGGAAATCACCGGTGTAGTTCTTTCCATGCTGTATACAAGGGGTTGGTGGAGGGTAGTCAGTTCTCCAACTGCCTCTTCCAAGGTGGGAGTGTTGTTTCCGATCTTGGAGTGGGGAACCTCGATTATTCTATGGCCCCTCAGACAATGTCTCGGGGCCATTAGATTGCATTTGAATGGTCTGCTCCTGTAAGCCACCTTGGGAAGACCACAGTCTTGAAAGGGGGATAAGGAATACAAAAAATAAATACATACATAAACAGAAAAAATTAATGTGTAGTGAGTTTATATTATAGAAATAGTAAAATATTAAAACACAGTAGTAGTGGAAGAATTTTCAATAAAAGAAAACATGATGGTCTTATTTTTGTTCTCAGAGCAATACATTAAAATAAGCTCTTTATTGCTGATTTGGTTATGTATATTAACTAGAGTTCTGGATCATCAAGACAGTAGCATGAATAGTGCTTCAAGCTAAACTTATAACAGCATAATTTCCAGTACCATTAATAATACTGATATTTTAGTAGCACTAATTATATTTAAATAAATACAAATAGCAATTCAATGGTAAGCATTAAAATATATCTGAAATAATTCAGGGTGGCAACTGCTATGAAAGAGCAGATCTAAGTCCCTTAATTATGTTTTATTCTCCAGCTATAAAGAGAGAGCTCCGGCTATTGGGCGGTATAGAAATGTAATAAATAAATAAATAAATAAATTCTCACACTGTTGGATAATGGAAATGATATTTTTCACTAAGGCACAGATCCTCAGTTGATAGAAATTTTGTTGATTTAATTAGAAAGATTTTCACTGACATAGGAATTTAAATTTAGATGTAAGGTGCTTTCAGTTCAACAGGATGTATATAAATTTATTTAGGATTATCCCCGTTCATGGATTTCCCAGTAACTGATTTCTAACGTTTGTAATTTCGTTTGTAACATCAATACACTCATACATTGCCTGCACACACTCAGCATCACGTTTGTAGCAGCAACACTGCAGCAGGCAGAAGCAGCAGCAAGAAGCAAGCAACAGGAGGGAGAGAAGAGGTGAGTAAGGTAAGACTGAGAGGGGGTGTGGCTGTGTGAGTGTGTGTGTGTGTGGGGTGTGTGTGTGTGTGTGTGTGAGAGAGAGAGAGAGAGAGAATGTATGGGTGAATGGAGTGCATGCATGGGGTCTTTGGGTGAATGCATGTGTGCATGCATGTGTGCATGCATGTGTTTGTTTGGAGGGAGTGATGCGTTTGTAATTTCGCGGGCAAAATTCTGTCTGGTCAAAATATTCATATAAACACACAAACTTTTGTTTAAACCAAGTGATTGAATTCAGTTCAACTATTCACTTTGAAATACAACCAGCATCACCTTTGGTGAAATGAAAACTAAGGGCTCACCTACACCAAGCAGATATTCCACTATGAAAGTGGTATCAAAGTGGTTACTGATTAGACTATTCACGATACTGGTTTATTTATAGTCTCCATATTTTCACATTGATAATCTTGCAAATGATTAAAAACTATATTGTAATTTGTCACTTAGTATCATTTCCAAGACACTCAACACCTTTGCACAGCCAATTAATTTTAGCAGATGATGATGATGTTTAATGGTAACAGTTTGCTAGGCACTGAATATATTGAAATGAATCATGCAGCATTATTACTAGAAACCTTGAAGACATTCTAAGGCCTTTTATATTATTACATGTTGCCAGTTTCCAGCTGTCTAGCAAATCCTACATTAAAAGATTGCTACTAGAAGGCAGGAGTCTTTTCTATAGATTGGATGCCATTATCACTACCATAATGAGAACTGTCACATACACTCATCTGTTCCTTATGGGAAACAGCTTTACAGCACTAATATAAAATACACATCGTTAAGTTATGGTTATGCATCTCTCTTGCTAACCTAGTTTTGTAGCTCCAGCTTAAAAATAGTTTTCTTTTCCACAAATACTTTTTTCCTCCAAAAATGAATTTCATTTTCACTTTAGATTTCATTACCTTTGGATATAAGCTATATTTGGACTGTTGATATGATCCAAAACTCTGTCTGTGCTCCAAATAACACACTGAGATTCCCCCAATGACTTATGTTAGGATGGAACATCCAAAGGCAACACAAAGTCTTTACTTATTTTGACATCAATAGGGAAGTCCTTGCTTATGCAAGAGATCCAGAGACACATTGGACCTCATACATAGTTAAGACTGAATAAACTGATGATGCCGTGGGTCAGCTAGCTAATCCAAAGCCAGGGCCGGCGTGACCATTAAGGTGACTCAGGCGCCGGCCTAGGGCGCCAAGCTACGAGGGGCGCCGCGCTCAGTGCAACACTCACCCAAGTCCGGTGTGCGCGTTGGCTGTGACTGAGTCGGCCGCCAGCTCTCAGCTGGGCGGGCAAGGTGGCGCCCACCCAGCCGAAGTAAAGCCTACAGGGATGCTGGGGTGGGGGTGGGGCTCCACGGAGCACATGTTCTCCCAGGAACATGTGCGCCCTGGAGCCGCCTTCCCACCCCAGCGTCCTTGTCGGCCCCGCCCGTCGCCTCGTGTCACACTTCCGTGATACGTCACGCGAGGTGACAGGCAGGGCTCCAGATGCAGCCGGGCGTGCAGTGTAGCGAGGAAAGGCTTGGCTTGCCAGGCATGATCATGAGCGACTCCAGCCCCAGACAGCTCGGGGGGGGGGGCAGTGAGGGACTGGCAGCGTGCCTACAGATAGCTGGGGATGGCGGCGCTGGCCAAGGCAGTGTCCAGCCACCAGCCCCTCTCCTTGGTCCCTGCACTGCCACTTCTGCCTCAGCCCAAGAAGAAAAAGCTGCAGCGAGCGCCGTCCCCAGCCAGACCCAAGGATGTGCCAGGCTGTTCACAGGCCAAGAGCCAGCGTGGACAGTGCACACGTTCTCCCGGGAGAACTGGGGGCTGGGGATTGCTTCAGATCAGAGGCGAGTGGCTGGAGTGGGGGCTGCAAAAACTCTTCAACACAGCCTCCAGCACACACACTCACACACAGAGCACTGAAGAAGGGGAGGAAGAAAAGGAAGCAGCAACACTGCAGCAGGCAGAAGCAGCAGCAAGAAGCAAGCAACAGGAGGGAGAGAAGAGGTGAGTAAGAATCCATTAAGAAAATTAGAAAGAATTAAATATCAGTTGAGGGAATTTGAGGAAATTACAGGGTTAAAAATAAATTGGTCTAAATCAGAGATGATGTTGTTTAACTATACTAAGAAGGAAGAAAAGGATTGGGAATTTAAGGGGATGGAATTGAAAGTTAAGAATGAGATTAAATACTTGGGAATTAAAATTACAAAAAATCTAGAGAATTTAGAAAGGGAAAATTTAACGAGGTTAAAGAAGGAGGTATTAGAGAAATTGGAGAAATATAAAAGATTAAATTTATCTTGGTTTGGGAGAATAGCTTTGATAAAAATGAAGATACTAGCTAAAATTAATTTCGTATTTAGGATGCTACCTATAAAAATATCAGAAACCGAGATAAAAAGTTGGCAAAATATTATTAATAAATATTGTAATGGAGAAAAGAGAGCAAGAGTGAATAAAAATAATTGGTACCTAAGCCAAAAAAAGGGGGGAATGGGTCTCCCAAACATAAAATTATACTACGTAGCAAATAGATTAAGACATGTAGTAGAAGCAATTATGGGAGTAGGAGATTTATACTGGATGGAAGAAAAAATCATAAGTAAGGTAGAGATGAATCTGGAGAATGTTTTTTTTAAAGATGGAGGAAGAAAATGGGTTGGAAGTATAGATAATCCACTCCTGAGGACTCAATGGGAAATTTGGAGCAAATTTAAAGGGAAGCTGCTTCCGAGCAACTCTCCCTTAGCACCGATAATAATGTTAAAGAATTTCCCAGAGGATCTAAAGGGTAGATTATGTAAAATATTAAAAGAGAAAAATAAAATAAAATTAAAGGATTGGGTAAGAGATATTAAAACAAGAGAAGATATGGAAAATTTGTTAAAGGAGAAGAAGCTATCTTGGCTAGAATATGGTCAATTAGAACAATGGAATAAAAAGTGGATTAAAGATAATAGAATGTGCAGAAAGATGACGAGGTTTGAAGAATTAGTAGTAAGTAAGGAGAAAGGAAAAGGAGGTAGTATAGTTTCAAAAGGATTAATGAGTGAAATATATAAAATATTGTTAGAGAAGGAGTTTAGAGAGAATACAGAGAAAGTGATTTGGGAATCAGATTTGAAGATACAAATAGGGCGACAGAGCTGGGAGGGACTATGGAAACAAAGAGTGTTGAGAAGTTTATCAGTAAGAATAAAGGAGAATTATTTTAAAATTTTATGGAGGTGGTACCTAACCCCGGTTAGATTGAACAAGATAAGTGATCAACATTCAGCAAATTGTTGGAGAGGATGTGGGGAAAAAGGAACGTATTTACATATGTGGTGGCAATGCAAATATGTACAAAGATTATGGAAGATGGTGTTCTCAGAAATTGAAGAAATAGTGGGAATGAAAATAGAACAAACACCAAAAATAGCATTGCTGTCACTATTTGAAGATATAAAGTGTGGAAAAGGAACTATAGAGCTGATATCGAGTTTGTTGGTTGCAGCACGATTGATGATAGCTAGGAACTGGAAGATCCAAGGGGAATATTCTATTGAGGAGTGGTATAAAGTAGTATGGGATATAGCCATTAATGATAAACTGACATGTAATATTAAGTGGAGAAAAGGCGTAACTAAAATAAATGAGTTCGAAGGAATTTGGAAACAGTTCCTAGTGTTCGTGTTTACTAAGGGAAATGGGAAACCACCATCAGAAGAAACGATTAGATTTTGGACTCAAGAATGATCCCGAGGTGGGGGGTGCACTTTTATGTTAAGAATGAAAATGTTGTAGTGTGATAAGGCATATGTAATAGTTTTTGATATTTGTACTCAACAATTATTCAATATGTATGAAGCAGATATTTGATGTATTTCTTTTTCTTATTGTGTTTGTTTCAATTATATTTTGGAAATGTTCATTTATGTTTATATAGTGTTGAAAATGAATAAAAATTATTAAAAAAAAAAAAAAAAAAAAAAAAAAAGGATTTCCCAGTAACTGATTTCTAACGTTTGTAATTTCGCGGGCAAAATTCTGTCTGGTCAAAGTATTCATATAAACACACAAACTTTTGTTTAAACCAAGTGATTGAATTCAGTTCAACTATTCACTTTGAAATACAACCAGCATCACCTTTGGTGAAATGAAAACTAAGGGCTCACCTACACCAAGCAGATATTCCACTATGAAAGTGGTATCAAAGTGGTATATAAAATGCAGGAGCCACACTACTGCTTTATAGTAGTATTGAAGTGCACTGACAACTGTTGGGGCCCATTTTCACTCACACCATGTACTGCTTTCATACCACTTTCATAGTGTTATGTCCTGCTTGGTGTAGTTGTGTCATGGGCCCCACCAGTTGTCAGTGCACTATAAAGCAGTAGTGTGGCTTCTGTCTTTTATATTCTGCTTTCATACCACTTTCATAGTGGAATATCCTGCTTGGTGTAGATGAGCCCTAAGAGAAAAACAGGATCCGTTTTTTTTAAAGAAGCAAACAAACAAGAAATCTTGTAGGCTGAAAGTAAATGAAATCTGTTCTCAGCTATTCAACTGCTTTAAAGTGATAGGCAATAACAGAACTGCCAAATCAGAGTAAACTGAAAAGAAACATTTTGTGGTCTGTGATTGAAAGTGAACATAAAAGAATGTCAGGTAGATGGATGCTTTATTGCTATTTCATATTTGAAAGTGGCAAACAAGGACGAAATGCAGCTGAAGATGTGAAATTGCAAGTCTTCCATCTATTTCAGGGGACTTGGCAGATGCAGCTAACCTTGTCTTTTGATCATGATCGCACCCCCTGTGCCTTTCTACACATTGATCGGCTGTTCCACCTGATGAAAGCTTGTCACAGGGAGCACTCTAGGGATTTATATTTATATGCACGGATTTTCTCACCATTATAGTTTTACTGCAAGCAAGCCATGCATGCAAAAAAGGAGGTTAGTAAATACAGTTGCACAGCGGGAAGTGAACTGATAACAGCCCTTGATGTTCAGAGTGGAAATCTTCAATTTCTGTCTTGTTTCTGAATTTTGAGCCATCAAAACTACATCCCTGGCAATCTCTGTATCAATTCAACTTGCACGACTTTCTCACCTTTTAACACTGCCAAGTCTGATTCCCACTCTGCATGTTTATCCTGTGCTCTTCCAGATCTTCATGTTTATTCTTACAAAAAAGCTCTGGGTCTTTGATTGGAACAGGTTCATTTCATTTATTATTATTTACTTTCAAGAGGCGACAATTGAAAAGAACAGCACACAAAAGATCATGGTGAAGAGGATTTTCTCATGCTGTCTCTAGAAAGCAACAAGGAATACCAGGATAGGAAGAGTAACTCAAAATGTCACCTGTTATGTTCCCTTGGAGACACACAATTATACGTATGCTATGCCTGACAGACTGTTATCTAAACTACGTTTTCATTTGGAAAAAAAAATCTAATGTGATTCCATAATCTGCTTCGGTAACTTGATCAATTGCTTAATAAGCAGAAAAGACTACAATCTTTTTTACTAAGAAAGCAGTGGTGAAGGAAATATAGAACAGTAGTCTATATTTCATATTTTATCTTATGCGATAAAATAGTGAAGTTTCAAAACTTAACTAATTATGGCTTGGATCCCAAGTATGTGTTAGAGTCAGTGGATGATGCCACCAGTGGAAGAGGTTTTCATTGTTTTTCCCTTCCCCATGTAGCCCACTCCCTCCCACTTTGGAGTGTCCTTCAGCTCTCCGGAGGGGATTTTGGGGGGCAAAAGAGCTGGAGGGAGAAGGAGAAATTAATGAAATCCCCCCTTACCCTTTCACTGGTCAAAAGGCGGGATACAAATAAATATAATAATAATAATAATAACATTCCGTACATGGAACACTGCTGAGGGCACTGTCCTGCCAGGGAACAAACTCAGGATCCCAATCCACTCTGGTTTTTATTTTTTTCAATAATGTATTTCAGAGAAACAAAGGTGTGTGAAATAATCTGAATAAAATAACTCATGTCAATTCTGGCTTCTGTCAGTTGAAAGTGAGTTGAAGGAAAGTAAGTAAGAGTTCCTATTCAAAGAATTGCCAGTAGATCTATACATTTTCTTACCTCAATTTCAAGAGAATTGACTCCTGAATAGTATTCCTCAAATGTCAAAGATATCCTTCCTTCACATGATGTGTTTCCTTTTTCCTCAACCAAACACCAGTCTGGTCCTTATTCATTGCATTGTGTTGAAATGTGACTCATGACACAATGTTTTATACTCTCAAAGTCTCTGTTTAAGCTATGACCAACCACAACTTTGTCATAAGTTGGGTTTGACATTTAGGTTGGATAAGTACAACAAAACCTCTTATGATTAACAGTCTAAACTCTATGCCTCACCTCAGACACCATAAACACTGATCCTTTGTTGGATCACTGTTTATTTTTAAGGATTATAAGTATCACGTCTAAAATGATAATTGAAACAAAAGAGGGAAGGCTGCCCTGGACTTAATCATAAGTGGTGCCCAGGATCTAGTGCAAGACAAGAGTGTTGTGCTGTATGCACTGACCATAGTGTTATCAGTTTTAACGTATCTGTAAGTGGGAAATTGCTAAGGAAGTCCAACACATAATTTAAGAGAGGGAACTCCTACACAAATCTATGGTATGACCATACTGGGAATACAGTGTACAGTTCTAGTTACTGCATCTCAAAAAAGATATTGTAGAGATGGAAAACGTATAGAAAAGGGTAACCAAAATGATCAAGGGGTTGGAGCAATCCCCTATGAGGAAAAATTGTAATGTTTGGGTCTCTTTAGCTTAGAAAAAATGGTGAGTTATGGGGGAACATGATAGAAGTTAATAAAATTATGTGCAGAAAGCAGATAGTACTAGAACCCAAGGTTATCCAATAAAGTTGAATGGTGGGAGATTCAGGATAGTTATAAAAGGGGATGGGATACTCCATGGAGTATAAAGCTATCAATGGCTATTAATCCTGACTTCTATATTTTAACTCTTGTAGCAGAGGCAGTATCGGCTCTGTCTAGCAGTTACTGGGGAACATTATCAGGGAGGATGCTGTTGGCTTGTGTGCTTCCAATGGGCATCTGATTGGTCTCTGTGGGAGGAGGATCTTGACTGAATGTTCTGATGTAGTACAGGGTTTTTTATGTTCTTAAGTTTTGGGAATGCAGCTCTACTTACAACAGAGTAGTCTCATTGAAATGCATGGAGGTATTCTAAAGCAGTTACTGATTAGACTATTCACGATACTGGTTTATTTATAGTCTCCATATTTTCACATTGATAATCTTGCAAATGATTAAAAACTATATTGTAATTTGTCACTTAGTATCATTTCCAAGACACTCAACACCTTTGCACAGCCAATTAATTTTAGCAGATGATGATGATGTTTAATGGTAACAGTTTGCTAGGCACTGAATATATTGAAATGAATCATGCAGCATTATTACTAGAAACCTTGAAGACATTCTAAGGCCTTTTATATTATTACATGTTGCCAGTTTCCAGCTGTCTAGCAAATCCTACATTAAAAGATTGCTACTAGAAGGCAGGAGTCTTTTCTATAGATTGGATGCCATTATCACTACCATAATGAGAACTGTCACATACACTCATCTGTTCCTTATGGGAAACAGCTTTACAGCACTAATATAAAATACACATCGTTAAGTTATGGTTATGCATCTCTCTTGCTAACCTAGTTTTGTAGCTCCAGCTTAAAAATAGTTTTCTTTTCCACAAATACTTTTTTCCTCCAAAAATGAATTTCATTTTCACTTTAGATTTCATTACCTTTGGATATAAGCTATATTTGGACTGTTGATATGATCCAAAACTCTGTCTGTGCTCCAAATAACACACTGAGATTCCCCCAATGACTTATGTTAGGATGGAACATCCAAAGGCAACACAAAGTCTTTACTTATTTTGACATCAATAGGGAAGTCCTTGCTTATGCAAGAGATCCAGAGACACATTGGACCTCATACATAGTTAAGACTGAATAAACTGATGATGCCGTGGGTCAGCTAGCTAATCCAAAGCCAGGGCCGGCGTGACCATTAAGGTGACTCAGGCGCCGGCCTAGGGCGCCAAGCTACGAGGGGCGCCGCGCTCAGTGCAACACTCACCCAAGTCCGGTGTGCGCGTTGGCTGTGACTGAGTCGGCCGCCAGCTCTCAGCTGGGCGGGCAAGGTGGCGCCCACCCAGCCGAAGTAAAGCCTACAGGGATGCTGGGGTGGGGGTGGGGCTCCACGGAGCACATGTTCTCCCAGGAACATGTGCGCCCTGGAGCCGCCTTCCCACCCCAGCGTCCTTGTCGGCCCCGCCCGTCGCCTCGTGTCACACTTCCGTGATACGTCACGCGAGGTGACAGGCAGGGCTCCAGATGCAGCCGGGCGTGCAGTGTAGCGAGGAAAGGCTTGGCTTGCCAGGCATGATCATGAGCGACTCCAGCCCCAGACAGCTCGGGGGGGGGGCAGTGAGGGACTGGCAGCGTGCCTACAGATAGCTGGGGATGGCGGCGCTGGCCAAGGCAGTGTCCAGCCACCAGCCCCTCTCCTTGGTCCCTGCACTGCCACTTCTGCCTCAGCCCAAGAAGAAAAAGCTGCAGCGAGCGCCGTCCCCAGCCAGACCCAAGGATGTGCCAGGCTGTTCACAGGCCAAGAGCCAGCGTGGACAGTGCACACGTTCTCCCGGGAGAACTGGGGGCTGGGGATTGCTTCAGATCAGAGGCGAGTGGCTGGAGTGGGGGCTGCAAAAACTCTTCAACACAGCCTCCAGCACACACACTCACACACAGAGCACTGAAGAAGGGGAGGAAGAAAAGGAAGCAGCAACACTGCAGCAGGCAGAAGCAGCAGCAAGAAGCAAGCAACAGGAGGGAGAGAAGAGGTGAGTAAGGTAAGACTGAGAGGGGGTGTGGCTGTGTGAGTGTGTGTGTGTGTGGGGTGTGTGTGTGTGTGTGTGTGAGAGAGAGAGAGAGAGAGAATGTATGGGTGAATGGAGTGCATGCATGGGGTCTTTGGGTGAATGCATGTGTGCATGCATGTGTGCATGCATGTGTTTGTTTGGAGGGAGTGATGCTGAGTGTGTGCAGGCAATGTATGAGTGTATTGATGTCTGAATGAGATGCCTGTGGTTGTTTTATTATGAATGGATGCATGTGCATGTTTGCAGTATGTGTGTGTGTGGGGGGGAGGGCTGTAGTTTTCTGTGTGTGAGTTGTGGGGGATGATTTGGAGGTGATATTCCTATTAAATAATGCATTTCCTTTCCAATTTGTTTGCTATAATTAGCATGACGTATATGGGTGATAATTGTTCATCCTTCTTAAAAACCTCTTAAAAAATTAACAGGGTTGCTATCATCATCATCATCTATCTCTCTTTTTTTGCTTGTAGTGGTTTTTCTAGATGAACATGAAGGGCTTTGCCAAGTCATGCTGTCTTTTACTGATTCAGAAATTAGACGTTTTATGAGACGTTTTTAACTCTGTTTGTCTGGGTTTTGTTTGTTTCTCTATCTGAATGTAAGCAAAATATTCTGTTAACATGACGGGTTGGTTACGCCAAGTTACCTTAAATAGTATAAGTCAAAGGTTTTAATGTTGTGCTGCCAATGACGGAGGTATACTTTTTATCGAGTGCCCTTTAGTTCAAAATGATTTGTGTGCCAAAATATTTTCTTTTGTATTTGCGAAAGATAATCAAAATTTGATTATTACTTATTCTTGCACTTTAAAATAAATTTAGCAGTTTAAAGTTTTGTGCTTCTTATTTTTTCTACAAAACATATGTTCTTAAAATCAAAGTTGGCAAAAAAAAAAAAAAAAAAGGTTTGTGTGTGTGTGTGAAAGTAGCTCACCTTGCCTAGGGCTCAAAATAGTCTGGCACCGGCCCTGTCCAAAGCATATATTACTTAACCCAACTCAGCCATGGCCCTTGATGAAGCTATAAAGGGGTTCTGCAATGTTTAGTCAATTAATTGGTTAGATGAATTTATTAAAACCAAGTTCCCAATTTATTATCCAGCAGATTTTTTAAATTAACATCTTATATGTACCCCCCCTCTCTGATGCTATTTCTAAAATGCAGGGATCATCTAAAAATTTAAAATAAAATATTATTTTTATTTTGGAAGTTTTGTTTTGTTCACATATAGATGTATTTGCTTGACTAAAACTCAACAATTAATTCACTAAGGGCACAATCCTAATGGATTACTGCCTGCTGTATGTAAGCCTCAGATATTGGAAACTTCTGAGAATCCTATGCCCTGCCGGGTTGTTGCTAACAGGGTGGGAGAAATGTTGGAAGCAATTTTTGCCGCTGTGTCCTGCTTTACACTGTTTCCCACTATGTGGGCCTTTGAGCTCATCTAGTAGAGTTGGGCTGCCAGGGATTGGGCTGGGACTTGAGAGGCATTTGGATCCGAGAGATCCATGGCCTCTTCTCTCCCCTCCCTGCCCACAGGCATGCTCCCTTCCTACCCTTCTCATCCCTCTCTGACAGAGCAACAGTATCTCAGAAGAGAAGCTGCCATAGAGTTTACCACGGTAGTTGTGAGGGGTGGAGGAAATCCCCGTTCAGATTTCTCCTCTCAAGATCACAGCAGTGTCTATGGGCATGTCTAGACAGGGTGATATCCTGGGGATTGTCCCTGTGCGTCCACATAACGCACAGGGTATCCCAGGAGCAGGGAGGGATGATCCCTCCCTTTCCCAGGGATATGGACCTACACTTTAATCCTGGTTTTTCCCACAGCCTCAGGATGATCCTGAGACCGCAGGAGGTGTGGGCCGCTGTCCTGGTTTGACCCGGCTCCTCGGGGGTGGGGTGGGGGGAGTGGGAGCAGTTTTTTTTAACTTACCTTTTGCATTTGAGCATTCATGCACTCTTTTTCGATATGATGTCCTCTTCCTCCCAGGATGTCACACACCACGTATAGACACAGGGTGACAATCCTGGAAGTAGATAAGTCTGGGATCGCCCCCTCTCTGGCCCTCTACACCCATAGGTGTAGACATGCCCTATGGCCTCGTGGGACACTCTCACAGAGACCATAGGACTGCTATGTAACTTTTATTTGACAGGGTGACAGCGGTATTATTATGCAATATCAAGGAGCAATATATTTGGCACAACTTGTTCATCGTTGTCCACATTTGTCCCACATTACCATCAGGCTAACCTTTGGAAAAGGAAATGCATGGGGAAAGGTCTTCACATGATCTCAATGGGCAGGAATGATCCCCTTCCCCGAAGTCATCTGGCAATGGCACTATGAACCAGGAGCAGAGGGCACCGCACAGAGGCCACTTGTACTTTATGCACCCACTGCTCTACCAGTGTAGTTCTGCTATCCATGGCACTAAACTGGCATTGCAGGTGTGTGACGGAGAAACTAAACATTTGGCTAATCATGTATAGTAAGGCTATGCATTATAGTTTTTCCGTACACTCCTGAAAGCACATGCAAACTCAGTTCATATCAGGACCGTGGTACTTCGGTCTGTGGGGGAGTGAGTGGGTGTTAAGCCCTCCCCCCATCTATTTCCTTCCCCAAATTCTAATCAGGGGAGGGGAGGAGCTAAAAATAATTAAAAGAATAGAAAAGGGAAAACAGTCTCTATTGGAGTCAATGGAGGCTTAAAAAATTGTAACCTCCCCATAGGGGTGGTAAAATTTGGGAAGAGGGGAAATGGGTGGGGTTGAAGGTTTAAACCTTCTGCCCTCTCAGAGCACCATGGTTCTGATCCAAATTAGGATTACTATTTATTATTATTTATTACATTTATACCCCACCTTTTTTTCCTCCAAGGAACCCAAGGCGGAGTACATAATCCTACTCCTCTCCATGTTATCCTCACAACAACAACCCTGTGAGGTAGGTTACACTGAGAGTATGTGACTGGCCCAAAGTCACCCTGTGGGTTTCTATGGCCGAGTGGGGACTTGAACCCAGATCTCCTGACTCCCAGTTCAACACCTTAGCCACTACACCACATTGGCTCTTACACATTATTACAGATGATTACAGGAGAATAATAAAAAAACACCATAACACATAGATCCATTATTGGTTTGGCCCTGATACTGACAGAAATATTTATGGGTGGGTGCTAATGAGGCCATGCTTTCACTAGGCATATTTTATCCAAATTCCATAAATAAATAAATAAATAAATACTGCCATACTTGTCATTTTGTGGAACTCTGACTACTAAGAAAAAATCATGATGGGTGCTACATTTATTTGCATTTAAAGTATGAAAAACTTTGCATCCAAAATCATTGTGTATGGAAATGTTTACTTCAGGCATATGGCCAATATCTGAGGAATACGGATGCTCTGTTTGACTTCTGATTTCATCAAGAAGGGAAAGAAAATTCAAACTCCGAATACATCCATCAAAACTGAGGAATAGGTATAATTACAGCCATTTTTTCCTGTTGTATTGGATCCTGGTGTCGCATGTTACTTCACAGATGCTATTTCAGATTAAACTGTAGGCTGTTGAGAGTGAAAGTGTCTGTCATTTGATGAAATTACATTTCCTAACAATAATTTGTGGGAGCAACACTGCTTGCATAACAAGCAAGCTAATCTGATCTATTTAAGGGTACAATGTCAAAATGTATTATGCTACAGTCTTGCTGAGTTAAAAATAATAGGCAGGGGACAGAGTGATTGTTGCCATACAGTTTATTTCAACTGACATTGAGGGTAAAAAATCATTTAAAATATTATTTCAAAAGCTCTTTGCTGTTCAAGAGTTTTGTTTCACTGGATCATGATTTTTCATTTAGTTTTACGGGAAACATCTGCAGGTTTTGACTGTACTTTCCCAATTTTTTACTATAAATTGAATGTGTGAAGTGTGCCTGTGATTAATTTCTAGGCACCTATACAAATGTTAAGTATAATATTGCAGCTGAAGAAACTTATTATATACAGACTAGTTCAATTGAGGGATGAGATTCAACCAATAACATAATCAGACATTAATAAAATTGCCTGTTTTAATAAGTCCTCTCATCCAAAATTCACATAAAAACCTATATGAATTAAAAATAAAGGAAACCGCCCCCCCACTATTCTTAATGTCTAGATGGTCAGCACACTTTGCCTGTCCTTTACATATAGCAAGAATCTCTACCTATAAAACAGAAAGTATGTGTGTGTCACGTATGTCCCAAAATGTTTACCCACTTCCACATATGGTACTACCAATGCTGTTCACCCAGACAGGTCTTTGTGTACATGGATCAGAAAAAAAATCTAAAAACATGAATTTTGGGGGGGGTTAAGTATTTTTTAAAGAATTTAATAAAACCTAGGTTTATGTCTACAACTCCCAGCATGCGTTGGGTGGGAGGCCAGACTTACTGGCCTTTGGCAGCCATTGTGATTCCTGAAGTCAGACAACCCAATTCCACATAAACGGAAACAACACACATAAATGGGCTGCATCCATTTGCGGTGCCTCCTCCCACCTGCCATGTGTGGTTTTAAAATCATAACTAGATACAACAATGTGTTTTTGAGAGGCCAAACTCTGGATATGCTCAAAGGCATACAACTCCCTGCATGCCTTGGGTGGGAGGGAAGATTTATCAGGCTTTGGCAGCCATCATCTGGAAGTGGCTCGCCATCCTGGGCCTGAAGGGAGAGCACCTGGGTTGACTGCCTCAGTTACTAGGCATCATTGGGGGGCAGAAGAGAAGGAGGTCGCAGCTCTGGGCAAAACACATGCTGGGAGTTGTAGTTTTTGTTTTCTGTGGGGACAAGGAAAATCATTACGACAGCTCAATTATTAACACATTTTCCCATTTATTCTAACAAAACAATTTACTAACTCAACCAAACTAAAAAAAACCAACCAACCTAAAGATGAATAAGTTGCGTAGAAATTTATTATATATCAAATAAATGTTAAAAATATTATTCACGGACCCGAGCAATGCTGGGAGCTCTCAGCCAAGTTTCTCTTTTCATCTGTTCTTAGTAATTTATACAAAGAGTGTGGGGTTCAACAATCATTTCCACCATCTATGATGAAATATGTAAATTGCCATGCAAATTCTATGCTGCCTTGGTTTGCAAGGGTCACAATTTTATTAATATGTATAGAGTGATTATTATAGAACAGAGATTTTAACTCATTATTTTGAAGGAGTTGGTATTGACTCCTGATGAGAGCTTTTATAATTACAAAATGATATGGCCTGTCCAATATATTTCTTGCTGTAGTAATAATATCTGTGGCAATTAACTTCTAATAATTACTTTACTTGCTACACAATTAAGGCACAGCTTCTCAAACTGGGAGAGTTGGGAGAACAAATGATTTTGCATGTCTTATGGGCATTAAGGTACGCCAGAAGGCCTACTAGCATCACTGAAAGGATGAAGCTTGCACTCAGAAGTCTCTGGATATGACAGTGTGCAAAGCAGCCAAGAAGAGGAAGACCCAGTTGGCTGAAGTGTAGAAGGATGAGCACAGAAGCTAGATACATGGGGAAATTGTGTCCAAATAGAATAGGAATTCTCTGGTTAAGGTTCCTTGAATGGAGAACCAGTGGTATAATGAAATCAGGGCTCACAAGGTCAAAGCACTGGGACTATTTGATTAGCAGAGATGATGATGTCATCTGCCACCTTCAGGCTCTTCTGTTCCCCCTAAGCTTAGTTATGATCCTCACAGTAGCTTTGGGCAAGTGGATTTTCCCAGCAATATGTATTTTTGTGAGCAATATCTGTTGTAATGCAAAGTATTTTGGGGTGGTTGGTCTTGAATGGGCAATTAAGGCTTATTAGCTTTACAAAAGACCTGCTCATGATGGAGATAAAATAGCTAGAACAGGTTTGTTGGAGGACCATTACAGGTGAGGGAGAGAAATGAGGAGAAGCTCCTCAAGCCTCAGCATTGGTGGGGCTTTGTGGGGACACTGGCCAGAGGAGGGGCTGATGAAGTGATTTAGTCTTTGGGAACCCTCCTCCTGGCTTTTTTGAATTGTGGATTTGATTCCTTTTTGCTTCTGCTGCCAGGAGCAATGGTATGCTGTCAGGAGTGGTGGCAGCGTAGCCGGAGGGCAGCTGCAGGACCAGTCCCAGTGCATCTGGATCCCCTTCTGGATCCCTATTCAATTACCTTCTCAATTTGACACTTATTGCTTAAAACATTAGGGTGTGCCTGGGCACACCTGACACACCCCTTGTGCATGCCTATGGGACCATTACCTCCATTTGTTGATGATTTTCTAAAACCATAAATTCCACTAATTCCTACGTATGTGAGGGATTCAGCAAAGTTCATTACTAAGATGCACAAAAGAAAAAAAGTTTGCAGGATCAGGACGTCCTGATCATAATTGATGTCAGATCCTTACATACTAATAACCTGCAGAGAGAAGCATTGGCAATTATTCAGGGGTGTTTAAATCAGAGGTCTGATTTATATTCCCCCAGACATTTTCTTTTGGCATTGGCAGAATTAGCATTATGCAAATATTACTTTGATAAGCTCTTGTACTAGCAGATAAAAGGGGTGGCCATGGGGTGCCTAATGGCCCCAGTATTGGAAAACCTCTTCATTGACTCTTTTGGGGGGAAATGCATTGTTCCCTAGTCAATCCTTTTGTGGTAGATTTGTAGGGCTGATGGCAGTACATAAATTATAACATAGATAATATATTTATTATCTGGAGAAACTCATAGCACAAGATTAAAGATGTTGATATCCTGGGATATCAATTTAAAATTTGATATACATCAAGATATGGCTCGGATCAATTTTCTCGATCTTATGGTTCAGAAAGAGTGTGGGAAATTAATTACATCCTTGCTTAAAAAGCCTACTGATAAGAATACTTATTTAGGGTTTCAGATGAAATATACCATATGGATAAGTTTTAAGAGCACACTGAAACTGCACTAAAGATAGGGAGGTCCAAAACGTATCCAGCAGACTTAAATCCCAGTTTCTAAAGAGGTAGTACCTCTGTGGGTTGGTAGAGGATAGTTTGCAGAGAGCAGTCTTCCAGCCACGAGCCACAGGATACACTTCGAAGAAACAGGGAAAGGGCTGTGAACAACAGGATCAATGGCACGTTGGTGTTTGATTATGTATTAGATGCCCTTCAAAGTAGCTTCAAGGGGTACTGTTTTATTTTATGAGAGATCCCAGATTGTCAGGACAAGGCCTTGTTCTCTTTGAAATACATGAGAAATCCGCCCCCCCAAAAGCTAAACCCCACTATGTTAGTTAGGAGTGATTTAAGGTGGAAGGGAAGAAATGTAAGTGGGTAAAACCTTGCGGGCATTTAAGCGAAGTGTGGGTATACATTTGAGCAACATTAGGAACAACAGGGAAGGGTCTCTTTTGCTACAATGCTATCTTGAGAAAAATCACATTTTTTTTATATGAAATTTTGGGCAATGGAAAGAATAGATTTTGAAAATGAAAAGAAATGCTGTTAAAAAAAGAAATTAAATGGATTTTGGAACTGGCTAGTTTATATCCAGGAGCCATTTGTATGGGGGAAATTAAAAGTATATATTCAGGGACACCATTAGGATGGAGCTAAGCCTGCATCTAGTGACTGGTTTCTTGGGGAGAACAGGATTTGCTCTTGCCCAACAGTTTTATTTATTAAAACATTTGTATCCCACCCTACATCACTAGGATCTCAGGGCGGCATACAGATAAAATCATACAAACAGTATAAAACAAAAAAATAAACACAGCTAAAACCAAATTAAACCATTAATCAAGCTGAAATCAGTACAGAATTTAAAAGCAATAGAAACAACTAAAACAATTAAAACTAAATGCAACATTGATGAATTTAGCCATCAAAGGCTTTGTTTAAAAGCCATGTTTTAACTTGGTGCCGAAATGAGGTCATCACTGGCACCAGTCAGGCCTCCAAGGGGAAGGTATTGCATAGCTGGGGTGTCACAATGGAGAAAGCCCTCTCCCATGTCCCACCATAATGTATCTCTCGCTATGTTTTACTGTAGGCCATTTCTCGCTATGTTTTACTGACTGTAGACCATTTTACTTAGGCCCCTAGAACTTAGGGGGAACTATTACAATCTCCCCTACTCCTAATTACAGAGCCCCTTTTAAGATTCTGTTTCCTGCCCATGACATATAGTTTTCTAGTATTCATGTTAATCTGATTTAACTAGTATTACTTAATCCTGTAATGTCCTATACTAGTTTTCAGCCTGAACTTTTTCTTCCCCATTATTCATACTGGATATTTCCCTATAGCACACACCTGAGAACTTATGTCAGTACAGGCTTTTACATGACTCAAATGCTTGGAGGTCATCTACCTCTTCCCTGGGGAGACTTGTCTATTTCACCCTCTAATAGATCTCACTATGAGGAAATGGCCTACTTTTTTCTTTTGCCCAATTTCATCCCATTATTTCTAGTTATGGTTTTTTTTTTCCTTGTCATGCTCTATAATGGCTTTCATTCCAGGGCATGAGTAGAAAATAGCCTTTAAATGGAAACTTTACTCCTTCACTCCCCTTCTTCCTTGAAATATTTTAAAAATACGTAGGTCTGGAAGAAAAGGCAACAACAGTAGTCTGCTAGAACCAGACTATTGCTACTTGATACCAGACCACTGCTCAGCTTTCAACCATAATAATGGAGCACAGACTTGAAGTAATAAAGGATAACAGCTATGGCATTATCTTTGAATAGAGACTATATAGAAGTCAATTGTGTAAATAGCTCAATTTTGTAAACAGATACTAATCACCTAACTGCAACATATCTTTAGCATTCTTTAGCTTGTCATTAACTTTTCCATTATTATACAATTGAGGAATTATATTCAAACTCTAGTGTCATTAAATTGTAATTTTGGTGAAGGCTAATTTGCAGCCTTTGTTAGCTAACTCAAAGATAGTTACTTATTTGCTTCCCCCCATAATAAATTCTTTAGCATGCATCAATGAAATTTAAAGGTCAACATAATTCAGTATAATACATCAAATCTACAATACAATAACGTTTTGGCCAGATCTTCACCAAGCAGGATATAGTACTATGAAAGTGGTATGAAAGCAGTATATAAGAGGCAGGCACTGATTTATAGCGGTATTGAAGTGCACTGAGAACTGTTGGGGCCCATTGGCACATACCGTATACTGCTTTCATACTGCTATATCCTGTTTGGTGTAGATCTGGCCTCTATTTTTATTTAAAGGAAAATATTTTGTATCGGAGCTTTCTCGGACTTTTAACAATCATAACTCTCTTCTGAAAAAAAAAAATGAGAGAAAAGCTAACACTTTAAAAGTTGTTAATAAGGAACTTTAATGACCTTAACCTTTACTTAAGTATCAACAGAAATTGAAATATCAGCCTACATAGGTTTTGTACATTGACAAAAAAAATAGGATCAGTTCAAATGTAACATTTGCCTTTTTCTTCATGCATTGGATGGGCTATATTCACACAGACAATGTGTAGGCTGGGAGTTCATGTGGGAGTCCCTGTGATATACAAAGTACTAAAATGCACCTTACAGACAATAGAATTTGACTTCACTGAGCAATGTGGCTTCCAGATGAAACATTCCACTGCTCATGTGAGTAGGTGACTGACTCTCAGGAGCAAAGAAAGTAGGCAAAAGCAACATGCAGACTGGCTCATGGATTACAGTCAATGACCCTGTTCAGATGACATGCTAAACCACAGTGGTTAAGCATTCTGAGCTAAACATTATGGCTTAGTGAGTCATGTGAACCATTCCTAACCATGGTGGCTATATAACCACGGTTTAAACACACCCACTAACCATTTGCTGCAGAAGGGTTAGTGGCCTAACCATGGCTTAGCATGTTAACTGAACAGCCCCAATGTGTTTTCTTATGAAGATAATCCTGGTCACAATACAAGAGTATCTTTTGGCTCTACAGTTCCCATAATTCCTAAAAGTCCCTTTCCTGGCTGCTTCTTCTCTGAAGCAGAAACACAGTCTGCAAGTCCACTTCCTGCTAGTTGATATTAGTTATCTTATTTATTTAAAACATTTGTATCCCGCCCTTATCACTAGGATCTCAGGGCGGCGTACAGATAAAATCATACAATATCAAACAATAAATATCTTGCCCTATTCAACTTCAACTCATGTTTCTTCTTGACCATTCCCCACAGAAAACAGGTCTCTTGACATGGTGGATGGAGCATACATTTGCCTACATGGGGCCAAGATAGGGGTAAAAGGTAGGGGGCTTAATGAAAACCATAAGCCTCACCCTCTGATTTATCCCAATGTTAGCCAAAACATGTTTTCTCTATAGCTTTCTAAAACAACTAGTAACAGTAACATTTTATTTATTTATTTATTTATTTAAGGATTTTTATGCCGCCATTCAGCCAAAAAAGGTTCTCACGGCGGCTTACAAAAGTATTTCTTGACAGTCCCTGCCCACAGGCTTACAATCTAAAAGACATGACACAAAAGGAAAGGGGATTGGGAGGGAGGAGGAGGAGGGGGAAAAGGAAAGCAAATTCAGGCACCACAATCTTAGTTGCAAAGTTCAGCAGTTACAGTTGGTAGCAGGAGGGAGGGGGCTGTCAGCTGGAGCTGGACCCAGGCACGGTGGAGAGGGGCCTGGCTGCTGCCTCCTCCCTCTCTGGTGGCCTCTGCAGTTACAGTTGGTAGCAGGAGGGAGGGGGCTCCCAGCTGGAGCCGGACTCAGGCACAGTGGAGAGGGGCCTGGCTGCTGCTTCCTCCCTCACTGGTGGCCTCTCCAGAGACAGTTGGTAGCAGGAGGGAGGGGGCTCTCAGCTGGAGCTGGACCCAGGCACGGTGGAGAGGGGCCTGGCTGCTGCCTCCTCCCTCTCTGGTGGCTTCTGCAGTTAGAGGGCTGTCACAAAACGGAACTGGAACAAGCACCCTCTACTAGTTGGAGCATGGCACACATTTCTACTTCAAATGTTACAGGAAAACAAAATGAATGGGCCTTTCTTTTTTGTAATGTGTGAACTAGTCCAAAGAAGTTTCTGTATATATATTCCCAGATGTAGATACTGACCCTTTTGTCTTTTCTCTCTCCGATTGCAACCCTGCACTAGATTGTGTCACACACACACACACACACACACACACACACACACACACACGTACCCTGCCTAAAAATTGTACAAGCTTCCTGCTATATGGAATACAGTCTGCTGTTTGTAAAGTGAGAGTTGAGGCTTGGGATGGTCAAGAGATTTATCAGGTGTGTGCATGTAAACCACAGCAAAATTCTCTGAATGAGTGACCCTGGGTTGGATCTAAGCTAGAATTTGAAAGCCACTTCCAGAAATTCAAGCACATCTTTCACTTCTATGTTTTTGGTCTCCACAGATGCTATCCTGTTTTCCTTGTGTTTTTACATGTCACATTTCTGGATTGATCCTTCCACATTTTAAGGATTTTAGCAAACTATGTACATTGTTTTAAAGAAACTAATACAGAAAGAGGACTGCACAGCCTCACTGATAATATAGCTCAATGAAAGGTGAAATGAACTGAAAATTTTATGACATGACATGTAAATTGTCTGCCACAGTATTTACCTAGCCAATGCAAATTGGCTGCCTACTTTTGATGAGAAGGATTAGGGCTGTCCACATTGATGAGAAAAACATGTTTTTCCCCTCACAAAATATTGCTTTTTTAAAAAATAACTTAACCCTGAGAAAACTGCTAAGTGATTTATGGCTAGTTTAGGTGAAACTTGTGCAATTGCAAATGTCAGCTTTTCTTTTTCGTTTTTTGAGTGGCATGGAGGAAGGGTTGTACTGGATGGGGAGGGGGAACAATACAAATAATGTTTTCTCTTCCATACTACCATATTATGTATTTTATCACCCTGTGGCTTTGTGTAATAACTGTTACTGAAAAGTCTAATTTAAGATCTAAATTTATTTTAATTAGGCTTTGTAATGCTGCAGCAGATGTTAGTCTGTTTAAAGACAAACCTGCACTTGCTAAGAATTTCAATGAAGCTTTGGTTTTTGATGCCACATTAGAATGCAACTAGAGAATAGAAGGAAGATATATTAGAATTGAAGGGGGTGGAGAGGGGGGTAGAGAGAGAAAGAAAAGAAAAAGGAGAAAGAGGGAAGGCTCATGGAAAAGGCAAAGACTTTTTCATTTTGTTAGACATGCCCTGTTATCTGCTCCAGTACCGTAAAGTTGGGGTCGCAGTGCAGTATTAATAACTGCCAGTTGTTGTTAACTACTATGGAACACTAGATAACCTTACTGGGAATCTATATCTAGATCTTAAGCAGCAGAGTAATGAGTCCCAGTGGAATGAAAGCACCAGCCTTCTTTGTTGTAGTTATTGATCTACTGTAGAATCCTGATGTGATTTAGATAAGAGAGGAAGAGATAATAGCATTGATTATTCTATTTAGGAGCCAGACGGACTAAACTCAGGTACAACACAAACACACATACAGACACGCACACACACCATCCGCTTCATCATTCCTTGTCTTTTCTCCACAGTTCAAGGCAAGGCAAAGTGTCACAGCAACAGACAGGAGCATACGCTTTGCTAAGCGTGCAACTAAGCACTTTGATGTGCCGATACTGTGACATTTTGGTCCTCACTCCCCATTTGCATAAGCATAGCCTACAAAGGAGAGCAATAAATGAAGAGGTAGCATCGTAGCAGCAAGGCCAGTACTAGAGAAGCAGATCTTCCCCAGACAACAAGATATGCATATCCAATGGGTGATTTACATTCCCTCCATCCCATTGTGCCAACCAGCCTGCTCATATTAAAGGTTCAGTCTTTGAAGAGCTAAGTGCAGCAGCTGTTCGGCAATGGACATGACAGAAACAGGAGAGAGAATGATGGTGACAGTTTATCCCCTTTCAGACACAGCCTCAAACATGTAAAACAGTGTGATTAAGGCATCCCCTCACATAAGAACACTAGATGCAGTCCCCAGACACAATTTAAGATGCTGTTTGGAAGCAAAACCCTATAAAGCCCTATAAATAAGTTGCAGGCCTGCAAAACTTTCAACCAAACGAGCCAAAGGCAGCCCATTAACCATGTATTTGTGGTCTGTCAGGAGCTTAATAATTCTTCCTTCCTTCCTTGTTTTGGTACTCCCAGGCAAGCTGCAAATTATGTAGATTTCTTTATCCCCTTGTGCACTGCGCTATATGGTTCCTGGGCTGCATTTGGGTTGGTCACAAGTTATGCATGCCAGCCGTTGGCCCCCTGCATGCCTGTGGAGCGGACTCCACACAATGTCCTAGCAGAACCTTTAAAATACACCAAAAGCATCTTTCAGTATCCAGAACACAACTTGAAAATACTCAAAGCCCTTTGGGGATGATTTGGCATCCATGCTTAATATTTTCATGTATTAAACCTTTTGGCATATTCTGGTTTACAGGAAGGAATGAGTAAGGGCAAAGGAGGGCTTTCTCTGCTGTGGCACCCCGGCTGTGGAATGAGCTCCCCAGAGAGGTTCGCCTGGCGCCTACACTGTATTCCTTCCGTCGCCAGCTGAAGACCTTTTTATTCACTCAGTATTTTAACACCTAATTTAACTTAAATTTAAACTTTGCTGTTTTAATTCTGTATTTTAATCTATATCAATTTCTGCTGTGTAGTTTTATCCTGATTGTGCTTTTTATATTGTATTTTGTATTTGTGTTTTTAGACTGTTGGTTGTTTTATTATGCTTTTCATGGTTTTAATTTTTGTGAACCGCCCAGAGAGCTTTGGCTATTAGGCAGTATAAAAATGTAATAAATAAATAAATAAATAAATAACCCACAGATGTTGTTCTAGCATCTGAAAAATGGAGATATCTTTACCTGATGTGGTTTTGTTACCTTTATTGCCATAAGCCACTTGGTATTCTAACAGAATGATGCAACAAACAAACAAACAAACACAACAATCCTAACCCTAAGCCTTTAAATACATAAAATAAAATACTCATCTCTAAATATGTGTCAGGATTAAAGATGTAAAATTTCCAGAAATTTTGAAGCCATGGAAAAAAACTGTTTTTTCCCGGGGTGGGTGGGTTAGGGGGAAATGGACATTTTTGGAAAAGTGGAACTATGCAATATTAGCACTTTTTACAGATTGAAAGTCATTTTGTTATTTTAGGAACATAAAATCTAATTATGCACAAGTTGGTTTGGCATAAAGTTATCACATTTGGTATATTTTATTCATCATGCTAAAATAAAACATTTCATAAAAACAAAAAAGGCTTTGGAAAAACTCAGAAAAATTGGTTTTTTTGGTGAATTTTTCTAGTTTTTTTTCCTGGGCCTTCACATCTCTAGTCAGGATCAGGCCTGGTCTCCCTGGTGTGTATCCTGAATCGGACTCAAGAGACAGAAGGAGGAGGAGAAGAAGAAGAGCCAAGACAAGAAGCAGAGGGGAAAATTCTCCAAGACTCTCCAGGAGTCAAGGAGGAAGCTTCCAAGGAGGTTATTGGACAGGAGGTCCAGGCTCAGAGATCATCCTCCCCAACCCTGGGAACTCTTTGTCAGAGGGACAGAGAACATCAGAATTGGCAGATCCCAGAGTTCGCTGCAGGGTCAAGTAGTTGGAGTTGAAAGGAGGTGGGAGGAGGCAATCCCAGAAGTTACAACTTGAAGACCTTCTCTGAAGGAGAGGTTCAGTAAAAGCCTGTCGGGCGCTGTGGGAAACTGTCCATTTAATTGATAGGCAACTGCCTTGCTTTGTTAGGCTAATAAAACTTAGAGGATAGCTCCTAGCATTCACACTTCCTTCAGGTGTGAACATATGTCTATTTCCTGAATAAATCTTTGTGGATTGCACAGCAGATCTCTTTATTGTCTCACATCTTGGCAGGAGGGCTTGGAATCATGACAATATGGTTAGAGAACTACAGAGTATGACTGGGTCCCAAAAATATGTTGAACTATCCCAAGAGTCTGCACTTCACTCAGTGGATACTTATTATTTATTTAGCTATTTATTTGAACAGCAGGCTAGCGTTTGGCAGCAGAAACTGCTTTTGCATCTCCCTAGAATCTGAAAATGGAAACTTTTTCTGTGCTGAATGAGAAAAGCTATCATTCAAGAATCCCAAGTCTAAAGCAGTCTTGCTTGCCAGAGAAATAGTTATCTGCATTTTTGGATCCCTGTTTCTGAATCTGTCCTTTAGATTGGAAATGGCTTACTTACAGCCTTCAGCGTCCTCGAGTAGAAGTCGCCAGATGAAAGCGAGCAGCGGCAGACGCAGGTAAGTAGGGAAGGGTGGGGGAGGGAGGCTTACCTGGTGCCTCCGCTATCCGTGGCGACAGACAGAATGAAGAGGTACCAGGTAAGTGGGGAGAGTTTTCAGAAAACTATGAGTCACCTCGGAGGGTCCAAATTTCAACTCGGTTTCGGTGCCAAGGCGGATTGGGAACCCCTGAGGAAGCCCTGAGGTGGACTGGACCTGCTTTGGGGGCTCCAGATTGGCCTCCGAGGCGGATTGGGGGATCCCTGCACAGCCCTATCAATAATTAGATTTAAATCCGATGTATGTTTTAAAATTATCTTTCTGTTGTTTTGTTTCATCTTGTTTTGAAAAACTAATAAAATCTTTTAAAAGAATCTTTAATAAGAAAAATAAAAAATAAAACAGTGCCAACTTACTGCAAAATACCCAGATACCTACCAGGAGATATAGATCTACCTTCTACCTACCCCTGACCTAGAATGCAATACATTTCACAAGTAGAAAGTTCTCAGTTTGCCTAATGGATTGTTAAAGTCTTTGAGTCAAGGCAATTTGTTGTACTAGGTCTTCCTTGTGCTAATTGTTCTCCCTGTACTTGTGCAACTGCTGATGGAACAGCATGAGACCATTTATTTATTTTTCCGCTAGCTTGCTGTTGGATAAAACCCACTATTCTTAAAACGATTACCTTATCAAGCAATTCTGAAATTATATGAAAAGTGTGAAACAAAGAAATTGGGAAGCATAATTATAAATATAACACTGTCATGCTTGCATGAGATGAAAATGTTATTAAAAATGTATAGAATGCTTCAAACTTAACACAATGATGCAAAAATTAATTGGCAACACTGACTAAAAAGCCTTTTAAATTCACTTATGCTAATCAGGCAATAAGCAAGTTCCTCTGCTGAGGAATTTTTAATGTTGGCAGATAATGGGTGGTCCAGTCAAGCAATGTAAATTAATCGCTTCCCTAATCCTACTGCAAAATGTGATATTTTTCATAGGCTATAAGGGCTGGTTCACATTACAAAATTTCTACAGAGAATTGCATGACACCCATTCATATTGCATAACACCCATTCATATCTATGAGAACCATCACTCTAGGAAAGGCATGTAAAAAGTCTAAAGAAGTTAGAAGCAAATGTTTAAAATATTGCAGCCTGGAATGTAAATGGGATGGAGTGAAGGCATCAATGGAACAAACTGGAAGGCATATACCACACAAGGGGTAAGGGGCGGTTGAAAGAGGGCATATTTATTTAAAATATTTTTAGGCCTTTATTTATTTATTTATTTATTTATTTATTATTACATTTATATATCGCCCCATAGCCAAAGCCCTCTGGGCGGTTTACAAAAGTTAAAAACTGAACATTAAAAACAAATATACAAAAACTTTAAACCATCAAAAGCATAAAAACAACAATATCCATTTAAAACAACTATTTTAAAGATATGAAGTCCTCTCAAGAGGCACAAGATAAAACAACACAACAATAAAAAACAAAACTAATACAAGCCAGGAGCAATGATAAAAGAAACATCCCACTCAAAAAATACTTAACCTAAACTGCATAATCAGTTTTGTTAAAAACAACAACAACGACAACAACTCAGGAGAACAATAGGTAGCTCTATTCTTTCCAAATATAGAGTATAATTGAAACATATTGAAGAAGTTTCTATCTTCATTGTTTAAAGACATTGTAAAATACAATTTAATCTTGCAAAAAATGTGTAAGGTTAAAAATATCTACATGTTTATTGCCTTCAGAAACAATTTTAGGTCAATTGATTTAGGTCATTATTGGGATTTAATTCTGTTTAGTGGATACCTCCTATGTACAAATATAAATGGGACTCATATTACATAGCAGAGACACATCTCCTAACTGAATATATCTGTTGATTTTACATATGAAATTTTCATTGTGTATAAATGTGAATACGTGCACGGGAGCCATGACCACTACTGGATTTGCAATGTGTGTACATATTGAAAAACCTTTATGAAAGATCATCCGATGTGACAATGTATATGTGGGTTTCAACTAATTTTGTAATATGGAAAGTGCTTCTAAGCATATAAGCTTTTGCCTTCTTAGAGGCAAAAAGGGCTTTAATCTTGGGATGGATAAATCTGTGTATGTCAGTCCATGACAGTTTTGCACATATTCACCAATGCTTCCCATTTTCCCATTCATCTGTGATTCTTTTTAAAGTTTGGATGAAAATTCTAATTTAAATACTTATTTAAATAGCTGTTTTTAAAAGCATTTTCTCTCACAATACATAATTCTAAATGTATTTTGTCTTACAGGCCTTAGCTAGACCTAAGGTTTATCCCGGGATTGTCCCGGGGTCATCCCTGTTCATGTAAATGACACCCATGATATCCCGGGAGCAGGCAGGGACGACCCCGGGACGACCCCGGGATAAACCTTAGATCTAGCTAAGGCCACAATAGCAGATCTAAACATATTTTCCCTCAAAATATGCAGTTCTAAATGTATTTTCAACATTCACATTTTAAAATATAATTTGGTACCTTTTTGAGCTAAGAACTACATTGGAATATTCAGAAAGTGCAAAAGCTGGTGGATAACTGTGTTCTGATCTGCACATTCATCCCAGAGGTGCAAATCAGGTTGGTTCATATCAGGATTTGCAAATATCAAAATCCTCAAGCATTCCTACTTCAATTGATTTGTCCATTCCTCCATATTATAGTACATGCCAGGGTCTCCCCTACTCTTACGCAGAGTGAAGGAGTCACCTCAGGTGGCAGTTGCGGGGAGGCAGCAGCAATGGATTGGAGGAGAAAGTTCTGGGCTGTGTGGCCTGTTGTGTCCCCTAAACTAGCTTGCTGCCTTCAGGTGTGGTGGAGGATGCTCTCCCATTGTCAGTGTTGAAAAAAGATTAATCTGTCAGTCTAGTCAGCTTTTGTACCTGGAATGGGAGGGGGCGCCAACTTGTTCTTTGCCTCAGGCAGCAAAATGTCTTGGGCTGGCCCTGTTACATGCTATTTAGAATAATAACTTTTGCTGCAGCTTTCAGTTCTTTCGAGCTGTCAGTAGTTCTGACTAAACGTAACAGAGAAGAAAACCGATTCTGGCAGTATTTCGACATACATTCCTTCAACCACTTTTGGGCTTACTACAACACTTAACAGAAAGTCTCTCTTTGACTTAAATGGATTTTGGATCAAGCCCCTGGCCATGGCAGAAAGTTCTAATTAAATTGTTATAAGCTGTGAAAGAGAAACTGGCCTCCTTGCCTTAAGACCTTTAAAAAAACCACAAAAAACCACACACACCTGGAAATCTGTAGGTATTATAGAAAGACAGCCTTAGTAAGACAGTAGCAAAAGCTAAAGCTACATTTTATGAAATATACCAGAAAAACTCAGGAATTTAAGAGACTAGAAATTATGTTTGATTTTAAAAAAACGCCTACTTGGCAAAACTGGAAACCTTGCTCTAAAGCTTTGATGCTTTTTATTACTCAACATGAATATTCATTTCCCAAGAATGATTTGTGTAATGTGATATGTGTAGGCATGCATATGCAACGGAGATAATAGAAGTCTGAATCCTTGAGGAACCATCTTTTTAGTTTATCGTATAAAGACCACTACATGAATGAAACATTGAAATTGACTGAACCTAAAGGCCACAGAAAATGACAGATTCTACAGTGAATATGCCACCACATTATGTATGCAGGTAGAAAGATGTAGGGAAGGATCACAAAATACCATGTCTTAAGTTTAATAACCCATTTAATATTGTCTTTCAATTCCATTTCATGCTCAGTAAAGCAAGAATAACTGAACCTTTCACTGATTCTAGTGTCAGATGAATCGCTTTTGTTTTGAAAGCTCCAGCCACAATACCTTATCACAGTCAACAATTAAGGTCTACTGCTGGGGTCATATTGGTGTTTTCCAGTGATATATTCAAAGTCTGGCAAGTGGATCATTCCAATGACAGATGCTCATTTTGTTTCTTTGTCTTAAACGATGGGGCTACACCTAAGTGCTGGCTTCAAGGGGATAATGGGCACACTTCATTCCTAGTCTCATGCCCATCATTTTTGTAGCAAGATAGTTGTTGCAAACTGGAGCAAGATTGAAGTGTCTGTTAGGCTGAAGCGAGCGCAGCACAGCTTACTCTCCTGTTTAGAGAGGTTAATGGGAGTGGGGGGTTGAGGCAACAAAAAGCAAAGCATCCGAACTCAGGGCATTGGAAAACTACTTTGGAAAGGGTAATGGCTATTGCTCACAATGTCTGCAATGTCTGTAAAGGGGGAAAGCTCAGTATATTGATATTCAGCCAACTAAGTCCCAATTCATTCATGAAATAATCAAGCTTTCCTTGAATTTCAAGCTGCAGGTGATTCTCACCCTTCCCACCACCCACACACCAAAAAGCCTCTTCGCATGTAGAAACATTGTATGTCAGGCCAATGGGTTCAGGCCAACTTCACCCCTAGCATGGTATTGTTCTGTGTGGACTTAGTTTTTCCTACCAGGCAATATTCCAATATGCAACATCCTCAGCCCAGATAGACTGAAGTGCTGAAGTCCAAGATCAATTTTACTTCTTGATTCATCTACATATATAAAATGGGCCAATGAGAACGTTTTGTTGTTCTGATTTCTATTCTAGTTACGCAAGGGCACTTACAAGTTGTTGTTGTAAAACGTAAACAAAAACCACAGAAATTCTTATAACATTTTTTCCTTACTTTTTGGCCTCTGTTTATCATTTGGTGCTAAATGTGCCTCTAAAAGTTGCCTTTAGTAGTGTGTGATTATCATGTTTCATTCTGCTGCACTAGGATTTTTGCATAACATATACATCAAATAACGCATAGGAGATAAAAGCTCTAACTTACAGATGTCTACTTCAAGAGATAGAGCTCTGATCTCTAATCAGCTACTGAAAAGAGGGACTTGGAAATTCCTATTTATTTCAAAGTAACAAATCTTCAGATTACTTTGTATTGTCAAAAGGAAGAATATTAGGAAGGATTTCAAGTACATAGTTGGATCATGAGTACTTCATGATAGTCACATGGCATCACACAGGGGGGCAAGCCAGTATCCTATGGTTTTCTGCTGCTGTGTACATGCACAGCAGCAGGAAATCAAGGGGGGAGAATTTTAAAAAGCCCCATTTGCACACATTCCCCGGTTATGGGTAAGTGCAGGAACAGTTTCCTGGTCCCGTTTTTGTGAAAAAACAGGGCTGGGAAAATAATTTTAAAAAGGGACCCAACTCCAATTGCCATTGAAGCCAGGAAGGGTGAGAAAAGTGGTAGACAAGTTGGGTTTGCTGCCAGGTATCCCAGGATCTGGGATTGAGGACTGAGGCAGAGGGATAGGGGTGATCAGGCAAACAACCCCCTCATGGTGGGTAGTTTGCCTGATCGTGTGGTGGTGCGCTAACCATTCAGGCTGGGTTATTCACTAAATCCACCATGTGTTTATGTGACATGTGAAGAGGCCTTTTATTTTATTTATTACATTTCTATACTTCCCTACAGCTGGAGCCTTATAAATATAAAAGGATCTTAAATTATACTAAAACACTTCTTCACCCTTCCATCTAAATGGCAAAATTCAAAGCAGAGGATTTTGGAGAGGAAAAGGGCATAGTACAAAAACTTCTCCCGCTTCTCATTTCCTTCAGCTCATAATTTATTTTGCTACATTTCTGTTTATCTTGCTAAATGTTTTGTTGTGATTGCTTCCTTTAAATGTGTAAAAAAATATTGATGGAATGGTATGGCCGCTTTTTTCAACTAAGTTTTTTAAACACAGTGACCAATTGTCCAGATTCCATTTCTTAGGAAAAATAATCCAATTTCGGCTCTCCTTACCTTGGCACATGCTGAGCTTCACTGAACACCATTCTCATAGCCAGGTTAGTTAAAAAATAGGCTCAAAACGGCAGTTTGTATTAATTAAATAGTCATGTAAAGATTCTTTATTATTAGCCTTATATATTTAGTGGCCAGTGATCTTCTTAAACAACAAGCATGTTCTTCATTTTGTACTTCCTTTGAGATTCAGGGAAGCCGGTGTAGCACATGCTTTGCATTCAGGAATCCCTCTGAATTCTGCCCCTCCAAGCTCTGGGACCTGACAAATGGTTTAATCTCTGCCCCCTTGCCTGCTGTTCTATGTAGATTTAAAAATAATAATAATAAGGCAACGGTATTCCAGATATTTATGGTCTCCTGAGTGCTATATCTTAGGTTTCATCATCTAATGTTTTGATATTTCTCTCAAATAAAAATATTGTGCGTGGATCTGAGGGGATAGCAGAGAATCTGTATATCTTTAAAGCATAATGTTATTGATTTTTGTGTTTGGGTACTATTAAGATTTATTAATCCTTGTGATCCAATAATGTCTTAGATGTGCCCCAATCAATACAACCTGTCCCAATAAATCTTAATATTGGAAACAAGAGTCAATATCTACTTAGGGTTTTTCAAAGTGGTAGTATAAAATGATGATGGTATGAAATATGCAAAATTGTGATAGCAATTTCTCTGTTTCTTTTTGGCATCCACCTTGATTTATTCTTCACAAACCCTTTGGTTTTATGTGCAAAATCTGAGTTCACATAACAAGTAATCTGTGGCTAGTAAATAACAAGAACACCATTAATACAACCAGCACCACTATAGCAACAACAATAATAGTAAAGCTTTTTTTGTCACAAAACTGCATAGATTTTTACCAGAACACTTGGATATTCAACATTTCTATGGACCTTTGGCCTGATTGGAATCTACCAAGTGAAGAGCCTTTAGTGTGGTGGCCCTTTCTCTTTGGAACTCCCTGTCCCTGGAATCACCAACATTATGCTGTTTCCGGCGCCTCCTGAAAACAACACTTTTCCAGAAAGCATTCCTCAACTGAGCAGCCATTGTATTTATTGGTACTTTGTTTTAAATTGAACAATTTTAATTTGCTGTTTTTAATCTTCTTTCTTTTTACTGTTTTATTCCTATGTTCACCACTCCAGAACCTAATTTAGATATGGAGCGATATATAAATATTGTAAAATAATAATAAAACAAATGAATAATTTCAGGGTGTCCAAAGAAGTGGAGAAGAGAGTGAGAGAGCAATTTAAACTTTTAAAATATCTTATTTATACTTATATAGGCTTGGATCCAGAATTGTGCTTCCATCCATGGAAACCCCTGCAATCCATTGGAGGCTTCTACTGGAAGAATGTGTGTGTGTGTGTGTGTGTGTGTGTGTGTGTCTGATTTGTGTTGTTTCCTCCCTCTTCCCACACCACCACCTGTTCTGGAGGATTCCCAAGTCCTCCAGTGAAACTGAATGATGGAAGATTCACACAGCACTAAACGATGGAATTCGCTACTATAATATGTAGCGATGGAAACCAACTTGGATGGCGTTAGAAAGGGATTAGACAAATATGAAGGATAAGGCTACCAATGGCTGCAAGGCTTGCCATGATAGCTATATATTATCTTCAGTATCAGAGGTAGTATGACTTTGCATACCAGTTGCTGAGGAAAACACACTATGATGTTATTATTTCAGTTATACTTCTGTGCTTCCTGGCCACTTCCTTTCCACAGTGGCTAGCTGGCCACGGTGGAAACAGAATGCTGGACTAGGCCTTTGGTCTTGTCCAGCATGGCTCATCTTATGTTCTTACTTTAGCACAAATCATTTGTTTCCTATCCATAGCCTGGAAAATAAAACGTTTTGTATCTCACTTTGTTTCACAAATCCAAAATATGCAATCCACAGAAATCCAAGCAGTGGTCAGCCATACTGGGCTCACAATTCAAACTCCTTTGACAAGTTCAGTCATAGGCAATTCATGCCATTTTTGAAATATTTCTTTCTATGTACTTTCTTGAAGGCTATCCTTGACTTCAAAGTGTATTTGTTGCTCAGTATTGTGAATTAATGATCTGCATTTAATTAAATGAATCCAGCTATATGTAATTCCCAGTAAGATCTATATCCTCCCCACAAACAGGTCTGTTTATATATTGCAAAGAATAAATGCTATCAACAAACACTCCAGATATATCACATATTGATAATAATTAACTCTGTCCCCATTGTGCTGTACAACAATATACGGTTAAAGTCAATATTGTAATGGGGAAACTGGAGTAATTACCATCACCCTAATATTCCTATTTAAATGCATGAAAAAGCGATTAGCTAAAGGAGACCCTATATATAGGAGAAATAGCATCTGCTTAGTGTTTATGCTAATGCAAATTCCACATTATACTAAAGGTTAAAGGTTACAGAAATAGTTTTCACACAGAATATTTGAAAAAGTACCAATCTTATTTCAGAAAGAGACTTTTAAGAAATGCCATACAGTACATGTAAAACAGCATTGTTGGTGAACATTAATTTTTGGGGTCTTTGAGACAGGAGGCAGCATTCATATTCATGAGATGTTTTTGTTAGCATTTTCATTGAAACATTGCATGTAAGATAGCATGCTTCTGCAATGACTATAGTTAAGTTAACAGATTTAGGGATGGAGTGAGTGATAAAACTTGGACAATGAATAGTGAATATGGTATAGGAACATGGTATAGGAAACTTTGGAGGGCCCAAGGGCCAATTTCCTCCCCAGTAACCCACTAGGTGAGCATCTTGCTACGTAGGGTATTTTGTAAATAGATGAGGTATAAATTGAATACATAATAATAATAATAATAATAATAATAATAATAATAATAATAATAATAATAATATAATCTTGTTTTAATGTAAAACCATGCACCCAGAAGCCCCGGGGAAGCACAATTTAAAGAAGAGAGAGAAGAGGCTTGAGGGAATAGATATTTCAAACACAAGGTGTAGCAGATCAAAGGGCATTCATGACTGGGAAAGGATAATGGAGGTATACAATAGCAGACAAACTGTTGTAGACCACCTTATTGAAATAGTTGATTCAGGAGGTATCACTGGGACAGAGATGTGGAAGAGTTTGAAACATGTTTAGAACCATTGTGGAAGAATATCCCTCTCCGCATTTACCATTGTTGCTTGAAATTGCTGCTTCCAATCTGAATTGAACCTGGGGGACTTGGCCAGCTCTAGTGGAGAGTGTCAGGAACCTTACCCAATATCACTTTGGTAGTATAGGTTCACACTGATCAGGTGAATATCTGTAACTGATAAAATCTAGAAACAAGATTTTCTACCCTACCTTAAGCGTTGCAAGAAGAGGCGGCGGCGGAGGAGGAGGAGGCTGTCCCTCGCGGGGACGGGATAAAGAGTAAACCGCGCCCGGCGCCTTCGCCGGGCAATCAGCTGCCGCCCACCTACTCACCAGCCTCCTTTTGCTGGCAAAAGAGTCACCTGGGGCCCACCCGGGTGGGAGAGCTTCGCGGAAGAAGCTTCCGCCGGCTTGGGTAGGTGGGCAGCAGCTGATTGCCCGGCGAAGGCGCCGGGCGCAGTTTACTCTTTATCCCGTCCCCGCGAGGGGCAGCCTCCTCCTCCTCCTCCTCCGCCTCTTCTTGCAACGCTGAAGGTAGGGTACACATTATCGATTTCGGGACGCCCTAATGCGCCATCAGGGCGTCCCAAACCTTAAGTGTGGATCCGCCCCTGCACTCTTTTTGCATCCTTTCCATATGGTCACCCTAATAATCTTATTTGTTTGCTTGGGAATTTTACATTGGTTTATAAAGTGGCTGGTGTTGCTGCCTACTTTATTTATCTTCGGCGTTTTTTGTTGTAGTTAGCTGTATTGTTGTAATTTTTTTGAGGATTTAAAAATGTAATTCATTTTGTAAATTGCTGTATCATAAAATGAAAGGTGTTATATAAATACTTGAAATTCGCACAAATAATCTTCCTCTGCTTCCTAATTCAATCAAGACAACACCGTATCACTTATCAATTGGCTATTGAAATCTCCAGCGACCATTCAATTACACCCACCTGAGTACCTTATGAAGGCACTCTACTACTTAAGTTCTGATAGAGAACAGACTGACAGCAGCCTGTCCTCCATCAGAATAAAGTCATGGCCGCATTGGGAAACATTCCCCTAGAATTAGAGCTAAATTCCCCCAAGTCATTCACATTCTGGAATCACTTTTTCTCTGAATATGGAAAAGTAGGTAGCAAACATGTATACAGACATATGTCCTGAGCAGGCATGACAACAGATTCTTTTAATATAGTCCTGTGTAGAAAACAGGGCTAATGCTGATATTATGCCAATTCTGAGCTAGCAACAACAATAGCAGTCCAGATAGCAAATTGACAATTTGGGCAGGGCCAGGTTGTTAATTCTTTGGCAGATGGTCCAAATTTAGCCTGGGGACCATCAGCTGCATGCTGCTATTAGAAAAAGGGGAAAGGTTTCAACTCCAGCACAAAACAAATATTGCCAGCATTCAGCTGCATGAGCAATGACATACAATTTCCAAACATTCAAATGTTTGAAACATTCAGATTCTCAAATTTGTTGGGAGCAGCTCTCAGATTTGAGGTTTTTCATTATATACTCATCAGAAATAAGATGCTTGAATATGGTCAAGAGTTCAATTAAATAACACTGCCAAAAGGCAGGATGTTACTTAAAACTGCAGGTTTCTTTAAAAAGTTTACATTAACAGATGGAAATAATTGTATAGTTTCAAACTGCCCTAACCCAATCCAATCAAGTGTATGTTTTTCATTGCCAGCAACTGATGAGAAATCAGGTGTGGTTTTCAGATGAGCATATTTTTACGCTGCCATTATTTTTCTCATGGAAAAAAACAACAGCTGTTTTCCCCCTGGCATTATAAGCAAAAATATTTTGATTTAAGAAATAACACTGGTTTCAATTTGGGTCTGAATTAATTCCTTCTATAAATCACAGATGGGCAAGACGAGAATAAAAATAAACTTTCAAGACAGCGTTTAACATTTTGTGTAATGCATAACTGTTTTCTGATATATGTATGAATAGTTTATTTTATATTACTACATTGGTGTCAGATGTTGTGAACCAAATAAACCAATGGCTTGTTAAGGATGCAATTTTTCATAGGGCCTAGCAAAACACAAATTTGGAAAATATCTCCACTTGTTCTGTAGCAAGAATCATTTCCTTATATGATCTAGTTAGGCAAAATACAATATTTAAGTTAGTTGAATTACCTCAGAATTAGTGTAGACATCAGCCCTATCTGGTTCTAATAAAAATAGGAAGAGAGGGAGCAAGCTATCCGCACACCCTCCACTGCTGCATTCATTGCCCTCTACATGTGGAGGGTGACTTTCTGAAGAGAACCTCCTGTATCTAATGTATCTGAATTCCCATATATCTCATGTTTCAAGAAAAAAACACCAGACTAATATGTTCTCATTGTATGTACTGAAGAATCAGTAACCTCCTGTACCTGTGAAGGCTTTCCACACAATCTGGAATGCTGAAAAATAAGGCTCTCCTTTCAATAGTGCAGAGTAGGGCTGTCTCCTAAAAGGGTCATTTCCCTTAGCCAATCAAGAGACTGAACCAAACAATTCCCTAACAGTGACCACCTAGTCAGGGCTGGTGCTACCACTAGGCCAACTAGGCAGCCGCCTAGGGTGCAGAACTCAGAGGGGCGCAGTACTGACCTTTAAGGGTCACAGTTTTATACAAATTAGCTGTTTTAAAAACACCATAAGTTCAAGTTTTGTGTTTTTCATGTTTTCTACAGAGCATCTGTTCTTAAAAATTGAAGTTGGCATTTTTTTGGGTGTTTGTGTGTGTGTGTGCAAGTAGCTTGCCTTGCCTAGGGTGTAAAATAGTCTGGCACTGGCCCTGCACCTAGTCCTGCACTCTCAAAGTTGGCAGGAGTGTTCCAAACTGGGTTGAGTAGAGGTGTGGCAGCCTTATTTGGCCTGTAATTGGCTAGCTTCCACAAGATTGTTTTCCTTGCTCAGCTCTTCTATCAGCAATTTCTATCAGACTCCACATCATCCAATCATGGAAACAAAGCTTTGTCTGCATATAGCAGGCTGGGGATGAATCTTCACTCATGCCTAACAGAAAGTGAAGGATGTAGCTGAATTCCCATATAGCTCATGTTTCAAGAAAAAAACACCAGACTAATACGTTATCATTGTATGTACTGAAGAGTCAGTAACAAGCATTTTCTAGAATTCCATTTAGTGGGAAAGACTTGCACAGCTCACATGAGAGGTTCAGTCTTCTTGAGTAATGAGAACTAATTGCACATCCAGACCTCTTATGTGCCCTTTAGGTAACCTCTTTATAATCCTTTCAGCTTGGTGTTAGCAGAAAATAATGTCGGAAGCTTAGTACTGAAATTGCTGCAATAGGGCAGCGTAAATCATTAGGCCTATATCAAGGAAAACATTACGGACTCTCCAAAAATTCAGAAACAGAATTATTTTTGATAAACAATTCTAATAAACATCCCAATAAAATATGTTCACAATAAAATATGTTCTCTCATTTCCATCTGCAGATGGAAATGAGAGAAGCTCCCTTACAAGATGTGCTGTCCAAATTCTATAGACAGGTTCTTGATGGGTTAACGAGATTCTTGTGTAGAGGTGAGGCAGAAAGGATGTTGTTCTGTGAACTGTAAAATCAGCCTTGAAAGAAACTTGGCAAAGGGTCTTAGGCCCTCGATTAATTAAAGTTGAGCTTGTTGTTCTGGTAAACGGCACACAGTTGGGATTTGCTGTTTGCATAATTTATACTTACTGTGCTGGCTGAGTCTCAGTGCAGCCTCATGTGGATTTAGTCAAGAATTGCATTTTTTGTTCTTGTTGTTGTTGTCCCCAAGTATCATGAAGTTTGAGTAATTAATACATACAGAAAAACTGAGCTCTTAAATAACAGTGCTTCAATGACCACTCAGACGGATGTACTCCCATTAATAGGACCTCACAAGTATAAAATATAGATGAGTTTGTTCCACTTGCTTGGTTAGTTATAATTTCTAAAGAAAGACTTTACTACTGTGTTACATTTCTTGTAGCAACATTCTCTTACAAATCCGGTACCTGCCCAGCCGGGATAGCTTTGGCGGGAAAACGGTCATTGCGGGTGGGGAAGTGCAGAATAAGGCACTTCGTGTGATTGCCACACATATACCATGTGAGGCAAGCGTAGGGTGAGCCTGTAAAGGCCGGCCCTGCCAAACACTGGCCTCTTTCACTTTTTAGCTCCCAACCTCTCTCCTCTTATCTAGTATGGGATTAGCCAGTCACTTCCTTTGTAGGGGGGAGGGCGGCAGGGGGCTGAGTAGGAATTTTTCCTCCCACTACATGGTGGATAGGTTTTTGCCTTCTTCATACTGGAAGTTATAATGAAGATGGGGATAAATAGGTTGATTTGTTGTTGGGATGTGCGAGAAGCTGCTATATTAGAATAGGGACGGTGAGCACTCTGGCACCTTCTGGTGATTGGCATGTCTGCAGGTCCTGCTCCTCAGGGGCTTTATGGCTCCCATGTCAGGATATGGTATGCCTTTGGAGATCCTCCTGCCTCATCTATTCAGAGTTTTACAGCTCCAAGTGAGGTCGACGTGGGGTGGTCTCCCCACACTTACAAAACTGTCACATAAGAGAGGAGTTGGCTTTACCTGACTCCTGGCTTAGGAGAGTGGCTCGCCCATAATGCCAGGCAAGTAGCCTGAGGTAAGGACATTGATTCCCGCACTTTCACATGCAAATCCAGGGATGGGTGAATCTCCATTATTGTTAAATAAAGAGGTCCTAGTTTAGTCCCAAGCTCTGGTGTCCATGTCTTTATTCTATGCTTCCTTCTCCACTTGCAATATGTATCAAAAGTAAGCGTTGTAAGCACACTCAGTGTTTACTTTCTAAGCCCAGAAGTGTGCCAGTAACAGGGTGAAGAAAGCAAACAAACAAACCTAGTTCTGAGAAAAGGTCTCTAATCTTATACCTTGGCATTAACATTATCAAACATTTTCAACAGTTCAATCAGTTCAATGAAGGTATTGGGAGACCTTCATCAGTATCACAATAGTCCATAATAGTTGAGGCAGCCCGCAAGATCAGCTCTCTAGATTTGTGCAGTGTTCTAACCTGTTGTACCGATGATGTATTGCTAAAAGGTGTAAGATTAATAGAGTTCTCTTTAATCCCCTTCATACCTTTCACCTTCCACTGCTGTAAAACATATTATGTGACTATATGCAAGTAAAGAAGAAAAAATGGCTTAAACCCAGTTATAGAAAGGAGCAGTAAAACAACCTAATGTATGAAAAGGAAGGCCATAAAAGGAAAATATCAGCAGAAAAGATTTAATTTTCTACAGAGCATAAATCATGATTTACAACACAATTTCTGAAAACAGACTTTAGTCACTGAGTTGTTTTAACAGGTTAAAATATTTTATATGACTTCTGGATCTTTCTTTAATAAGGAGGAAAAGAAGCTTAATACATGAACCTTGAGATTACTACGTTGTCATAAAACAAGGTGATTCTGCTTGTTTGAAATAAATTATTCTCCAAAAGCCATTCCCACGGCAGGAAAAGTGCTATTGCTATTGATTTCTCTCTTTATATACTTTTTGCCCCCATTTCCATAGGTCATTGCTCAGACAGGAATTCTGCTTGCATATAAAGTGACTGATGTTGTGGCAACATTTGCAACCAATTTTCATAAAGTTTTTTTTTTACTTGTAACATAAGAGCAGATGGTAATGCAGACTGTTTTAGCAGCAAACCCAAAAAAGGTGTTGCAGCGCTGTGGTAAAATGAATTTCAGTGCCTCCCCCCCTCTCCACACCCATTTATAAAGCCTCGGGTTAAGTTTCTGCCATTTCCGGTTGAAAGATAGCGAGCCTGGAAGGACCTCTGCCTGAGACCCCTCCCCAGACAGCTGTTGACAGTCCTGATCTAGATGGACCATTGGTCTGAATCCTATAAAGCAGCTTTTTATAGCCTTGGGAAAAGTATTATAAATGCTTCAAAGAGTTTGTACTTTTTCCATTGTTTTACTTCAAGGGATTTCTTTGTGAGAAATATGGCTCTAAGGCTTAGTTGTACTTGGAAAGGAAAAGAAAAAAAGTACTTTGCGCTTTTCGCCAAAGAAAATTAGTTCATTCTAAAGTAGTGCTTAAATAATTGTTAAAATATATATGGAATAACTTCAAATTAATATTATACATTTTTTTTTAAAAAAACCCCACCTATATGAGGGCATTTATGAGGGCATTGTGCCACCTCGACTAACATTCATAAAATTACTCATACTGTGCTCCTGTGTTTTTGAGTAAATATGTTAGTTTCCGAGCCAGGTCTACTGAACTGACAGGAGTCTGTCAACTGGCAGAATACGGCCCGGAATGTAGTAGTTAGAAGTCCTCTAGCACTAGAACTAAATTCCCCTAACCATTCATGTTCCCAAAGTTCTGATTTCCTGAACATGGAGAAGTAGATTTCAAATGTGTATAGTGATAACACTCCCCCCTGCACTTTTCTTTTAAAAAGAAGTTCATTGTCTTGGGGTGAAGCCATTTAATTTTTGTTTTTCACTTGGCATTTTATTGTTTTATGTTTTTGATGAACATCATTTTGGCATACGTTTTATTGAATAGCAGCATACAAACAGAAAACAAAACAAAATAATCTTACACACCCTTGCTTTTATACTAGGAATGGCCCTGTATTTCAGTTTTTAGGAGAGGGGTTATGGAAATTAACATCTCCAATTTAGCCAATGAATTACAATTCAAGACAAAGCTGAAACTTAGATTGGCTTGTAACTAGTTCAGCTTGGCAGCAACTCGCACTATCCTTCTGAGACTCTATCTTTCTGCCTCATCTTTCTCAGCCTACCTTGCAAGGAGGATGTGGAAATCAGTTGCAGGGTTGGCTAGGGACAGTGGCAGGCCTGGCTTTGAGTTCCCACTCTAGTCTCTTCAAAATAACTGAGGTTTTTGAGCATGCTCCTGAGACCTCCAGCACCACTGGGAATGCTGGTGTGTGTGTGTGTGTGTGTGTGTGGTTTTAATTTTTCCTGGGTTAATAAACTGAGCCAGGAGGAATTAAAACTATAAATCCCAGCATTCTGGCTGTGCTGGAAGCATCTGAGCATGTTTGGAAATGACCATTTTGTCACTAGATGGGTTTGAGCTTTCATAGAATTCTTGGACAAAGGCCAAACCACAATGGGCAGGTTTCACCGATCTTTACTTTATACCGGGGTTAAGGACCTGTCTCTGGGAAGGATTACTTAATGTATGCATACAAATCTAGTCAAAAGATGCTGACAGTATTAATATACCAGAGCCAAATGTCAACTGCATTTGCTATCAAACTACCCACCAGGTTTCAGCTTTGATCACATTAAAAGGAGACACCAGGATGTCACTGCAGGTTTAAATACATTTACTGAACCCAAAATGATTTCTCCCTAATCTTTAAATGCCTATAAAGTTTGCCCAGCTCAGCAAAAGAATAAAATGTATGCCCCTTGTGAATAGTTGCATGCATGCACACACATCTCTGAACACTTGTGGTTATCATAGGTTCAGCTGCATTTAAGAACTATTGCTGATTTTTCCCCCTTAGCTTTCTCATCTACATATTTCTGCTTCGCTTTTCTCTGAAACTTTAAATCACCTCAAATGACACGAGCTTTTCAATATACATTTACCTATTTATAGCATAGAAAAGTTAGCAGATGGTCTCTTGCCAGCATCAGCTACAAACACATTGTGAGCGTGAATGAATGCTGCTGCAAATAATTTATGCAAAGAGAAGTCTTGGCGGCCCCAAAAATATGTTTCTAATCAAATCCTTCCAGCTTTTACTTCATGCCTCACCAAGATGGCTAAGATGAAACTTTAGGGCAGTTTTGGATGCTCACTTCCCATTACAAATGTAGCCACTTTTGTTTGCGTCTGCTCTTTTGTGTGTGTGTGCTAACTATTACTTTCAGGGCTGCAATCCTATGTGCACATACCATGGAGTAAATCTTAATGAATTCAATAGGCCTTACTTCCAGATAAACATGTATTGAATCAGACTGTGTGTGCTTCAAAATGTACTTATATGTGTGATAGAGAGCAAAAAGTTCATTTAGGGTGCAATCCTATGCATGTTTAGACAGAAAAAAACCCTCACAACTCTCAGCACTCTTCAAACAGCATGGCTGGCTGTGGAATGCTGAGAACTGTGGGACTTTTTTGTGTTTAAACATGCATAGGATTGTGCCCTTACAGTGTTAAAATCATGTTTTCAACACTGAAAACAAACTCTGAAAGAAACAGAGTACAGATTATGACTTCACAGCTCTGCAAGGCTGTCTACAACAGCACACACACACATATATTCTTTCAAATGGCTCCTGAAAACACATTTTTTAAGACAAGTTTTCCCTGGATTGTAATTTTTTCTGGTTTTATATGACATTTTTATTTTACTCCATTTCTTCAATTCTAAGACGCACTTTTCCCCCCATATAAACATCTCTAAAAATAGGATGTGTCTTAGAATCGTGGGTGTGTCTTAGGGTTTTTTTTTCTGTTGGTGGTACTGAAATTAGTGTGTGTCTTACAATCGATGGCGTCTTACAATCGAAGAAATACTTTATTTGTTTAAAAAAAAATTCACATTTTTTGTTTTGTTTTTGATTTAAATTTTGACCTCTGTATATTATGGTTTCAATGTGAACTCCCAGAGAGCTATATATATGTAATAAAATAAATAAATAAATACAATAATCATCAACAAAATTAAAATTAAATTTCCATTGAACCTTTCTGGTTTACTCACCAGAGAGATTTATCTAATTCTTTTGTGGTGGTTTCTGAGGCATAGAGCCTAATCTATGGATGTCTACTCAAATGTAAACCCTACTGAGTTCAATGGCACTTCCTCCTAGGTAAATATGCATAAGTTTTTACACTTACAATAATATGAAAAATAACTAGTTTCCATGGGTTGATTAAATTTACAACTTTCTTTCTTAAATATAAATTATGTGGCCTCAATTTAGCAGAGAATTATATGTATTTTATTTTGATGGGTCTTCAGTGCATATAATCATGCATTGGATTGTGGCCTAGGAATTTAATTAAATTACTAAGTACCTTCTGCTCTGCCAAATTATGATAGATGAGCATCTGCAATATTTGGAATATTAGTTAAC